>NC_136068.1:657190016-657929687 GCF_964261635.1 Lissotriton helveticus | reverse complement strand
CAGCTGGTCGGGCGATACAGAGGAGGAGGAGATTGACGAAACAGAAGAAGATCCTGAATCAAACATAAGCTCAGAGACTGACTCAGATCCCCCAAAGGAGACGCATGACAGAAGGAGGACTATACTCAAAAAGAAAAAAGGAGGACACCATGGGGCAAATGACCTGGCTTGGGACTATACCCCAACAAACCTGGGTTCAAACCAAAGTCCCACTCTTGTAATGCCTCAATTGCCACTCTTAGTCCAAACCTCAACATCAGAGCAAATCGACTCGCCAGGAGCTACGCTAACACAAGTCATGGACACAGTACTACAAGCCATTGCATCCCATCGCGAAGAGACATCTAAGGATGGTCGAAAGGCACGAGCTGCATTACAAAAGGTCCAAGGTGTTGTGCGCAAGCTTTCTAAGACCGTAGGTGCCTTCACCGATCGAATTAACGACATGGAAGATCGTATAGTATCGAATGAGACAGAGGCAGCAGCAACTAATGAGCGAGTAGAAGCTCATGAGGCTGAGCTCCAGGACATAAGATGGAAGCTTGAGGATTATGAAAATAGGCTGCATAGAAATAATCTACGCGTCCTTGGCATACCTGAAAAATCTGAAGGTGAGGATTGTCGAGCATTTATTATATAGCTACTGCGTGACACCCTTCCTGAACTCGCGAGCTGGGATTGGAACTATGAGATACAGCGGGCTCACAGGGTTCCTCTGACCTTAAAACCCACAGCTACAACAGGGAAATACCCACGAGCTGTTTTAGTCTATTTTGGGAACTTTATGCTTCGACAGGCCATCTCTGATAAAGTTACACCAGACAAACACCGCAGTAAAGATTCTATATCGTATTTTGTACGCCCGGATTTCTGCCATTTCACAGTAGAAAGGAGGTGGCGACTCAGACAGTTAATCAAACCTTTTCAAGAGAAAAAAGCGGTGGTATATTTGAACAATCCAGCCAAACTGAAAGTCATATATGGCGGACAAACAAAGTTCTTTACATCAGAGATCAAAGCAAAGGAATATCTTGAAAGTATAAAATAAATTTAATTCTAGTTTTTTTAGACTACAGTCTGTAGACTCTACTGGGACTCTAAATAAACCAGGAAGATAATGACTGTAGCACTAGATGCTATGAATACATCCTAATTATAGGATCGTATAGTCCTTTACTGAACGCACAATATTTATATATTTTTTTTTTTCTCCCTTCATTCTATCTATTTCTTTTCTTCTTAGTGTTGCATGCTTTTTTCTGGAACTGGTTAGGCAGTGCTAATCCATCATTATAGACTC
Source organism: Lissotriton helveticus (assembly GCF_964261635.1). Classification (NCBI taxonomy): domain Eukaryota; kingdom Metazoa; phylum Chordata; class Amphibia; order Caudata; family Salamandridae; genus Lissotriton; species Lissotriton helveticus. Next base: position 657,928,387 of record NC_136068.1, on the reverse strand, counting down.
TTATGGAGTCTAGCTGCCTCTTTGGGGGTTGTAAGGGGGGAGGGGTTTGTTGGGGGTGGTGGGTAGGGGTCCGGGGGTGAGGGAAAAATGCAGTATAAAATGAGCAGGTTAAAGGATACTAATAATACTTTGGTAAACAGCACATTTACTCTGGTTCAATACATGAATTCAAATAATATTACATATTGTCTAAACTTTGAAATAATATTATGGGGAAGCTAAATCTAGGATGTTGGAACGTGGCAGGGCTTAACGACAGGGGGAAGAGGGCTCAACTGTATCAAATAATATATCAATACTCATGGGATATTATATGCTTACAGGAAACCCATATTCCAATAGGCGAAATAGACCAACTTAAAATCCCTGGGTATAACATTCTGGTCTCAACTACACAGACCTCTAAGATCAGGGGAGTTATCATCCTGGCAAGAGTGAAGCTGGGTAAACCAATACGCAAAAAGGCTGACCCACATGGCAGGTGGGCCATTGTACAACTTGACATAGGTATTACCATCTGCTCGATTTATGGCCCAAACCTTGATGATCCCACTTTGTTTATTGACCTAGAACTAGAGCTGGCATTGTGGGCAGGCACGCTAATAGTATGTGGGGACCTTAATATAACGATGGGCCATACACAGGATAGACAGTCTCAGTATGCGTACACAGGACGTAAACCCAAAGTATTCAGGACAATACAGCAGTTGATGACTAGTCACAATCTAAGAGACATCTGGATTTTAAAGAACAAAGGTGACCCTGGATACACGTATTTCTCATATCCTCATAACAAGTATGTACGTATAGACTATATATTGTCGACTGCCGATATTGCCCTAAACGCTGTTATCTCTAAGACCCCCAAGACGATATCAGACCACAATGCACTTTGTATAACATTTGAAGTTCTCAGGTATAAGAAAGTGTACTCCCAGTGGTCATTTGATCGTAAACTTCTTGCTAATCAGGACTATATAACGCATATCAGACAATGGACTAAAGAATTTTTCGATATGAATCAATATAGTGCATCTAGGCTGAATGTATGGGACAGCTACAAAGAGGAGAAACTGTTACTTTTGTAGCAACTTGAAAAAAGAGCGTGATAGACTATTTGCACAACTAATAAATGATCTAATGAAGTTAGAACACCTACACGCCAATCAGATACACCACGGGAATAACTCGGAAGACACTCTCCGTAAGATCTTAGTTCTTAAAGCTGAGATCAATAGTGATCTCACACAAAAAGCAGCGGAAAATCTTCAAGTAAATCGAAATAAAACATACGAAACTGGAGAAAATGTAGGGAAATATCTGGCTCTTAGAACTCGCCAGACACAATCGCGTAATTCCATCCAAAGTATCGAGTATGGGGGACAGAAACATACTACCCAGGATGGTATATCAGCATCATTTCAAGACTATTATCAGAAATTATATCAGAATGAAGATAGACAGTCGACATCTGATATTAAAGAATTTTTAAACAACTGGCTTACAGAGACAAATCTGGGTAACACCATAGATGAAGCAACAAGAGAAGATCTTGAAAAAGAAATAACTAGAACGGAGGTAGAATTAGCTTTATCACAACTAGCTACAGGAAAAGCAGCAGGGCCAGACAAAATTCCATTAGATCTCTATAAAATACTGGGTAACTTAATCATTCCATTTCTTCATGATCTTTTTCTCGGGATACAATGGCATGGTAAACCCCCTGAATCATGGAAACAAACTAACATAGCTATCTTCACAAAAAAAGATAAACCACCAGAACAAACAACTTCATATCGACCAATATCACTCATTAATTCAGACTCAAAGACCTATGCCAAGATCTTTGCCAATCGTCTGAGCCGGATCATCGAACAGCTGGTCTCCCCCTGGCAGCACGGCTTTATACCTGGCAAAAGTACGACAGACCATACTCGTAGAGCCATCGCCCTTTTTGACATCATGGGAGTAGAGGGAGGCCAGTTGTCGATGATCCTATTAGATGCAGAGAAGGCCTTTGACCGGGTCTCATGGCAGTTCCTTTGGGAGATACTAGCTATAAATAACATCGGCCCGGTCTTCATAAAATCTATTAAAGCTCTTTATGTGGACCCTAAGGCAAAGGTCATGGTGGGCGGATGCGAGTCTGAATATATTAACATCCAGAGAGGCACGCGGCAAGGAAGCCCGTGCTCTCCACTACTTTTTGCCCTATATATCAATCCACTAATCCTTAGACTCATAACCTCGCCCTTAATTGAACCAATCAAAGTAGGTATACACAGCACTAAAGTACTCGCTTACGCTGATGACGTGGCAGTAGTAACAACAAATCCCACAGAGGCTATAGCTGAGATAGATGAAATCGCTCGATCCTTTGGTTTATATTCAGGATATTCCCTGAATAGGGATAAAACAATGGTCATTTGTACTGAGAACACGCCTTTTATCAGTCAATATAGAGTCAATAGTGCAAAATATCTGGGGGTGAATATATCGCCAAAAATTTGTGAAATTAACCGGTTAAATTATGACCAACTTATTAATAAAATCAAAAAAGAACTACTTAGAGTTAATAATCTTCACCTTTCTATAATCGGCAGAGGAAATTATATTAAAATGAGTGTATTTCCAAAGATTTTATATATGTTTCGAGCAATTCCTCTTTTAGTTAACAGAGATACAATCAAAACGTTAGAGTCAGCAATATCTAGGTTTATTTGGAATTACAGGAAAATTAGGAGAGCGCTCCCTAAGTTGACACTACCATATTCTAGAGGCGGATTGGCATTTCCAAACCTAACCTACTATCTATGGGCAACTCTCTTACAACAAATGACTATCTTGTTCTCAACCCGAAGCTATATGGACATAAGCCGAGACCCGATTATACCATCAATTTACGAATTAATGTTGGGAAGCAAAGCCAGGGGCTTACTGTTAAGACAAGTTGAACCATCTTATTTTAAAAAGATCAAATTTAAGATCCTTACAGATACTTTAAAAACCTGGAAAAGAGCTACCAAAAGACTAACAATACCAAGATATACTAAATATACACCCTTATGGCATAGCTCAATAATACCACTCTATCTTAACGATAATACATCTAGGCGGTGGGAGAGACTAGGTATAGTAACAGTTGGTGATTTTCTCGGCAGAGAATGTAAAACTACTTTTGAAGAACTTTGTGTTAAATATCAAATCCCCCCTACAGATTATTTAAAATTCATACAAATCTCCACATCCCTTAGACAGTCGATATTAAATATAGATGTAAAATCCATACCACTTTTAGATCTCATAGGCAAACGTACAACTAGAATGGGCAATATCTACGATTTATTTATTAGGAATCATCCTGATGATCTCGAAAATATTGAAACAAACTGGGTCAACAAACTAAATAACGCAAATATTGATATAGATATGTCTCTACATTTATCATCTAAAGTTTTGCTGGCCTCCAATTTAAAAGCCCAAACCTACAAAACAATATACAATCTATACTTTACCCCTTCTAAATTATTCACTTGGGGAAAAAGGGCACATGATCAATGCCCTAGATGCACATTAGGACCAGCAAATCTCATTCACATGTTCGCGGAATGCCCAAAGCTTGAGGAGATTAAAAAATGCATTGTTAAGTTTTGGGCCGAAATCTTCGGACATGAAGTAAGAGTATCATCAACTCTTTTTATCCTAGGATACGATGACTCCTTAGGTCATAGTAATAAAGAAACCTTGGCTTTATATGTAGGTACGGCTGTCTATAGAATTATCCTGGCAGCACGGTGGAAAGATCATGACGCCCCGACCTTTCAGGGATGGCTGAATAGATTGCTAGGCATTTACAAACAAGAAACAGCAATTTATAGAACCAGAGGTAATAAATCGAGAACACTTGGTGAACAAATATGGGCTCCAATTACCATCTGGTATGAAAAGCAAAGGAATTAATACCTTTCCTAAATGGAAAACATTATATGAAAGTATTCTTTGTAGATATTCTTTCTTTAAAATTTTTGGGATACTTAGGAGCCTTTATGAAATGACGGTGAAATGAATTATGTAATGTTGCAGTACTTATTTAGCTTAATATATCTGTTTAAAAACGTTAAATGTATTATAAGCTCTTATTTCTATTGTCCAAACCAATATTCATTTACTTTTATTTCTTATTTTGAACTCATGTTTGTAAATTCCTTTTATATATATATATATATATTTTTCTCTTTTTGATATTCTTTTCGTTATGTACCCTGAAAATCTGCTCAAATAAAAATTTAATTAAAAAAAATGAAGTCTTCTAAATGTTTATGCTTTGACAATTGCCAACAATAAACTGTCAATGACCACCAAGAAAGAATAAGATACTAGTTTACTTTTTGATAGGATAGGAGGACAATCAATCCATACTACTATTGTTGCAGGGACAATTCTGCACAAACAGAACTATGGACACTAAATAGTGCATTGTTTATCAATTATAATAGGCGCAGTTAGACTTTCCACATACCTCAGTCATAACAGAATTTGAACCCCCAATCTCCTTACTGACTAGCTAGTGTGACAGAGTCATTTAGCTCCCTAATTCATCGATGATTGATCCCCAATGATGATTATCCAACCCAGGACATAAGACTACGGAGTCAGAGTCCAGAACTGTCAGAGTCATGGACTCATGCTTGCAAATTGCAAACCCTTTCGCTCACTCACTCATGACTAAAAACCACAGAGTCTATGTAAGTTTTAAAGCTTTATTAAAAGTGAAAACATTTATTAAAATCAAGTTCATCCTACAACATAAACGGTGGATTGAAAATGGAAAAGTTCTTAGTGATTTCACACATTAATTGTGGGCGTGCCCTCACCTGGTTGGAACTTCAAATCTTCTTTGCGGTGCTGAATCATTGCTGACTCCGTCCTAGTGATGATGATCTGATGTTGCTCTTGTACTTAGAAGAGACTCTTTTGTCTGTTATGAGAAAAATGGTGCAGGTTAAAAAGCAAGCATTCATCAGTTGTGCCAAAAAGTGTAGCAAGACAACACCCTTCCCTGAAAAAAGTGAAATTTTTAGTTTTGACTACACAGTGACAAAATATTACATTTGTTTGTGTAGTCGTAGTGAAATTTTTTCATTCCTAGACAAAATACTAGGGAGTGGTGTATATGGCATCTAAGAATCTGAAATGTATTTTCATGGCGGAACATCGGCACAACCATCCACCGGTGCCGGGGCCAGCATTGAGGTGGGCACTCCTGGGGCGGAGGCGATGCAACAGCCAGCGAAAGCTGCTGTGGGGGATGCCACGGTAGTGGCGGACAGTGGTAAGCTATTATATTGCTTACTTATTGAGATTGCAGACTGCAGAGTGTGCTCTCTGCAGTGGTGTATATGTTGTACAGTACAAGTATACTATACTGTTAAGAATACTTACAAATTTAGAACTAAGTTTTTATTAACCAGGTAGTAGCCTCCTCTAAATTGACTTCAACTCAGCTGTGAAAGTTTTTTCGAGAATCCAAGTCAGATCAGAGATGAACTTAATGGATGGGATGAACGAAAAGGGAAAGAAGGGTGTCAGTAAGTGTGGAAGGACGAGCGAATTAAAAGTAATGATGACTGGCAAAGAATGATACATGTACTTGAATGCTGCCTGAGGTGGCTGGGAATATGATGCATGGCCGGTTGAAGGATGAAGCAAGGATGGGTGGAAGGAGTAAGGAAAGAGGACTGCCTGGGTGGGTGAAACAGAAACTGTATGTGTGCGCAATATATCCTTTGGTTGAAATTCAAATGCAAATCAAGCACAGATGCGCGGCTTGCGGTTTCCAAAATAAAATGAAAATGTTGTTTTCCCGTGAGAAAAAGTAAGGTTTGTCCACTTGAGACATTAAGAAGAATGATTGACATTTACTTTGAATGGATGGATGCCTGGATCATGGAACTATCTGACTCATAGCTAGCATATGTGTATGTAGAGAGTAGACGGTCACTGGATGAACTAAGTGTTACTTTGAAGAGCATGTAACACCGCACCCGCACGTCCGTTCCAGTGTAGGAAAGGCAAGGAAAAGAAGTTGTAATTTTTCCGAATACTACCATGAATAGTAGCAGTACTTTGTATTGCAAGCACAGCATATATCCGGCGATTACGGGGGCCACTCACTACCTCTGTTAATAATTTTAGTACAACTCTGTCATTCATGTGTGGCCTATCAGTGTTCACTCAATAAAAAACAAAGCACCTAAAGTCATCCCATATGTAATCAAATACATATCCTGTGAAGGGGTAGATAATCATATTATTTATCTTCTTCATTTTCCTTTTCTAGTAGTCATTGGCACTGTAGGGTGAAAGTTAAATTAATTAAGCAGTAGCCCTTGTAACAGAGTATTCTCAGTGCCACCCGTAATAGAAAAGTAAGAGCTTCACCACCTGCATGAACTGGACTGGTACAGTAACGCAAGCCTGTGTCATCATGGCGTGCGTCTGTTTTTCTCGGGTGCAAGTAGACTGTGCTGGCATTATGCCGGCTTCCAGAAGTTTACCTACCAATTTCACTAAACAAGAGAGAAGAAGAAGAATAAGTCTGGTGTACTGTCATAGTCGACTCTAATGTAGTGAGTCCATAGTGCTCATAGAATTGATTCCTGAAACTCCCACTAATGTTAGAGCAAGGCTGAAGAAGTGGGAGGTTAGATAGATACAGGCCACAAATGTTATGTACTGTGCTCGCAAGTTGCTAGTTCTACTGTGACACAACTTTCTGCTGAATTATTGTGTGTTAATCTTAAAGAGCATTGGTTACAGACTATGTTTTTCTTTCTTCATATAGATGCTCCTTCCAAACTGTCACAGGAGGAGATGGCTAGACGGGCCCGGCAACGGAAACTGGAGGCGACTGTCGCCGAATATCGGCGGCTGGTGGCCCAGGAGGAGGAGGACACGCAGTCGGCCTCCACACCATCCATAGCAACAGCTGCATCCTCCTCCGCGCTCCCTGGGTCATCCAGTCAATGTAGGCCTCCAGTGGTACGGAGCCGTGGTACCACAGCAACCTGCCACCGCCAAGCAGCCAAAAAATCAGCTGTCCCCGACAGCAGGTGCAAGGCACGCGTGCACCGCCTACCCCTCAGGGAGTCTTACCTTGAGCAGGAGCAGAAGAAAATGAGAATCCTGCTCAAGAACCTCCGCAAGGAGCATGACCACCTGGCCCAAAAAGTACACCGCCAGCGGCATTAGAGGAGGAGAGACTGTCCCTTGCCCCTTTTTTAAAGACTTTTGGGGGGTGGGAATTGGGAGTTGGGTTTTTTCGACTTTGGGGACGTTTTATTTCACGGACATTCTTTGGGGTTAGGTAGGGGGGTGGGTCGAGTCTTGCGGGATAGTTTATTTTTGTTAGGGATATAAATAATTATTACTTTCAACTTAAACATAGCTTACGTGTTTTTACTGCAGTTGAGGCTAGGGGGGGGGTTTAACTGTAAGTTTGTTTTCCTGAAACTTAAGTGGCTTCTTGATTCAAATTGTGCAAGTAATTGCCCAATTGTTTACAAAAGTAAGTGCCTCTCACAGAGTTAGTGAATTCAATTGTCCTAGGACTTTACTAGTACTACCGCCAGTCTCTCGTCTCTCATACTACTCCGTTATTCTTCCTCCCCCCCAAACGCTTATCTTACCTGTAATTCGTGTTTGAAAATAGGGCTAGGCACAGGGCTGGCTGCATGGCAAATGGCGATTAAGGTTGGCAATCCTGGGCAGTTGAAATGGCATCATTGCGGTGGTACTAGTGGTGTTACACAGTGGCAGTTGCAGCATATGAAAAAAAAGAAATTGAAACCTTGATTGGCCTGAGCGCAGCATTAGAACGGTACGATAGATACTATAGCACGTGACAGTACACTAGAACAGTGCCAAAATGTAGCCTTACAAATGCTAAAGTATTGAAAGTATAACTACTACTTACGTGGAATTTGACATTGGCTACTAATACAAGAAATAGTACTGAAGGTGAAGGACACAGCAGCGTAATCATTTGCCACGTGTAGGAGGAGGATGTTCTTCATGATCAATCCATTTCATGGCGCCCATGAAAATCTGCTTTGATTTGCCAATAGTCATGGGTCTGTGTCAAGCTGAGTACGAATATATCCTTCGATTCCTTCACCAGCCTTGAAATGTAATTCATTTTCAGTTGCTATGACCTTATCCTCCCCAGCAAGTGTGTAGAATTATTGCTGTCATTTACTCACACATCAATGAAAACCATACAAGAGGGTTAGGGTTTGGAAATTGGATGGGAATGGGGTTTTTTGGGAAAGTTTCATTGAGAGAGGAAAAAAACACAGCATGTACAAACAACAAATGAAGATAAACAAATCTTTGGATACGAAGATATCCATAAATATTTTAAGGGACATAAAGGAAGTACATGCACTTCTGCAGGCATGAAGTTGATTGCAAAATGGATGGTTAGGTTACTTAAACTAAGTAGTACTTTCTAATGAATGAAAGAATGCGACAGTACAGAGCTGCAGTAATTATGCGTTTTCACTTGCCATTCGCTGCACTCAGAGAAACACTTTTTTGATTAAATTAGTTTGGAAAATAGCAAAGTAAAACTATACTATGGCTGGAGGGATGAATTTAGTAGCAGAGAGCAAAGAAATGCAGAGTCACACTCATAGAAGTTCACAGCAATAACATTACTTAAAAGATAAGTAGAAATGAATGGATACTGTTACTGTATGTTGTTGTACTTGTCCTGTTGAATTTGGGAAGTTGCATGCATCAAGCCATTCATCTTATTTGTACTCCTCCGATCCATCTGGCGCTCCGTCGATCAATGTTGGTGACCAGAAGATGGTGATGCTGAATTGCGGGTCGCTAACGTGAAGCCTGACTTCATCCTTTTTTCCATTGCACAGGGTGAAAGCCGCCCTGTAAATGTTGATGGAAAAACAGGAAGTGATATTAAAACACCACTGAGAAAAAAATATATGGTACGTACGCTGTGTAGTGCAAAAAGTCACACTTTCAGTTTCAGAATCGACAGTACAATAGTTTCGAAAGGGTGTACTCTGAGTCTCCTTTTGAAGGATAAATAAGTATGGGCAAATTTTGCAGATCTTTCCCCTCAAGCTAGGTGTAGTGTAAACTACGATTTTAGAACAAAATTAGACCTTTCCAGCAATGCTCCCAGACCCTTAAACACAGACGCTAAAATGTAGAATACCCCCAATCAGACCCCAAAAAACATGCGATACTGCTACCTGTCTGAGGCCTAGTGGAAAATGGTGACAAAACGTACTTTGAAAGTAAAGTAGGCCCAAATCCTCCCTTTCCCACCATGATTTTCTTCAAACCACTTGCAACCAAAATTAGACATTTCTCGACAAGTGCTCCAAGAGTAGACCCCAGAACCCAGTTGCCAAAACTCGAAACCCCCCAAACACATGCAATACTGCTAACCCTAACGAGCCCTAAGTTAAAAATTGTGTCAAACGTTTTCTTCAACTATGCCCTAACTCCCCTTTGCCACCATGGCCTAACCACTTGCAATCAAAAGTATCCATACCCAGCGTTGCTCCAAGACCCCAAAACCCCCCAGAAACACCAGGAACCCCCCCCAAGCAGGCCCCCGAAAACACGAAAGTGAGCGAAAACTCTGAAAAGTTAAAAAAAAATTCACCATGGATTTTATCCAAAACACTTTTATCCAGTATTAGACCTTCCTAGCAATGCCCCAGACCCGTCAACCCAGGCGAAAACAAGTTTAACCCCCGCAAACAGCCAAAAAGCAGAACCGCAAAAAGTGAGACATCAAATTTCGGGCCTACCTGGAATTCAGTCCAAATGCGCTGTGCAGCTAAGCCCTAACTCCCCTTTTTCACCATGGATTTCCTGAAAAACAAATGCAATCAACATTAGACTGTGCCAGCAGTGCTCCCAGACCCCAAACCCCACCCCCAATAACCTAGAAGCCCCCTAAACAGCACCCCAAAAACAGGCAAGTGAGCAAAAAAGGACAAAACTTTTTCACCATGTATTTGGTCCAAAATACTTGATTCCGATATTAGACCTTCCGAGCTATGCCCCAGACACCTGCAGCCACCCGCAAAAAAGCAGAACACCCCTAAACAGGCAAAAAGCAAAAATGCAAAAACTCATACTTAAAAAAATTTCAGCCAACCAGTCAACATCGGTCCAAACGCGCTCTGCAGCTAGGCCCTAACTCCTCTTTCCCACCATGGATTTTCTTCAAATCACTTCCAATAAAAATTATGCTATCCCAGCAGTGCTCCCAGACACCCACACCCTCCCCCACAAATCTAGAACACCCGCAAACAGCCCCCCAAAACATGCAATACTGGTATATTCAAAACATGGCAAATTGCGCTGTTCACAAAACATTGCTGTTTACAGCACTTCCACTATTTCGATCCTCTTGAAATTCACCTGAGCAGTCACTTGTTCAAGCGATTCACAAGAATGTCAGCAAGGCAGAACAATATCGAGCCACTGCGCTCTTTGAAGAAGAAGAAGCTCTACGACTAGTTTTCACTTAGTTTTCACCCAAACACACGCACCCACAAAACACCCAAAAAGGCCAAAATTCTGCCAATTCTGGACCAAAGAATACCAAACCCCCCTAAAACATTGCCAACATCATTATGAACGAGACTGCATCGGGCCCCGAGCCCTAGAATCAGCATGAACCATACCAACTTAAACCCCAAAACACTAGTAAATCGCACTGAACCCTAAACCGTAGATATGCTTTGTCTTTGCCCAAGCTTGAGGCAGTGCCATGCAGAGGGTCAAGGCTGGCACCACTGAGTGAAACAACCTGATGTAGCATACCTAGGCTCTTTGTCAGACAGACAAAGCATATCTAATTGTATGCAGCAAGCCACATGGACCCAATTTTACATGAACTGCTGTCTGGAGTGGACTCTGCCTGGCATAACAACAATAGTACACTGCCTCGCCCTCGACCAATACATACCATGAATAGACAGACATGTAGTCCTGCTGTAGTAGTTGTTGTAGACTGGTTTACCTGTTTGCCACTCACGAATTGGCCATAGTTCTTCCGTAAACCGACGCTGATGATCCGTCCATCCCAGTGAGTGAGTGTAAAGAAAAAAGATATATTATTTAATCAATCATCATGGTATATTGGCAAGTGAGTCCGCTCCAAGGACATTTTGCATATTTTGGGAAATGCAATATAGTGGCCCCTGAATTTGAAGTATAATTTTAATTAAACAAGGTAAAAAAAAGAAAGTTGTTGACATGAATTACAATTACTGTGTGAAATATTAAATAATAACTAAGGCCAGACGTATTAATCATCATTTCATGCACAAAAAACAAACAGCAATTGGTTTCATCAGAGCCAGACAGCCATTGCTGGCCACTGCATTCCATCTTCTCAATTATTCATTACCTGCTCTACTTTTTTTCCGCATCTTCTTTGGAAAGTGAGGCCCCACAGGGCAGCCTCTCCTGTCAATATCAGAAGTAACTCTGTTAGCAATCAGCAAGCATGTAGTCAGTCAGTAATTTCAGTCCCACTTGAGGGGACTCGTCGTAATCCATCCATCTGCCTTGAAGGAAATGGATAGGGGGAGTTTTGTTGTGGTAAAAGTTGCAAAACAAAGAAAGACACACAGGAATAAAAGTAAATAAGGACGAAAAAAAGGAAGTCCTTTTCAGGGCTCGGTGTCAGGGAAGTAGAGCTCGTCCTCAAACTCCATGAATTGAGATGGGAGTAGGTCAGGTAACAGAGAAGAACTTCCGTAACCTAAGTCGGTGTCCTCTTCTTCCTGCGTGCATTCACGTACTTTGTAATCTGGTGGTATCAAGTGCTGATTCATCAGTGTTAACCTCTCCACATTTTTGGCCGAGAGGCGGGTCCTTTTTGAAGTTACAATGGCACCAGCAGCACTGAAAACACGTTCAGAAGACACACTTGTGAGTGGGCAAGACAAATAATTTATAGCCAGGTTAGTGATCAGTGGCCATAGAGCCATTTTCCTGTACCAATACAGCAATGGGTTCATATTAACAAAGACCTGTATTGGGTCATCCAGATAGGCCTGCACCATCAACTCAAGGTTCTCCACGGTTGCTCCATTTTGCGTACATCTGTGGCCTTCTCAGCACTGGAACGAGCAAACCCTTGATGAGTTAGCCAATCCGCTTCCGAAAATATTATGGCTGGGCCTGGTGCAGGTGAGGATGATGATACAGTTGCTGCTGGTGTCTTTAACAGCTGTGAGGGAAAGTGACTCCCTTCACCCACAGATACAGAAGTGGAACTTGACGCTGGATGGCCTGCTGATTCAGTTGGACTTCTGACGGCTCCTTGAATTTTCTGCCGATCTTTTTCAAACCGACTGGCTGACACAGCTAGCCAATGATTGTACTTTGAAACATCTGCTTCATCACAAGGAATGCATGCTTTGCTGGCCACTGCCTTTTTGTACCGTGGATCCAGAATAGTGGCACAAATGTGATGTTGTTCTGTATGTATGTTTTTAAGCCTTTCATTGGCAACTAGGCGGCTTAATAACCTCTCCGCCAACAGATATGCATTTGGCTTTCCAACATCATCTCTGAACGTTGAAGACACCGCCTTCAGTTGGTGCTCTAGCATGACCAACAATGGGATAGCTTTGCTCAAAGAACAGTCCTCCCTGCTGACTTCATGCGTGAAGACCTCAAAAGGACGAAGCATGTCTGTCAGGCCTTTAACTAGCTGCCATTCCTCCAACTCTAGCCTCATGTCCTTCATAGTAGAACCTAGTTGAAAGATATAGCCATTGATTACCATGCACTGCTCAAACAGACGCTCAAGAATGTAAAAGGTTGAGTTCCAACGTGTTGCCACCTCCTGGATGATATACAGCGAGCGGGAGGTTTGGAGAGGTGTTTAATTCCCTAACAAATCCCGGGTGGGCATTCTAAACATGCCAGAAGTCCACGAATAACAGTGAGGACCTGCCTCTCCCTGAGATAAAAGTCAGGAGGTTAGGACTATTGTGACTCATCTAATATTCATGGTGCAACTCTGGTCCTGAGGATGATCTTGTTTAACTGTGAAGTGTGAGACCGAAACGTCGACGAATTGACACTGTTTTTGCGAATATCAACAGACTATGTATTTTATAAATGTATATAGTTGTTAAATAATGTATATATGGCTGAAATTGAATATATTGTCCATAAAACTTGCAAAAGTGTCAATCATTACTGCTCATACAAAGAATTTAAGTAGCAGTTTTTTGTTGTTGTTGTTGCCAATCATGAACTGTCATATGGATGTTGACCTATGCTGACTAAATAGGATATATGAATGTATATATATCTTATGTCATTATTTAAATTAATTGAATATATAAATACAATCTCCGGTTGTCTTTTGAATTATGTTCATTTTTATGACATCTTTATTAGTTGGCAAATAATTTGAAATAATTCCTTCAGGAACTCTTTGTCTTTGTTATTTACCTCCTGGATAAGTCCTTTGACTGGCACTTTACGTTCATGTTGAATGCTCCTCAGCTCCTTCCGGGCAGATTCTTCCGCAGGTGGTCAGTAACTTCTTGACTGGGTTTTCATTTTTCAAGAAATCTTGAACAACCAGGTTTATACAGTGCGCCAAACACGGAACTCTGAAATATTCACCTTCCTGCATGGCCTTAACTATATTACTGCCATTATCCGTGGAAACATAACCAACTATGACATTTCTTGGTTGTAGCCATTCAGAGACCTTACTGTTAAACTCCTCCAAAATGTTTTTTGCAGTATGAGTTTTCTCCAAGGGAAACATGGCTAATGTTGCATGTTTCTGAGTAGCTTGAAAAACTGTGTCCAGGTCAACAACTGCACTTGACTTGTCTCTAACCCCTGCAAAAGACCCTGCAAAAGAGACCCAGTGTGCAGTGATGCACATGTAAACAAGGGCTTGGCAACTGTTCCACATGTCTGTTGTCGAGTGGATAGTGTGAACAGCACTCTTCTGCAAAGCTGCCCCAATCACCTCCAGCACATCTTGATGTAGTGCTGGAACCACAACTCTGGCAAAATAGGACTGGCTAGGAACCTTCCATTTAAGGCAGACTGTTGCCACTAATTCTAGAAACCCCACCTCTTCCACGAAAGAAAAAGGGAGAAGGTCCAGCGCTAGCATTTTAGCCAGCTTTGCGTTATACAGACGTACCGTTGGGTGGTTGCGTACAAATGGCGCCTCCGACCACAACATTCCGCGAATGGTGGGCTGGATCATTTTACGTAATGATGATGATGACGTCTTCAAACCAGTTAGGCCCAGTGATGTCGTTTTTCGCATTGGTGTCTCTCCAACACTCTTAGTGTGCCTCATAGATGTTGCAGGGGTAGATGGTGTGGGCGGTAGCACTGCAGTGCTGCTGCCAGCAGAACTGGGTGTACCAGCAAAAATGTCTGTCGCTTCTTCACTTCCCCCCTGCACGATCAGCCTCTCGTCATCATCAGATGCAATATCAAGGGATACATTTGCATTTGTTTTTATTTTGCCTTCCTTGATCTTCCTCATGTGTGCTTCCCAAATGATAGTGTGGTGTTGCTTGAGATGACCTCTCTGGCCTCAGGTACCATAGTTGGTACCAAGCTTACCCCGACTAACGGATACTTTACAAATCGAACAAATGACCATGTTTTCCGCCTTTGCGCTAACAGTAAAGAAGTCCCAAACTGGGGACTGGTGATGTCTGCTGAAGGTGGAGGTGCTACTTTGACTTTCAATGCCAGATGAAGTGGAGGATGGGCGTGGCTGAATTAGTTTCTGTTGTTCACTTACAGCACCACTACTTGAGGTCGAGCTGGATGGAGGTCCATGCCGGCCCTTCTGACTAAAAAAGATGGCAGCTGTAGGTCATGTTGGTGTTGTAGTTAACGGTGGTGGTACCAGTGCCACGCCGCCCATATCTCGCTCAGCAGCCATTCGGGATAGGGTCAAAATGTGTGTCTGCTGCATGCCCGCTGGGGCTGGAGTGACGACTGTGATGACTGGGTCATCATCAGACTGTTCATCAGCAGCAGAAAACACCACTTCTTGTTCGTCGTCCTCACCCATAAGTCGATGCTTTGCAGGAGCCTTCCTTTTAGGCTTAGCTACCTTTATCGGCTCATGGCGTGACTCACTCTCAGACTGCATGGCTGGGTTCCAATCACGATCAAGGTCATCAGAATGAAGGGGGCTTGAAGAAGAACTTGTAGTAGTAGTAGTATCCCTCCTTGACCTTTTTCTTGCTGGGGATCTGGAAGACAATGGATAATCAATAATCATCATCAGGAGGAGTGGCTCCCTCGGATGATACCTCCTCTTGAATATCAATTTACTGATGTACCCCTACTTCTGGAGGAACAAGCGTTGTAGGCAGTTGTGCCGCTCCATGAACCTCTAGTTGCAACTCTCCATGCACCTGTCCATGCGCCTCTCCTTGCGGCTATACTTGCGCCTCTCCTTGCGGCTCTACTTGCGCCTCTCCTTGTGGCTCTACTTGCGCCTCTCCTGGCGGCTCTACTTTCGCCTCTCCTTGCGGCTCTACTTGCGCCTCTCCTTGCAGCTCTACTTGCGCCTCTCCTTGCCCATGTACTGGCGCTTGTACTAGTTGCACCTGTGTTTGTGGCTGTGGTTGTTGAACACTCGTCATCTGAGTTACACCCGGCGTTGATTGGATGAAAGTCCTCATCCTGGGATCTTCGCCCTCCGCCTGGGACGACTCCTGGTGGCCCCAAGCCCTGGGCACCGCACCCAAGCCAACCGACCACGCACGCAACCTGGGCTTCATCCTGGACCCCTCCCTCTCGATGACCAGACAAGTCAACGCCATCTCCTCATCGTGCTTCAACACCCTGCGTATGCTTTGCAAGATCTTCCACTGGATCCCGACCGAGACCAGGAAGACTGTCACCCAGGCACTCGTCACCAGCCGACTGGACTACGGAAACGCCCTCTACGCCGGAACCACAGCCAAGCTACAGAAAAGACTTCAGCGCATCCAGAACGCCTCCGCCCGACTCATCCTGGATGTTCCCCGACGCAGCCACATCTCCAGCCACCTGAGGAACCTGCACTGGCTCCCCGTCGACAAGAGGATCACGTTCCGGCTCCTCACCCATGCACACAAGTCTCTCCACGACCTGGGCCCCAAGTACCTCAACGACCGCCTGACCTTCTACACGCCCACTTGCCAGCTACGGTCCACCAGCCTCGCCCTCAGAGCCATACCACGCATCCGAAGAGCCACCGCCGGAGGAAGATCCTTCTCTTACCTGGCTGCCAAGACTTGGAACTCCCTCCCCATCCACCTTTGGCTGACCCAGGACCATCTCGCCTTCAGGAAACAACTCAAGACCTGGCTGTTCAATCAGTAGCATACCCCTCCGCCCAAGCGCCTTGAGACCCTCCCGGGTGAGTAGTGCGTTATACAAATGGCATGATTGATTGATTGATTGATGGTACTTTCTTGTGATGAGCCAAGATCACTGGTCGATGGTGATTGAACAACCAAAGCGGCTGCCGCAGCAGCACTCATGTTCTTGGACCTAAGTTGGCGTGGGGGCACTGAGCCCAATGAAGCGGAGGTGCTGCTTCCAGCTTGGTACCCGGCGGACACCGCTGCTGCTGCAGGCGTAGTTTTGTTTCCCAAAAAAGGTGTTGGTGTGCACACGAGTCTCCTTGGTAGGTGGTGCCACTTGCTTCTTCTGCTCCTTCTTACCGGCAGTGGCACTGGCAACTTTTTTCGCTGAGGCGCTACGGCCAACTTTCTTTGGGGCCATAATCTTGAGTTGTCAGAACAGCAGGCCGCAGTTGCACGACTTGCAGAGTTGTCTTGTCTGTGGCCACACGTGACGTGTGCTGCACACATCGCTGCAGGACTTCTTCCTGGCACTGGCGGTTCTCTTGTGCACCTAAAAGCAATGGAAGCCAGAGGAAGATCAGTTATATACCCCAAAAAGTCGAAAAACCCTCAAAAATCACCACAATCCCATGTCATCCATGCCCTCAATGATGTTTACATTCAAGACACCCCACAGAAAGACTTGGTCCATGCACCACTGAGTACCCCTGGGCATAATGGATGAAAGAAAGGCAAAATGGGTGCATGCCTGAGCACACTGCCTGCCTTCAAAATGGCCCCTTGACCCCACCACATGGCCAGGCCCTGCCTGTACCAGCCCTCAAAATGGCCCCCACCCACATGGCCAGGCCCCAACAACACCCCCAAAAATCGAAAAACCCATGTAAATCACCACAATCCAATGCCAACCATGCCCTCAATGATGTTTACATTCAAGACACCCCACAGAAAGACTTGGTCCATGCACCACTGAGTACCCCTGGGCATAAGTGGATATAACAGTGATATAAAATTCCATGACATAAATGAGAATCAAGTTTAAAAAAAAATCAAAGAAACAGTTGGATTATGCACCCATGACTAACCCTGGGCCTACTGGATACTGTGGCTACCCACCACAATATATATTTTGTTAGAGTTGTGAAAAAAGTTTTGGAACTGTAGTTGCCTCAACTTGAATGCCCCAAACAAACAACACCAACTTACTTGTAAAATCTCAAGTCCAAAAGTGATCCAAACTCCAAAGTCCAAAAAGTCCTCAGATACAAATATCCAGCAGCAGTCACAAAAAGTAATCCTTCCAGCTCCACAGCCAAATGAAAAGTGACCAGGACTTGGACAAAGCACTGGGCGGAGCCTGCTGGACAGGAACAGGAAGTTGGAGACTCTGGGGCACTTCCATCCTCCCACCTCACCCCAAAAAATGGACTCCTGCACCAAAAAGTGCAGCCAAATGTCAATCTGAGGAGTTATTCTGATCAAAATCATCCTTTTCAGAAGGTTTATGCTTCCTCCGGTGGATTTCTTGTACAGAATTGCAATTTTTGCAATTTCGGGAACGCGAGCTGTTCAAATTTCCCGCCGGAAGTCAGCTGTGCCCCGCATCTACGTGTTCGCCATTGTTTACTCCAGCAGTGCGTGATCGCGGGCCTTTATGACATACTCGCGTTGTGAAACTCTTGCTGTGCAAGATGGCAAGCCGCGATAACGTAATTGCGTTTGAAAAACTCTCGCGAGATCGCACAGCAAGATCGACAATGGTGCAGCACATGCAGAACCGGGAGAAAAACAACTTCGACGGACTCAGAATCACGGTAAGTATACTATGTGCTGTTGAAGATTATAGAGATGCCTTATGACTTTGATATAGGAATGTAATATTTTTATATATGTGATTCCTTTTCTGTCATTTCCACTCCTCCGTTTACTCTTCTACTGCCCCCTTATATTTACAGACTTATTAAACTATATACCCAGGGTCGGGTTTCTGGAAGATATGGGGGCAGTCCTCTTTTTTCGCTCTGCTGCTGGTCTAATATTGGAATTACAGTCCTTACCATCGGTATAAACTCACGCATATTCAGACACTTGACACCACTTTCACTCCGGTGAGCACTCTTAATCGGTAGCGTTACGCGCTAGAACAAGATTGAGTTAATAGGACTGATTGGGTTTGAATTCACGTGAAGATGCTAATACAGTCATGGTATTAATAATTATACATATTAAAGCCTTCCTTGACAATTCTCTAATTTTAACTTCCCTCAAGAATTGAAATATTGGATTTACAATTTACTTTTGGATCTTTTATATAATTTACATGTTTACTTATGTCGAGCTTGAGGTGTATATCGTGAGGAATATAACGTGGACATTGTTTGGAGGACTATACTAATAGAAATGTATTGGATATAAACACTTGGTCTCGCCAAGTAGGAAACATGTAATAGACGTTTCCTGACAATCAGAACAGTTCAAATAGACAAATGCAGGAAGTTACTTATGTATACTAGACACTACAAGATGGCGACCATGTTTAAAGTGCCTAAGCGTAAAGTTATTTAAAGAATATGGCGCCTGTAATACACGCCAGTTGCCGATTCGGGGATCGGAGTGAGCGTACACTCTTATTACGAGCCGTAAGTTTTTAAGAAGTAGAGACCTTAAACAAGTCTTAGTTGCAACTATAGAAACTAAGGAGGGTATATTTTCTCTTTTTTCTCCTTCTCTTACATTGCCAAAGGAAAGACCAACACGTACCCGTGTCTGCCAGGATATAATGCAGTGAATAACTGAAACAGATACGAAGATTATTGAAGTTTCGTAGAGTTGTGGATAATAGAATTTCGAGGTGAGTGACAAGACGGTTGTTACTCCTTGGATAAGATTGAATTCCGATATCACTATAGGGGGTACATTTACTTTGGCTATCTTATTACAGGAGTTATATGCTGTTCCGAGTGAGAAAGACTGGAGTTTAAGTCCTGGACATATACCAGTGGAGATTTATATAAGTTTTGGCTTTTTATCACTAAAGTGAGTATATTGAATTACACACCGAATTATGAGACTGTGCAGTAGAAGTGGAAACTTAGGATGGCTTCCTATCGTTTCATATCCCGACTTTTAGTTATGTTATTGGATACCTTAACGAAAGAAAGATATTATATTTCGGTAAATACATTTTGAATTTACGTATTATTGACAGATTTGGTACTTTGGGTCCTGTCTTGTTTATTATAGACACCATGGTATGCACTAACTTATTCGGGTGCTTTCCCCCTTTTTTGTTATCAATTCACAACCATGTCAACACTATGCCCTACACGTAGGTGGTGATCTTACTTTTTCTTAAACTACCCAATGGCGTGTTTATAGAGTTGATTTGTAAATGGAGTCTTATTACTGTCTTCTTGGCTTGCAGCCCTGAAGAAGTCAAAAGGCATGATATGAATGCCTGACGAAACATGTGTTGGCTGCCAATCTTGATTGATGGAAGAAGAATGAAATAAAATTGATTGATGCTGTGACCAACAATGTACCTTGGTGTCTCAATTGGAGTGACTCTACTTTAATGGATTGGATTTGATTGGATAGGTTTGGACATTTTTTTGAGATTTGTACTGATATTATACTGTTACATATAGATTGTAGATATTTGGAGTGCTCAGCAAAGATTTGTTAAAATAGTTTTAAAGCATAATTGTTTTTAACAGGAGTTGTGCACCTTGCGTGACCCAGCATGTATATGCTATCACGCGGGTCTCGGCAACGCGCACACGGCACGTAAGAAATGCACGCATGATACAAACCCATACGTATATGACATTGTGCTGGGCCATGCACAGCGCACCCATCGCATACCAAACGCGCACATAACGCAATCCCATATGTATATGACGCTACAAGGGGCCATGCACTGCACACCCATCGCAAACCAAAAGCGGCTCCTTCTTGACTTTTCTGATATGACGACTTGAAGTGTGATAGGTACACGATGGGTACACGACTCAAATATTTTAAAAAAAAGAAATATACATATATTTTAAAAGACATAAGACATGACATAATTACATTTAAATTAAAAAACTAAAAGAAAATAATAATAGAATATTACAGTTAGAAAATATCTTTTTTTTTAAACTTGTAATTTTCAGAAAAACATAAAAGGTTGTATTGATATTAAATTTACCTTAGAAATTCACTGAAAAAACATAGATTTCAAGGATGTTAGGGTTAGTTGGACATTTCACTCCTACAAAACCATAGAAATGTTGCCGTTATAGTCAGTGATGTCATCAGTGATATCATCAGTGATGTCACTGACCATGTCATGAATGATGTAATATGTGACATCATCAGCAGTGGATTGTGTGCACGCAAGTTATAGTTAGCAGAACTAACTATAAAAGAGGAATTTCAATGGTTTTGTACGAGTGAAATTTATTTTTATTTATTTATTTATTTATTTATAGAGTTTTGTATAGCGCGGACAAGACCCGTGGGTATCAGAGCGCTTCACATGTAAGATAATTTACAGACATTATGGAGGCAATTGTAACAACAGATATATATGAAGTATAAGACGATAAGATAAGCTGTAAGGGAGATTATAAGTATGAGTTCTTCCGCCTATCCAGTTAGTAGTAGGAGGTGGGTGAGGTATGGTTATATAGTATAACAGTGCAAATAACATGTGTAAATAGCATTAAGGAGTGAAAAGTGTTGTCATGTAACCGGGATCCTAGGCAATAAAACACAGTGAGGTAGAGAGTATATAGTATAGTCTGTGAGATTACCGATATCGGATCACATAGATTTGAGGTAGTAGTAAGGTGTGTGTCCAAGATTTAAACATGAAATCAGTCAGTTGACAGATAATTGATCTTCAGGATGTTCAAGTTGAGGCCGTCTCTCTTAGGCGTAGATGTTCTCATCAAATAATCGGTACACTACTCTATGAAAGGTATTTGCTCATCATGTGGTTCTTCAGTTCACGTTTGAATGATATCGAATTATGAATCTTCCTGATGTTCGGGGGTATTGAGTTCCAGACTCTGGGGGCGGCTCCCGAGAACGCTCGGTCGTAGGTCTTTTTCTTACGGAAAAAGGCTGGCCTCAGTAGCAGTTCGTTGGCGCTTCTAGTTGGTCTGTTGCCTCCCGATAGCTTAATTTTCTTGGCCAGATATCTCGGCGTGTTGTAGTGAACTGCTCTGTGGGTAATACAAGCCATCTTCATTTGGATTCTGGCCTCATAGGGTAGCCAGTTTAGTGTTTTCAGGTGAGGAGATATGTGATCGAATTTCCTCGATCCCGTGATCAGTCTTGCCGCTGCATTGAGACAGGCTTTTAGTGGTGCTGTGGATGTTTTCGGTAGACCCGCTAACGTGGTGCAACCGTATTCAATCCTCGAAATAACTAGGGATTGTACAGCCAGTTTTAGGTCCGCCTTTGAGATGTATGGTTTCAGTTTTCTTAAATAGTTCAGATGGAAACTGGCACTCTTGGCCATTGAGTTTATGTGGTCTTTCATGTCCAGGTTCTCATCTAGGGTAATTCCAAGTGATTTTGCTGAATTAACTAGGGTCGGGGTGCAGTCCAGCGCGGTCACCAGTTTCGTCAATTCCTTTACCTCGGGGCGGTTCTTCGTCGGTGAAATTAACAGGAATTCAGTTTTATGGGCATTTAGTTTCAAATGGTTCGAGGTTAACCACTGTAGAGCTCTCTTTAGTGTCTTGTTCATTAGGTCAATGTCAGCAGGGGAGGCGATCTTTATGTATATTTGCGTGTCATCTGCATACATGTGATAGGGTATCTGCGATTCTCGAAGGATCTCCGTGAGGGGTTCAACATACAAGTTGAATAGATCTGGGGATAACGTTGAACCTTGTGGGACCCCGACGGCAGTAGGACAAGGGGAAGAGGTTGCTTGATTGACCAGGAAACGTTGAGTCCTATTCTGCAGGAAAGATTTAAACCATTTCAGCACATTTCCCGACAAGCCCATCCTTTCTTGTAGCCTGGTCGTCAGCATTTCATGACCAGATGACAGGTCTAGGAGAATCAGTAGGCATGCTTGATTACTGTCTAGGGCTTGTAGGGCGTCGTCCACGATATGCAGGATCGCAGTTTCAGTACTATGCCCAGCTCTGAATCCAGATTGGCAGTCATCTAGTAGTGAGAACTTAGCGATGTGTTGACTCAGTTGGCCTTGTACGCATTTCTCAATAAGTTTGGCTAGTAAAGGTATGTTGGTCACTGGTCGATAGTTGTTCGGGTCAGTTGCATCCGCTGTCGGTTTTTTGATGATGGGCACAACCTGACCAGTTTTTAGGCAGTCGGGCAGGGTCCCTTGTGCAGGTGAGGCATTTATTATCTAAGTCCAGATCGGAACTAGGGTGTGGCTAATTTCTCTTGCGCACTTTGCCGGTAGAGGGTCTTGATAATGGTTATTCGGTCTGATTTCCTTTAGCGTTTTGGCAATCTTTTCTTGGTCATAACATTCAAAAGTGTCCCAATTTGCCTCATTTTTAGTTTGGGGACTCTCTATGGACTCATTGGCCTCTTTTGTGGGTGAGGTGGGGGTCGAGATGTTAATAGCGGCAGTTGAGAGCTCCACTTCAAGCAATTTGGTTTTCTCCGTGAAAAATGTAGAGAATTCCTCACAACTTAAGGGGGTTTTTGGATTCTCGTGAATTGTTTTGGCTAGTTTATTCGACTGTTGTTTTAAAATCTCAAAGAGTTTCCGAGGTCTGTTTGAGGCATTGTCAAGTTCAGCTATTATAAAATCTTTTTTGGATTTAATTATCTTCTTGTTATATTGCCTTCTGGTGTTCCTGAGGGCTATCAGCTCCGGAGAGGAGGGGTGTTGCCTCCATTTCCTTTCGACCATTCTCAGTTTGCGCCTGTCCTCATTCAGTGACTCACTGAACCAGGGATTTTTAGGTTTCTCTGATACTCTTTTCAGTGTCTGTGGCATGGTGTCATTGACGATATTTCCTATTGAGGTGAAGTAGTGCTCCGTTAACTCGTTGACATTCAGTCGGTTGTTTGGTGGCTTCAAGGCTTTCTCACATCTTTTCACCAATAGTTCAATATTAGCTTCTTTTGTGTCTCGGACCAGTTTTTTGACCTTGCGGGGTTGTATGGTCCTGCCTTTATTCATTGTGGGTATCGCAAAAGTTATGGCGTGATGGTCGGACCAATCACACGGGTCAATAGCGAGAATTGAAGTCTCTTTATTCTTTGAGATAATCCAGTCTAAGGTCCCTCCTTGTGAGTGAGTGGGATGTGTGCAAGCTTGGGTAAGGTTTAGCTCGATGAGGAAATCTTTAAGAGATTTAACTAGTTTGTCATTGCCGTCCTCCCAGTGGAGGTTAAAGTCACCTAGGAATATATTGTGGGCGTCAGGGTTAGAGTTGGCTGTTATGATCTCCATGAGTTGCTCTGTGAACTTTGCGTTATCTCCGGGAGGGTGGTAGAACGCATGCATGTTACATCTTTGGTTGTTTGTTGTTCTTATATTAAGACCAAGGTATTCACAAGACTCTAGGGGGTCAGATTGGAATTGGCTGACCTCAATCTCTGACCTATGGATGCAAGCAATGCCTCCTCCCACTTTCTTAGGTCTGTCTAATCTGACAATATTATATTGTGGGGGAACAAGGAGATCTATATTAGGTGAAGATGATTCACTGAGCCATGTTTCAGTGAGGAAGGCCAGGTCAATTTCCTTGTTAATGATGAGAGCAGCTATGTCAGATGCATGTTTCGTTGCCGAACGACAATTTAGTAATAGGCATTTCAAGGGTTCGTGTGAGTTCGGGACGTTGCCATAATCAGATTCAGATGCTGTTACCTGGATATGTCGTAGGTTGTTGTGGATTGCTTTCCTGTCATTCTTTCTGGCTGATCGATTGGAGTAAATATGTACTAATTTGATGCTCTCCTCCCTTCCCCGGACTGGTTGTTCATAAGATCGGAGTAAGGCCAGGGCTTCTTCATTTGACAAGGGATCGGTCCTGTTAAGTCTGTTGAGCCTGAGTACAGCATTCTGGATATGTGAGACTTTAGCGTGTGTCCCTAACGTCGTCTCCCAAATTTTTTCAATTGTCTGTGAGAGAGTCGACGCGACTTGTACCAGGTTCCCTACTAGTTTCTGGAGGTCCTTGACTTCATTCTGAGTTCGTGATGTTATCTTTGGTGCCGTCGCCCTGCTTGTCTGTGTTCTACATTTTGTTTTTCTCCATGATTGGTTCGTTCTCACTGCCACCGATCCTTCTTTTTTGTCTTTCATTTCGTTGGCATTACTGACTCTATTACCGGTGTGTTCATTATTCCCTAGGTTGAGTGGTGTAGGGGGTGAGTATATGGGTAAGGAACTGAGGTATTCAAGTCTCCCATTCCCAGGTTGTTGAGGGGGGGCGTGGTTATCTTCATCAGGGGATTTCCTTAGAGCTGAGGTAGTCACTACAAGCGCGGGGACGTTTTGAACTGGCACCATCTGCTCTTCGCTTAGGGCCAGACTCTTCACTCGGTTTCCAATGTTAGTAGACTTCATTATCCCTTCTATCACAATCTCTGGTAATGCACTTTCAGATTCAGTGACATCTCCGGAGTTGGAGGTTAGATTGTCCTGGCCGACCGTTTTGTTCGAGTTACTAGTGGGAGGGTCGTTGAAGTCGGTGGTGACAACAGGTGGGGTCAAGTGTTGTAGGTGGCTTGTACCTTCTATGGATTCCTTCAGGGTTTGGAAAGTTCTCTTAAATTTATCAAGTTCTCTGTTAGCTGCTTGTATCAAAACTATTCCCGTTTTATATAGAGTAATATAAAGTTCAGTATTGCTTCTTTTAGTTAGTGAGGTCGTTATTTTAGTGCCATGTGGTATGTTTTTTATGGCTTTCGTGAAATGTCCAGCTAACTATTACAGCCCTCAAACCTATGTTTTTTTCAGTGAATTTCTAAGGTTTTTTAAATGCTAATTTCTAACTATATCATGTCTGAAACCTATGTTTATTTTGGTGAATTTCAAAGGTTTTTGAAATGATAATTTTTAAATATAATATTAGTTATATGTACTTTTTTTTATACTGATTTTCTACAGTATTTTAACTGTTTATTTTTACATATTTTATTTTTTACATTACATTATATATTTTTGATTTACATGTAAATAAACATGTTTTATAAAATAATGAAACTGAAATATTGTTTTTTTGTTGAATGCATAAGTGCAGAATTATAAGTGTGTTGGCTAGTTAGGGGACTGCATGCATAGTGGATAGGGGTTTGAAGCAGTCCATGTGCTAAGGCCTGGCTCAGTGCATGAGTACTTGGGTAGTGGCTGAATGATTAGAGTACTGCAAGGAGAGTGCCTGGGTGAATTTATAAGTGGTTGACTTTTGTCACAGTGAATGGATTAGTACATGGTGCTGGATGGGTCACTAGAAGAGTGCAAGGGGAGTAACAGGGTGTTTGCAGGAAGTGTATGGATACTGACTGGGGAATTGAAGGTGTGAAAGACAAGTGAGTAGGTGGACAGCATGCATAGTGGATAAGCCGTTGAAGCAGTCCATGAGTTAAGGCCTGGCTCAGTGCATGAGTACTTGGGTACTGACTGAATGATTAGAGTACTGCAAGGAGAGTGCCTGGGTGAATGTATAAGTGGTTGGCTTTTGGCGCAATGAATGGATTAGTACATGGTGCTGAATGGGTCACTGGACGAGTGCAAGGGGAGTGACATGGTGTTAGCTGGAGTGTATGTATAATGACTGGGGAATTGAAGGTGTGAAAGACAAGTGTGTAAGTGGATAGAGGTATGCATGCATAGTGGATAGGGGTTTGAAGCAGTCCATGTGCTAAGGACTGCCTCACTGCATGAGTACTTGGGTACTGACTGAATGATTAGAGTACTACAAGGAGAGTGGATGTGTGAAATTATAAGTGTTTGGGCTTTGGCAGAGTGAACGGATTAGTAAATGGTGCTGAATGGGTCACTAGAGGAGTGAAAGGAGAGTGACAGGGTGTTTGATGGAAGTGTATGTATACTGACTGGGGAATTGAAGGTGTGAAAGACAAGTGTATAGGTGGTTAGAGGACTGCATGCATAGTGGATGGGCCTTTGAAGCAGTCCATGTGCTAAGGCCTGGCTCAGTGTATGAGCACTTGGGTACTTACTGAATGATAAGCGTACTGCAAGGAAAGTGCCTGGGTGAATTTATAAGTGGTTAGCTTTTGGCGCAGTGTATGGATTAGTACATGGTGCTGAATGGGTCACTGGAGATGTGCAAGGGGAGTGACACCGTGTTTGCTGGAGTATATGTATACTGACTGGGGAATGAAAGATGTAAAAGACAAGTGTGTAGGTAGTTATGGGACTGCATGCATAGTGGATAGGCGTTTGAAGCAGTCCATGTGCTAAGGCCTGGCTCAGTGCATGAGTACTTGAGTAGTGACTGAATGATTAGAGTACTGCAAGGAGAGTGCCTGGGTGAATTTATAAGTGGTTGGTTTTTGGCGAAGTGAATGGATGAGCACATAGTGCTGAATGGGTCACTAGAAGAGTGCAAGGGTAGTGACAGAGTGTTTGCTGGAGTGTATGTATACTGACTGGGGAATTGAAGGTGTGAAAGACAAGTGTGTAGGTGGTTAGAGGACTGAATGCATAGTGGATAGGGATTTGAAGCAGTCCATGTGCTAAGGCCTTGCTCACTGCATGAGTGCTTGGGTACTGACTGAATGATTAGAGTACTGCAAGGACAGTACTTGGGTGATTTCATAAGTGTTTGAGTTTTAACGCAGTGAATGGATTAGTAAATGGTGCTGAATGGGTCACTAGAGGAATGCAAGGAGAGTGACAGGTTGTTTGATGGAAGCGAATGTATACTGACTGGGGAATTGAAGGTGTGAAAGACAAGTGTGTAGGTGGTTAGAGGACTGCATGCATAGTGGATAGGCCTTTGAAGCAGTCCATGTGCTAAGACCTGGCTAAATGCAGGAGTACATGGGTATTTAATGAATGAATAGCGTACTGCAAAGAGAGTGCCTGGGTGAATTTATAAGTGGTTGAATTTTGGCGAAATTAATGAATTAGTACATGGTACTGAATGGGTCACTGGAGGAGTGCCACTGTGTTATCTGTAGTCAATGTATACTGACTGGGGAATTGAAGGTGTGAAGACAAGTCTGTAGGTGGTTAAATGACGGAATGCATAGTGGATAGGCGTTTGAAGCAGTCCATGTGCTAAGGCCTGGCTCAGTGCATGAGTACTTGGGTACGGACTGAATGATTAGCGTACTGCAAGTAGAGTGCCTGGGGGAATTTATAAGTGTTTAGGTTTTGACGCAGTGAATGGATTAGTACATAGTGCTGAATGGGTCACTGGAGGAGTGCAAGGGGAGTGGCAGGGTGTTTGCTGGAAGTGTATGGATACTGACTGGGCAATTGAAAGTGGGAAAGACAAGTGTGTAAGTGGTTACAGTACTGCATGCATAGTGGATAGGCTTTTGAAGCATGCCATGTGCCAAGGCCTTGCTCACTACATAAGTGCTTAGGTACTGACTGAATGATTAGAGTACTGCAAGGAGAGTGCCTGGGTGAATTTATAAGTGGTTGGCTTTTGGCGCAGTGAATGGATTAGTACATGGTGCTGAATGGGTCACTGGAGGAGTGTAAGGGGAGTGACACTGTGTTTGCTGTAGTCTATGTATACTGACTGGGGAATTGAAGTTGTGAAAGACAAGTGTGTAGGTGGTTAGGGGACTGCATGCATAGTGGATAGGCTTTTACAGTAGTCCATGTGCTAATGCCTGGCTCAGTGCATGAGTACTTGGGTACTGACTGAATGATTAGAGTACTGCAAGGAGAGTGCCTGGGTGAATGTATAAGTGGTTGGCTTTTGGCGCAATGAATGGATTAGTACATGGTGCTGAATGGGTCACTGGACGAGTGCAAGGGGAGTGACATGGTGTTAGCTGGAGTGTATGTATAATGACTGGGGAATTGAAGGTGTGAAAGACAAGTGTGTAAGTGGATAGAGGACTGCATGCATAGTGGATAGGGGTTTGAAGCAGTCCATGTGCCAAGGCCTTGCTCACTACATAAGTGCTTAGGTACTGACTGAATGATTAGAGTACTGCAAGGAGAGTGCCTGGGTGAATTTATACGTTTTTGGGTTTTGGTGCAGTGAATGGATTAGTACATGGTGCTGAATGGGTCACTGGAGGAGTGCAAGGGGAGTGACTCTGTGTTAGCTGGAGTGTATGTATACTGACTAGGGAATTGAAGGTGTGAAAGACAAGTGTGTAGGTGGTTAGAGGACTGCATGCATAGTGGATAGGCTTTTTAAGCAGTCCATGTACTAAGGCCTGACTCAGTGCATGAGTACTTGGGTACTGACTGAATGAATAGCGTACTGCAAGGAGAGTGCCTGCGTGAATTTATAAGTGGATGAATATTGGAGCAAATAATGGATTAGTACATGGTGCTGAATTGGTCACTAGCGGAGTGCAAGGGGAGTGACAGAGTGATTGCTGGAAGTGTATGGATACTGACTGGGGAATTGAAAGTGTGAAAGACAATTGTGTAGCTGGTTAGAAAACTGCATGCATAGTGGACAGGCTTTTGAATCAGTCCATGTGCTAAGGCCTGGCTCACTACATAAGTGTTTAGGTACTGAATGAATGATTAGAGTACTTCAAGGAGGGTGCCTGGGTGAATGTATAAGTGTTTGGCTTTTGGCACAGTGAATGGATTAGTACATGGTGCTGAATGGGTCACTGGAAGAGTGCAAGGGGAGTGACACCATGTTTGCTGGAGTATATGTATACTGACTGGGGAATTGAAGGTGTGAAAGACAAGTGTGTAAGTGGTTAAAGGACTGAATGCATAGTGGATAGGCGTTTGAAGCAGTCCATGTGCTAAGGCCTTGCTCAGTGCATGAGTACTTGGGTACGGACTGAATGATTAGCGTACTGCAAGGAGAGTGCCTGGGTGAATTTATAAGTGTTTAGGTTTTGACGCAGTGAATGGATTAGTACATAGTGCTGAATGGGTCATTAGAGGAGTGCAAGGGGAGTAGCAGGGTGTTTGCTGGAAGTGTATGGATACTGACTGGGCATTTGAAAGTGGGAAAGACAAGTGTGTAAGTCGTTAGAGGAGTGCATGCATAGGGGATAGGCTTTTGAAGTGTGGTAAATAATTATTACCGGGACTATTTTTCTATGCATTAAATGATCATAAGAACAGCTCAATAAATGAGAGGCAGAGTCCGTGGTATCTGAGTCATACGGGCTTTAATTAAGTGGCTCGAGCCAATGGACATCGTGTTCCATCACCTACTAAGGTTCAGGAAGGGATATTCAACATTTCATTAACATCATACAATATATATAGTAGAACCGTACAGTTGCATTGAATACAGTAGGCGTAACAAGTGAAAAAAGAAAGATAAGAACATATGGGCGCAAAAGAAGGAGTGCACAGGGCGTGCACGGAGGTGTGTGATGTAGACGTCACAGAAGTGTCATAGGTGGGTGGACACATGGAGGGGGTTTCATGGGCAGCTGGAACCTTTAACCTACTGGTGCGCGCAAAACGAGTCATGACGTGTAACTGGGGAGGGCTGGGGGGCGCTGACTTCTAGCACTAGTAGAGGAGACTGAAGTCTGGGATGTCAGAACGACCTGTACCTATAGCGTATCTGATATCTTGTGTTTGGAGTACATGTTGCTTGATTCTAAAAGTCATCAGGGCAAAGGCTGCTTGTCACTAAAGGCTAGTGTATGCATATATTTCTTTATGTATTGCGTGGGCTACGGATCTTCTATGGATACTAATTCAGTAAATCACTTGCATGGAGACAGAAAGACTGGACTGTAGACGGATATGTTTATCCTGTTCGTTAGCTAGGAATGTGACTCCGGGGAGCTGAACAGATAACTGTAGGCATAATATATTCCTGGCAGGCAGGCCAGGCCGAGCCGGGCACCGCGTTGTTGGCAGGAAGTAAGGGAAGGGTCAGGGATGCGGGCGGGGCTGCATCTCTCGGAACGTTCAGGAGGCTTGAGGCCTGGATCTTGTGTCCGGGCCCTGTGGAGCCTTAGAAACGGGTGCATCTCGATGATTTAACGTGCACCATGTAAAGACGTTGGCAACATAGGCCTAAAAGCCTAATTCACGTTGCTTTCACGGAGGACTGGATAACTGACATAATAACGTTGGATGCGACTGCAAATGCGTCTTTATATTCGGCCATAGAGGGAAAATGCATGGAGATCATGCACATATACCACATGATGGGGAACACGTAGGGGACACATAGCAGGGCAAAATTCAATTTTCCTCATTCCCTCCTTGTTCCCTACGTTCCCTTCAGGAAACATCAATATTCATGAGGCCATCTATCTGTTCATACAGCATCATTTGCTCGTCTTTTTTCATTTGGGTATGGGATTGTGGACGTAGAATACAGGCTGTGGCGCACAAGCCGCAAATCGCTGGGCCACATTGTAAACAGAGACAACAACTGAATATGATCATTGCTACTACTCCCAGGAATGACAGTACTCTCCATCCCCATGCAGATATTACACTCCAGAGCCAGCCGGACCAAGTCCAGGTGCCTGGATTCTGGTGTAGCTGATGAGCTATTTTATGAAGTCTTGTTATTGCTGAATACACAGACGGTGCGTTATTAGGAATGAAAACGCAACAACTAGATCCGATGACTCTACAAGCTCCGCCCCTATCGGCCAGGATGACGTCAAGGACAAGGCGGTTCTGAAGAACAAGAAGTCTCATAGCATACTGCTCTTCTGTTAAGTTACCTAGGGCTGAAGTAGTCTCATTCACTACTGCTTCAAGGGTTCTGGTTAACCTGCGTATTAATTTACTATTCTGGACGGGACCTATGAAGAAAAAGAAACCTTTATTGAAATCCGTATACTGTTCCAATGTAGTTTCAGTCTGATCGATAATTGGGGACTCAATCTCCCTCCTATGTCTGACGTGTACTAGATGGGTATTTCGGTAATAATCGGATGGGGCTAGGAAAACTGGTGGCAGTAGGAATGCAATGTAACATGTTCCATCCCAATCTAGGGGCAAACGTACATAAGCGGTCTGACCACATATAAAATAGGAATGACGTGAAGCTTTGAAAATAGACTTCCCTTTGTCACTGTATTCGACCACAGTAGTACAATCACTGTGTCCTAGGTGTACTGAACCATTCTTTCTAACACATAATTCGCCTTTCACTGGTAGAACTGTTATAGAAGGCAAGTCTGAATTAGTCTCGGACTGAACATTCAAAACCATGAGGTTAGAGGAAAAATTACCTAGATCATATACTTCATTTTCTAGATCTATCCCTGTCCTTTGGGGAAGACCGTCCTTGTCTGGGAAACAGGTTTTATTCATAACTGTATTCAGAAGGGAAACTGTGGACTTATCGTCTAAAGATGACGTCAATGTAAACCATGCTCCACACGAACCATTGTGTGAAAACGGATAGGGAAAGAGTGGCAGAGCTCCCTTCATTGTCTGGTAAGGGGGGAGTCGGCCACATACCCAGCAATTAGTGGCATTGCTGGTCTGATGCGAATAGTGTAACATACGAATAAATGTATTGTTGTGCATTGCAAGTCGATAGGATAACTCGTGAGGGGGTAGTTCACTAAATGTGTGCTCTACAGTATCATTAGAGGAAAGGTGTGAATGTGAACCGAGAGGAGGAAAAAATACATGTAACATACAACTTATACATGTGATCGTAAGACTCAGAATAAACATAAACAATAATGTAACAATGCATCTGCTTCGGAGATTTTTACAATATTTCATGTTCTTGAAGTTCCGTCTATCTCTCTCATTATGTGGGTCTATCTCATACATGTCAGAAACCTGTCTAACCGCTTCACCCGAGGGGGACTTAAACAATTAAACGCTGTCTGACTTACTAGACCTCAGTTTGATTTTATACTCCTGTTGCGGAGTTTTCTCTAACAGGGGAAGTTTAGAGTCAGTATCGGGGCAGTCCTTGAAAAAAGTCTTTGGACACGGTCCATGGAAACGCTTGATATGACTGGAATGGAGCCAGCCTTTTCTTCCTTCTAGTTTTACGGCGGTCCTTGTGGTCATCAGAACGAGTTTTGGCTCCTTCCAGCGGGGCTCCAGAGGGCTTGAGCGATCAAAATTTCGAACCAGGACTAGATCTCCAGGAACGACCTCGTGCGGTTTCACCTGGGTGTTGTCCGGGAAGGCAGCCGCGACCTGTGAACGACAAGAGAGTAGTGCAGACATAAAGGAAGCCAGGTAATCTGTCAGCATGTTACTGTCAACATCGGTGATTTTACGAGGCATAGGTGTACCCCACATGTTTGGGGGACGACCGAAAACAACTTCATAGGGTGACAAACCAGACCTAGAGTGGGCGACCATTCGCATATAGAAGAGGGCAACCGGCAGGGCTACCATCCAATCTACACCTTTTTCTGCACAGACCTTCGCTAATCGTGTTTTCAGAGTTTGATTATGTCGCTCGACGAGGCCAGCTGCCTCGGGGTGTCATACGCAGTGGAATTTCCACTGGTACCCTAACAGAAGTGATACCTGTTTCATGAGTTCGGACGAGAATGGCTGTCCATTATCTGAATACACGACACGGGGCAAACCATATCGAGGGAAAAACTCACGAACCAGCTGCTTGGCAGTGGTCACGGCAGTATAATCTGAGACTGGATATGCTTCTGTCCATCTGGACAGAGCGCATACAACTACGAGGACATACTTGAATCCTCGACATCGATCCATCTGTATGTAATCCATCTGGAGGACTTCAAAAGGATGGTCAGGAGGATGAAATCCACCTTGTTCCACGGGAACACCTTTACCTGGATTGAACTGACAACAGATCATGCAGGTACGCACTTTCTGCTTCGCTGCTGCTCGTAAATGCTTGTTAAACCAGAGGTTCTGGATGCTGTCTAACATGGCTTTTTCTCCTAAGTGTGCTGGACTGTGTGCTGTATTAATGATAACTTGAACCATAGAGTCGGGGTGAGGAAAATCGAATTTTGCCTTGTCATGTGTCCCTACGTGTTCCCCATTATATGTCATATGTGCATGATCAATATGCATATGTTCCCCCTTGACCGAATAAAGACGCAATTATAGTTGTGTCCAACGTTAGTATGCCAGTTATCCAGTCCTCGTGAAAGCAACGAGTATTAGGCCTATGTTGCCAACGTTTTACATTGTGCACGTTAATTCATCGAGTTGTCCCCGTTTCTAGGCCTCATAGGGCCCGGACACCAGATTCGAGCTCCAGTCTCCTGAAACCACTCCGAGGAGCGATACAGCCCCTCCCGCATCTCTGACCCTTCACTTACTTTCTGCCAAGCAGCGTGGTGCCCGGCCTGGCCTGCCTGCCTGTCTGCCAAGAATATGTTATGCCTCTAGTTATCAGTTCAGCTCCCCGGCTTCACATTCCTAAGCTAATGAACCGCATAAACATCTTCAGCTATAGTCTAGTCTTTCTGTCTCCATGCAAGAGAATTACTGAATTAGTATCCATAGAAGATTCATAGCACACGCAATACATATAGAATATATGCATGCACCAGCCTTAGTGTCAAGTAACCTTTGCCTTGATGACATTTAGATTCTATCAACATGTACTCCAAACACAAGATATCAGATATACTATAGGTACATGTCGTCCTGACATCCCAGACTTTAGTCTCCTCTTCCAGTGCCAGAAGTCAGAGCCCCCGCTCTCCCCAGTTACACGTCATGGCCCGTTTGCGCGCACCAGTAGGTTAAAGTTTCCAGCTGCCCAGGTAGCCCCCTCCATGTATCCACCCATTTATGACACTTCTGTGACGTTTACATCACATGTCTCCGTGCACGCCCTGTGCACGCCTTCTTTTCGCGCCCATGTGTTCTTATCTTCCGTTTTGTCACTTGTTACGCCTACTGTATTCAATGCAATTGCACTGTTTTACTATATATACTGTATAATGTTAATATGACATTAGGCTTTTACTTCCCTTCCCTTGTGTCTGTCCCTTCCTGAACCTTTGCAGGTGATGGAACCCGATGGTCCATTGGCTCGAGCCATCCGATTAAAGCCCATTTTGACTCAGATTCCAGGGATCCTGCCTCTTATTTATTGAGCTATCTGTTTCAGTTAATGCATAGAAAAATAGTACCGGTAATTAATTATTTATTTACCACATAAAATGGCGCCCGAACAGGCACCAGCCCCTTCCCCACGCGCCGGCGATGTAACGCAGGCCTCCTGACCCTTCTACAGCCGTGACGGAACCCTACAGTGCACGTGCAGATATTTCTGCTTCAAGTCTCCCTCAGGCCCACGGAGGAGACGGAAACTGCGGTCCGGCATCCAGACGAGGCGGTGAGGAAGGCGGTTCGTCCCGACCAGAGCCCAAGCCGAGAGAGCAAGGTCCGAGGTATCCGGAGGCCCACCTGTAACCGAAGCCCGAAGCCCGAAGCGCATGCGTAGTGCGTAGCAGTAACTAGACGTAGTAGCAGTCCAGTCCAGTCCGAGGCCTTCAGTTTTGCTTCCCGGTGAGTACCGTTGCTGGGGGTATCTAGACGGGTGTTCATTAATTTGTGCCCGGTCCGACGGGTTTGGGTACACAGATCCGGTCCGACGTGTTCACCTAGGTGGATATGGTATGACGTGTCTCTTTAGGAGACCGGTATGTTCTGTACTGTTTTAGCAGTGCATCCAGTAAGTCTGTTCTCGAGAAGTTCAAGTATTATGTTTTCAATGTATCAGGTAGTATTCTGTTCGAACTGTTATTAATGTGTTCTTGATGTCGTGGTATGAATGATTGTTTTGCTATTCATTACTGTGTTCATTGTGTATTGTGTTCAAGTTCAAGTACGGTTCAAATATGCCTCTGTTTTCGAAGTTACGTCAGATAAAAACGAGAAAAGGGTTACTCGAAGAATCAGTTCCTGTCCCTCCCAGGGACAGTCCTGGACATTTCATGTATCATAAGCATGGCTTAGATGCCATACTGTATCTAGATTTATGGGTTGACTATACCAAACATCTCGAAGAGAAATATAGATGGCCTGTTTCAGGAACATGGGATGCCGAGTGCATCATGAGAGTAGAAGAAGCATTATGGAAAAAGAAAGCCAGACAGTCCCAGAAAGATGCCATAGAGTTATGGCGTAAGGAATCCCATAAAAGAACCGAGAAAGAATTCAGAAAAGCAGAAATAAGTAGGGAATCCTCAGAAAAAGCCCAAGAAAGGGAATTAATCGAAGAAGGTGAACGAGTTAGAGCAGAACAGTCAGACAGACAGAGAAATGCCCTTATTAAAGGTATGTATCCCCTTCTCGCCGAGGGTTTGCTGAAGGCGACCCCGGAAGCACTCTGTAATTTACCGCCACCATTGGTCCCGACTAAGCTGCGTCATAAACTGACTGCAGCCGAAATTTTTCTTTCTTCCTATTTAGACGACACTGTCCCAGAATATGTTAATACGAATCCTGCACCGGTTCAACTTCCACCTCCTGTTAACGTAATTCCTGTGCCTCCAGTTGTGGGTCCCGGGAATCCTGTTCATTTGCCAGTTCCCCAGGATCAACCCACATTACGTACTTCTACTTTGCCAGTCACGTTACCAGCAGCGGCACATTCAGTATTAGTTGACGATTCCAGTTCAGGAGGAGCAGGGGGAGGTACTCCTATCACCCCGCCTCAAACAAGGCGACGGACGCTGAGAGATGTAGCGTTACAGCGTACGCCAAAACTGACTACGTATGAAGCCCTCAGAAAGTATCTTACTGAGTGTGGACCTGATTGTAGATATGACCCAGTGCCAGGTGAAGATAGCATGTTAATATATTCCATACGTTTACGTCGAGTTGCAAGCTTCTTGGTTACCATATCGAATATGGAACAACATCTAGACAGAATATATCACTTTATCCAAACAGGGGAGAATCCAGAAAGTATTCACGAAGCTATGGCACACAGGAAAGTCGAGATTCAAGGCATGATATTGCAATTTTTAATAAATTGTTTAATAAGAGAACAGGATTATCCTGACAAAAACAAAGAAGATATGAAAGTCCTGACAAGATGGAGTGACAATATAGCAGAAGGAAAACACAGAACACAAAATTGTATAGAAACCATGTACAAAAAGATTCGAAAAGAAATTATAAGTATGCACCAAAAGGAGGAAGAAAAGAGAGTAGCCGAGAAAGAGAATGACTCTTCAGGCGAAGAGGTAGACAACGAGAATCCCACCAGAATAGCGTATGTAGGTAGAACAAGACCTTCAGATAGACATTCACGCCTAGATTACAAGAAAGCTTTTCCTCCTCCCGTACCAGAACAGTGTTCTCTTGAACAAGTATTCCAGGCTACCGATAAAATTCTGAAACTACGAATAGGTTACAGTGAGCTTAGTACCATGCATGAACAAGAACTAGCCCGATCAGCAGTCCGATGGACTAGTGATTCTACCACGTTTCCAGACGAAGTAGTGGCCCAAATGTTTCTGAAGCTGCCCCCAGCCGAGCAGCGACTGGTGGGTATGTACATGATCCAGCACCTCATCACACTGTATGAGGATCAGCATTCTGATCCAGGTCCCTTATACCATGTATTGAACGAGTTACTCCTAAACAGATGGAAAGGTCTAGGTACCGATCTAATTAGTGTCATTTTAGAACAGCGCCACAAATACAGAACGTTCCTGACTCCACATTTTGTTCCTGTTTCACCCCCATTCTACATAGACAGACAGAATCCGTTGCGAGAAGTGCATCCAGTTAAGGGAGCGGGAGGTAATCTCGAACGAGTATTTGTTTACACCCCTATAACGAAAATAGAACTACTAGAGATGAAAAAGTTAATACCCTGTCACGATAAAGATCCAGCAGGGTTCCACCGAGAATTAAAAGACATGCTCCGTATGGGAGAATACACGTATCCAGATATCATCAAAATGTTAAAGGTCCTGTTGCCTGCGGGCATATATGAAAAACTTAAAGAAAAAGAATGGGAGGTGGGAGAGAAAAAGATAGATTGGACCGCGTTAGAAACCGAAGATAATGCACGAGTCCCAGGTACTGGTCTTGGGGATAGAGCCAAAGCATTGCCCGAACTGTTAATACAAGTCTTGCCAAGATTACTAGCCACGAAAAAGGAAGATTGGGATGCCATCTCAGCCTGTAAACAGAAACAAGACGAAGACACTAGTGACTTTTATTCCAGATTTGAGAAATGTTTCATTATTAATAGCGGTCTGAAAACAAGTAGTGAGTCGTATCCACATCTTTTTGTTACTAAACTAGTTGAGAATTCTTTACCACAAGTTAAGAATCGAGTATTGAAAGTCGAGAGTACATGGCAAGCTAATACCCCGTCCCAAATGCTACAGATGTTACAGTATCACCAGAACCGAATCAGGGAAGAGCAAGAACACGAAAGGAGACGTATGAAAGATACGAAAATGAAAGTACTAGTTGCACAGTCTGTTCCATCAGATAGTCAGAAGAAGGGTATGAATCAGACTAGTCATTCTGCAGCTCCCGTTAAAGGGACATGCAATTACTGTAAACAGCCAGGTCATTATATAAACGAGTGTGCAGTTCTGAAACACAACATAGCTACAGGTAAGACGAAAGAGAGACCACGTCCTCCTAGACAAGAACATGTTCCGCAGAATTCCCAGCCACCGCAGAACGCACAACAGACAGTTACAGTACCGCAGCCTATAGCTGCCACACAACACGTTACACAACAAATGTACCAGTATGCACAGTCAGATTATCCAGAATATCAGCAGTATTCATGAAACAGCCTAGAGAGGGAGGTTGGCTTGCCTCTCATCGAGGTTCCTGTAGATCAAGAGGGTCCCTATGTACACAGTCAAGCATTAGGGAAAGACAGAAAGTTTCTGATTGATACGGGGGCAAGTAGGACTACCATTAGTCATGACGAGGTTCCAGGGGCTCCACTCTCAGGCTCAAGAAATGTTTCCCTGGGATTTTCAGGAAAGCCTATTGTTAATGAAATATCGAAACCAGTTTCCCTAGAAGTTGGTCCATTGTCCCGAACTACGGACTTGTTACTCACGAAATCCTGTCCTGAAAATGTACTTGGTATTAAAACATTGAAAGAATTAGGAGCGGTAATATGCTGCTCTCCGGAAGGAGTGAGATTGTTTTTACGTGATTTTAAAGGTCATTATGTGTTACGTGATTTTGATCCAAGATTACTGAATGTACCACAGCATTTATGGGCGCAAGGTCCAACTGATGTAGGTTGTATGCACATTACACCATATCGTGTTACTCTGAAACAAGGTGTTGTATTACTACGAATCCGACAGTACAAATTGCCACCCGAGGCTGTAGCAGCCTTATCGAAAATTATTGACGAGCTCATTGCTCAAGGAGTAGTTGTAGAAACTGACTCCGATGTATGTAATTCTCCTATCATTCCGATTCTTAAACGTACTGATCCAAATGCACCCCCAGTTTATCGATTAGTGATTGACCTCCGAGAACTTAATAAATGTATCATACCCCAGTACCCAGTGGTTCCAGATATCTCTCCCCTATTGACTGCCATTGATTCCGAAGCTACGTTCTTTACTGTTATTGATCTCAAGAACGCATTCTTTAGTGTCCCCATTCATCCAGACAGCCAGTTTCTTTTCGGATTCTGTTTAAATGGAAGAAGCTATAAATTCACACGAGCACCTCAAGGTTTCACAGAAAGTCCTAGTATTTACAGTCAAGCACTTAAAAGACAACTAGACAGTATTCACATGCCAACTGACACTGCCCTGCTCCAGTATGTCGATGATTTATTGATCACAGCCCGTACAGAACGTGACTGCGAACGTGCGTCACTGACAGTCTTGTATTTTCTGGCAGACATGGGGCACAAGGTGCCCCCTTCGAAACTGCAATTCTGTGTCCAGCAAGTGGTATACCTTGGACACTTACTGTCCAAGAGGGGCAGACAGTTGACACCTGACCGTATCCAGTTAATAGCACATCTTCCACAGCCCAAGACACAGAAGGAGGTACGAGCTTTTATCGGTCTCACTTCTTACTGCAGACAATGGATTCCTCAGTATGCATATCTAGCTAAACCACTGATACAGTTAACGACACAGGAGGCAGCGACATCGACATCGACTGTCCTCCCTTGGACCCAGGAACATACACTTGTTTTTAATGAGTTAAAGAAAGCTTTATGTAATGCACCTGTGTTAGCGACACCAAACTACAGTAAGCCTTTTACACTTTTTGTCACTGAACGTGATGGTACAGCATTATCTGTTCTCACGCAAGATCAAGCAGGACAACACAAGCCTTGTGCTTATTTCTCTAGCACATTAGATCCAGTAGCCCAGGCTCTGCCTGCGTGCCTCAAGTCAGTTGCAGCCACAGCTCTAGCTATCAGACAAAGTGATTCCATAGTGTTGGGACACTCCCTGACAGTACAAGTTCCACACTCCGTGGAAGTTCTTTTAAACCGAACACAGACTCAGCACCTGACAATTGCACGTTTAACAGGATATGAACTGACACTGTTTCAGCCACACATAGAAATCAGACGCTGCAACATTTTAAATCCTGCTACACTGTTACCCTCGACTGTTCCAAATCCTGCCATACATGACTGTGTGGAAGTTATTAACACCATGACAAAGCCAAGACAAGACTTGACAGACATTGCATTGCCTGATCCCGACCTGACACTTTATGTGGATGGTTCATGTATGAGAACAAGTACAGGAGACCTAGTAGCCGCATATGCAGTGACTACTGAAACTGAAGTTATAGAAACACATCGTATTGACATCCTGTCTGCTCAAGCAGCAGAGCTCATCGCTCTGACCCAAGCCTGCATACGAGCCAAGAACCTGAAAGTAAACATATATACAGATTCACGTTATGCATTCGGAGTCGTTCACGACTTTGGAGTCCTCTGGCAAGAAAGAGGCTTTATGACCTCTCATGGAGCCAAGATTCAGCATGGCCCCCTCATTCAAGCTCTGTTAGAAGCAATACATTTACCGAAAGCCATTGCCATTATGAAGTGCAAAGCACATACGAAAGCCACTGACACCATTTCCCAAGGTAACGATCTAGCAGATCGAACAGCCAAGCTTACAGCCCAGACTCCAGACGTTTCAGTTAACACGATCAAGATAGATATTCCAGATCAGACTACTTGTATGACAGTG
Source organism: Lissotriton helveticus (assembly GCF_964261635.1). Classification (NCBI taxonomy): domain Eukaryota; kingdom Metazoa; phylum Chordata; class Amphibia; order Caudata; family Salamandridae; genus Lissotriton; species Lissotriton helveticus. The sequence continues at coordinate 657,887,699 of NC_136068.1, read as the reverse complement.
AAGGACCCTACACGAGATGTACTAGACATACAGACACATGCTACCCCAGACGAAATCAAGAAATGGTCTGAACAAGGAGGGGTCCAGACAGATCAAGGATGGTTGACGAAGGGAAAAGCCACATGGTTTCTCCCCGACTCTATGGTTCAAGTCATTATTAACACCACACATAGTCCAGCACATTTAGGAGAGAAAGCCATGTTAGACAGCATCCAGAATATTTGGTTTAACAAGCATTTACGAGCAGCAGCCAAGCAGAAAGTACGTACCTGCATGATATGTTGTCAGTTCAATCCAGGTAAAGGTGTTCCGGTGGAACAAGGTGGATTCCATCCTCCTGACCACCCTTTTGAAGTCCTCCAGATGGATTATATTCAGATGGATCGATGTCGAGGTTTCAAGTATGTCCTCGTAGTAGTATGCGCTTTGTCCAGATGGACAGAAGCGTATCCAGTCCCAGATTACACTGCTGCGACCACTGCCAGGCAGTTGGTTCGTGAGTTTTTCCCCCGCTATGGTTTGCCCAGGGTCGTGTATTCAGACAACGGCCAGCCATTCTCATCCGAACTCATGAAACAAGTATCTCTTCTGTTAGGGTACCAGTGGAAGTTCCACTGTGTGCGACATCCCGAGGCAGCTGGCCTCGTCGAGAGACATAATCAGACTCTGAAAATCCACATTGCAAAGGTTTGCGCAGAAAAAGGCGTAGATTGGATGGTAGCCCTGCCAGTCGCCCTTTTTTACATGAGAATGGTCGCTCACTCCCGTTCAGGTCTGTCACCGTATGAAGTAGTATTCGGTCGTCCCCCGAACATGTGGGGTACACCTATGCCACGTAAAATAACCGATGTTGACAGTAATATGCTGACAGATTACCTAGCTTCCTTGATGTCTGCACTACTCTCTTGTCGTTCACAGGTTGCGGCTGCCTTTCCAGACAACACCCAAGTAAAACCGCACGAGGTCATTCCTGGCGACCTAGTATTGGTGAGGAACTTTGATCGTTCAAGTCCGTTGGAGCCCCGCTGGAAAGAGCCGAAACTAGTTCTGATGACCACAAGGACCGCCGTCAAGCTAGAAGGAAGAAAAGGGTGGCTACACTCCAGCCACATCAAGCGTTTTCATGGACTCCGTCCAAAGACTTTTTTCAAGGACTGCCCTGATACTGACTCTAAACTCCCCCTGTTAGAGAAAACTCCGCAGCAGGAGTATAAAATAAAGTTACGGTCTAGCAAGTCAGACAGTTTAATTGTTTAAGTCCCTCTCGGGTGAAGCGGTTAGACAGGTTCCTGACATGTATGAGATAGACCCCCATAGTGAGAGAGTTAGACGAAACTCCAAGAAAATACGTTATTGTAAAAATCTGCGCAGCAGATGTGTGATTACGTTATTGTTTATGTTATTTCTGAGTCTTACGATTACATGCATAAGTTATGTTTTACATGTATATTTTCCTCCTATTGATTCACATGTACATCTTTCCTCTAATGTTACAGTAGAGCACACTTTTAGTGAACTACCTCCACACGAGTTATCCTATCGACTTGTTATGCGCAACAATACTTTTATCCGAATGTTACACTATTCACACCAGACTAGTAATGCCACTAATTGTTGGGTGTGTGGTCGACTCCCCCCTTTCCAGACACCGAAGGGAGTTCTGCCACTCTTTCCCTATCCGTTTTCACACAATGGTTTGTGTGGAGCATGGTTTACGATAACATCATCCTCAGATGATAAGTCCCTTCTGAATAGAACATGTTTCCCAGACAAGGAAGGTCTTTCCCATTGAACAGGGTTAGATCTAGAAAATGAAGTATATGATCTAGGTAATTATTCCTCGAATTTCATGGTTTTGAATGTTCAGTCCGAGACTACTCCAGACTTGCCTGCTATTACAGTCCTACCAGCGAAAGGCGAATTATGTGTCAGAAAGAATGGTTCAGTACATCTAGGACACAGTGATTGTACTACTGTGGTCGAGTATAGTGACAGTGGGAAGTCTACTTTCAAAGGCTCACGTCATTCGTATTTTGTATGTGGTCAGACCGCATATGTACGTCTGCCCCTAGATTGGGATGGAACATGTTACATTGCCTTCCTACTGCCACCAGTTTTCCTAGCCCCATCCGATTATCACAGAAACACACATCTAGTACACGTCAGACATAGAAGGGAGATCGAGTCCCCAATTGTCGATCAAACTGAAACTGCCTTAGAACAGTATACAGACTTCAATAAAGGTTTCTTTTTCTTCATGGGACCTGTCCAGAATAGTAAGCTAATACGTAGGTTAACCAGAACCCTTGAAGCAGTAGTGAATGAGACTACTTCCGCTCTAGGTAACTTAACAGAAGAGCAATCTACTATAAGATTTGTCGTTCTTCAGAACCGCCTTGTTCTTGACGTCATACTGGCCGATAGGGGCGGAGCTTGTAGAGTCATCGGATCTAGTTGTTGCATTTTCATTCCTAATAACGCACCGTCTGTTTATTCAGCTATAACCAGACTTCACAAAATAGCCCATCAGTTACACCAGAATCCAGGCACCTGGACATGGTCCGGTTGGCTCTGGAGTATAATATCTGCCTGGGGATGGAAAGTACTGTCATTCCTAGGAATAGTAGTAATGATCATATTCAGTTGCTGTCTCTGTTTACAATGTGGCCCTGCGATTTGCGGCTTGTGCGCTACCTCTTGTATTCCAAGTCCCAAGTCCCATTCCAAGAAGATAAGAGATGAGCAAATGATGCTATATGAACAGATTGATGGTCTCATGAAAATTGATGTTTCCTGAAGGAAACGTAGGGAATGAGGAAAATCGAATTTTGCCTTGTCATGTGTCCCTACGTGTTCCCCATTATATGTCATATGTGCATGATCAATATGCATATGTTCCCCCTTGACCGAATAAAGACGCAATTATAGTTGTGTCCAACGTTAGTATGCCAGTTATCCAGTCCTCGTGAAAGCAACGAGTATTAGGCCTATGTTGCCAACGTTTTACATTGTGCACGTTAATTCATCGAGTTGTCCCCGTTTCTAGGCCTCATAGGGCCCGGACACCAGATTCGAGCTCCAGTCTCCTGAAACCACTCCGAGGAGCGATACAGCCCCTCCCGCATCTCTGACCCTTCACTTACTTTCTGCCAAGCAGCGTGGTGCCCGGCCTGGCCTGCCTGCCTGTCTGCCAAGAATATGTTATGCCTCTAGTTATCAGTTCAGCTCCCCGGCTTCACATTCCTAAGCTAACGAACCGCATAAACATCTTCAGCTATAGTCTAGTCTTTCTGTCTCCATGCAAGAGAATTACTGAATTAGTATCCATAGAAGATTCATAGCACACGCAATACATATAGAATATATGCATGCACCAGCCTTAGTGTCAAGTAACCTTTGCCTTGATGACATTTAGATTCTATCAACATGTACTCCAAACACAAGATATCAGATATACTATAGGTACATGTCGTCCTGACATCCCAGACTTTAGTCTCCTCTTCCAGTGCCAGAAGTCAGAGCCCCAGCTCTCCCCAGTTACACGTCATGGCCCGTTTGCGTGCACCAGTAGGTTAAAGGTTCCAGCTGCCCAGGTAGCCCCCTCCATGTATCCACCCATTTATGACACTTCTGTGACGTTTACATCACATGTCTCCGTGCACGCCCTGTGCACGCCTTCTTTTCGCGCCCATGTGTTCTTATCTTCCGTTTTTTCACTTGTTACGCCTACTGTATTCAATGCAATTGCACTGTTTTACTATATATACTGTATAATGTTAATATGACATTAGGCTTTTACTTCCCTTCCCTTGTGTCTGTCCCTTCCTGAACCTTTGCAGGTGATGGAACCCGATGGTCCATTGGCTCGAGCCATCCGATTAAAGCCCATTTTGACTCAGATTCCACGGATCCTGCCTCTTATTTATTGAGCTATCTGTTTCAGTTAATGCATAGAAAAATAGTACCGGTAATTAATTATTTATTTACCACAGGGGAGAAACCATGTGGCTTTTCCCTTCGTCAACCATCCCTGATCTGTCTGGACCCCTCCTTGTTCAGTCCATTTCCTGATTTCGTCTGGAGTAGCATGTGTCTGTATGTCTAATACATCTTGTGTAGGGTCCTTGACTGTCATGCAAGTCGTCAGAACTGAAACGTCTGTCTTTGTCGTGTCAGCTGGAATGTCTGGAGTCTGAGCTGTAAGCTTGGCTGTTCGATCTGCCAGGTCGTTACCCTGGGAAATGGCGTCAGTGACTCTCGTATGTGCTTTGCACTTCATGATGGCTATAGCTGTAGGTAAATGTATTGCTTCTAACAGAGCTTGAATGAGGGGGCCATGCTGAATCTTGGCTCCATGAGAGGTCATAAAACCTCTTTCTTGCCAGAGGACTCCAAAGTCGTGAACGACTTCGAATGCATAACGTGAATCTGTATATATGTTTACTTTCAGGTTCTTGGCTCGTAGGCAGGCTTGGGTCAGAGCGATGAGCTCTGCTGCTTGGGCAGACAGGGTGTCAATACGATGTGTTTCTACAACTTCAGTTTCAGTAGTCACTGCATATGCTGCCACTAACTCTCCTGTACTTGTTCTCATACATGAACCATCCACATAAAGTGTCAGGTCTGGGTCAGGTAATGCAATGTCCGTCAAGTCTTGTCTTGGCCTCGTCATGGTGTTAATAACTTCCACACAGTCATGTGTTGTAGGGTTTGAGGTAATCGAGGGTAACAGTGTAGCAGGGTTTAATATGTTGCAGCGTCTGATCTCTATGTGTGGCTGAAACAGTGTCAGTTCATATCCTGTCAATCGTGCTATGGTCAAGTGCTGAGTCTGTGTTTGGTTTAAAAGAACCTCCACGGAGTGTGGAACCTGTACTGTCAGGGGATGTCCTAACACTATGGAATCACTTTGTCTGATAGCTAAAGCTGTGGCTGCAACTGATTTGAGGCACGCAGGCAAAGCCTGGGCTACTGGATCCAGTGTGCTAGAAAAATAAGCACAAGGCTTGTGTTGTCCTGCTTGATCTTGTGTGAGAACAGATAATGCTGTACCATCGCGTTCAGTGACAAAAAGTGTAAAAGGTTTGCTGTAGCATGGCGTCGCTAAAACGGGTGCTTGACATAAAGCTTTCTTTAATTCGTCGAAAACAAGTGTATGTTCCTGGGTCCAAGGGAGGACAGTCGATGTCGCTGCCTCCTGTGTTGTCAACTGTATCAGTGGCTTGGCTAGATATGCGTACTGAGGGATCCATTGTCTGCAGTAAGAAGTGAGGCCGATAAAAGCTCATACCTCCTTCTGTGTTTTGGGCTGTGGAAGATGTGCAATTAACTGGATACGGTCAGGTGTCAGCTGTCTACCCCTCTTGGACAGCAAGTGACCAAGGTACACCACTTGCTGGACACAGAATTGCAGTTTCGAAGGGGACACCTTGTGCCCCGTTTCTGCCAGAAAATACAAGACGGTCAGTGACGCACGTTCGCAGTCACGTTCTGTAGGGCTGTAATCAATAGGTCATCGATGTACTGGAGCAGGGCAGTGTCAGTTGGCATGTGAATACTATCTAGTTGTCGTTTCAGTGCTTGACTGTAAATACAAGGACTTTCTGTGAATCCTTGAGGTGCACGTGTAAATTTATAGCTACGTCCATTTAAACAGAATCCGAAAAGGAACTGGCTGTCCGGATGGATGGGGACACTAAAGAAGGCGTTCTTGAGATCGATGACAGTAAAGAACGCAGCTTCGGAATCAATGGCAGTCAATAGGGAAGAGATATCTGGAACCACTGGGTACTGGGGTATGATACATTTATTAAGTTCTCGAAGGTCAATCACTAGTCTATAGACTGGAGGTGCATTTGGGTCAGTACGTTTAAGGATCGGAATGATAGGGGAATTACATACATTGGAGTCAGTTTCTACAACCACTCCTTGAGCAATGAGCTCGTCAATGATTTTCGATAAGGCTGCTACAGCCTCAGGTGGCAACTTGTATTGTCGGATTCGGGGTAGTACAATTCTTTGTTTCAGAGTGACACGGTATGGTGTAATGTGCATATAACCTACATCAGTAGGACCTTGCGCCCATAAATGCTGTGGTACATTCAGTAATCTTGGATCAAAATCTCTTAACACATAATGTCCTTTAAAATCACGTAAAAACAATCTCACTCCTTCCGGAGAACAGCAAATCACTGCTCCCAGTTCTTTCAATGTTTTAATACCAAGTAAGTTTTCTGGACATGATTTCGTAAGTAACAAGTCTGTAGTTCGGGACAATGGACCAACTTCTAGGGAAACTGGTTTCGATATTTCATTAACAATAGGCTTTCCTGAAAATCCCAGGGAAACATTTCTTGAGCCGGAGAGAGGGGCCCCTGGAACCTCGTCATGACTGATGGTAGTCCTACTTGCCCCTGTATCAATCAGAAATTTTCTGTCTTTCCCTAATACCTGGCTGTGTACATAGGGACCCTCTTGATCTACAGGAACCTCGATGAGAGGCAAGCCAACCTCCCTCTCTAGGCTGTTTCATGAATACTGCTGATAATCTGGATATTCTGACTGTGCGTACTGATACATCTGCTGTGTAACTTGTTGTGTGGCAGCTATAGGCTGCGGTACTGCTACTGTCTGTTGTGTGTTCTGCGGTGGTTGCGTGTTTTGTGAAACATGTTCCTGTCTAGGAGGACGCGGTCTTTTTTTCGTCTTACCAGTAGCTATGTTGTGTTTCAGAACGGCACATTCGTTTATATAGTGACCTGGCTGTTTACAGTAATTGCATGTCCCTTTTACGGGAGCCGCAGAATGACTGGTCTGAGTCGTACCCCTCTTCTGACTATCCACCGGAACAGACTGTGCAACTAGTACTTTCATTTTCGTGTCTTTCATACGTCTCTTTTCGTGTTCTTGCTCTTCTCTGATTCGATTCTGGTGGTACTGTAACATTTGTAACATTTGGGACGGGGTATTAGCTTGCCAGGTACTCTCAACTTTCAGTACTCGATTTTTAACTTGTGATAAAGAATTCTCTACTAATTTGGTAACAAAAAGATGTGGATACGATTCACTACTTGTTTTCAAGCCACTATTAATAATGAAACATTTCTCAAATCTGGAATAAAAATCACTAGTGTCTTCGTCTTGTTTCTGTTTACAGGCTGAGATGGCATCCCAGTCTTCGTTTTTCATGGTTAGTAATCTTGGCAAGACTTGTATTAACAACTCGGGCAATGCTTTGGCTTTTTCCCCGAGACCAGTACCAGGAACTCGTGTTTTATCTTCGTTCTCTAATTCTGCCCAGTCAATCTTTTTCTCTCCCACCTCCCATTCTTTTTCTTTAAGTTTTTCATATATGCCCGCAGGCAACAGGACCTTTAACATTTTAATGATATCGGGATACGTGTATTCTCCCATGCGGAGCATGTCTTTTAATTCACGGTGGAACCCTGCTGGATCTTTATCGTGACAGGGCACTAACTTTTTCATTTCCAGTAGTTCTATTTTCGTTAAAGGGGTGTAAACAAATACTCGTTCGAGCGCACCTCCCCCTGTCCGAACAGGATGGACTTCTCGCAAGGGATTCTGTCTGTCTATGTAAAATGTCTTCCTTACTGGGGGTGGAACAGGAACGAAATGTGGAGTCAGGAACGTTCTGTATTTGTGGCGTTCTTCTAAAATGACATTAATCAAATCGGTACCTAGGCCTTTCCATTTGTTTAGGAGTAACTCGTCCAATACATTATATAGGGGACCTGGATCAGAATGCTGACTTTCGTACAGTGTAATGAGGTGTTGGATCATGTACATACCCACCAGTCGTTGTTCGTCTGGGGAAAGATTCAGAAACGTTTGGGCCACTACTTCGTCTTTAAATGTGCTAGAATTACTAGTCCATTGAACTGCTGATCGGGCTAGTTCCTGTTCATGCATGGTACTAAGCTCACTGTAACCTATTAGTTGTTTCAAAACTCTATCGGTAGCTTGGAATAAATGCTCAAGAGAACACTGTTCTGGTACGGGAGGAAGAAAAGTTTTCTTACATTCTAGGCGTGTGGGTCTGTCAAAAGGTCTCGCCCTTCCTACGTACGCTATTCTATCTGGGTTCTCTTTGTCTACATCTTCGTCCGAGGTGTCATTCTCTTTCTCGGTTTCTCTCGTTGCTTTCTCCCTTTCGTGTATGACTAGAATTTCTTTACGAATCTTTCTATACATGGATTCTATACAACCTTGTTTACTGTGTTTTCCGTCTGCTATGTTGTCACTCCATTTTATCAGGACTTTCATCTCGTCCTTGTTTTTACCTGGCTGGTCCTGTTCCCTTATTAAACAATTTATCAAAAACTGCAAGATCATATTTTGAGTCTCGACTTTCCTGTGTGCCATAGCCTCGTGAATACTTTCTGGTCTTTCCCCTGTTCTGATGAAATGATATATGTTGTCTAAATGTCCCCTCATTTCTGGTAAGATAGTCAAAGAGTTTGTAACTCGTCGTAGACGTATGGCATATAATATCATCTGATCTTCGCCTGGCACTGGGTCATATCTACAATCAGTAAGGTATTGTTTGAGGGCTGCGTATGTAGCCACTTTTGGCGTGCGTTGTAATGCTGCGTCTCTCAGCATTATTCGTTTTACTTGAGGCGGGGTGATAGGGATACCTCCCCCTGCTCCTCCTGAAGTAGGATCATCAACTAATACTGGATGTGCCGTCGCTGTTGGTAGTGTGACTGGTAAAGTAGGCATACGTAATGTAGGCTGGTCCTGGGTTACTGGTGGATTAAAAGGATTTCCGGGACCAGTGGCTGGAGGAACAGTAATCGCGTTAGTAACAGGGTTGTGAGGATGAGCAGGCGGAGGAGGATGCGTATTTGCATATTCTGGGACAGGGTCGTCTAAATAGGAAGAAAGGAAAATTTCAGCTGCGGTCGGTTTATGACGTAGCGTAGTCGGGACCAATGGTGGCGGTAAATTACAGGGTGCTTCCGGGGTCGCCTTAGGCAGGCCCTCGGCGAGAAGGGGATACATGCCTTTAATAAGGGCATTTCTTTGTCTGTCTAACTGTTCTGCTCTAACTCGTTCACCCTCTTCTAGTAGTTCCCTTTCTTGGGCTTTTTCTGATGATTCCCTACTTAGTTCTGCTTTCCTGATTTCCTTTTCTGTTCTTTTATGCGATTCTTTACGCCACAATTCTATGGCATCTTTCTGGGATTGTCTGGCTTTCTTTTTCCATAATGCTTCCTCTACTCTCATAATGCACTCAGAATCCCAGGTTCCTGAAACAGGCCATCTATATTTCTCTTCCAGATTTTTGGTATAGTCTACCCATAAGTCTAAGTACAGTATGGCATCTAAGCCATGTTTATGATACATGAAATGTCCGGGACTGTCCCTAGGTGGGACGGGAACTGATTCTTCGAGTATCCCTTTTCTGGTTCCTATCTGACGTAACTTTGAAAACAGAGGCATATTTGAACGTACTTGAACTTGAACACAATACACAGTAATGAAATAGCAAACAAATCATTCATACCACGACATCAAAACATATTAAAAACAGTTCGAACAGATACTACCTAGTACATTGAAAACATAATACTGGAAATCTCGAGAGACTATACTAGAAAACAGAATTACTGGATGCACTGCTAAGACAGTACAGAACATACCGGTCTCATAAAGAGACACGTCATACCGTCTCCACCTAGGTGAACACGTCGGACCGGATCTGTGTACCCAGACCCGTCTGGACCGGGCACAAATTAATGAACCCGTCTAGATGCGTTCCCAGCAATGGTACTCACCGGGAAGCAAAACTGAAGGCCTCGGACTGGACTGCTACGACACTGGACTGGACTGCTACGACGTCTGGTTACTGCTACGCACTACGCATGCGCTTCGGGCTTCGGAAACAGGTGGGCCTCCGGATACCTCGGACCTTGCTCTCTCGGCTTGGGCTCTGGTCGGGACTCTCCGCATTCCTCACCGCCTCGTCTGGATGCTGGACCGCAGTCTCCGTCTCCTCCGTGGGCCTGAGGGAGTTTTAGCAGGAAAACCTGCAGGTGCGCAGAAGGGGTCCGTCACGGCTGTAGAAGGGGTCAGGGGGCCTGCGTTACATCGCCGGCGTGTGGGGAAGGGGTTGGTCCCTGTTCGGGCGCCATTATGTGGTAAATAATTATTACCTGGACTATTTTTCTAAGCATTAAATGATCATAAGAACAGCTCAATAAATGAGAGGCAGAGTCCGTGGTATCTGAGTCATACGGGCTTTAATTAAGTGGCTCGAGCCAATGGACATCGTGTTCCATCACCTACTAAGGTTCAGGAAGGGATATTCAACATTTCATTCACATCATACAATATATATAGTAGAACCGTACAGTTGCATTGAATACAGTAGGCGTAACAAGTGAAAAAAGAAAGATAAGAACATATGGGCGTAAAAGAAGGAGTGCACAGGGCGTGCACGGAGGTGTGTGATGTAGACGTCACAGAAGTGTCATAGGTGGGTGGACACATGGAGGGGGTTTCATGGGCAGCTGGAACCTTTAACCTACTGGTGTGCGCAAAACGAGTCATGACGTGTAACTGGGGAGGGCTGGGGGGCGCTGACTTCTAGCACTAGTAGAGGAGACTGAAGTCTGGGATGTCAGAACGACCTGTACCTATAGCGTATCTGATATCTTGTGTTTGGAGTACATGTTGCTTGATTCTAAAAGTCATCAGGGCAAAGGCTGCTTGTCACTAAAGGCTAGTGTATGCATATATTTCTTTATGTATTGCGTGGGCTACGGATCTTCTATGGATACTAATTCAGTAAATCACTTGCATGGAGACAGAAAGACTGGACTGTAGACGGATATGTTTATCCTGTTCGTTAGCTAGGAATGTGACTCCGGGGAGCTGAACAGATAACTGTAGGCATAATATATTCTTGGCAGGCAGGCCAGGCCGAGCCGGGCACCGCGTTGTTGGCAGGAAGTAAGGGAAGGGTCAGGGATGCGGGCGGGGCTGCATCTCTCGGAACGTTCAGGAGGCTTGAGGCCTGGATCTTGTGTCCGGGCCCTGTGGAGCCTTAGAAACGGGTGCATCTCGATGATTTAACGTGCACCATGTAAAGACGTTGGCAACATAGGCCTAAAAGCCTAATTCACGTTGCTTTCACGGAGGACTGGATAACTGACATAATAACGTTGGACGCAACTGCAAATGCGTCTTTATATTCGGCCATGGGGGGAAAATGCATGGAGATCATGCACATATACCACATGATGGGGAACACGTAGGGGACACATAGCAGGGCAAAATTCAATTTTCCTCAGAAGCATGCCATGTGCCAAGGCCTGGCTCACTACATAAGTGCTTAGGTACTGACTGAATGATTAGAGTACTGCAAGGAGAGTGCCTGGGTGAATTTATAAGTGGTTGGCTTTTGGCGCAGTGAATGGATTAGTACATGGTGCTGAATGGGTCACTGGAGGAGTGCAAGGGGAATGCCACAGTGTTTGCTGGAGTATATGTATACTGACTGGGGAATTGAAGGTGTGAAAGACAAGTGTGTAGGTGGTTAGAGGACTGCATGCATAGTGGAAAGGCGTTTGAAACAGTCTATGTGCTAAGGCATGGCTCAATGCATGAGTATCTGGGTAGTGACCGAATGATTAGAGTACTTCAAGGAGAGTGCCTGGGTGCATTTATAAGTGGTTGGCTTGTGTTGCAGTGAATGGATTAGTACATGGTGCTTAATGGGTCACTAGAAGAGTGCAAGGGTAGTGACAGGGTTTTTGAAGGAAGTGTAAGTATACTGACTGGGGAATTGAAGGTGTGAAAGACAAGTGAGTAGGCGGTTACAGGACTGCATGCATAGTGGATAGGCCTTTGAAGCAGTCCATGTGTTAAGGCCTGGCTCAATGCATGAGTACTTGGGTACTGACTGAATGATTAGACTACTGCAAGGAGATTGCCTGGGTGAATATAGAAGTGGTTGGCTTTTGGCGCAATGAATGGATTAGTACATGGTGCTGAATGGATCACTGGAAGAGTGCAAGGGAAGTGACACGGTGTTTGCTGGAGTGTATGTATACTGACTGGGGAATTGAAGGTGTGAAAGACAAGTGTGTAGGTGGTTAGAGGACTGACTACATAGTGGATAGGGATTTGAAGCAGTCCAGGTGCTAAGGCCTGGCTCTCTGCATGAGTGCTTGGGTACTGACTGCAAGGAGAGTACCTGGGTGAATTTATAAGTGTTTGGGTTTTAACACAGTGAATGGATTAGTAAATGGTGCTGAATGGGTCACTAGAGGAGTGCAAAGGAGAGTGACAGGTTGTTTGATGGAAGTGTATGTATACTGACTGGGGAATTGAAGGTGTGAAAGACAAGTGTGTAGGTGGTTAGAGGACTGCATGCATAGTGGATAGGCCTTTGAAGCAGACCTTGGGGTGAGGCCTTGCTCAGTGCATGAGTACATGGGTACTGACTGAATGAATAGTGTACTGCAAGGAGAGTGCCTGGGTGAATTTATAAGTGGTCGAATTGTGGCGCAATTAATGGATTAGTACATGGTGCTGAATGGATCATTGGAGGAGTGCAAGGGGAGTGACACTGTGTTTGCTGGAGTGTATGTATACTGACTGGGGAATTGAAGGTGTGAAAGACAAGAGTGTAGGTGGTTAGGGAACTGCATGCATAGTGGATAGGCTTTTAAAGCAGTCCATGTGCTAATGCCTGGCTCACTACAAGAGTACTTGGGTACTGACTGAATGATTAGAGTACTGCAAGGAGAGTGCCTGGGTGAATTTATAAGTTGTTGGGTTTTGGCGCAGTGAATGGATTAGTACATGGTGCTGAATGGGTCACTAGAGGAGTGCAAGGTGAGTGACAGAGGGATTTCTGGAAGTGTATGTATACTGACTGGGGAATTGAAGGTGTGAAAGATAAGTGTGTAGGTGGTTAGAGAACTGAATGCATAGTGGATAGGCCTTTGAAGTAGTCCATGTGCCAAGTCATGGCTCAGGGCATAAGTACTTGGGTAGTGACTGAATGATTAGGTTACTGCAAGGAAAGTGCCTGGGTGAATTTATAAGTGGTTGGCTTTTGGCGCAGTGAATGGATTAGTACATGGTGCTGAATGGGTCACTAGAAAAGTGCAGGGGAGTGACAGGGTGTTTGCAGGAAATGTAAGTATACTGACTGGGGAATTGAAGGTGTGAAAGATAAGTGAGTAGGCGGTAGGAGGACTGCATGCATAGTGGATAGTCCTTTGAAGTAGTCCATGTGCTAAGTCATGGCTCAGTGCACAAGTACTTGGGTACTGACTGAATGATTAGACTACTGGAAGGAGATTGCCTGGGTGAATGTATAAGTGGTTGGGTTTTGGCTCTGTGAATGGATTAGTACATGGTGCTGGAAGGGTCACTGGAAGAGTGCAAGGGGAGTGACACAGTGTTTGCTGGAGTGTATGTATACTTACTGGGGAATTGAAGGTGTGAAAGACAAGTGTGTAGGTGGTTAGAGGACTGAATGCATAGTGGATAGGGATTTGAAGCAGTCCATGTGCTAAGGCCTGGCTCACTGCATGAGTGCTTGGGTACTGACTGAATGATTAGAGTACTGCAAGGAGAGTACCTGGGTGATTTTATAAGTGTTTGGGTTTTAACGCAGTGAATGGATTAGTAAATGGTGCTGAATGGGTCACTAGAGGAGTGCAAAGGAGAGCGACAGGTTGTTTGATGGAAGTGTATGTATACTGACTGGGGAATTGAAGGTGTGAAAGACAAGTGTGTAGGTGGTTATAGGACTGCATGCATAGTGGATAGGCCTTTGAAGCAGTCCATGTGCTAAGGCCTGGATTGTTGTAAATCAACAGGCAATTGGATTAAGCATTAGCAGAAGATATTTCAATATCTTGAATATCTTGCGTCCCGACATCTTAGTATTCTGGTTTTAACTGTTAACTTGACATTTAGCGGACTCCATTTTGTATTCATGGCAGCCATCTTGTCTGCCTCATGTTGCCTCGTGTCGACCATGTGCTTTGTCCTATCTTCCTGTCCACGACGCTTGAAATCTGCCCGGCAACAAGTTATATCTAGCATCCCCACGTTCGCGCATGTCAAGTAGAGTCTACATCTGTTAGTGATTAGTTCCAGGTAGGAATATGTTTGACGATCCCCAGAACTTGTAACTCCTCCCACTGATCGATTGTGCCTCTCGATATTACCTTATATGTACATAAACTGTGCTCTTGTGTTTGTACCGCCTTCTTTTGAGCCCCTGTGTGGGTATAAATAAACCACGCTTGCTTTGCTCGTGGTGCTACTTCTTGCAATGCCGAAGGGTACTGTTTGAACCGTAGCACCACCTCATGACGTGTGTTAAATATTACTTTTTCTATTCCAGTTTCTGTGCCAATTTCTTCCTAAGAGTTCGAGGACTTGTGCAGAGAAGGGCGAACCCCTTGCACTAGCGGGCCTGGTTGAGGCTTGTTACGACAAATTGGCGCCCGGCACGTGGGGCTCATCGGCGACACGGATGCCCAAAGGAGTGGTTGTGACGAAGGACTGGGATCTCGCTGTGGACGCGTACGCATGCCAGAGGAGACCCGAGTCTTGGCATCCAAGGCGTTTCTCCCTTCTTGACCATCCAGGTGGCGCCGGTTTTCGACTGAGATCTCTTCTGTCGATTTGCTGTGCATTGGCCGTTTGGTAGCATTTAGAACTTGGCAGTTGGAACCTGGACACCCTATGATTGGTAAGGGCCGTTTTGCGGCACATACTATGGGTTTTGGATGCCCTTGTATGGTAAGGTATTTTTAGGAACACTTACTGTGGCATATTTGGTATTTGGTAAAGACCGGTCTTATTTGTTAGAATTGGTATGATATATGTATTGCAATACATATAGGCAGGCAATGTGGAGATTTTTCTTCAGTGGGTCAAATTTGTACTGCGCAACATACTAGAAGTACCTTAAGTGCCACTTGGTGTATAATACTGCATATTTTGCATTATTTTTGGCATGCCTGTTTTCAGCGCACTGCAAAGGATGTGATGATTTTGTATGGGAGCCCGACTTAGACTTGAAGACTCACAACCGGCTCCCCCAGAGGGGACGCCTAATAGAGATATGTACGTGAAATTTGGTCTCTCTTCTATAATGTACAGCACCTTGTGGAATAGATACACGAAGAAGGATCCTGAGTTACGTTGGCCAATGCATGGGTCATTTGATGAGCGAAAGATTGAATATGTGGAGCGATGTATGTTTGAACGGAAGTCTAGACGTGATATGTTTGAATGTCTGTGTATGTGGGAGAAAGAAGTACGTGAACGAGCGAGACGTGAGCAAGCCTTGATTGAGAAAGAGTAGCGAAAGAATGTGTATGAGAAAGCGCTGGAGTTGAGAAAGAAAGAAGTGATAGAGCTGAAAGAGAGAGAGGAGAAAGAACACAGATTGCAGGTATCTGGCCAATACCCTGTCCGACAGCCTCTCTATCATGTCCTTAATAATTTACCAGATGATTTTTCATTGCTAGATCTACCTCCACCTCCGTATGTCGTTCGTCCGCTCCGTTAAAAGGTGGTCAGGATTCCGGCTCGGATCAACAAAGGCGCGGACACTCGTTCTATGCTATCTGTACAACGTGCATCCGATATCAGACAGGTTGCTCGTAAAGCATTACGTAGTACTGATTCTGCTTCTGATCTTTTAGCTAGCATACAGGGATGGACGGAAAAGGAACAGTTGTATTTTACTGAAACATTTGCTTCAGAAGTCGTTGAAATGTTTCAAAAATGTTCTACTGATTTAGAACCTGAGGATGTAGCATCTGATTGTAAAAAATTGTGTGACGGTCTTTTTCCTTTCCCTCAGGTGTCTGATGTGATTAGACGGTTGGTAAAATTACGAATTGAGGCAGTTCACTTGAAGGAGGAGAAAAAGCTTGCAGATGCAGCTACGTGGAAATCCCAGACCGAAGAAAAAGAGTCGCCTATCTTCGGATCAGATAAGCAAATTGCCGTCTATATGAAGCCGTGCCCTTGTATGTTCCTCCTAAAGGAGCAGGCGATAATGACGATAGAGATTCTGCCATTGCTAAGGGTTATTTTATTTATAATTGGGTGTTTACTCCCTGGAATAGGGATTGTTAGAATTGGGGGTCTCTGGTTGGCGCAAGTAAGTACTTGTGACAAGCAGGGACCCTCTCCTCTAAGTCAGGGCAAAGGATGACCCTTCAGAATTACCCTTGCTCACCCTCTAGGTGCGTGGCGTGAGCAGCCAAGGCGATTCTCCAGGCGTTAGTCAGTTAAGCATTTGTAGACACACACACAGTAAAATATACCAATCCCCCCACAAATGGACACCAGGCTGTGAGTATATAAAAATACGCTTCTTTATGTAAAATATATATATCTCTTAGGTCAGACTTATCACAAGATCAAATAACTTTTTTGAGGTGCCCACAGGTTGTAAATAGGCAAGCTTTCTTTGTTGTAGTTCAAAATGTACTTTCAGTCTTTATCACGGATGTTTTCCTGCAGTGTACCTTTCAGGATGGCTCTCTTAGTTCCTGGGGGGTATAGAGGGTCACACTGCTCCTTCCCAACTTGTTGCAGCCAGCCCAGGGGCTCCGGGATGCTTTCTGCCCGTTCCGGGCCGAGATCGGGGCCCGACCGCCCAAAGCTCACGCTTCCCGCGTGGGACGCGTTCGGCCCTGCCGGGGCTGTCGGTGCGGGCGGCCCCCACGGGTCTGGGGGGCTCAGGCAGGGGTGAGTGTTGGCCTCGGGGCGGCCCACGGGAAGCAAGGGCCAAAGGACCTGGGGCCGCTTCTGTCACTGCGGCCGGGGCGCTGGATGCAGCCCGTGACTTCTCCTGCCCGCCTGGATCGGATTCCAGCGGGAGGGGCTGAGGCGCTTGCACAGAGCGGAGCGGCGCCGCGAGCAGGGACAGAGAGCGGTGCGAGTCAGCTGCGAAAGGCGGCTCGCACCACAGCTGATCTGGAGGCCGGGGGCACTCGTAGGCAGGGCGGCTGGCACAACAAAAAGGGGAAAAACAAACGTTGCGGGCCCCGAGCCCGTTGACGGTCTCGGTGGCGGCTTTCCTCCGGGGACAAAGGCGAGGTGCCCAGCGGCTCAGGCAGAGCGAGGCTGGCACCCGAGGCGTCCGTCCAGTTCGGAGGTCTGTCCCCTGGGTCTGTTTTGCGTCCGGTAGGGATTTCTGGCGGGAGGGTGAGGCACAGCAGCGGGCCCTCTTAGGCGGTCGACACAGCGATCCCCTCAGCGGGGGAAGAGCGGCTCAACGGAGCGGAGCTCTTCCTCGGCGGGGACGAGGAGACACAGTCGGTCACGGCCTCAGGGAGGGGCTGGGGGGCACCACAGCAGCGAGCCTTCCAGGCGGTCAACACAGCGATCTCCTCAGCGGGGGGAGAGCAGCTCAACGGAGCGGAGCTCTTCCTCGGCGGGGACGAGGAGACACAGTCGGTCACGGCCTCAGGGAGGGGCTGGGGGCACCAAGGTCACAGCTCCGGCAGTAGTAGATATCCCGGTTAATTACCGGCAGACGAGCAGAGGCAGGTTGAGCCAGATGGTCCTGTGGCTCAGGTCAGGGGGCAAGCTCAGTCAAGCCCTTGGAGAATGTTCAAGCACAAAGCAGCAAAGTCTTTTCTTATCAAGTCTTTTCCTCTCCTTTCTCAGCAAGGCAAGCAGCAGGCCAGTTCTCCCAGCGTCTCTTCTCCTTCTAGTCAGGCAGAGGTCCTTCGTGGTGAAACAGGATTCTAATTTACAAGGAGCAGGGCTCCTACTTTTATACACAGTTTCTTTTGTTCTCACTGGCCAGGGGGGCCTCTGCATAACTGCTCTCAGCTCCTGAGCACTTGTGGTGGGTACTTCTGCTTCTGCATTCAGTGTGAGGGCAGGCACATCAGCCGCTCCCCAGGGGGGCGGAGCCGGCATTGTGAAGACAGGGGCAGCCTGAGCACTCTGTTGACAAGCTTCGGTCTTTCCTGGGCCAGGTGCAGGCTGAGTCATCAGTCGCTCCCCAGGAGGGCGGAGCCAGCATTGTGGTGGCAGAGCACAGCCTGATGCATCATTCAGGGGAAACTCCCACCACCCACTAAGGCGTCATCTGGCTATTCACTACCTGTCAACTCCCAGCCCTGTCACTCACACACACCAGACAGTCAGATCCACATCCAAGCAGAGGCGGCTGAAATGGTTAGGCAAGCAAATGCTAACTTTCTAAAAGTAGCATTTGCAAACACAGGATATTAAAATAAACTTTACTAAAAGAAGTATTTTATTATTCTGAGTTCAGGCATACTAAACATTAATTTCTACCATGTTCCCTGAGCCTGCTGGGATTATAGAGTGTAATAATTCCAGCAGCCCATCTGGCCTAGAAGGGAACTGGTAGCCTTACAATAGTGAAAAACGAATTTGGCAGTAATTCACTATTAGAACATGCCACACACATCTGGGCATGTTCTACCTTATACTTACAATGCACCCTGCCCTCAGGCCTACCATAGGGGTGACTAATATGAAGTTAAGGGAAGGTTTAGGGGCTGGCAAGTGTGTGCACTTGCCCAGCCAGCATGACAGTACCAGACTGCCCGCAGGTTCTGCAATGGCAGATCCTAGACACGTTTTGAGGCTGCTTCTGTGGGTGGCGCAACCAGCGCTGCAGGCCCACTAGCAGTATTGGCATTCACAAGCCCTGGCACTCCTGGTGCACTTTACTGGGGACTGACAGTAAATCCAATGAACCAATCAGGTATATCAATCACATGTACACTTTACAGTAAGGAGCACTTGCACTGCGGCACGGGTTGGCCGTGGCGCAGTGCCCTGAGTCGCGGACACCAGCAAAAACATCTGAGGCACAACAGCAAAAAGTGGAAGGGAAACTCACGCCAAGGTGCCAGGTCTAACACGTGTCCCCTCCAGCTGAAATGTGGGGGGAACTACCCTTCCCCAGGGAGTTCCACATCACTAAGGCGGAAAAACCTGGACAGACCGTCAGCGTTGGCGTGATCTGTGCCAGGGCGGTGTTCCACCGTAAAGTCCATACCCTGTAGGGAGATGGACCACCTCAACAGTTTTGGGTTCTCACCCCTCATTTGCATCAACCATCTGAGGGGCCTGTGGTCTGTCTGAACCCGGAAGTGAGACCCAAACAAGTAGGGTCTTAGCTTCTTCAGTGCCCAGACCACAGCAAATGCTTCACGCTCTATTGCACTGCACCTACTTTCCCGGGGAAGTAACCTCCTACTGATGAAGGCTACAGGGTGGTCCCAGCCCTCCTCAGTCATCTGTGAGAGAACAGCCCCTACACCATGCTCTGAAGCGTCTGTTTGCACTATGAATTCCTTGGAGAAATCAGGAGCCAGGAGCACGGGTGCCGTGCACATGGCAGTCTTCAGGGTGTCAAAAGCCTTCTGACAGGTGTCAGTCCAAATCACATTCCTGGGCTGCTTCTTAGAAGTCAGCTCTGTCAAGGGGGTCACAATAGTGCCATAGCCCTTGACAAACCTCCTGTAATACCCAGTGAGCCCCAGGAAGGCTCTCACTGCAGTCTGGGTCTTGGGGGGCTCCCAAGCCAGGATGGTCTCAATTTTGGGTTGCAAGGGTGCCACCTTGCCACTCCCCACTTGGTGTCCCAAGTACACCACGGAACCCTGCCCAATCTGGCACTTGCTCGCCTTGATTGTGAGGCCTGCCTTGCGCAGGGCCATCAACACTTCCCAGAGGTGCCGCAGGTGTTCTGGCCAGGTGCCACTGAACACTGCGATGTCATCCAGGTAGGCGGCACTGAACTCATCCAGCCCAACCAACACCTGGTTGACCAACCTCTGAAAGGTGGCAGGGGCATTCTTCATCCCAAATGGCATAACCCGGAACTGGAAATGCCCATCTGGTGTGGAGAATGCGGACCTCTCCTTTGCCCCATCGGTCAAGGCGATCTGCCAGTACCCAGACGTTAAATCAAACGTGCTGAGGAACCGGGCAGCCCCTAGCCGATCAATGAGCTCGTCAGCTCTGGGGATAGGGTGCGCGTCAGTCTTGGTGACTGAATTGAGTCCTCTGTAGTCCACACAGAACCGGAGTTCAGGTGTGGCTCCCGGCGCAGCAGCCTTTGGGACCAAGACCACGGGGCTGGACCAAGGACTGCTGGAAGACTCAACCACCCTAAGAGCAAGCATCTTGGAGACCTCCTCCTTGATGCAGGCCCGGACCCTGTCAGTTACCCTGTAAGCCTTATGCTTCACAGGTAAGCTGTCTCCTGTGTCCACATCATGGACGCACCAGTCTGTGACACTAGGAACCAGGGAGAATAGATCTGGAAACTGCCCCAGCAACTGGCGGCAGTCTTCCTGTTGCTCAGGGGTCAGGGTGGGTGAGAGGTTAACTCCATCCACTGACCCATCTTTCTCACAGGCCACTAAGAGGTCAGGAAGAGGCTCAGACTCCTCTTCCATTCCATCATCAGTGGCCAACAGCATGCCCACTTCGGACCTTTTCAAGTGGGGCTTGAGGCGGTTGACATGTAAGACCCTTAAAGGATTCCTGGGCGTCTTCATGTCCACCAAGTATGTCACTGAGCTCTTGCGCTCCACAACCTCAAATGGGCCTGTCCACTTATCCTGAAGTGCACAGGGTTCCACTGGGGCCAAGACATACACCTCTTGTCCAGGCTGAAGCTCTACCAGAGTGGCATTCTGGTCGTACCACCGCTTCATCTCCTCCTGGCTAGCTTCCAGATTTGCCTCAGCAAGTTGTCTGAAGCGCCTGGTTTGGTTTCTGAAGGCCAGCATGTAGCTATATACATTCTGGGGAGGTTTCCTGGGAGATTGCTCCCAGCCTTCCTTTACCAAACTCAGTGGTCCTCTCACGGGGTGACCATACAGCAGCTCAAAGGGGCTGAACCCTAGAGACTTCTGTGGCACCTCGCGGTATGCAAAGAGCAGGCATGGTAAGAGGACGTCCCACTTACGCCTCATTGGACCTTCCAGGCCCATGATCATGCCCTTTAGGGTTCGGTTGAATCTTTCAACCAACCCATTTCCTTGGGGATGGTAAGGTGTGGTGAACTTGTAGGTCACACCACACTCTTGCCAAAGGGACTTCATATACCTGGATATGAAGTTGGTCCCTCTGTCGCTCACCACCTCTAGAGGGAACCCCACTCTGGAGAAAATTCCCATTAGTGCACGCCCCACCACGGGGGCCGTCACTGTCCTCAGAGGGATGGCTTCAGGGTACCGGGTGGCATGATCCACCAAGACCAGGATGAACCTGTTGCCCATGGCTGTCTTGGGGTCCAGAGGCCCAACAATGTCAATACCCACTCGTTGGAATGGAGTACTGACCACAGGAAATGGTTGGAGTGGAGCCTTGTTCTTCCCTCCACTCTTTCCACTTGCCTGGCAAGTTGGACAGGTCCTACAATGAGCATCTGAGCTCTTGTGCATTTGGGGCCAGTAAAAGTGGGTGACAAGCCTGTCATAGGTCTTGTCCATCCCCAAATGTCCTGCTAACGGCACATCATGAGCCAGTCCCAGTAGGAAGGCTCTGAACTTCTGGGGTACCACCAGCACACGGGCTGACCCAGGTTCAGCAGTCTTAGGCTCGGAATACAGGAGGTCATTCTCCCAGTACACATAATGTGTTTTG
Organism: Lissotriton helveticus; assembly: GCF_964261635.1. Lineage (NCBI taxonomy): Eukaryota > Metazoa > Chordata > Amphibia > Caudata > Salamandridae > Lissotriton > Lissotriton helveticus. The sequence goes on along the minus strand of NC_136068.1, from coordinate 657,866,033 downwards.
GCCTGAACACCATTGGCCTGGTCTGCAGCCTGCTGCCGCATACCCACGAGAGAAGGGCATTCTTTCTGCTCCCTGCAGAATTCCTCCCTGGAGGGGCCTCCTTCTTGCTGCCAATGGGTCAGCTCAGGCAGGTCCCCCAGTTCAGCAATCTGTTCCCCTGTAGGCTCCAGGGCATCCCCCTCAAGGTCTGCTTCCTCCTGGACCGTGGGAACAGCAGGGGCCGGTTTCCCGCGCCCCCTGCGCCTTCTCCCTAAGGCCGGTTCCTGGGCCTCTCCTTCAGGTCCCAGGACTTCTTGATCACCCCTACTGGCTGCCATTGACCGGGTGGTCACGCACGCCCAGTCAGGTAGACCCACCATCTTCAGGTGAGTCGTTTTCTCCACCTTTTCCCAAGGGGAGTCCTCCAAGTCATTCCCTAGCAAACAGTCAACAGGCATGGTTTTCCTCACACAGACCTGCAGAGTACCAGAGACCCCCCCCCACTCGAAGGGAACTTGAGCCATCGGACACTGACTCTCTGAATTGTCAGCGTTGACAACCCTACAGTAGGCATGGGGTACAACCTGCTCTTGAGACACCAGGTGCTGCCTCACTGCAGTCACACTGGCTCCTGTATCTCTAAGAGCCTCCGCTTTCTTACCATTGATGGTAACCACCTGCCCATATTTTTTAGTGTTAGAGGGCAGGTAGTTTGTAGGGACCATCTCACTGTCTCCTAGTGAGACTAGGGTCATCTGAACAGGATCTCCACCCCCCGGGACCATCACTTCTTCTCCTAAGTGAACACTGGTCACTTGTCGGGGCGGAGCACCAGTGGGTGCTGGTTTTCCAAACAGGCGACACTTGGGGTCACTGGCTATGTGCCCCGGGTCACCACATTTGTAACAATTGAAGGGCCCCTTTGGAACAGGTCTACCTGTTGGGGCCCCATTCTGCTTTGGGGGTGGGGGAGGCTGAGAACCCTTCTGCTGGTTCCCTTGGGGATTACTTTGGGGGCCTTTAGGGAACCCTTTCTGTTTACCCCTGTCCCCCCCACTCTTCTGCTGGGGACCCTGCCCACCCTTGGCGGAGTCTCCCACTGGACCCTTGTGGACCCTGGTGCTGAGCCAGCGGTCCGCCTCCTCAGCAAGCTTCCTCGGGTTGGACAGCTTGCTATCAATCAGGTGCTGGCGTAACTCAGGAAAACAGTTATCAGCCAAGTGCTCCCATGCAATTAAATCAAAGAGACTTTGAAAATCATTCACCTTGTTACCCTTCACCCAACCATCCAGGGCTCTGCAAAAAAAATTCACATACTCCACATACGTAGTCCCAGGACGCTTTGCACACCCCCTGAACCTCTGTCTATATAATTCAGGGGTAAGCCCATACCTGGTCATTAAGGCCTCTTTCATGTGGGGATAAGAAATCTGTTCTGCAGTGGGCAAATCTAGCAGGGTGTCCCGCCCTTCGCTAAGGAACCTTCCCCACAACCCCGCTCCCCAATCTTTCTCAGGGACCCGGTGGGAGGACATGGCTACCTCATATGCCCTAAACCACTGTCCTATGTCATCCCCCCTAAAGAATTCTTTAACTATATCTTTGGGGATGTACACCTTGGACTCTACCTGCACCGGCGTTGTGCTGCCACCAGAAGGAGCTGCTCCCAAACCTCTTTGCTCCAACTCCTTCATTCTCAGGTCATGGTCCAGCTGGCGTTGCTGTGCCTCCATGGCCAATCTTTGCTTGTCCATTTCCAGTTTTTGTTTTTCCATTTCCATTTGCCCAGCTAATCTTGCCATCTCCATTGCATGTGCCCTGTCTGCGGCTCTGTCTGCCAGCTCCTCTGGTGACAGGCCTCTGGGGGGCTCTACAGCGCCATCTGGTGGAACGATATCCACCGGGGTCTGTGGATCTCTTGACTCCCTCCAGGCTCTCAGCGCCGTCACGAGTTGGGTCTTGTTGCTCAATCCACCTTTGGCAATTCTGCATTTTGTGCAGAGATCTTTCAGCTGGTCATTGGTTAAGCTCCTCAAGGCTCCCTCTCTCCAATCTATGTCATCTGCTCCAGAGAAGGTAGAGAGCGCTGTTCCGGCAGGAAGTGAGCCAGGCATGGCTTCAGTAATGGCAGATGTCTCAACAAAATTAGCAAAAAGGAACTGGAAACCTGTGGCTGCGTTATAGATCTGCTCTCCCTATGTGGTGATCAGTAATTCACTGTATGTAAACTACAAATGCAAATTCGCAAATCCTCACCGCTGCGACCAATGTTAGAATTGGGGGTCTCTGGTTGGCGCAAGTAAGTACTTGTGACAAGCAGGGACCCTCTCCTCTAAGTCAGGGCAAAGGATGACCCTTCAGAATTACCCTTGCTCACCCTCTAGGTGCGTGGCGTGAGCAGCCAAGGCGATTCTCCAGGCGTTAGTCAGTTAAGCATTTGTAGACACACACACAGTAAAATATACCAATCCCCCCACAAATGGACACCAGGCTGTGAGTATATAAAAATACGCTTCTTTATGTAAAATATATATATCTCTTAGGTCAGACTTATCACAAGATCAAATAACGTTTTTGAGGTGCCCACAGGTTGTAAATAGGCAAGCTTTCTTTGTTGTAGTTCAAAATGTACTTTCAGTCTTTATCACGGATGTTTTCCTGCAGTGTACCTTTCAGGATGGCTCTCTTAGTTCCTGGGGGGTATAGAGGGTCACACTGCTCCTTCCCAACTTGTTGCAGCCAGCCCAGGGGCTCCGGGATGCTTTCTGCCCGTTCCGGGCCGAGATCGGGGCCCGACCGCCCAAAGCTCACGCTTCCCGCGTGGGACGCGTTCGGCCCTGCCGGGGCTGTCGGTGCGGGCGGCCCCCACGGGTCTGGGGGGCTCAGGCAGGGGTGAGTGTTGGCCTCGGGGCGGCCCACGGGAAGCAAGGGCCAAAGGACCTGGGGCCGCTTCTGTCACTGCGGCCGGGGCGCTGGATGCAGCCCGTGACTTCTCCTGCCCGCCTGGATCGGATTCCAGCGGGAGGGGCTGAGGCGCTCGCACAGAGCGGAGCGGCGCCGCGAGCAGGGACAGAGAGCGGTGCGAGTCAGCTGCGAAAGGCGGCTCGCACCACAGCTGATCTGGAGGCCGGGGGCACTCGTAGGCAGGGCGGCTGGCACAACAAAAAGGGGAAAAACAAACGTTGCGGGCCCCGAGCCCGTTGACGGTCTCGGTGGCGGCTTTCCTCCGGGGACAAAGGCGAGGTGCCCAGCGGCTCAGGCAGAGCGAGGCTGGCACCCGAGGCGTCCGTCCAGTTCGGAGGTCTGTCCCCTGGGTCTGTTTTGCGTCCGGTAGGGATTTCTGGCGGGAGGGTGAGGCACAGCAGCGGGCCCTCTTAGGCGGTCGACACAGCGATCCCCTCAGCGGGGGAAGAGCGGCTCAACGGAGCGGAGCTCTTCCTCGGCGGGGACGAGGAGACACAGTCGGTCACGGCCTCAGGGAGGGGCTGGGGGGCACCACAGCAGCGAGCCTTCCAGGCGGTCAACACAGCGATCTCCTCAGCGGGAGCAGAGCAGCTCAACGGAGCGGAGCTCTTCCTCGGCGGGGACGAGGAGACACAGTCGGTCACGGCCTCAGGGAGGGGCTGGGGGCACCAAGGTCACAGCTCCGGCAGTAGTAGATATCCCGGTTAATTACCGGCAGACGAGCAGAGGCAGGTTGAGCCAGATGGTCCTGTGGCTCAGGTCAGGGGGCAAGCTCAGTCAAGCCCTTGGAGAATGTTCAAGCACAAAGCAGCAAAGTCTTTTCTTATCAAGTCTTTTCCTCTCCTTTCTCAGCAAGGCAAGCAGCAGGCCAGTTCTCCCAGCGTCTCTTCTCCTTCTAGTCAGGCAGAGGTCCTTCGTGGTGAAACAGGATTCTAATTTACAAGGAGCAGGGCTCCTACTTTTATACACAGTTTCTTTTGTTCTCACTGGCCAGGGGGGCCTCTGCATAACTGCTCTCAGCTCCTGAGCACTTGTGGTGGGTACTTCTGCTTCTGCATTCAGTGTGAGGGCAGGCACATCAGCCGCTCCCCAGGGGGGCGGAGCCGGCATTGTGAAGACAGGGGCAGCCTGAGCACTCTGTTGACAAGCTTCGGTCTTTCCTGGGCCAGGTGCAGGCTGAGTCATCAGTCGCTCCCCAGGAGGGCGGAGCCAGCATTGTGGTGGCAGAGCACAGCCTGATGCATCATTCAGGGGAAACTCCCACCACCCACTAAGGCGTCATCTGGCTATTCACTACCTGTCAACTCCCAGCCCTGTCACTCACACACACCAGACAGTCAGATCCACATCCAAGCAGAGGCGGCTGAAATGGTTAGGCAAGCAAATGCTAACTTTCTAAAAGTAGCATTTGCAAACACAGGATATTAAAATAAACTTTACTAAAAGAAGTATTTTATTATTCTGAGTTCAGGCATACTAAACATTAATTTCTACCATGTTCCCTGAGCCTGCTGGGATTATAGAGTGTAATAATTCCAGCAGCCCATCTGGCCTAGAAGGGAACTGGTAGCCTTACAATAGTGAAAAACGAATTTGGCAGTAATTCACTATTAGAACATGCCACACACATCTGGGCATGTTCTACCTTATACTTACAATGCACCCTGCCCTCAGGCCTACCATAGGGGTGACTAATATGAAGTTAAGGGAAGGTTTAGGGGCTGGCAAGTGTGTGCACTTGCCCAGCCAGCATGACAGTACCAGACTGCCCGCAGGTTCTGCAATGGCAGATCCTAGACACGTTTTGAGGCTGCTTCTGTGGGTGGCGCAACCAGCGCTGCAGGCCCACTAGCAGTATTGGCATTCACAAGCCCTGGCACTCCTGGTGCACTTTACTGGGGACTGACAGTAAATCCAATGAACCAATCAGGTATATCAATCACATGTACACTTTACAGTAAGGAGCACTTGCACTGCGGCACGGGTTGGCCGTGGCGCAGTGCCCTGAGTCGCGGACACCAGCAAAAACATCTGAGGCACAACAGCAAAAAGTGGAAGGGAAACTCACGCCAAGGTGCCAGGTCTAACACGGATGATGTAATGGCACTTAAAGCAGCATTGCCTGATCCGCGCAAAAATCCTGCCGCTTTCTATGAGGAAGTTGAAGGCGCTATAAGTTCTTGTACTATGACTTTATGTGACATCGATTTATTTTCGGGTTAATATTGCCACCGGATATGTGGAGGACCGTTCGTGGAATTAATGATCGTGCTATTTTTGGTGCAGAATGGAAAGAATTAGAACAATTGGATGTGGAGAGGGAACACGCTAAAAAGCCACATAAGTTGATTTTAGATCTCCCTGCAGCCATTTTAACTAAACTTAAAACGATTATCCCCCCTAAAAAGATTGATTGGACTGTGTTAGCGTCGTGTAAACAAAAGGTAGATGAATCAGTTTCTGATTGCTTTACACGTTTTGAAGAAGCTTTTCATGATTTCAGCGGTGAGTCTTTGACCGATGATAGAGGCAGACTTCTGTTTGTTACGAATTTCTGTTTATTTTTACATATTTTATTTTTTACATTACATTATATATTTTTGATTTAAATGTAAATAAACATGTTTTTATAAAATAATGAAACTGAAATATTGTTTTTTTGTTGAATGCATAAGTGCAGAACTATAAGTGTGTTGGCTAGTTAGGGGACTGCATGCATAGTGGATAGGGGTTTGAAGCAGTCCATGTGCTAAGGCCTGGCTCAGTGCATGAGTACCTGGGTAGTGGCTGAATGATTAGAGTACTGCAAGGAGAGTGCCTGGGTGAATTTATAAGTGGTTGACTTTTGTCACAGTGAATGGATTAGTACATGGTGCTGGAGGGGTCACTAGAAGAGTGCAAGGGGAGTGACAGGGTGTTTGCAGGAAGTCTATGGATACTGACTGGGGAATTGAAGGTGTGAAAGACAAGTGAGTAGGTGGACAGCATGCATAGTGGATAAGCCGTTGAAGCAGTCCATGAGTTAAGGCCTGGCTCAGTGCATGAGTACTTGGGTACTGACTGAATGATTAGAGTACTGCAAGGAGAGTGCCTGGGTGAATGTATAAGTGGTTGGCTTTTGGCGCAATGAATGGATTAGTACATGGTGCTGAATGGGTCACTGGAAGAGTGCAAGGGGAGTGACATGGTGTTAGCTGGAGTGTATGTATACTGACTGGGGAATTGAAGGTGTGAAAGACAAGTGTGTAGGTGGTTAGAGGACTGCATGCATAGTGAATAGGCCTTTGAAGCAGTCCATGTGCTAAGGCCTGGCTCAGTGCATGAGTACTTGGGTACTGACTGAATGATAAGCGTACTGCAAGGAAAGTGTCTGGGTGAATTTATAAGTGGTTAGCTTTTGGCGCAGTGTATGGATTAGAACATGGTGCTGAATGGGTCACTGGAGATGTGCAAGGTAGTGACACTGTGTTTGCTGGAGTATATGTATACTGACTGGGGAATGGAAGATGTGAAAGACAAGTGTGTAGGTGGTTAGGGGACTGCATGCATAGTGGATAGGCGTTTGAAGCAGTCCATGTGCTAAGGCCTGGCTCAGTGCATGAGTGCTTGGGTACTGACTGAAAGGAGAGTACCTGGGTGAATTTATAGGTGTTTGGGTTTTAACACAGTGAATGGATTAGTAAATGGCGGTGAATGGGTCACTAGAGGAGTGCAAAGGAGAGTGACAGGTTGTTTGATGGAAGTGTATGTATACTGACTGGGGAATTGAAGGTGTGAAAGAGTACTTGGGTACGGACTGAATGATTAGCGTACGGCAAGGAGAGTGCCTGGGTGAATTTATAAGTGTTTAGGTTTTGATGCAGTGAATGGATTAGTACATAGTGCTGAATGGGTCATTAGAGGAGTGCAAGGGGAGTGGCAGGGTGTTTGCTGGAGTATATGTATACTAACTGGGGGATTGAAGGTGTGAAAGACAAGTGTGTAGGTGGTTAGAGGACTGCATGCATAGAGGAAAGGCGTTTGAAACAGTCTGTGTGCTAAGGCATGGCTCAATGCATGAGTACCTGGGTAGTGACCGGATGATTAGAGTACTTCAAGGAGAGTGCCTGGGTGCATTTATAAGTGGTTGGCTTTTGTTGCAGTGAATGGATTAGTACATGGTGCTTAATGGGTCACTAGAACAGTGCAAGGGTAGTGACAGGGTTTTTGAAGGAAGTGTAAGTATACTGACTGGGGAATTGAAGGTGTGAAAGACAAGTGAGTAGGCGGTTAGAGGACTGCATGCATAGTGGATAGGCCTTTGAAGCAGTCCATGTGTTAAGGCCTGGCTCAGTGCATGAGTACTTGGGTACTGACTGAATGATTAGACTACTGCTAGGAGATTGCCTGGGTGAATGTAGAAGTGGTTGGCTTTTGGCGCAATAAATGGATTAGTAAATGGTGCTGAATGGGTCACTAGAGGAGTGCAAAGGAGAGTGACAGGTTGTTTGATGGAAGTGTATGTATACTGACTGGGGAATTGAAGGTGTGAAAGACAAGTGTGTAGGTGGTTAGAGGACTGCATGCATAGTGGATAGGCCTTTGAAGCAGACCTTGGGGTGAGGCCTGGCTCAGTGCATGAGTATATGGGTACTGATTGAATGAATAGCGTACTGCAAGGAGAGTGCCTGGGTGAATTTATAAGTGGTCGAATTTTGGCGCAATTAATGTATTAGTACATGGTGCTGAATGGATCATTGGAGGAGTGCAAGGGGAGTGACACTGTGTTTGCTGGAGTGTATGTATACTGACTGGGGAATTGAAGGTGTAAAAGACAAGAGTGTAGGTGGTTAGGGAACTGCATGCATAGTGGATAGGCTTTTAAAGCAGTCCATGTGCTAATGCCTGGCTCACTACAAGAGTACTTGGGTACTGACTGAATGATTAGAGTACTGCAAGGAGAGTGCCTGGGTGAATTTATAAGTTTTTGGGTATTGGCGCAGTGAATGGATTAGTACATGGTGCTGAATGGGTCACTAGAGGAGTGCAAGGGGAGTGACAGAGGGATTTCTGGAAGTGTATGTATACTGACTGGGGAATTGAAGGTGTGAAAGACAAGTGTGTAGGTGGTTAGAGAACTGAATGCATAGTGGATAGGCCTTTGAAGTAGTCCATGTGCTAAGTCATGGCTCAGTGCATAAGTACTTGGGTAGTGACTGAATGATTAGGTCACTGCAAGGAGAGTGCCTGGGTGAATTTATAAGTGGTTGGCTTTTGGCGCAGTGAATGGATTAGTACATGGTGCTCAATGGGTCACTAGAAAAGTGCAGGGGAGAGACAGGGTGTTTGCAGGAAATGTAAGTATACTGACTGGGGAATTGAAGGTGTGAAAGATAAGTGAGTAGGCGGTAGGAGGACTGCATGCATAGTGGATAGGCCTTTGAAGTAGTCCATGTGCTAAGTCATGGCTCAGTGCATAAGTACTTGGGTACTGACTGAATGATTAGACTACTGGAAGGAGATTGCCTGGGTGAATGTATAAGTGGTTGGGTTTTTGCTCTGTGAATGGATTAGTACATGGTGCTGAAAGGGTCACTGGAAGAGTGCAAGGGGAGTGACACAGTGTTTGCTGGAGTGTATGTATACTTACTGGGGAATTGAAGGTGTGAAAGACAAGTGTGTAGGTGGTTAGAGGACTGAATGCATAGTGGATAGGGATTTGAAGCAGTCCATGTGCTAAGGCCTGGCTCACTGCATGAGTGCTTGGGTACTGACTGAATGATTAGAGTACTGCAAGGAGAGTACCTGGGTGATTTTATAAGTGTTTGGGTTTTAACGCAGTGAATGGATTAGTAAATGGTGCTGAATGGGTCACTAGAGGAGTGCAAAGGAGAGCGACAGGTTGTTTGATGGAAGTGTATGTATACTGACTGGGGAATTGAAGGTGTGAAAGACAAGTGTGTAGGTGGTTAGAGGACTGCATGCATAGTGGATAGGCCTTTGAAGCAGTCCATGTGCTAAGGCCTGGCTTGTTGTAAATCAACAGGCAATTGGATTAAGCATTAGCAGAAGATATTTCAATATCTTGAATATCTTGCGTCCCGACATCTTAGTATTCTGGTTTTAACTGTTAACTTGACATTTAGCGGACTCCATTTTGTATTCATGGCAGCCATCTTGTCTGCCTCATGTTGCCTCGTGTCGACCATGTGCTTTGTCCTATCTTCCTGTCCACGACGCTTGAAATCTCCCCTGCAACAAGTTATATCTAGCATCCCCACGTTCGCGCATGTCAAGTAGAGTCTACATCTGTTAGTGATTAGTTCCAGGTAGGAATATGTTTGACGATCTCCAGAACTTGTAACTCCTCCCACTGATCGATTGTGCCTCTCGATATTACCTTAAATGTACATAAACTGTGCTCTTGTGTTTGTACCGCCTTCTTTTGAGCCCCTGTGTGGGTATAAATAAACCACGCTTGCTTTGCTCGTGGTGCTACTTCTTGCAATGCCGAAGGGTACTGTTTGAACCGTAGCACCACCTCATGAGGTGTAATAAATATTACTTGTTCTATTCCAGTTTCTGTGCCAATTTCTTCCTAAGAGTTCGAGGACTTGTGCAGAGAAGGGCGAACCCCTTGCACTAGCGGGCCTGGTTGAGGCTTGTTACGACAAATTGGCGCCCGGCACGTGGGGCTCATCGGCGACACGGATGCCCAAAGGAGTGGTTGTGACGAAGGACTGGGATCTCGCTGTGGACGCGTACGCATGCCAGAGGAGACCCGAGTCTTGGCATCCAAGGCGTTTTTCCCTTCTTTCCGATCTGACCATCCAGGTGGCGCCGGTCTTCGACTGAGATCTCTTCTGTCGATTTGCTGTGCAGTGGCCGTTTGGTCGAATTTAGAACTTGGCAGTTGGAACCTGGACACCCTATGATTGGTAAGGGCCGTTTTGCGGCACATACTATGGGTTTTGGATGCCCTTGTATGGTAAGGTAGTTTTAGGAACACTTACTGTGGCATATTTGGTATTTGGTAAAGACCGGTCTTATTTGTTAGAATTGGTATGATATATGTATTGCAATACATATAGGCAGGCCATGTGAAGATTTTTCTTCAGTGGGTCAAATTTGAACTGCGCAACGTACTAGAAGTACCTTAAGTGCCACTTGGTGTATAATACTGCATATTTTGCATTATTTTTGGCATGCCTGTTTTAAGCGCACTGCAAAGGATGTGATGATTTTGTATGGGGGCCCGACTTAGACTTGAAGACTCACAACCGGCTCCCCCAGAGGGGACGCCTAATAGAGATATGTACGTGAAATTTGGTCTCTCTTCTATAATGTACAGCACGTTGTGGAATAGATACACGAAGAAGGATCCTGAGTTACGTTGGCCAATGCATGGGTCATTTGATGAGCGAAAGATTGAATATGTGGAGCGATGTATGTTTGAACGGAAGTCTAGACGTGATATGTTTGAATGTATGTGTATGTGGGAGAAAGAAGTACGTGAACGAGCGAGACGTGAGCAAGCCTTGATTGAGAAAGAGTAGCGAAAGAATGTGTATGAGAAAGCGCTGGAGTTGAGAAAGAAAGAAGTGATAGAGCTGAAAGAGAGAGAGGAGAAAGAACACAGATTGCAGGTATCTGGCCAATACCCTGTCCGACAGCCTCTCTATCCTGTCCTTAATAATTTACCAGATGATTTTTCATTGCTAGATCGACCTCCACCTCTGTATGTCGTTCCGTCCGCTCCGTTAAAAGGTGGTCAGGATTCCGGCTCGAATCAACGAAAGGCGCGGGACACTCGTTCTATGCTATCTGTACAACGTGCATCCGATATCAGACAGGTTGCTCGTAAAGCATTACGTAGTACTGATTCTGCTTCTGATCTTTTAGCTAGCATACAGGGATGGACGGAAAAGGAACAGTTGTATTTTACTGAAACATTTGCTTCAGAAGTCGTTGAAATGGTTCAAAAAATGTCTACTGATTTAGAACCTGAGGATGTAGCATCTGATTGTAAAAAATTGTGTGACGGTCTTTTTCCTTTCCCTCAGGTGTCTGATGTGATTAGACGGTTGGTAAAATTACGAATTGAGGCGGTTCACTTGAAGGAGGAGAAAAAGCTTGCAGATGCAGCTACGCGGAAATCCCAGACCGAAGAAAAAGAGTCGCCTATCTTCAGATCAGATAAGCAAATTACCGTCTATATGAAGCCGTGCCCTTGTATGTTCCTCCTAAAGGAGCGGGCGATAATGACGATAGAGATTCTGCCAATGCTAAGGGTTATTTTATTTATAATTGGGTGTTTACTCCCTGGAATAGGGATGATGTAATGGCACTTAAAGCAGCATTGACTGATCCGCGCAAAAATCCCGCCGCTTTCTATGAGGAAGTTGAAGGCGCTATAAGTTCTTGTACTATAACTTTATGTGACATCGATTTATTTTCGGGTTAATATTGCCACCGGATATGTGGAGGACCGTTCGTGGAATTAATGATCGTGCTAATTTTGGTGCCGAATGGAAAGAATTAGAACAATTGGATGTGGAGAGGGAACCCGCTAAAAAGCCACATAAGTTGATTTTAGATCTCCCTACAGCCATTTTAACTAAACTTAAAACGATTATCCCCCCTAAAAAGATTGATTGGACTGTGTTAGCGTTGTGTACACAAAAGGTAGATGAATCAGTTTCTGATTTCTTTACACGTTTTGAAAAAGCTTTTCATGATTTCAGCGGTCAGTCTTTGACCGATGATAGAGGCAGACTTCTGTTTGTTATGTTACGAATTTGTTACCAGGGATAGCGAGCCATTTAAAAGTCAGTGAGAGGTCTTGGACTACATCTTCTCCAGCATCTGTTTTAACGATGGCTCAATATTATGAGCGTCAAGAATTAGAAGCGAAAGGTAATGAGGATAAGAAGTCGAAAGACTTAAAAACAAAAGTTATGCTAGCTCTAATTCATGGCCCGCCTTCTAGAGGCTATGAACGAGGAGGCCGTGGGTCTTTTAACACCCCTCGTGATCGTGCAAACTTGGCCATTAATCAATGTGCGTATTGTAAGCAATTTGGTCATTGGATGGCCGATTGTCCAGTGTTGGGTGCTCAACAGGGTCTGCGAGGTCGTGGACAAATGAGGAATCGGTTTGGTTATTCACGGCCTAGAGGAAATGCAAACGATCGTGCTCTATTTGACACTAATGTACGAACACAGGGAAGGCCTAATACTTTTGACAGATGAAATCAGTATCAGATGTCCGATTATGTGCAACCCGACCTTTACGATTCAGCTCATGCATAGGATTGCCTAGGATGGTGTACGAAATCAGTTGAAGTTCCAGTACATCAGACCGGTCCCTATGTTACAGCACATGTTTTGGGTTCTACTGATCGGTTTCTGGTTGATACAGGAGCTGCTCGTAGCTAAGTATGAGCGCCAAATCCGTTCCGCTCGTGAATTTCGCGGATTTTTGGTAAATCCGCAATCCGCAAACTCCCGCGAATTTCCCGAAAATCCGCGAATCCGCGAGCGGCGTATTCGGGGGGCAAAAGTTCAAGCCTTCAAGCTTGAAGTAGTAACTATTTTAGGATGGCGCCGGCAAACTGCCAGCGCCATCCTAAAATAGTTACTAAGTCAGCTAAGTTAGCTTCAACAGGAAGCACTAATAGATAAAATAAAGCAGGTGCTCGAGCACCTGCTTGTTTTTATCTATTAGTGCTTCCTGATCGGTCTCTGACCTTTTATACACACAAGAGGCATGTACTCGAATTTGGCGCGATTTAACACACACATGGTCGCTGAAACTAGTTGAAGCTCAAATTCAGTGACTCATTCATCAGCCCAAAAACAATCGTGAGCATCGTCGAGGCTGGGCAGGTGTGCCTTCTTCCCAAATCTACCGTCGAAAATCAGCAGTGATGCTGGATAGAGGCCTTTGTATCCTTGACTTTCACGAGCGCAATCCTCGTGCTGTTCCTGTGACCAGGAGCTTCTGTGTCTTCATCTGCTGCTCTGATCGGTCTCTGAGCTTTTATACACACAAGAGGCATGTGCACTCGCATGGAAGCCCCGCCCACACACTCGCGGTGTGCACCGTCTTCCCGCCATTGACCCAGTATGATGGACAGCTCACCCAAGGGACCCCTGCGCCCTTCGGCGCGATTGCATAGTAACACACACATGGTCGCTGGAACTAGTTGAAGCTCAAATTCAGTGACTCATTCATCAGCCCAAAAACAATTGTGCGCATCATCGAGGCTGGGCAGGTGTGCCTTCTTCCCAAATCTACCGTCGAAAATCAGCTGTGATGCTGGATAGAGGCCTTTGTATCCTTGACTTTCACGAGCGCAATCCTCGTGCTGTTCCTGTGACCAGGAGCTTCTGTCTCTTCATCTGCTGCTCTGATCGGTCTCTGAGCTTTTATACACACAAGAGGCATGTGCACTTGCATGGAAGACCCGCCCACTTACTCGCGGTGTGCACCGTCTTCCCGCCATTGACCCACTATGATGGACAGCTCACCCAAGGGACCCCTGCGCCCTTCGGGGCGATTGCATAGTAACACACACATGGTCGCTGGAACTAGTTGAAGCTCAAATTCAGTGACTCATTCATCAGCCTAAATCCGCAAAGTCCGTGGATTTTGCGGATCCACGATCCGCAAATTCGCAAAATCAGCGGATCGTGGATCCGCAAAATCCGCCCATGCTTACTCGTAGCGCTTTGTCTAAACAATTGGTTCCAAGGGCTCCCCTGTCTGGCGTAACTATTACTTCAATAGGTTTCGATGGAACACCTTCCCTTAGCCCACTTTCACAACCACTTGCATTTCATGTTGATAAGTTTAGTGCTCCATGTCCGTTTTTACTTTCTCCAAACACACGAGATAATATTGTGGGTCTTGATATGCTCAAGTATTTCTGAGCCACAATACGATGCTCTCCTGATGTAGTGTGTGTCATTTTGAATGACAATTACTCTGTGCCTGCAAGAACTTGTCTCGTCAAAGAGGATATTGCATTAGATTCACTCCCTGAAACGTTGTTGGCTACCTTGGACACGGATGTCGGCCAGATGGTCATTCCACTGATACACATCATTGTCAAGGAGGGAGCTGTGTTAACACGATTGCCTCAGTACAGAATTTCACAGGAGGGTGAGGAAGCACTCATACGAATTGTACATGATCTCACTCAAGTTGTAGTTGTTGAGGAAGTTCCATTTAATGTTTGCAATAGCCTGATTCTTCCGATATTGAAAAAGGATACTGATACTAGAGTTTACAGGTTTATTATAGACCTTAGAGAGGTGAATAAGATTGTGGTACCACAATACCCTGTGGTTTCTGATATTGCGACACTTATTACTTTAGTTCCCCCAAAAGCAACGACTTTTTCGGTTATAGACTTGAAGAACTTTTTCTTTTCGATCCCTATTCATCCTGATAGCCGATATATGTTCCGTTTCACTTTGAAAAATCGGTCGTATAGATTTTGTAGAGTTCCTCAAGGCTATACTGAGAGTCCGAGTATTTACAGTCAAGCACTAAAGAGACAACTTGATTCCTTTGCTTTACCTGAAGGTGTGGCTCTCATACAACATGTCGATGACATCTTGTTGGCAGCCGATACCCCTGAACAATTTGAAAAATGCACTCTGTCCTTGCTTTCCTTTCTTGCTTTACATCATCACAAAATGTCACGGAAAAAAATTGCAATATTGTAGACCAAAGGTAACCTACTTAGGTCACCTTTTGTAGGAGTAGGAGGGACGTGCATTGACATCAGTTCGCATACTAGTAATTTTAGATACTCCAGTACCCACTACACAGAAAGAAGTGCGCGCATTTCTTGGACTTACTTCTTGTTGTAGACAATGGATTTTGGGATTTTCGTATATTGTTAAACCTTTGTTAGCACTTTTGACAAAAGACACCCCAATACCCCTTCCTTGGTCAGATGAATGTGAAACTGCTTTTCGGCAGTTACGACAAGCCCTTTGTTTAGCACCAGTGTTAGGTACACCAGATTACACAAAGCCTTTTACACTTTATGTGCATGAGAAAGATGGATGCGCATTGTCAGTTTTAGTTCAGTTACACGGCGATAAGCAACGTCCCTGTGCTTATTTTTCAGCAGTCCTTGATCCTGTTGCTCGAGCGTTGCTTGGATGTTTTCGCTCGGTTGCGGCAACAGCTGTGTCAATTCGACAGAGTGAATGGATAGTTTTGTCACATAAACTGTTAGTGTTGGTACCTCATGCTGTTGATGCCCTATTAAACCAGACAAAGACGCAGCATTTAACTAGTGCTCACAGGATATGAATTGACATTGTTAGCTCCCCATGTTACATTGAAGAGATGTGCAACCTTAAACCCAGCTACTTTGTTACCCTATCCGGTGACTCAGCCTCAGTCACAAGAAACACATGATTGCATATTCTTGACTGATGAACAGACAAAGGGTCGCATTGATTTGCAGGATACGCCCCTTCCAGATGCAGATGGTGAATTATGGGTTGATGGGTCTTGTTTGAGATTACCGGATGGTACGACCTCAGCAGCGTATGCAATCCCCACGCTTGAAACAATAGTGGAGACAGCTCGCATACCGCAGAAATCAGCTCAAGCAGCTGAATTGATAGCCCTGACACGAGCATGTGAGCTTAGCAAAGATTTATGTGTGAACATCTATACAGTTAGCCGCTATGCTTTTTGGAGTAGCGCATGATTTCGGCCTACTCTGGAAGGAAAGAGGCTTTCTTACATCTCATGGAATGCAGATAATGCACGGAGGCTTAGTGCATAATCTCTTGACTGCATTGACATACCCAAAGAAAATAGCTATTGTGAAGTGCAGTGCGCATAAGAAAGTGACAGACAGGATTGGACAAGGTAATGCCTTTGCAGATCACGTGGCACGCGAAACTGCGACACAGAGAAGCACTACTTCTATGTATGTATTGAAGTCGCAGGATGAGCGTTGGCATGATTCTAGGCAGGAAGTGAGAGAGATACAGAAGTCTGCTTCTGTAAAGGAACATGAAAAATGGTCAGAAGAAGGAGAGTTGGATGATGAGGGTTGTTGGCGGAATAAGCAGATGGATAGACGGAAGTTACCTATAGCTTTTGTACAACCTATTGTTCAGATGGCGCATGGGCTAGCACATGTTGGAGCTTCAGCAATAATGAAATTGCTTAGGCAAGTTTGGGAACATCCAGAGATTGCTAGCACAGCTAGGAGAGTAGTACAGTCTTGCTTGATCTGTTTACAATATAATCCTGGAAAAAGGGACGCAAACTCCAGCTGGAGGATTCGCTACACCAACTGCACCTTTTGAAGTCTTTCAAATGGATTATATCCAGCTAGAACGTTGTAATAGTTTGAAGTATGTTCTAGTGGTGGTTTGTGCCTTCAGTAATTGGATTGAAGCATACCCCACAAAGGATAATACTGCTATTACAACAGCGAAAGTGTTGCTGAAGGAATTTTTCCCTAGATTTGGTGTTTGCAAACTCCTATGGAATGATAACGGACCTCATTTTGTTGGGGAAGTTATCAAGCATGTCCTGAAAGGATTAGGAATTAAACAGAGGTTCCATGCAGTGTTCCACCCACAATCAGCAGGATTGGTGGAAAGGTATAATACAACTCTGAAGCTGAAAATAGCGAAGATACAGGCTTCTACATCTTTGACTTGGCCAGATGCGTTGCCTTTGGCATTGTTGTCAATTAGATCAGTTCCTCATTCTCGAACAGGCCTTACCCCTTACGAGGTGGTATTCGGCCGGCCAATGAATATTTGGGGAGTACCGAAACCAAGTTCTGTGTATGATGTACCTTGTGTCTTAATGAATTACTATTTGGCACAATTAACTGATAGCTTGGTTTCTATTCATCAACAGTTTCGAGAAGCACTCCCCAAAAGATCTGCAGGTGATGGCCAAGCACTCTTACCTGGTGATTTTGTTATGCTGAAATCGCTTGAAAGGTAAAGCAGCTTGGAGCTGAGGTGGCGTGGTCCGGAACAAGTTCTCCATGTCACAAGAACAGCGGTTCGAGTCACCAACAAGAAAAATTGGGTGCATAGTACCCATAGACGCAAAGTATTGTCGACCTTGGTGGAACCTGCTGTGTTGACCGTACATCGAGAGATCTTAACTACGGAGAAAGGCCAAGCTTTGCCATTTGATGAATCTGCGGAGTTCTTCCCGGACCAGACAACTCCTGGAGCATCGCAATACAATTTGAGTCCAGGAAAAGAATCTACAGTTTTTTCAGAGACAGGTTGAGCAACCGCCCTGGGTAGTGGAAACGGAATGTCAACATGACAAGGGGGTGGGGGATCAGCCCTGCCTAGTGTAGCGAGACCCGTCTTGATCTTCGGTGAAGAAACCAACATCTTCCTTCCAGGGAAGTGCTCTTAGGGTTTTGTTTTTTTCTCTTTTTGAATTTTCTTAATTTTATAGAAGAAGTTGACTTTGTTGCTGAAATGTATAAAAGGCACATATTAGGTGTTGTAGGATTGTTTGCTACTTTGACAATTATAGCAGTGATCACTTGGTCTGTTGAAGTGATGGTTCCTGCTCTTGAATTGTTTGTTGTTACTACTCCAGTCCTAGAGGAGCACCAGCATTTTACGCTTCCGTATCATGAACGGAAACATTGTCAGTTGTTTTTCAATAGTACGTTTGTTCAGATGCTCCATCATAAACATAGTGCTACCAATAGCACTAATTGTTGGATATGTGGTATGATTCCAGCACATCAAAAGAAAGGAAGAACCCCTTTCATCCCGCTTCCTTTCTCGCACAATGGCTCTTGCCGAGCCTGGTACACCTTGTTACTTTCTACTAGGAAACCTACAGTAGGTGGACTTCTTTTTCGTCTAAACAAAGAGTTTTATCAGGATAAAGAGGGTATCCTCAAGCCAATGGAACTATATGGGAATGGGAAGAATATCGACCGGACAATCTTTCTACACCACGTGTTTTCACCCACACAAGAGACTTTGCTACAAATGAACCTTTTTTGATTACTGTTACAAAGACCAAAGCAGATTTGTGTGTGCAAAGTACTGGACAAATTCCTGTTGGAGTAAGCGAATGTATTACAGTATTGAATATAGATGGTGTGAATAATAGCTTGTTTTTAGCCTCTTATAACACCTATTTAGTATGCGGTAGTGATGGGTATCATCAATTACCAGTTGGGTGGTCAGGAACATGTTATATTTCTTTCCTATTGCCACCTGTTTTCCTGGCACCTGCATCTTATCATCGAGATTTAAAATCATATCAGAATGTTTCATTGAATAGGAATAAAAGGACAATAAGCACTGATGAAGTGGATCAGACCGACACTAGTTTACAGCAATATGTTGATTTTTACTTGGGATTGTTTTCTTTTGTGAATAGCAGAAAAGTGAGACGATTAACTAGAGTTGTAGAAGCTGTCACTAATGAGACTGCTATAGCCCTAGGGAATATCACTGAAGAGTTACAAGTGGCAAGTATTGTAGTGCTCCAAAATAGAATGGTCCTCGATGTTATGTTAGCAGATCGAAGAGGAGCATGTAAAATTATCGGTAGTAGTTGTTGTGTGTATATCCCAGACAACTCACCAACAGTGTATGATGCGATTTTTAAATTACATAAAATAGCTACAGATATTCACACAAAGAATGGTACTTGGTCATTTGCTGGATGGTTTTGGGCTATAGTCACTGCTTGGGGTTGGAAACTACTGACTGTTCTATGTATTGTTATTGCAGTAATTTTTACCTGTTGTATATGTATTCACTGTGGTCCAATGTTATGCTGCATGTGTATTACTACTCGTATGCCAACTAAAGAGAATATTGTGAAGATGAAAGCGCAACATGTACTTGATAGAGAGATAGCTGAGATGATGCGAATAGATATACGAGATGAGTATTTGGATTATCCTAGAAAAGCTAATGTCTTTAGCTAATGCTGAAAGGGTCGTCTGTTGTAAATCAACAGGCAATTGGATTAAGCATTAGCAGAAGACATTTCAATATCTTGAATATCTTGCGTCCCGACATCTTAGTAATCTGGTTTTAATTGTTAACTTGACATTTAGCGGACTCCATTTTGTATTCATGGCAGCCATCTTGTCTGCCTCATGTTGCCTTGTGTTGACCATGTGCTTTGTCCTATCTTCCTGTCCACGACGCTTGAAATCTGCCCGGCAACAAGTTATATCTAGCATCCCCCACGTTCGCGCATGTCAAGTAGAGTCTACATCTGTTAGTGATTAGTTCCTCTCTCCCTCCCTGCATGGGAAGCTGCCTTGGCTAGAGATCCCCCTGGGAAGGTGATGCATGCCAACATAGCAGCCAACAATTTCGACGGCTGGATCACCTCCACACTGGATATGGTCCTTCCCGTCCAAAACAATAACTCTACAAAAAAATCAAAAACTGCTCCTTGGTATACCCCCGCACTTAAGATCATGACATTAGCCTGTCGTAAGCGGGAGAGAGCCTGGAGACAGGACTACTCCCAAACTAAGAAGGATGAGTATAGAGCTAATATTAGGCTCTATAAACAGGAGATAAAATTAGCACAAACCTCCTTCTACGACAGCAGAATTCAAGCAGCCGCCAATGCCCCCAGGGAAATTTTTAAGATTGTGAAATCCCTCGTCTCCCCCCCGGTCGAATGCCCCGACATTGAGGGTGCTCAAAACCGCTGTAATGATTTGGCTAACTTTTTTTCTCAAAAGATTCTTACCATCTATTCCTCATTTGAGGATGCCAATAATGAGGTGGAACCTTGCACCCCCTCAACCCCCGATGCCCCAGCTTTTCGTAGGCTAGACACAATTCCTCTCCTGGATGCTCCGGCACTAGATAAACTGACTGCTAAAGTCACCTCTGGATCGCCTAATGATCCAGCACCCCCACAAACCCTCAAAATGGCTATGGATACGATCCGCCCCATCATTTTGGATGTTCTTAACACCTCTATCTCCTCCAAATCTGTTCCCCCGCCATGGAAGTGTGCAATGGTAAGAGCGCTGCTGAAAAAGCCCGGCCTTGACCAAAGTAACCTTGCAAACTATCGCCCTATTTCCCTGCTCCCCTGGTTGAGCAAACTGCTGGAGAGGCACGTAAATAACATCTTAACGAACCATCTGGAGTCAAATAGCCTCCTGCGTGCCTCTCAGACAGGGTTCCGTCCGCTACATGGGACGGAAACTGCTCTCCTTGCGGTCACGGAAGAAGCAAGAGCAGTGCTGGATCAGGGTGGGAAAGTCGCCATCATCTTACTAGACCTGAGTGCCGCGTTCGACACGGTTAACCATGTCACGTTGTTGCAACGACTGACGGACATGGGCGTGTCGGGCGCGGCCCTGGAATGGCTCACGTCCTTCCTGACCGACCGGTTTTTCCAGGTCTTTGAGGGCGAGGCAATGTCCCCCAAACATTCTCTCAGGTGTGGGGTTCCTCAGGGTTCCTCCCTGAGCCCCACCCTGTTTAATGTTTATATGGAGCCTCTAGACAGGATAGTCCAACCCTTCGGTGTGCGTATTGTCACCTACGCGGACGATACCCAACTGGTGGTCTCCTTAGACCACGCGGAGGGTTCGTCCCACACCTTAGGCCCCTGTCTGGAGGCGGTCGCCAGATGGATGCAGTCCTCCTGTTTAAAATTAAATGGGGAGAAAACGGACGTCATTCTGTTGGGGAACTCTTCCCCCTCCATCTTTGCCTCCATCTGGCCAACATGTCTGGGTGAGCCCCCCACTCCCAAGCCCCAGATAAAGAGCCTGGGGATCTGGCTCGACCCAGCCCTGAACTTCTCGGTTCAAGCCACAAAGACTGCAGCCACCTGCTTTGGGTTGATGAGGATGCTGCGGAAGGTGCTCCCCCTGCTTCCTTTTCAGGCTAGGAGGATCCTGGTCCAGGCTCTGATATTATCGCGCCTGGACTATGGGAACGTCCTTCTTTTGGGAGCCCCCTCCTTTGTCATTCAAAAGCTGCAAGTCACTCAAAACAGTGCGGCCCGCCTCCTCTACAATCTACCTCGCTGGCAGTCAGCCAGAAATGCCCTAAGAGAACTCCATTGGCTCCCCATTGCAGCGAGAATACAGTTCAAGGCTATGTGTATTCTACACAAGGCCTTCCATCACACCGGCCCCGCAATTCTGCATACCCTGGTTACCCCCTATGTTCCTTCGCGTTCCCTTCGCTCTGGTTCCCTCCAGCTGGCCACCTCCGTCAGAGTCAAGAAGGCTCGATGGGGCGGCCGCTCCTTTTCACATACCGCGGCCAGGCTCTGGAACGCTCTCCCCCTATCCCTCCGGGAAACTACCAACCTTTTCTCCTTTAGGAAAACCCTTAAAACACACCTATATGCGAAAGCACGCTGATCTGCCTTGATCCCACGCTAAAAAAGTGTCAGTCATGAGCGCTACGAGGCCTCCGGGTAGATAGCGCTATACAAGTGTAATTTAATAATAATAAAGTTCCAGATAGGAATGTGTTTGACGACCCCCAGAACTTGTTACTCCTCCCACTGATTGATTGTGCCTCTAGATATTACCTTATATGTACATAAACTGTGCTCTTGTGTTTGTATTGCCTTCTTTTGAGCCCCTGTGTGGGTATAAATAAACCATGCTTTCTTAGCTCGTGGTGCTACTTCTTGCAATGCCGAAGGGTACTGTTTGAACTGTAGCACCACTTCATGAGGTGTAATAAATATTACTTTTTCTATTACAGTTTCCGTGCCAATTTCTTCCTAAGAGATCGAAGACTTGTGCAGAGAAGGGCGAATCCCTTGCACTAGCGGCCCTTGCTGAGGCTTGTTACGACAGGCTCAGTGCATGAGTACATGGGTACTGACTGAATGAATAGCGTACTGCAAGGAGAGTGCCTGGGTGAATTTATAAGTGGTTGAATTTTGGCGCAATTAATGGATTATTGTTGGAAATGGGATCCCCGGCTGGCCAGGGCTTTCGCCAAAGTCAGTCAGAGACCACCACCCCCAAGTCAGGGCAAGGGAGTTACACGCCAAGATAACCCCTACTCACCCTCTAGGTAACGTGGCGCGAGCAGCAAGGCTAAACTTGGAGGCGATGTAGGTTAAGTATTTGCGCACGCACCCCAGCAACAACAACTAAAGGCCCACCACAAAGGAAACTCCACACAAGGTTATGTAAAAATAGCCTTTGTATTATAATAAATAAACATCAGATAAAACACACATCTTGTTACACTGTGCCAACAGGCACGGGCGGAATTTACAAGGGATATTTGTACAGGACAGGGCCACTTGAACCACTGTCAAGGGTATCAACACTTTTAGCAGCAATACTTTCAGTAATAGCACTTTAGCAATACCTTCAGTAATAAAGCAATACTTTCAGTAATAGCATACAACCAGTAATTACTGGTAACAGGGCCTCACTAGCACCACCTGTACTAGGGAGAAAACAACCACCTACACGTCACACTACCTGTAGGGGTGCAAAAGCAACACACATGATGTCGTAACATTCAGAGGTGTAAAAGGACAAAGAGAACACATGATGAATAATCTACCCATTCAGAGGTGTAAGCAAAACACATGATGCCGTAACATTCAGAGGTGTAAAGGCACATGACGCATAATCAATACATTCAGAGGTGCAGAGCAAATACCAATTTCCCCAAACTCACCAGTCACCACCTGTGACTGTCCCGGTGTCCCAATGTCAGGGCCTAAACGTGGCAGTTGCCCACAAAGTGCTGGGCAACTGGAGCAGGGAAAGTTAGCGCAAAGTTGGAGCCTCTCTGGGCTCAAAGAACCACCACTGTGGCACTGGTGAACCTCTCTCAGGCCCTCTTACACAAGTAAGGGGGCTGCTGAGCCTCTCAGGGCTCCAGCAACAAAAGGTGCAGCCTCGCTGGGCTGTGGGGTCCCTCGCTCTGGGGACCCAAAGGGATCAAGTTTGCCAAGAGCCTCGCTGGGCTCTAAACCAACTGGTGCCCCCGGGGCACCTCGTGGCTCCAAAACGTGGAGATGCCCCCTGAGCCCTCAGGCTCGAAACACACGGGCGCCTCTCTTTGGGAGTCCCCCCTCTGGGGACTCGACGTGATTGTGGGGCGCTCAGAGCCTCTCAGGGCTCGTGAAGTAAAGAAATGCCCCCGGAGCCCTCAGGCTCCAACAACACATAGGCGCGAGGTCGCGCTACAGAGAGGGGGCGGGGCGGACACCGGCAAGGTGTCCCGACGCTCCCCCCCTCCTCTGCAGGCACCTACCGGTCTGGCGCTGGGCTTTCCAGCGGCGGCGGGTCTCTCCCGCTGGTCCCGGGGCTCTCCTCTCCTCTCGGGGAGCCTCGGCAGGCTCTCTCGCGGCTCGGCGGGGGAGGCGGGACTTCCGGTCGGCCTTTCTGGGGCCGCACTCTGATTGGCCAGCCGGCCCAGTGCTTCCGGGTCGTCGCGGGCAGCGCGGCGGCCCGTTTTCGGCAGGCAGGCGGCTTCCCAGGATCCGAGGAGTGGGCTCCCTCGTGAATCCAACAAATCGGCACTTGGGCAAAATAATACGGCAATGAGCGGGGTGGCACCCGCGCCGTCCAACCACCACACGGGGCGATCGGAGGCCGGGTGGGCACCGGCCTCTGCAGACCACAGCGCTCCCAAGCGCTGCAGGCAAAAATAAGCGCTCGTAAGCGCTAAACAGCAGCAAAAAGCGCTCCCAGGCGCTGGGGGTAAAATCCAGCGGTTCCAAGCGCTAGGCAGGCGATCTCAGAGCTCCTAGCGCTGAAGGGCAGAGAGCAGCGCTCTCAGGCTGCAGGCAATGAAGTCCTCAGTGCTCCCCAGCACTGGAGGACAGGACAGGGCTCCAGCAGGGGCTGGAGGCAGGCAGGGGGGCAAGGCTGGGCCAGCGCCAGCACACTGGGTCTCCAGGCAGGGAGACACCCCAAGTGGCGGTCCTCCTGGCCCCAGCAGCAGCAACAGCCCCCTCTGGCAGGATCCAAAAGCAGAACATTTTCTAAGGGGACACAGCCCCTTCTTATAGTAACAAATCCTTTGTTTCAAGGTGCAGGGTGGGGGGAAAACCAGTTTCAGCTGGCTCTGGAGCACTCTTAATGGCCCAACCACCCATTTCTTTCACTGGGGAGGCTAGGGTCGTTAGACACACCACAGGGGGGCGGAGCCAGCATTGTGTGGGGAAAACCCAGCCCATCCAGGACACAGGTACACTCCTCCCACACATCACTCATGCTAATCTCCCACTCACCACCGGGCAGACCCATCCAGACTTCCTGGAGCCTGGCATGCCAGCCAGCTCCAGCCAATCACGCTCCAGCACCCTCACAGCACATGCACACATATCTCAATGTCCAGAAGTAGCACTTCCCTTCTAGACACATACATGCCGCAGACATCATCTCGCAGCATTCACTCTCACGAGTTTATACATACTAAACTCGAGCCTGCACTCCCCACGCATCAGGAACTACCAGGGACACACACATTCCCCATGCATTCCTATGGGAGGGCAGGCCAGCCATGCTACACGCACGCACTTTCACTCTGGGACCCAGGGAAAAGTGCGCAGAGACCCAAAATCACTGACACAGGGTCACACCTAAGGCAAAAAGTTCAGGGGTGAACCAGCCCTGCGGGCCAAGTCCAACATAACCCCCTTCCAGCCAAAACGCAGGGGAGAACAATCACCACCGTGATGGACTTCCCTGCTTGGGGCGATAGAACACGGACGCAGGCCCGCCACTGCCGGGACACCCTCCTGTTCTATGCCACGGTGAACCCCTAGGGTTCCTTCTAAGGCTACCGTAAGGACCAGCTGGGCTACCCCACTGGTACTCCTCAGCTGTTTGCGGCCAGGACCAGGCCCTAGGCCACCCAGGTGCCACTGGTTCCTGCCTACTCACGAAGTGGGGGGTAGTAACCCCAGGCCCATAGTAGCCACTCTCCACTCTTCCTGTCTGCCAGACAGGGCCAGACTGCCACTGGTTCTCCAGCCTAGGGTCTACAACCTCAGGTGGACCAGGAGTCTCAGAGAAGGCTCTCCTCCCCTTACCTCTTCTTTTAGGGTTCCTCCTCCCCGTGCGAGGGGGACACCTAGAACGCCATTCCAACCCAGGGTTTAACCCCTCAGGTTGCACCGGGGTCAGAGGTGGGCTCTCCCACCCTCTGCACCCCCTTCCAGAGGTCTGCCCTCTCCCACCTGGAGAAGTTCCTCTGGAAGAAGAACCGGTCAGGACACTGGTTACAGTCGTCCTACCCTTCAGGTCAGGCTGATCCTGAACCTGGCCTTCCAACCTCTGGTCTAAAACCTTCGGTGGAACAATTGCCTGGCACTCCAGGACTTCTGGGGACTCACACGCAATCCCCCTGAGGCTGACACATGACCCATGTGTCGTGTGACTGTCTGTCTGGCGCAGATCTCCTGCCTCCTGTCCACCTGACAGTGCACAAAGATCCCCCAGACCAGAAGTGGCGCCACCCGGGTCCCCCCAAGAAGATCTAGCCCAACTGGCTAGTCTCTGGTCCACTGGTGCACCCACTGGGAAACTCATCCCCCAATCACTCCTCACTTCGGACTTCTGTGCACTCCCTCCTGGAGTAGCACTGCCGGACACTGGAACCCCTGGAGCTCTAGTTACAGACGCTCCCGGTTCCCTAGACACTAGGAGATCCTCCTCAAGTGTACTAACAGGACAGCCTAGGTCCCTAACCTGGTGTTCCCTCAAGAAACCACCCAAGTTCTGAGACAGGGCTTCGGGCCTCTGGGGGCTCTCAGCCACCCACTGACTCCTGCTCCACGGAGCCAGGTAGTCAGCCCCTCCACCCTTTTCACTATACTGGGACCTAGCTGGGCTACACTGAGCCTCTTCCACCACGCTGGGCTGGAAGCTCCCTGTACCACTACTGTTGGACTCGCTCTCTAATGACTCTACAGAACCTCTGGCACTCTCCCAGCGGTCTGCTTCTTCTGTAAATAGTCTTAGATCAGAAAATTCACCTGCCAACAGGTGTTGGCGCAACTCAGGACAACAACTACTGAGCATCTGCTCTCTGACAATCAGCCTGAATAGTTCATCATAGTCCTCTTCCTTGATACTCATCAGCCACTCAGCCAGTGCCTCATCACATACATCTGAAAAATCCGCCCAAGACTGGTGAGGCAGTTTCCTACTGCCCCTGAATTTCAACCTGTACTCCTCATCTTGGGAACAAGGTATCTTATGTGGGGGACGTGGACTGGGACTTCCTACACTGAAATTTAAATAGCTGCCACCACTGGACCCAACCCTCCCAAGGGGATCCAGAACATTATGACTGCGGTCAGGGGATAATCTACCCTCCCGAGCTACTCTCTCTCTGGCAAAGGCCCTCTCAGCCTCTGCAATCCGCTCATTCACACCCAACTGCGCCATCTCTCTGGCATGCTCTAACCTGAGCTTTTCCATGGCCAGCTGGTGCTCCCTCTCTTCTCTCCTATCCAACCACACCTCTGGGGACAGGGAAAGGGATGGGGTGCTACATCTGACACTGGACCCAGCAAGGGACTCCCTATCTAGGGGATACTCGCTCTCTGCTGGCGCCCACCCACTGTCAAACTCACTCTCCACATCAGACTCTTCAGGGCTCCCCTCAGGCCCACCACCCTCCTGGTGTGCGGCCCGGGCCCTCTCTCTCTCTCTGTGCTCACGCTCCCAGTCACTCTTCTGCCACAGGATCATGTTATCCCTAAGCTTGGACTGGGTGTCTGACTCACTCACTGGGATGTCTCTCTCCTTACATAACCGTACCAACTCATGCACACTGTACTTAAACAGGCCACAAAGGTTAAAAGGCGATTCCATCTTGACAGGATGCTCACAGACACGTGCAACACAAGGGACCTTGCAATCTGAAGTAGGAGTACACAATTCCAAAACTTCCACACTCTCCTTAAAAAAAGAACTCACTCATGCGTCCAGGGAAACACACCATTCATCCACACACACCCTCCCCTCGGATCGGTAAGGCAGTTTCTACCACCCCTGACTTCTCAACCTGACCAAAAGCGACACAGGTACCAAACTCTGGAAGCAGGGCGGGGGACAAATGTACAGGACACAATTATCAAATGACACTCTTCAGGAGAAGAAACAATGGAATTTTACCAACAACAATAATCCCCAAAATGTGGTTATCTAAAATGCAGAGTTTTGTGGTGCAGCCAGCCGCTACCAAGGTACAAGGCAAACACAAATCCTTATCCCACCGCTTGCCGCCAATGTTGGAAATGGGATCCCCGGCTGGCCAGGGCTTTCGCCAAAGTCAGTCAGAGACCACCACCCCCAAGTCAGGGCAAGGGAGTTACACGCCAAGATAACCCCTACTCACCCTCTAGGTAACGTGGCGCGAGCAGCAAGGCTAAACTTGGAGGCGATGTAGGTTAAGTATTTGCGCACGCACCCCAGCAACAACAACTAAAGGCCCACCACAAAGGAAACTCCACACAAGGTTATGTAAAAATAGCCTTTGTATTATAATAAATAAACATCAGATAAAACACACATCTTGTTACACTGTGCCAACAGGCACGGGCGGAATTTACAAGGGATATTTGTACAGGACAGGGCCACTTGAACCACTGTCAAGGGTATCAACACTTTTAGCAGCAATACTTTCAGTAATAGCACTTTAGCAATACCTTCAGTAATAAAGCAATACTTTCAGTAATAGCATACAACCAGTAATTACTGGTAACAGGGCCTCACTAGCACCACCTGTACTAGGGAGAAAACAACCACCTACACGTCACACTACCTGTAGGGGTGCAAAAGCAACACACATGATGTCGTAACATTCAGAGGTGTAAAAGGACAAAGAGAACACATGATGAATAATCTACCCATTCAGAGGTGTAAGCAAAACACATGATGCCGTAACATTCAGAGGTGTAAAGGCACATGACGCATAATCAATACATTCAGAGGTGCAGAGCAAATACCAATTTCCCCAAACTCACCAGTCACCACCTGTGACTGTCCCGGTGTCCCAATGTCAGGGCCTAAACGTGGCAGTTGCCCACAAAGTGCTGGGCAACTGGAGCAGGGAAAGTTAGCGCAAAGTTGGAGCCTCTCTGGGCTCAAAGAACCACCACTGTGGCACTGGTGAACC
Organism: Lissotriton helveticus; assembly: GCF_964261635.1. Lineage (NCBI taxonomy): Eukaryota > Metazoa > Chordata > Amphibia > Caudata > Salamandridae > Lissotriton > Lissotriton helveticus. The sequence goes on along the minus strand of NC_136068.1, from coordinate 657,837,948 downwards.
TCTCTCAGGCCCTCTTACACAAGTAAGGGGGCTGCTGAGCCTCTCAGGGCTCCAGCAACAAAAGGTGCAGCCTCGCTGGGCTGTGGGGTCCCTCGCTCTGGGGACCCAAAGGGATCAAGTTTGCCAAGAGCCTCGCTGGGCTCTAAACCAACTGGTGCCCCCGGGGCACCTCGTGGCTCCAAAACGTGGAGATGCCCCCTGAGCCCTCAGGCTCGAAACACACGGGCGCCTCTCTTTGGGAGTCCCCCCTCTGGGGACTCGACGTGATTGTGGGGCGCTCAGAGCCTCTCAGGGCTCGTGAAGTAAAGAAATGCCCCCGGAGCCCTCAGGCTCCAACAACACATAGGCGCGAGGTCGCGCTACAGAGAGGGGGCGGGGCGGACACCGGCAAGGTGTCCCGACGCTCCCCCCCTCCTCTGCAGGCACCTACCGGTCTGGCGCTGGGCTTTCCAGCGGCGGCGGGTCTCTCCCGCTGGTCCCGGGGCTCTCCTCTCCTCTCGGGGAGCCTCGGCAGGCTCTCTCGCGGCTCGGCGGGGGAGGCGGGACTTCCGGTCGGCCTTTCTGGGGCCGCACTCTGATTGGCCAGCCGGCCCAGTGCTTCCGGGTCGTCGCGGGCAGCGCGGCGGCCCGTTTTCGGCAGGCAGGCGGCTTCCCAGGATCCGAGGAGTGGGCTCCCTCGTGAATCCAACAAATCGGCACTTGGGCAAAATAATACGGCAATGAGCGGGGTGGCACCCGCGCCGTCCAACCACCACACGGGGCGATCGGAGGCCGGGTGGGCACCGGCCTCTGCAGACCACAGCGCTCCCAAGCGCTGCAGGCAAAAATAAGCGCTCGTAAGCGCTAAACAGCAGCAAAAAGCGCTCCCAGGCGCTGGGGGTAAAATCCAGCGGTTCCAAGCGCTAGGCAGGCGATCTCAGAGCTCCTAGCGCTGAAGGGCAGAGAGCAGCGCTCTCAGGCTGCAGGCAATGAAGTCCTCAGTGCTCCCCAGCACTGGAGGACAGGACAGGGCTCCAGCAGGGGCTGGAGGCAGGCAGGGGGGCAAGGCTGGGCCAGCGCCAGCACACTGGGTCTCCAGGCAGGGAGACACCCCAAGTGGCGGTCCTCCTGGCCCCAGCAGCAGCAACAGCCCCCTCTGGCAGGATCCAAAAGCAGAACATTTTCTAAGGGGACACAGCCCCTTCTTATAGTAACAAATCCTTTGTTTCAAGGTGCAGGGTGGGGGGAAAACCAGTTTCAGCTGGCTCTGGAGCACTCTTAATGGCCCAACCACCCATTTCTTTCACTGGGGAGGCTAGGGTCGTTAGACACACCACAGGGGGGCGGAGCCAGCATTGTGTGGGGAAAACCCAGCCCATCCAGGACACAGGTACACTCCTCCCACACATCACTCATGCTAATCTCCCACTCACCACCGGGCAGACCCATCCAGACTTCCTGGAGCCTGGCATGCCAGCCAGCTCCAGCCAATCACGCTCCAGCACCCTCACAGCACATGCACACATATCTCAATGTCCAGAAGTAGCACTTCCCTTCTAGACACATACATGCCGCAGACATCATCTCGCAGCATTCACTCTCACGAGTTTATACATACTAAACTCGAGCCTGCACTCCCCACGCATCAGGAACTACCAGGGACACACACATTCCCCATGCATTCCTATGGGAGGGCAGGCCAGCCATGCTACACGCACGCACTTTCACTCTGGGACCCAGGGAAAAGTGCGCAGAGACCCAAAATCACTGACACAGGGTCACACCTAAGGCAAAAAGTTCAGGGGTGAACCAGCCCTGCGGGCCAAGTCCAACAATTATTAAATGGTGCTGAATGGGTCACTGGAGGAGTGCAAGGGAGTGACACTGTGTTTGCTGGAGTGTATGTATACTGACTGGGGAATTGAAAGTAAGAAAGACAAGTGTGTAGGTGGTTAGGGGACTGCATGCATAGTGGATAAGCTTGTAAAGCCGTCCATGTGATAATGCCTGGCTCACTACAAGAGTACTTGGGTACTGACTGAATGATTAGAGTACTGCAAGGAGAGTGCCTGGGTGAATTTATAGGTTTTTGGGTTTTGACGCAGTGAATGGATTAGTACATGGTGCTGAATGTGCCACTAGAGGAGTGCAAGGGGAGTGACAGAGTGATTGCTGGAAGTGTATGGATACTGACTGGGGAATTGAAAGTGTGAAAGACAAGTGTGTAGGTGGTTAGAAGACTGCATGCATAGTGGATAGGCTTTTGAAGCAGTTCATGTGCTAAGGCCTGGCTCACTACATAAGTGTTTAGGAACTGACTGAATGATTGGAGTACTGCAAGGAGGTTGCCTGGGTGAATTTATAAGTGGTTGGCTTTTGGCGCAGTGAATGGATTAGTATATGGTGCTGAATGGGTCACTGGAGGAGTGCAAGAGGAGTGACACTGTGTTTGCTGGCGTATATGTATACTGACTGGGGAATTGAAGGTGTGAAAGACAAGTGTGTAGGTGGTTAGAGGACTGCATGTAAAGTGGATAGGCGTCCATGTGCTAAGGCATGGCTCAGTGCATGAGTAATTGGGTAGTGACTGAATGATTAGAGCACTACAAGGAGAGTGCCTGGGTGAATTAATAAGTGGTTAGCTTTTGGCGCAGTGAATGGATTAGTACATCGTGTTGAATAGGTCACTAGAAGAGTGCATGAGGAGTGACAGGGTGTTTGCAGGAAGTGTGAGTATACTGACTGGGGATTTGAAGGTGTGAAAGACAAGTGAGTAGGTGGTTAGAGGACTGCATGAATAGTGGATAGGCCTTTGAAGCAGCCAATGTGTTAAGCCCTGGCTCAGTGCATAAGTACTTGGGTACTGACTGAATGATTAGAGTACTGCAAGGAGAGTGCCGGGGTGAATGTATAAGTGGTTGGCTTTTGGCACAATGAATGGATTAGTACATTGTGCTGAATGGTTCACTGGAAGAGTGCAAGGGGAGTGACAGAGTGTTTGCTGGAAGTGTATGTATACTGACTGGGGAATTGAAGGTGTGAAAGTCAAGTGTGTAGGTGGTTAGAAGCCTGCATGCATAGTGGATAGGCTTTTGAAGCATGCCATGTGCCAAGGCCTGGCTCACTACATAAGTGCTTAGGTACTGACTGAATGATTAGAGTACTGCAAGGAGAGTGCCTGGGTGAATTTATGAGTGGTTGAATTTTGGCGCAATTAATGGATTAGTACATGGTGCTGAATGGGTCACTGGAGGAGTGCAAGGGGAGTGACACTGTGTTTGCTGGAGTGTATGTATACTGACTGGGGAATTGAAGGTGTGACAGTCAAGTGTGTAGGTGGTTAGAGGACTGCATGCATAGTGGATAGGCCTTTGAAGCAGTCCATGTGCTAAGGCCTGGCTCACTACATAAGTACTTGGGTACTGACTGAATGATTAGAGTACTGCAAGGAGAGTGCCTGGGTCAATTTATAAGTGTTTAGGTTTAGGCGCAGTGAATGGATTAGTACATGGTGCTGAATGGGTCACTTGAGAAGTGCAAGGGGAGTGACAGGGTGTTTGCTTGCAGGAAGTGTATGGATACTGACTGGGGAATTGAAAGTGAGAAAGACAACTGTGTAGGTGGTTAGAGGACTGCATGCATAGTGGATAGGCTTTTGAAGCATGCCATGTGCCAAGGCCTGGCTCACTACATAAGTGCTTAGGTACTGACTGAATGATTAGAGTACTGCAAGGAGAGTGCCTGGGTGAATTTATAAGTGGTTGGCTTTTGGCGCAGAGAATGGATCAGTACATGGTGCTGAATGGGTCACTAGAGGAGTGCAAGGGGAGTAACAGGGTGATTGCTGGAAGTGTATGGATACTGACTGGGGAATTGAAAGTGTGAAAGACAAGTGTGTAGGTGGTTAGAAGACTGCATGCATAGTGGATAGGCGTTTAAAGCAGTCCATGTGCTAAGGCCTGGCTCAGTGCATGAGTACTTGGGTAGTGACTGAATGATTAGAGTACTGCAAGGAGTGTGCCTGGGTGTATTTATAAGTGTTTGGGTTTTTGGCGCAGAGACTTGATTAGTACATGGTGCTGAATGGGTCACTAGAGGAGTGCAAGAGGAGTGACAGGGTGATTGCTGGAAGTGTATGGATACTGAATGGGGAATTGAAAGTGTGAAAGACAAGTTTGTAGGTGGTTAGAAGACTGCCTGCATAGTGGATAGGCTTTTGAAGCAGTCCATGTACTAAGGCCTGGCTCACTACATAAGTGCTTAGGTACTGACTGAATGATTAGAGTACTGCAAGGAGGGTGCCTGGGTGAATTTATAAGTGGTTGGCTTTTGACACAGAGAATGGATTAGTACATGGTGCTGAATGGGTCACTGGAGGAGTGAGAGGGCAGTGACGCTGTGTTTGCTGGAGTGTATGTATACTGACTGGTGAATTGAAGGTGTGAAAGACAAGTGTGTAGGTGGTTAGAGGACTGCATGCATAGTGGATAGGCTTTCTAAGTAGTCCATGTTCTAAGGTCTGGCTCACTACATAAGTACTTGGGTACTGACTGAATGATTAGAGTACTGCAAGGAGAGTGCCTGGGTGAATTCATTAGTGTTTACGTTTTGGCGCAGTGAATGGATTAGTACATGGTGCTGAATGGGTCACTAGAGGAGTGCAAGGGGAGGAACAGGGTGTTTGCTGGAAGTGTATGGATACTGACTGGGGTATTGAAGGTGTGAAAGACACATATGTAGGTGTTTAGAGAACTGCATGCATAGTGGATATGATTTTAAGCAGTCCATGTGCTAAGGCCTGGCTCACTACATAAGTACTTGGGTACTAACTGAATGAATAAAGTACTGCAAGGCGAGTGCCTGGGTTAATTTATAAGTGTTTGGGTTTTGGTGCAATGAATGGATTAGTACATGGTGCTGAATGGGTAACTGGAGGAATCCAAGGGGAGTGACACCATGTTTGCTGGAGTATATGAATACTGACTTGGGAATTGAAGGTGTGAAAGACACATGTGTAGGTGGTTAGAGTACTGCATGCATAGTGGATAGGCTTTTTAAGCAGTCCATGTGCTAAGGCTTGGCTCACTACATAAGTACTTGGGTACTGACTGAATGATTAAAGTACTGCAAGGAGAGTGCCTGGGTGATTTTATAAGTGTATTTTAGGTTTTGGTGCAGTGAATGGATTAGTACATGGTGCTGAATGGGTCCCTAGAGGAGTGCAAGGGGAGTGACAGGGTGTTTGCTGGAGTGTATGGATACTGACTGGGGAATTGAATGTGTGAAAGACAAGTGTGTAGGTGGTTAGAGGACTGCAGGCATATTGGATAGGCGTTGGAAGCAGTCCATGTGCTAAGGCCTGGATCAGTGCATGAGTACTTGGGTAGTGACTGAATGATTTGAGTACTGCAAGGAGAGTACCCGGGTGAATTTATAAGTGTTCGGGTTTCAGTGCGGTTTTTACAATTTTTTCAGATGGGCACTGCTGGTAACTGACTCTGACTAACCAGTCCTAATGCCAGTGCTATGCTAAAATACACTTAGAATAGAGTTAAAACACCTACATGCACTAGGGAACATTATTTGTTGGGTAACCCCTGTGATTTGAATAACATCCTCTGTAAGCCCCTTGTACCTAATAGGGCAGGGGGATTAAAACTACCTCTTAAAGCACACCACAGGGCATGTTTGCAAACTGGTGAAGGGAGGTGGGGCTGAGCTGACGTGCGCAAACACACCCTGTGGCCATTTTGATTTTGGGGATAAAGTCCCCTTGAATCCTGAGTGTCCCTTGGGTCCAACTAGCCCACCAGGTTTCTCCAGTTAGCTCAACAGAGCTGCGTTGCAGAGAGGTATAAAAAGTGGCACAGCCTGGACAACCCCTTTGCAATGCAGTACAGTGGCACTTACTGGAAGCACCTGATGGACTAATTGGCCCCCAGGTGCCCTCAGGATTTAAGGTGAATTATTTCCCTATCTTAAAACGCACCACAGGGCATGTTTGCACACATCACCTCAGGCCTGATCCCTTCGCTTCACAACTGTGTAAATGCGCCCTGTTGCCCTTTTCATTTGGGAGATTAAGTCCCCTTGAATCCTGAGGGTCCCCCTAGGGTCCAAGTAGCCCACTAGGTACCTCCAGAAAGTGCCACAGAGCTGCGTTGCCGAGAAGTGTAAAAAGTGGTCACTGCCTGGGCCATCTCTCTGAAACACAGTGCAGCGGTGCTTATTGGAAGTACCTTGAAGGACTGGACTATTTAAGGCCCAGCGGTGCCAGGGGACAACACCTAAAACCTTTGTGGGTTACCTGTTCTGGCGCACTAAAGACAGAGACACGGGAGACTTCCTTCGGCGTCAAAGATCAGCGTTTATTACTGCAGGGAGGCAAAAGTCACAAGAAGTACAACAGAGTGTAGGTTCTGAGAGTCTGCTTCAAATTGCATATGTGGGTCGCTCTCTTTATACTCAATTTTGTCATTGCACAACATGTGAACAAAAGGTTACAACTCAGTTCCCACAGTAAGCTTCAAAAGGATCGCTTTCATGTTTTCAGAACCCCGGAACATAATTACAGTAACATCGCCGGTTCCCAACTGTAAAAGCACATTCTCTCACTGCTAGGCACATTTCACTTGAGTTGTAAACGAAGGAAGAAAAAGACAAGAACAGCTGCAAGGAAGGCAGACAACAGGGAAAAGAGTGTGAGGGTAATATCGGAAACATGATCACAGGATCAAAAGATTCGATCCTAGCACATGCACGGCTGAAACAATAGACCGGAACGGCAAGATTACCCTCAAGCGGGGCCATCTGCCTTTGCAGTGTCATTCCCCCGGTCATAAAAGACGCATGAAAGGAATATGCGTCTTCCGTAAGGCTTGGGAACTAAAGGGTCATGAGGCGGACAGTTGCCTGTTCGCTGACTACGTGAGGGCAAGAAACAAAATGGATGCCGTATCTAAAATGGAACCCAAGGGTTCAGATGAAGAAACCCGTAAATAAGACGAACCCTTCTGAGTAGCGTAGCGAAAATGCGTACACCCACTAAACTCGTCATTTACGGTTCATAGATACCAAACTCGTCCATATTCGGAGATGCCCAAAACGTCATAACGATTCCCACGGAACCTCAGACGCTCCTTTTGCCCTCATGTAGGCAAGAACTAGTCGAAGTCAGAGTCGATCTCGATATTAATCAGATCATTCAGATGTTGCTGGAACATTATTCTATCCATTATTGTCTCTTTGGTAACAGATGGCCTTCTTATACACGTTGTAGCACATAGGCCACATAAGGCAGGACCACACTGCACACAAAGACAACATGTGAATAGAAACGTCACAACAACCCCTATAATCATCAGAATCTTCCAACCCCAAGTCGATATCAGACCCCAAAACCATCCTAGAAGCGTCCAATCTCCCTCGTCCACGTGTATGGGCTCTGAGATTTTATGCAACTTGGAGATGGCTTGATAAACCGTTGAAGCGTTATCAGGTATGAAAATGCAGCAGCTCGAATGGATGACCTTACACACACCACCTCTATCTGCTAGTACAATGTCTAGAACCATACGGTTCTGTAGCGTCATAAGCCTATCCGCTTGAAGCTCGGCTGTCAGATTACCAAGGGCGCTTGCAGTTATGTTAGCAGTTGACTCTACTACGCGAGTTAACTGCCTCAGATTCCTGCTATTGACCATAGGGCCCCAAAACGGTAGGAAACCCTTAAAGAAGTCTCCTGCTTCTTGACCGGCAGTATCTTCTTTACTAATGACACCTCTCACAACTCTGGTTTTGTGATAGTCTGAGGCAACAGTGAAAGTCGGAGGCAAGAGATTCGCGATATAGCAGGTACCCGAGAAGTCATGAGGTAACCACGTATATGCTCGATCATAACATACAAAATAGGTACCCTTGGCAGTTAGAAAAACAGGGGAAGAGAGCATCGGTAGAACGTAAGTATCAACACAAGCACTCCTCCCAAGCTGAGCTCTCGGATTTCGGCCACGACCTTGCAGACAAAAGTGGCCTAGGTGAGGTACAATCCAGATTGGAGATGAGCTTTTAAGCTGCCTATCACCCACTGATACACTATACTCAGCCTCACTAAGGTACTTATAGGTTTGTACCTCCTCCTCTGGGATAAGTGATGCATCAAAAATATCTCTATCTAAGTCAGCAATAGCTATCATCAGAGACTTGTGGTACGGGCCAAGACCAAAGTTTGCTGAGCGTGGCTCTCGATGGGGGTAGGAATCTAGTGCACTACGGAACATGGTTTGGAATGCTCGAGCTGACCCTTGGGGTCTGTACGGAAGAACCAAATATGGAATACCCCTATCCATGGTATGTGGCATTAACCCGCACACCCAACAATTGGTAGTATTTACCACCAACTGATGCTGATGCAGAAGTTGAACGAAGGAATTGTTTCTAAATTCTGCACGTCTGACTTGTTCATGTTGGGGCAGTAGATGAAAAGAATGTGGAGAAGCACTAGAGACGAAATTTAGATCATGAGAAGGAGGAGTAGGTAAAGTAGAAGGCAACAATGATTGAAAACCAAAATACACTCCACCCACCAGCAGCATAGACACAGTTAGGAACAACATGAGAACCTGTAACAAAAAACATTTTGTTCGAAATGTTTTGTATAATTTAGATCTTTGCACCACCTTTTTCTCCATTTTCGACAACATAGAGAACTCCATCCTCTAACGACCGTCCGCAACGTTCTTGACGCACTTCGTTCTGAGTAGCGATTATCAATTCCCAGGAGTTTCCAGAATTCGACAAAAGAAATCGACCTAGTGTCAATAACTGCTAAACAGAAGGAAGTACCCGTACGGCCCTACGGCCAACCCAGATGGTAGGTTTTAAATAAGTTGAGCATTCAATTTAATATAAGTCTCTTAGCTGCACGAAAAGAAAAGGGTACACAATATAAAATGTCCACAATATTCAAGGCAAATGTGAGGGGGTAATGTGAAATTAAAAATAATAAAAAATAATTTATTAGTCTTTATTGCGTGGTCGAAGAAAATATCGACTTCTTCCAGGGCGAGTCTGCTCTTCAAACAGTGGATTGGATAGCAAAAGAGTGTTCGATTGTTCAGGCAATTGTTCAGAACTTGAATTCTCCAATGTTGATGGTAATGATATTGTTTGAGAGGAATCAACAGGGGTGTCGGAAAAAACTGAAGTGTTCCCTATGGGCTGAGCTTCGCTAAACGGTACAAAGCGCTGAGGGGCGTCGGTCTCAGACGAGGCAAATCCTTTCCTCATCCATGTATCTGCTGGCAAAGGAAGCGGAACCTTCTTGGTGTGGGTGGCATGCACCCAATGTTTCCTTCCTTCCAGCCGAACCGCAGTCCTCGTTGCTAGCAACACCTGGAAGGGTCCCACGAACCTCGGCTTAAGATTTCGTTTTCGTCCAAAGTTGCGGGTAAGGACCCAGTCTCCTGGTTGGAGCCGATGACCAGGACCCTCTGTTTGTGACGGTAGAGCCTCAAAGACCTGTTGATGAATCAAACTCAATTTAGCAGTCAGATCATAAAGATAGTCAATTAACATTGGATATTCAAGTCTGTCAAATTATTTAGGCCTCGGAACTCCCCAAATGTTCGCAGGACGGCCGAACACAATCTCATATGGGCTAAGCCCTACTCGAGAGTGTACAGTCGCCCTGGTCGATAAGAGAGCTAGAGGCAAAGCGTCAGGCCATGATAAACCAGTTGTTGCCTGGATTTTAGCAAGTTTTAGTTTCAGAGTGCCATTGTATCCTTCCACCAAACCCGCTGATTGAGGATGATTAGCACTGTGAAACTTCTGGGATATTCCTAACCCACGACACACACTCTTCGTCACACTTCCCACAAACTCACTTCCGTTATCTGACCATACAATCCGCGGCATTCCATACCTAGGGAAGTACTCTTTGAGCAGAATTTTAGCTGTGGATAGGGCAGTATTATCTTTAAGAGGGTAGGCCTCAATCCACCTGGAGAACGCACAAACCACAACCAGGACATATTTCATATTATTGCATCTCTCCATGTGGATGAAGTCCAATTGGATAACTTCGAAAGGACATGTAGGAGGGGCAAAATGACCAGGTGGAGTGGGGGTGCCCTTACCAGGATTGTACATCAAACACACCATACAATTCTTAACCACTCTTTCCGCACACTTAGTAATCCCATCATTCTTCCATACAGGAGACAACAACTTGCATATGCCCTTCGAGCTAATATGTGCTGTGCCATGGGCCATTGTAACAACAGCAAGCACATATGCATCCGGTAACATCCATCTCTGTTTTTCTGACAAATCAACCCAACATCCATTCTCGTCTAACTTCCCTGTGCCTTCTTTCCACTTAGTCTTTTCCATGTCAGTGGCCTCATTCTGTATTCCCTTCACACTCTCGACTGTGTCTTCACACATACTAGTCTCTGCAGGCCATCTCACTGAACTCGTAACATACATTCGGTTTGTCAGATCTTTAGCTGTCTCCTTAGCAGTCTCATCTGCAAACGCATTACCACGACCAACATCATCTGTCACCTTCCGATGCGCGCTGCACTTAATTATTGCCACCTGCTTTGGCAATGTAAGTGCATCCAAAAGGTCATTCACAAGCTGTCCATGCTGAATCTTTGTGCCATGCGACGTCAAAAATCCTCTTTCTCTCCACAATCGACCAAAACTATGTGCCACACCAAAAGCATATTGGCTGTCTGTAAACACATTCACCCGCTTTCCTCTGGACAACACACACGCTCTCGTCAAGGCGATCAACTCAGCCGCCTGGGCCGAATTCTGACTTAATCTCGTAGATTCCACAACCGTTCTCAACGTCACTACAGCATACGCAGTCGTCACATCACCATTCGGTAACTTAAAACAGGAACCATCAACATACAAAGTACCATCGGGATCTACCAATGGAGTATCTTTTAGGTCAATACGACCCTTCGTCTCTTCTTCAGTTCTCAGATAACAGTCATGTGGTGCTACATCACTTGACTCCGTGTTGATCGGCAACAATGTTGCTGGATTCAACACATTACACCGTTTTATCCGTATGTGACTTGCCAGTAACGTCAACTCATACCCAGACAACCTTGCGCTCGTCAGATGTTGAGTTTTCGTTCGGTTCAAGAGAGTGTCGACTGCATGCGGAACCATCACCGTGAGCATATTATCCATGACCAGACCTGCGGACTGTCGAATGGACGCGGCAGCTGCCGCTGTTGCTCTTAAACAACTCGGCAAGGCTCTAGCTACTGGGTCTAAGGTCGAATAAAAATATGCGCATGGACGCTGTTTGTCGCCAAATTGTTGTGCCAGAACACTCAACGCACAACCGTCCCTCTCGTGAACGTATAGTGTAAACGGCTTACTGTAATCAGGAGTACCTAACACAGGAGCCGAACACAACGCATCACGTAATTCAGAGAAACTTTTCTGACACTCTTCAGTCCATGGCAAAGGAGATGAAACGTCCTTGCATGTAAGGGCTATCAATGGTTTTGCCAATAATGAAAAATTCGGAATCCATTGTCTGCAGTATGACGTAATACCTAGAAAGGCACGTACATCTCTCTGAGTTTTTGGCACAGTCATTCGGGCAATCGCTGCAATTCTCTCTGGGGTCAACCTTCTCCCATCCTTTGACAATAAGTGACCTAAGTAGGTTACTTCTTGGCAACAATATTGTAGCTTAGAAGGTGACACTTTATGATGTAAGTCACATAGGTATTGCAACAATGATACTGTAGCGGTTTTACAAATATCCTCGGTATCAGCAGCCACCAACAAGTCGTCAACGTATTGAATCAAAGCCGCACCAGTCGGTAACACAAACGCATCAAGTTGACTCTTAAGGGCTTGACTATAGATCGACGGACTCTCACAATAGCCCTGTGGTGCGCGTTTCAATCTAAAACTGCGACCACCTAATGAGAATCCGAATAGGTCTCTGCTTTCCTCAGCGATCGGAATACTAAAGAAAGCATTTTTTAGATCGATCACCGTGAACCAGGAGGCAGAAGCTGGAATCAGAGTCAACAAGGCCGTGATATCAGTAACCACGGGGAACTGTGGATCACGATTTTATTCACTTCTCTCAAATCGATTATAAAACGGTACACAGGAGGTTTAGATGGATCAGTTCGTTTTAAAATGGGTAACACAGGACTATTACACACATTTCCCCGAGTCTCTTCTATGACATCCTTTTCGATCAGGTCACAAATGATCGCTAAAAGCGCCCGTTCACCCTCAAAGGAGATACGATACTGTGGTATACGTGGCAAGCGCGCATTTGATTTCAACTGAACCACATAAGGTGGGATGTCCAACAGGCCTACATCATTGGGACCTGTAGCCCATAACGACGCAGGAAGGGAACTCAATTCCGGTGGGAATTTATCGATCGATAAGTACATAGGAGAGATTACTCTCCGACCTAATGTAAGCTCCACTCCTTCAGGAGAGCAATACAAAGTCGCATATAACCGTTTTAACAAATCCAGACCCAAAAGATTCTCACCACAACCAGTAGATAAAATCAATGGAGCCTCCAGCTCACGAGGACCAATCGTAAGGGGCAAAGGGCTAGAGACAGGATTGCTAACAGGGGCGCCAGAGAATCCAACGGACACATTTGTTAAACCGGACAAAGGTGCGCCAGGGAGTTTCGAATGCATGATGGAACTTTTCGTCGCACCAGTGTCTAACAGAAAAGGCTCAACTACGCCAGATGTAGCAACTGCGACGTAAGGCCCACTCTGATCAACCGGAACTGATACTACTCCCTCTCTCTGTCGGTGGCTGTCCTAGTAACGGTCGTTTGCAACAGTCTCATGTTCAACGTAATAGTCGTCCGCATAATACTGTGCTGATTTATCGGACCTCACATTTTGTTGGTCAAAATAATTATTCGCGTCTGTTGACGTATTAGGGCGCTCAGTCTGATTTTGAGAGGTACCGCGGCCTCTACCTCGAGATGCTTGTTGAGGACCACCACGACCCCCTCGTGCCGATACACCATTGAGTCGGTCACGCAAAGCCGGACAATCATATTTTATATGTCCCTCTCTTCTACAATATGCACACTGATTATACCCAAGCATAGACCTAAAGTCAGAGGAGTCCGAACGTGACTGCATTCTGGAGGATTGCGATTGTGGTCTATATTGCTGTTGCGAATCATTTTGATTTGAACGTGGAGGATACGCTTGCTGCAAAAAAAACTTCGTTTTCTTATCTGCACGATCACTTTCTTCCTTTTCCCTATTCTCATAATATTGAGCCGTCGCTAATATCTGTGCAGTGGTTGAAACAGCCCATGCACTTTCTGAATTCTTCAATTTGTTGCATAGTTCAGGCAACAAATTCAATACAAATTTATCAACAAACAGCCGTTGGCCTCCCTCAGTGCCCATATCCTGCCCACTATGATCGACAAATGCCTCTTCGAATCTAGTAAAGAAATCGAAGACACTCTCGTCCTTCTTTTGCTTACAAGCTGCTAATTTATCCCAGTTTACCCTCATCGCCGGTATAAGCGTTTTCATGAGCGTAATGATTTTCTGAGGCAGATCCGTAATTAACTGCTCAGGCTTAGCCCCACCAACTTGTCGGCCATCAGCCGCTATTATTGCAGCCCATATCACCGCCTAACTCATTCGCATGATTTTCTTGGCGAATTTTCGCCCAAACTGGTTGTGGTACAACATTACCGAACAGCATGTCGATGTCGGCAAGGTTCATAATAGTAGCATCTACCAATTGAGACAACTCCTTATAGTAACCCGCCGGATTCTTGCGTGGATCAGGCAAGGACTGTTTTACCTGCAAGACTTCTGATCGCTTCCATGGGAGGTGTATCCAAACTCTTTGGAAATGTGGGGGAATCACAGGATTAACATTAGCATCACCTGGCATCCATACTGGCGGAACCTCTCTCATAGGATACTGACCAGGAGTCGCTTTCCAATTATCAGAGTCGTCATCTAACGACACTCGAGAAGGCACTGTGGATCCATGGGCTAACAATCGCTCTAAGGCACGTCGTACCTCTCCACCCACGATCATACCGTTCAAAAATTGACTCTGAAGTTCAATCATATCGGGCGGTACGTTATCTAAATCGTCATTATACCATTGTTCTCTCAAAAAGTTACACATTTCTTCGAACACGAATCTCTGCGTAGGCTCATTAAACTGAGAAAACGTGTCGAAAACCATGCGTGGAGGTTAGTTAGCAGGATGTCTTATCCACCTACGAGCCATATTCGCTAATGTTGCACTCTCCCTTCCACCAGGGAGTTGACTTCGTCTCTGGGGAGTTTCAGAAACATCGGATGGAAATAATTGTCCAGAAAGCGGTGAATAAAGGGTAGCAACAGTGTTAGGGATACGATTACGAACAGAAGGAGAAAGAAGAACAGGAGCAACAACATTAGAAGCGAACGTAGAGACAGCAGAGGTTGCCGGGACAGCTGAGGTAACAGGAACAATGGACTGAGGAGATACAGGCAAAGGAGCAGTAGAAATAGAAACAGGTGGTGGGACAAACGTAGGACCAACAACGGGCTGACCAGCAGCCGCTGGAACAACAGGAGGGAGAACAGGAGGAACTACAGGAGGAACTACAGGAGGAACTACAGGGGCCGTAGCACCCTGTGCATAAGGAGGTGGCGATTTCATCAAATACGCTAACAGGGGATCCTCCTTTGAATCCTCTTCTTTCTTATCAAGACTAGTTGGTAAAACCGGATAACATTTGTCTATCCTCATGTGATGTAGCCTAGTAGAAACTTCTATTTCTTTTTCTTCTTTATCTTGCTGTCATTGTTGTACAACTTGCATTATCGGGACGATACCTTCTCTTCGATTCTTTTTAAGCTGTTTGATTTCTTTCTGCTTGGCCTCTTTACGCCACAACCGAAAGGAATCAAACATAGCGGGCCTAGCTTTCTTTTTAAACAATTTAGCTTCAAGATTATCTAAAATCGTAAGTTCAAAACTTCCATGCGGTGGCCAACTAAGGACACCATCTTTTTTCGTGTAACGGACCCAATATTCATTATGTATAATAGGGCCCACACCATGTCGACTATAGAGCTCATATATCGGAGTTCCAACTGGAGGTTTCGGACACGAGTCCTCCAACCGGGAATCCTTGTTGCAACATTTAAAGAAACCAAGAAAACCACTATGGCTAGGCATCGTGCACACTAACCTAGTATCAAACTTCAAGGGTTACCAAAGTGCTAATTCTTCGTGAAAAACAAAACCCTCGGTTTTTGGCAATTGCAACTGTCAAATAACAACTAAGAACCAACAACTAAGAACCACAAATGCAATGGAACCATGCAAACAACTAAGCTTCAACAACAACCAAGGACACTGGGAGCGACCCACAAATACTTAACTGAGAGCTCGATGGCGTCACCAGGAAGACCCGTCTATCGTCTCGCTGTACGAAAGGACTACGCCAGGCGCCGAAAACAGGTCGACAGTCAGGGAATCGATCCGACGCAGCCGTCAGGAGGCGGGAAGCTTCGCAGGAAAAATCTTCGGACCACTTATTTCGACAACAGGATCGATGAAGCGGGGTGCACCTTTCCTCGGAGATTTCGCACGAAGTTCCTCACAATCGTTAGGCTTTGGACCGGTACCGCTGATGTCGCCCCACGTTGGGCGCCAACTGAAGGACTGGACTATTTAAGGCCCAGCGGTGCCAGGGGACAACACCTAAAACCTTTGTGGGTTACCTGTTCTGGCGCACTAAAGACAGAGACACGGGAGACTTCCTTCGGCGTCAAAGATCAGCGTTTATTACTGCAGGGAGGCAAAAGTCACAAGAAGTACAACAGAGTGTAGGTTCTGAGAGTCTGCTTCAAATTGCATATGTGGGTCGCTCTCTTTATACTCAATTTTGTCATTGCACAACATGTGAACAAAAGGTTACAACTCAGTTCCCACAGTAAGCTTCAAAAGGATCGCTTTCATGTTTTCAGAACCCCGGAACATAATTACAGTAACATCGCCGGTTCCCAACTGTAAAAGCACATTCTCTCACTGCTAGGCACATTTCACTTGAGTTGTAAACGAAGGAAGAAAAAGACAAGAACAGCTGCAAGGAAGGCAGACAACAGGGAATAGAGTGTGAGGGTAATATCGGAAACATGATCAAAGGATCAAAAGATTCGATCCTAGCACATGCACGGCTGAAACAATAGACCGGCACGGCAAGATTACCCTCAAGCGGGGCCATCTGCCTTTGCAGTGTCATTCCCCCGGTCATAAAAGACGCATGAAAGGAATATGCGTCTTCCGTAAGGCTTGGGAACTAAAGGGTCATGAGGCGGACAGTTGCCTGTTCGCTGACTACGTGAGGGCAAGAAACAAAATGGATGCCGTATCTAAAATGGAACCCAAGGGTTCAGATGAAGAAACCCGTAAATAAGACGAACCCTTCTGAGTAGCGTAGCGAAAATGCGTACACCCACTAAACTCGTCATTTACGGTTCATAGATACCAAACTCGTCCATATTCGGAGATGCCCAAAACGTCATAACGATTCCCACGGAACCTCAACCTGGTGGACTAGTTGGCCACTAGCTTCCCTCAGGATTGAAGGAGAATTTTTTCTCCCTCTTAAAACCTGCCACATGGTGTGTTTGCACACATCACCTCAGGCCCCATCTGTGAGAAAGTGCCATATTTCTTGCATTGTATGCCCCACTTTTTGCTGAATTGCTGATGTGCTTTGACTGAGTGTGCCCTGGGCTCCTGCCAATCAGGTGCCCAGGGCATGGGTTCCTTCCCTAAAACTGTATTGAAGCTGAAACCCAATTGGCATCTCTGGCCACATGACAGCCCCTGGTAAATGGTACCCAAGGTACACAGGGCATTGTGACCAGAGGAGACCCCTAAGGGCTGCGGCACTTATTGTGCCACCCTTAGGGTCCCTGCACCGTGACACCCACACACTGCCTTTGCAGACAGAGTGTCTGGGTGCAGAACTAAATAAAGAGTCGACATGGCACATATGCCTGTGTGCCATGCCCACAAACCCACTGCCCTGGCATGCACCAGTCACCCCTCTAGCTGGGTGCCCTATGCCAGTGGTGTGAGCACAGGTGCATGAGCCCTGTGCCCCTACAGTACCCACGGTCATTCCTGGGCACTGCAAGTGCAGTGATGCCATTAAGAGTATATGGTGCTGGGAGGTTGTCATCACGAATTCCACAGCCCCATAATGGCTACACTGAAGACTGACAAGTTTGATATCAAACTTCTCAGCACATTAAATCCACACTGATGACAGTATGGGATTTAATGAAAAATACATTTCAGAGGGCATATTAGAGATGCCCCCTGAAACCTAACCTACAATCCATATCTTGACTGGGAGGCTGCCTAGGCTGCCACACAGCAGACATGTTGCTGGACCCATGCGTGGAGATCCCCCTCTCTCCATGGCCTGCAACAATGCACATCCTGGGCGAGGTGCTAGGTCTCCTCCCCCAGGATGGGCAGGTGGAAGCTTCAAAGGCATACCGCCTTTGTGAGTTTCTCCAGACCTCTTGCGGTTCTCAGCAACTGGCCCCCACCAGTTCTGACCCCCATTCTGGCAGAAAGACTGGCGAGAAACCCTACGTGAGGAAAGGAGGTATGCCAGCCTGTGCCAACTCCACCAAATTGAATTTTCTTCCATAGGATAACATTGGTAATTCCAACTGAAAAGGTTTCTAAGTGTCAACTTTTAAAGTACAATAATATTCCTTAAAAACCACTACTGTAACCAAAACGCTTTTACTTACCTGTTTACAGCTCATGTCCCGGAACTGAATCTAGGATCCAGTCCTGTGGTTAGAAAAGTAATCTACAAAGTAACTAATTGCATTTAACCAGAAATTCCCATTGAGCTCAATGTTGCATTGTGTTTGAAATTGTGTTGCCTATTGCAACAAACTGTAACTATTGCATTCAAAAAGTCTATTGCCTATTTGAAAAGTATTTAACTAAAGTAACTCATCCTGAGAAAGTATATTTTGATACCTTGTTGGTTCTAAAATAAAACAACTATATCTTTTGATACAAAACAATTGGCCTAGAGTTCAGTTTTTGAGTGTGTGATACCATTTACTGACTGAGTGTGTACAACAAATGCTTTACACTGTCCTCTGATACTGCCTTACTGCTTGACCAAGCTACCACTTTAGAGAGTATGGTTATATCTAACTTTAACCTCTGCCAAACCTCTGGGGACTGGGGACTTTATACACACTGTACCTTACTTTGGGCCAGTATATATAGAGCCACTTTCCTACACCACCCCCTCCCACAACCACTGTGTAAACGCGGCCTGTATCCGTTTTAATTTGGGAGATTAAGTCCCCATGAATCCTAAGTGTCCCTTGGGTCCAAGTAGCCCACTAGGTACCTCCAGTAAGCGCCACAGAGCTGCGTTGCAGAGAGGTGTAAAAAGGGGCATTGGCTGGGCCACAGCGCAGTGGCACATACAGGAAGGCCCTGGTGAGCTAGTTAGCCCCCAGCGCCCTCAGGATTGAAGGGGAATTATTTCCCAAACTTAAAACACGCCACAGGGCATGTTTTCACATGTCACCTGGGGCCCCATCCCCTCCCTTCACCACTGTGTAAACGCACCCTGTGGCCATTTTAAGTTGGGAGATAAAGTCCCCTTTAATCCTGAGTGTCCCTTGGGTCCAACTAGCAAACTAGCCCACTAGGTACCTCCAGTAAGCGCCACTGAGCTGTGTTGCAGAGAGGTGTAAAAAGGGGCACGGCCTCGGCCACCTCCCTGAAACACAGCGCAGTGGCGCTTACTGGAAGCACTTGGTGGACTAGTTAGCCCTCTGGGGCTCTCAGGATTGAAGGGGAATTATTTCCCCAACTTAAAATGCGCCACAGGGCGTGTTTTCACACGTCACCTCAGGCACCATCTCCACCCTTCACCACTGTGTAAACGCGCCATGCGTCCATTTTAATTTGAGATATTAAGTCAGCTTGAATCCTGAGTGTCCCTAGGGTCCAAGTAGCCCACTAGGTACCTCCAGTAAGCGCCACAGAGCTGAGTTGCAATGAGGTGTATAAAGGGGCACGGCCTGGGCCACCTCTCTGAAACACAGCGCAGTGGTGCTTACTGGAAGCACCTGGTGGGCTAGTTGGCCTCCTGGTGCTCTCAGGATTGAAGGGTAATTATTTCCCCAACTAAAAAACATGGCACAGGGCCTGTTTTCACACGTCACCTCAGGCCCCATCCCCTCCCTTCACCACTGTGTAAAAGCGCCCTGTGGCCGTTTTAAGTTGGGAGATTAAGTCCCCTGAATCCCGAGGGTCCCTAGGGTCAAACTAGTCCACTAGGTACCTCCAGTAAGCACTGTTGCACAGAGGTGTAAAAAGGGGCACGGACTGCACCACCTCCCTTCAATGCAGCACAGTGTCACTTACTGGAAGCACCTGGTAGGCTAGTTGGCCCCCAGAGGCCCTCAGAAATAAAGGGGAATTAATTCCCCAACTTACAACAGGCCACAGGGCGTATTTGCACACAACACCTCAGGATCTGTCCCCTCCCTTCACCACTGTGTAAACGCACACTGTATCCATACTAAGTTGAGAAATTAAGTCCCCTTGAATCCTAAGGGTCCCTAGGGTCAAACTAGCCCACTAGGTACCTCCAGTAAGAGCCACAGAGCTGCGTTGCAGAGAGGTGTAAAAAGGGGCGTGGTCTCTGAACACCTGTCTACAACGCAGCTCCCTGGCACCTACTGGAGATACATGGTGGGCAAGTTGGCCCTCTGGGTCCCTTACTATTGAAGGGGAATTAATTCCCCAACTTACAACTTGCCAGGGGGCCCGCTTGCCCAATAGGGAAGGGGTGGGGCCTGAGTTGACATGTGTGCAAACACGCACTGTGGACACGTTTTAAGTTGGGGAATTATTTCATCTTCAATCCCGAGGGTCCCTGCGGGCCAACTAGCCCACCAGGTACCTCAAATATGCACCAGGGAGCTGCGTTGCAGAGAGGTGTTCAGAGGCCATGCCCATTTTTACAACACTCTGCAACACTGCTCCGTGGTACTTACTAGATGCACCTGGTGGGCTAGTTGGCCCCCCGGGGACCTCAGGATTGAAGAGGAAATAATTCCCCAACTTATCACCTCAGGCCCCGCCCCCTACCTTCACCACTGTGCAAACGCACCCGTGGCGCATTTTAGGTTGGGGGATGAAATCCTCTTGAATCCTGAGGGTCCCTGGGGTCCAACTAGCCCACCAGGTACCTCCAGTAAGTGAGAGGTACACATAGAGGGAATAATGGTGCAACAAGAGGTAAGTAGGATGCAGAAAGAAGCAAGAGAGGTGTAGAAAGAATCAAGAGAAGTGCAGAACGAGGCAAGAAAAGTGCAGAAAGAAGCAAAAAAGGTTCTGAAAAAGGTAAGAGAAGTTCAGTAAGAGGCAGCAGAGGTGCAGAAACAGGCATAATAGGTGCAGAAGAGGGAACAGGGGTGCAGAAAGGGAGAAGATGGGTGCCAGAAGAGGCAAGAGTGGTGCATACATTTGCAAGAGAGGTGCAAAAAGAAGCAAGAGCAGTGCAGTAAGAAACAGCAGATGTACAAAAGGAGGGAAGAGGGGTGGAGAGAGGCAAGAGCAGTGCAGAAAGAACCACGATGTGCAGGAAAAGGAAGAAGGGTTCAGAAAGAGGCCAGAGAAGTACAGAAAGTAGCAACAGAGGTACAGAAAGAGGGAAGAGTGGTGTAGAAAGAGGGAAGAGGTGTAGAAAGAAGCAAGTAAGGTGAGGAAAGAGGCAAGAGAGCTACAGAAAGAGGCAAGAGAGCTACAGAAACAGGCAAGACAAGTCCAGAAAGAGGCAAGAGAATTGCTGACAAAAGCAACTGAAGTGAAGAAGAAGCAAGAGAAGTGCAAAAAGAGACAAGTGAGATACAGAAAGAGGCAAGAGAGGAGTAGAAAGATGGAGGACAAGGACAGAAAGAGAAAAAAGGGGTACAGTTGCAGAAAGAAGTATAGGATGTGCCTAATGAAGTAACAGGAATGCAGAAAGAGGCATGAGAAGTGCAAAAAAACAACAGAGGTGCCAAAGGAGGTAGGCAAACTGCGTAAAGAGGAATGAGTGTTGCAGAAACAGGAAAAAAGGTACAGAAAGAGGGAACAATGGTGCAGACAGAGGCAAGAGAGATGCTGAAATAGGTAAGTACGGTACAGAGAGTGGCAAGAGGAGTGCAGAAATTTCCACGAGAGATGCACAAAGAAGCAAGAGCAGTGCAAAAGAACCAACAGATGTGCAAAAAGAGGCAAGTGAGGTGCAGAAGGAGGCAAGAGAACTGCAGAAAGAGGCAAGAGAGTTGCATACACAGGCAAGAGAGGTACAGAAAGAGGGAAGAGAGGTGCAGAAAAATGCAAGAGGGATGTAGAAATTTGGAACAGAGGGACAGAAAGAAGCACAAACATTACAGAAAGAACCAACAGAAGTGCAGAAAGGGGCAAGAGGTGAACATAAAGAGACAAGTGAAGTGCAGAATTAAGCAAAAGATGTGCAGAAAGAACCAACAGAGTGTAAAAAGAAGCAAAAGCAGTGCAGAAAGAATTAGGAGAGGTCTGACATGCAGCTCCCCTTGTCAAAAAGTAATTCTGCTTTGATCGTGGAAGCGAAAGCAGTATTCCTGCTTTCGCTTCCAAGAAGCAAAGCAGTGTTTGCTATGACAGGGCGGGAGCCGTGCTCCCACCCTGCCATAACAAAAGGCAATGTCCTGGGCGTAAGCACACCAGGACATTGCTGAAGCCGGCCCTGGGGTTGGCGTTTCCCAGGGCCATTTAGGGATCCAGGAGGGGGCTGTGTGGCCCCACTCCCTTCCAGTGGAAAACCCCAGGGAGGAGGTGTTTCCCAGGTCTGGGGGTCCGCAACGGATCCCGCACTTCATTTATGTATGCCCCGGGGAGGTTGTGGTCCCCAGGGCACTCTGGGGGGGCACGAGCCCCCCAGAGAGTATTAGAAAATAACAACAGGAAAGCGGTGGTCACTGGGGCTGTGGGGGGGCATGGCCCCTGCATTTAAATCCTTTAGACCTGGGGAGGTGTTGGTCCCCGGGGCTTGGGGGGCCCGCAAGGCCCCTCTACCAAAAAGATTAAATGCCCCAGGAAGATGACATTCCCCGGTGCTTGGGGGACCCATGAAGCCCCTCACTCCTACTTACCAATACCACAGGGAGGTGGCTGTTCCTTCTTTGTTTGGCACTGAGGGTCCTGTGGGTACCCTAAGCAGGTCTAGAGGGTCAGGGTATTTCTACCCTGCCCCCTTTTCTTGTTTTTAAAATTTTTCTGTACTGTTTTCTTATGACTCGGTTACCGAGTTACAAGATAACTGCCAACATTTCCTGGTATGGAGTGTTGACAGCCAATCAGAATGAAGCTCAAGCTAGGAAGGGTTCAAGAATCCTCCTCGCTGCTCAGATATTAATATTTGTATTTTTTGAATTTTTCAGGAACTACATTAACAACTGTTTAACAATAAGGGCACTTTCTAAACCAAGAGCAACCTTTTTGCCAAATTTGGTGCAATTCCGTTCAGCAATTCAAGATGTAGCCATGTCTAAATTTCTGATGGAAAGCCATGTCTAAAGTTCTGATGGAAATTAACGTGGGGAAAATGAGTTTTAGGACTCTCCTTTATTCTCGGCCACACTTGACAAATCACCCCAAATTTTTAAGACAGGAGCTGACCTGAATAAACCATTAGTTTTGAAAATTTGGCAATGATTCGTCAAACGGCGCCTAAGATATTGGCAAAAGAACAAAAGCTTTTTGAATAAAAACAAGGTCCTAACTATAACTACCTACTGGTGACAGCAAGTAGGTAATATATATTTATAAAATATATAAAAACACTTGCCTTTTGTTCGCATTGGTTTTATTTATTTTATGTTTACTATCCCGTTGCATATTAACTTCCACCCCCCACTCCTGCCCTACCTCCGCCCCACTCCACTACGCTCAGCTGCACTGCCCGCGACTTCTATATACTCATGTATGAGTGTCTCTCTGCAATGTGTATATGATGTAAAGTGACCTTACACCAGTATGAGTGGTGCTATAAAACCAATTGAATCAGAGAGACAGTGGTTATGGAGACTTCAGAGGCACTATCAAATGGTGGCAATAAGGGAATCCTTGGCAGAGGTGGTCATTGGGGGAGCGCCAACTAACATTGTCACATGGGGGCCACCAGTGCTAAAGACAGCCCTGATACCCAACACCCCACCTAAAACAAGTATAATGCTGAGGATTGCTACATGGTAGAAGTAACACAATCTAAAGGACTTCACTTTTGAAAAATAGTGCTTTGTTAACCCAAGGAAGATAATTAATAGAATTAGTTCTACCCCTCTGCCTAGGAAATCCAGTTTCACAGCCCATTGCCATGAACACACAGTATCATTTGTAAGGGACACATTCAGGAATCCGTTAATCTTGGGGGTAAAGTGACCTATATGCTACCCACTAAAGTCATATTCCATCAGGGGCAATGGAGATATCCAAATTGTGGGGCAAGAACTGCCATAATGTTGTCCATCTCTGTTTTTCTATTTTCTAATTGATTGCACGCCTCCACTGTGCTTGACCCTGCGGTAGAGTAGGAATAGTGGTACTGTTCAAACCTGGGTGGAATCAGTTCCCACCACTTCTTCTAAAGTGAGGCCTTGTTTGTTTATCACTGGCCTATGAATCAAGATTTCCATAGTGGCCTCTTTAGTCGGACACAGCCTTACTTAATAATTAGGATATCATCTCCAAAGTTTTATTTTGAGGCAATTTTGTTTTAGCAGAATTTGAAATTGTAAGAAGTGAATAATAGAATTCGGGGTAATGTACGTGGATAGAGGAGTTGTTTCTGTTTGCAGTCTCAGATGAACACTGATGTCATGGAAAACTTTGTGCTTTGGAAGCCAAAGCAAGTTTCATTAATCATATTGGTTTTGACGATTTAATTATCTGACACTTACTTAGTGATCCTCTCTTTCAAATGTAAATATATCCATTGGATGTCTCTTTCAATTTATGTTAAGGACATCATCATTTTCAAAGGTCGCAAAACCGTTGTTGATGCCACAGTCCATCTTTTGCCAGCTGTAAAAAAAACATAATTTATGACTGGGTTGTGCTTTAGAAATAAATAAAAATTTCCTATGCAACAAGTGACCTGAAAGTGTTCAGGTTAGAAAATAAGCAATGAATAAAGTGGAGCCTCAATGGACTGACCACAACAAATATTTAATAAAAAAAAAAAATATATATATATATATATATATATATATATATATATATATATATATTTATTCAAAATTTCAACATATACGAAAAACACAATACATCAGAAATTGTAAAAAAAAGGTTGGCCACAATAGCAGAAATGGAGCGCCTTTCGTATTTTAAAAAGACATAGCGTATGCACTATTACATAAAAAAACACAATGAAAATTATATTTGTTAAACAGTGTTCATATAGTCAAAAACAAGTTTTTAATGTCTAAACAGTCCATTTAATTTCGTCATCAGTCTCTACTCGCGTTTCTGTAAGTAACCGCCTTCTTCAGGAGATTCACTTGGTATTCTAGAATAGAGAACAATACACATTTCAAATTGATTTGGACAACAGTACATTGAGGCTGAAGTGGATAAATACAGTATACAGAGGTACACAGGCACTGAACCTTGATATAATACCCAACATGGGAGTGAAATTGAAACATAGAAATGAAAGAAAGACCCGTGATCAGAATAAAAGCTAGAAGGGTGATGAAGCAGGATAGCTCAAACAAACTGATTGTTGGGAGAGAGAGTATTCCTATATAGATTTTGTGATGAGAAACAGAGTGGAGTGAAAACCCATGATCAGAAAGAAAACTAGAAAAGTGATAAGACAAGATAGCTGAAACCAACTGTTTGTGGGGATCAAGAAAATTCATATGGGCGTTCTGATAAGAATATAATACCGCCCCAAGTGCAAGACCTTTTAAGCATAATAACGAGGATTGTCTTTCTACTCTTACCGGTGTAAAATACTTTACTGCACTTCACTTGATAAAATATATAGCTGAGATATATAAAGTAGCTACAGGTGATATGTAAAAACAAGAGAACATAATTGGCAGTTACATATCTTGAAAACATGTATGTACAGGGAGCAGAGATGAACTTAAAACTGCTTAGAAAATTAGGTGCCCATAGTTGCAGACAGCATACCTGATAATATGTTGTAAGTTGGCCCGGGATGATATGATGGCCATATAAAAATAGGATAGCGAGCGGATTCCAAACAACTGTCAGATCTGAAAAAAGTATAACCTCTTAAATAGTAGTTCCTATCTAGTCTTAAAGTAAATGCAGTTGACAATAAGTCACTGTAAGTACCTGGATCATGTTGTTCAGTTTGCGTTGGTAGTATACAACCACATGTATATTTATATGTGGGGAACCACTAAGTAGTCCACATTCAAGGTAGATCTAAAACAGATTGGAAATCTTATACGTTGTAAGTACTCTTTAAATGCAGACTTAGATCATCAAGTTAAATATTAATAAGCTCTTTGGTACCTTTATGTATTGCTTCAAAAGTCTTTCCATGGGTATGGCATTGATTATAGCAGGTCGAAAACGTCCTATATTTTAAAAATAACAAAATGAAAGACGAACGAATATAGGTATTAGATGTCTAAACTGCCTAGAAATGCAATCCAAATTAAGTTAAACCGTAATGCTGCATATCTACCTTTCTTTTGCTTTAAGAGGTGACGCAGGGATATGTGCAACCTCTGTATGGCGTTGATTGTAAGAGGTTAAAAATGTCCTATGTTTTGAAAAAAACAATAAGAAAGACGAACAAATATAGGTATTAGATGTCTAAACTGCCTAAAAATGCTATCCAAATTAGGTTAAACCGTCATGCTGCATATCTACCTTTCTTTTGCTTTAAAAGGTGACGCATGGATATGTGCAGCCTCTGTCTTTTTCAGTATACTCGGTTGATGCAAACAGGGTACACAGGTCAGATGAACTAAGCACATAAACATAAAGCCGTCAGTAACGATTAGTGTTCTGATCGCGATGTTATATTTCAAGTCTTTCAAGATAAGACGCGCATTAATTAAAACGGGCTAGCGTTGCGCCTATACATACAGGTTTTTTTTTTTTTGTCAGAGCATCGTTTCTGGTTCAGATACGTCAATCGTCACCTTCCACAACGCCCTATTTATTCGTAAGTCGTTGGTAACAAACTTGGCAACAAGTGCGCAAGCTATCCCATTGACCTTTTACCTGTGAAGGGAAAAGGTCACGTTAAATAAAATACATACAGTAAATTATTTACATTTACTCCACCTGTCTTCATCCGTTCTCTCCTCTCTCCGGTCGCCAACTGGTTCCTGGAATGAAGGGAAAAATAGGAAAACACAGGTTAGTGGTCCCTCTGGGGGCCCCTTGAGTGACAACGAGGCCTCCGTTGGGGTTGCTTTTGTTCCCTGAGTCTTTCTGGGGTCCCTGCGTGACAGGCTACCCCTTGGGTCCTCAGGTTTCGTCTTCGCTATCTCCATCTGATCCGTCCAGTGCTGCGTAGTCGCGCAGGAGGCTGTGGATCATCTTACGGCATCCCAGGGTTGATGTCTCCTTTTTCCCTACTACCAGGCGGTTTCTGGAGAACAGAAGAACATCTTTGAAACAGCACAGGAGCCTCCAGCAGCCCTGAAGGTCACCCAGTGCGTGTGTCCCTGGGAACAGCCCATACATCACAGAGTCGGCAGTGATGCAGGTCGAAGGTATCCAGGCCCTAAGCTCTGTGCCCAGGGCCTTCAGCAGGTCCTGTGCGTACGTGCACTCCCAGAAGAGATGGTGTGTTGTCTCGTCCACGGTGCATCCTCTTGGACAGGACTTGTATCGGTTGAGTCCTCTTGTGTGCATGAAGGCTCTCAATGGGCAGTCTACCTTGGATGGCCATCCAGGCGGTTTCTATGTGCTGGTTCATCAGGTGCTTGGATGCGGCGTTTCCCGACACATGGTCTGCTGTGGCTGAGGGGAGGGTGCCGATTGGCTCGCTGACATCCCTTGCACGTATCTGTTTCTGGACAAGCTTGGAGGTCCATGTGGCGGGGCTAGCTGCCTCCAGGCCAAATTCCTTCACAAACTTCTCCACTTCTTTGTAGACCCACTGGGTCTCCCAGTTGTACGGGACGGCGCTCAGCCACTCTGCCCATCCGAGGCGCCTCCACGTTGGCAGCAGGAAGAAGCGTGCCATCAGAAAGCTGACGTGGCTCTCATCTTCGGCCCTCAGGGTGTTCCTCACGCAGTGGCACACGAAGATCCCTCTCAGGATGGTGGCGATGTCCGGCACTCCTTTGCCTCCCTTTTCGTGGGTCTTGAACATCACCGTCCTCTTCACTCTGTCCATCTTCGAGCTCCAGATGAAGTAGAAGATCATTCTCGTGATGGCCTTGGCCGTTGTGGTCTGCACTGGCCATACTTGAGCGACGTACTGGAGTACTGGTAGGGTCTCGTTCCGCAGGACCAAAGACTTCCCTTCGATCGTCAGCTTCCGGAGGCTCCAGAGTCCCAGCTTCTTCCTCGTCTTCGCCAGTCTTTCCTCCCAGGTCTTCTCTGCTGCACCTTCTCCGCCGAACCAGACTCCCAGGATCTTCAGGAGGTCCCTCTTGATGGGGAATGGTAGTGGGTCTCGGGGGGGGTCCAGTGTCCGAAGAGCAGGGTTTCTGACTTGGCGCTGTTGATCTTCGCTCCTGATGCATTCCCAAACTCGATACAAGTCCTTTCCAGTTCTCTTATGGACGGTCCGTCTGCGCAGAATACTGAGACGTCGTCCATGTACAGAGAGCACTTCACTTCTCCTTTTCCTCCGCTTCACGGTGCCTTTACTCCTCTGATGTTACTGTTCTGCCGGATGCGTTCCGCGAGGAGTTTTATTACGCAGATGAACAGGAGAGGGGAGAGGGGGCATCCCTGCCTCACCCCTGACAGGACCGGGAAAGGGTCGGTACTCCAGCCATTCACTGTTGCCGTGCTGGAGATGTCGCTATACATTGTTTTCACCAAGTTGTGGTAAATAAATAAATAATACCCTATTTTTGACTAGACATATATCATAACAGATAGCTCAATAAATAAGAGTCAAGATTCGAGGTAGTAGGAGTTTTGCAGGTTTAATACAGCATAAGGACAGGAACAGGACAACCTGCATAGGAATAGGATGACAGGGCCCAGCAGGGCGACAGGGGCCCAGCAGCTGCTGGGGCTGGGTCTGGGATGAGCGCGCTAACTTTTAATAACAATCCAGGAGCATATATACATAGCGCGAACACATAACATTACATTGCAGTAGGCGTAGCAGTGGGTGGAGCAGAAGGCGTGACGCGTAGCAGTCGCGAAAGATAAGGGATAAAGAAGGTGTAACTCAGACATGTGATGCAAACGTAACAGAATATGTCATGAAATGGGCGGAAACATTGGAGGGGGCTACCTAAGGAGCCGGGACCTCTAACCTGGTGGTGCGCGCAAACTGGCAATGACGTGTTACGAGGAGAAGCTGGGGGCTATGAACTCTGTGCTAGGAGCAGAGACTAAAGTCTGGAGGGTCGGAGCGACATGTACCTAAACCCTATCTGGTATCTGATGTTTAGAGAACATGTTGATATAAACTAGAAGTCAGGAGGGGAAAGGCTAACTGACTCTAAGACTGGACCATGCATTATTCTACATGTAGTGCGTGATGAAGAGTATTAAATGACCATTAAATACAGTATTTCTCTTAACATGGAGCCCTGAAGGCTAGACAATGACGGAAACTATTGATGCAGTTCAGTAGCTTAGGAATGCAGGGAAGGAGGACTGAACTGATAGCTGGAATCATAACATAGTCTTGGCAGACTCAGAGGCAGAGCCAAGCTGCACCGGGCACTGCGAGGCAGGAAGTAAGTGAAAGGTCGAGGATACAGGTGGGGGCTGCATCGCTCCTCAGCGAGGCTTCAGGAGACAGGAGCTGAATCTGATGTCCGGGCCCTGTTGAGGCCTGGAAACGGGGACTTTATAATAGAATAACGTGCACACTGAGAAGCCGTGGCAACGTAACTTTACATAGGCCTGACATTCATATTACTCATGAGGACTAGGAAATGGCATATCAGAGGTGGACACAACTATAATTGCGTCTTGAATCGGACATGGGGAATAACATATGCATATTGGTCATGCACACATAACATATGATGGATGACACGTAGGGACACAGAACATGACAAAATTTACTTTTCCACATTCCCTCCTTGTCACTACGTTTCCATCAGGAAACATCAATATTCATGATACCATCTATCATTTCATACAGTACCATTTGTTCATCTCGAATTGTCTTGGAACGGGATTTAGAACGAGGCTTGGGACTAGGAATACAAGAGGTAGCACACATGCCGCAAATCGCAGGGCCACATTGTATACAGAGGCAGCAGCTGAATATGATCGCTACTGCAATACCTAGGAAGGACAAGACTTTCCATCCCCATGTGGAAATTATATTCCAGAACCAACCGGACCATGTCCAGGTGCCTGGATCTTGGTGTAACAGATGGGCAATTTTATGAAGTCTGGTTATAGCTGAATAAACAGACGGCGCGTTATTTGGAATGAAAATGCAGCAACTAGATCCGAGGACTCTACAGGCCCCGCCCCTATCGGCCAGTATGACGTCAAGGACGAGACGATTCTGGAGCACAACGATTCTCATAAAGGATTGCTCTTCGGTTAAGTTACCTAGAGCGGAGGCAGTCTCATCTACTACTGCTTCAAGGGTTCTTGTTAACCTACGGATTAGCTTACTGTTTACAACTGTACCTAAATAAGGGAACACACCTTTATCAATATCAATGAATTGCTCTGCAGCAGTTTCAGTATAGTCGACAATCGGGAGGTTTCTCTTGTGTCTAGTATGTACTAGGAAGGAATTCCTATGGTAGTCAGGTGGGGCTAGGAAAACAGGTGGCAGTAGGAAGGCAATGTAACAGGTTCCCTCCCAATCGAGGGGCAGACGAACATATGCAGTTTGACCACAAACAAAATAAGAATGACGTGAAGCTTTAAAAATAGATTTCCCGCTGTCACTATACTTGATAATAGTAGTACAATCACTATGTCCTACGTGTACGGAACCCTTATTTCGGACACATAATTCGCCTTTGACTGGTAGTACTGAAATAGCAGGTGAGTCTGGAGTAGTATCAGACTGAACATTCAGGACCATAAAATTCGACGAATAATTACCTAAATTATACACTTCATTTTCTAGATCTAAACCTGTTCTGTGGGGGAAACCTTGCTTGTCTGGGAAACATGTGCTGTTAAGAAAAGACATATCTGTTGAGGATGACGTTAACGTGGACCATGCTCCACACGAACCATTATGTGAAAAAGGATAAGGAAAGAGTGGCAGAACTCCCTTTGACGTCTGGAAAGGGGGGAGTCGACCACACACCCAACAATTAGTGGCATTGCTGGTCTGGTGTGAGTAATGTAACATGCGGATAAATGAGTTATTACGCATAGCGAGGCGGTATGAATATTCGTGAGGAGGCAGATCACTAAACGTGTGCTCTACGGTAACATTAGAATGCTTATTTACATGAGGAACTGGAAAACACAGGAAGAATGCGTAACTAGTGCAGGAAATCAAAAGGCTGAGAAATGATATGAAACTTAGAAAAACGATACATTGAATTGAGTTTTGACTGACTCTCTCACTATGGGGGTCTATTTTATACATGTCAGAAACAGTCTAACCGTTTCACCTAGGGGAGGACTTAGACAATCAAACTGACTGACTTATTTTACTAGACCGGAGTTTTTGCTTATACTCCTGCTGCGGAGTTTTCTCTACCAAGGGAGGGGTTGTATCAATGTCTTTTGCGGGACAGTCCTTTAAAACAATATTTTGACAAGTCTTGATATCCTGGGAAATGTTCTTTAAGGCGGGTTTCAGTCCATTAAAAAGTTTAACATGAGAAAGGTGCACCCAGCCCTTGCGTCCTTCCAATTTCACGGCTGTACGGGTGGTGAGGAGGACCTGACGGGGCTCTTTCCAACGTGGCTCCAGCGGACTTGATCTGTCAAAGTTTCGGACCATCACCATGGATCCTGGAACGATTTCGTGCGGTGCCACCTCGGTATTGTCTGGAAATGTGGCGGCAACCTGTGAACGACATGAGTTGAGGGCAGACATCAAGGAAGCTAGGTAATCTGTCAGCATATTACATGAAACATCGGTAATACTTCGGGGTCTAGGAGTACCCCACATGTTAGGGGGGCGGCAGAATACGACCTCATACGGGGACAGACCTGATCTGGAATGTGCGACCATGCGCATATAAAACAAAGCGACTGGCAGAGCTACTAGCCAGTCCACACCCTTATCTTTACATATTTTTGCAATTCGAATTTTCAGAGTCTGATTATGTCTCTCGACTAGACCGGCTGCTTCGGGATGGCGTACACAATGAAACTTCCACTGGTACCCTAACAACAAGGAAACGTGCTTCATCAACTCAGATGAGAATGGCTGACCGTTATCAGAATATACGACTCTAGGGAGTCCATATCGAGGGAAAAACTCACGAACCAACTGCTTGGCAGTGGTCGCGGCTGTGTAATCTGGGACTGGATATGCTTCTGTCCACCTGGACAGAGCGCATACAACTACAAGGACATACTTGAAACCTCGACATCGCTCCATCTGAATATAATCCATCTGGAGGACCTCAAAAGGGTGGTCAGGAGGCTGGAATCCACCTTGTTCCACCGGGACACTTTTACCTGGATTAAACTGACAACATATCATACAGGTACGGACTTTCTGCTTGGCTGCAGCTCGTAAATGTTTGTTGAACCAAATGTTCTGGATACTGTCTAACATAGCTTTTTCTCCTAAATGTGCTGGACTATGTGCGGTATTAATGATGACTTGAACCATAGAGTCGGGGAGAAACCATGTGGCTCTACCCTTCGTTAACCATCCTTGATCTGTCTGGACCCCTCCTTGTTCGGACCATTTCTTGATTTCTTCAGGAGTAGCATGTAACTGGATATCTATGACATCTTCAGTAGGGTCCTTAACTGTCATACATGTAATCGGATCTGGGGTGTGTGTCAGGTTAACTGGAATGTCTAGAGTCTGTGCTGTAAGCTTGGCTGTGCGATCTGCTAGATCATTACCTTGAGAAATAATGTCAGTGACTTTCGTATGTGCTTTGCATTTCATGATAGCAATGGATGTCGGTAAATGTATGGCATCTAACAGAGCTTGAATGAGGAGACCATGCTGAATCTTGGTTCCATGAGAAGTCATGAAACCTCTCTCCTGCCAGAGCACTCCGAAGTCGTGTACAACTCCAAATGCGTAACGTGAATCTGTGTAAACATTAACTTTCAGGTTCTTGGCGTGTATACAGGCTTGTGTCAGAGCAACTAGCTCTGCTGCTTGAGCGGACAGAGTGTCAATACGGTGTGTTTCAATAACTTCGGTGTCAGTAGTTACTGCATACGCGGCGACTAGTTCTCCTGTACTAGTTCTCATACATGAACCATCCACATAAAGTGTCAGGTCAGGATCTGGTAACGGAATGTCTGTCAGGTCTTGTCTTGGCTTTGTCGTAATGTTGACTACTTCCACACAGTCGTGTGTGGCAGAATCTGAACTAACTGATGGTAACAGTGTAGCAGGATTCAGGATGTTGCAGCGTCTAATTTCTATGTGTGGCTGAAACAGTGTCAATTCATAACCTGTTAAACGTGCAATTGTCAAGTGCTGAGTTTGTGTTCGGTTTAAAAGAACTTCCACGGAATGTGGAACTTGTACTGTCAAGGTATGTCCTAAAACTATGGAATCACTTTGTCTGATAGCTAGTGCTGTGGCTGCAACTGACTTGAGGCACACAGGCAACGCCTGGGCGACTGGATCTAGTGTGCTCGAAAAATAAGCACAGGGCTTGTATTGTCCTGCTTGATCTTGTGTGAGAACAGATAATGCTGTACCTTCGCGTTCAGTAACGAAAAGTGTAAAAGGCTTACTGTAGTTCGGTGTAGCTAGAACTGGAGCTTGGCATAGGGCTTTCTTTAACTCGTTGAAACTAAGTGTATGTTCAGATGTCCAAGGGAGAACAGTCGATACGGCTGCCTCCTGTGTCGTTAACTGTATCAGTGGCTTGGCTAGAAATGCATACTGAGGAATCCATTGTCTGCAGTAAGAAGTGAGGCCGATAAAGGCACGTACCTCCTTCTGGGTCCTGGGCTGGGGAAGACTCGCTATCAACTGGATACGGTCTGGTGTCAACTGCCTACCCCTCTTGGACAGTAAGTGTCCTAAGTATACCACTTGCTGGACACAGAATTGAAGCTTCGAAGGTGACACCTTGTGCCCCATCTCGGCTAGGAAATACAGAACCGTCAGTGACGCTCGCTCGCAGTCACGTTCAGAACGGGCTGTGATCAGTAGATCATCGACATACTGGAGCAGGGCAGTGTCAGTTGGCATGTGAATGTTGTCTAGTTGTCTCTTAAGTGCTTGACTGTAAATACTAGGGCTTTCTGTGAAACCTTGAGGAGCGCGTGTGAACATATAGCTCCTTCCATTTAAACAAAATCCGAAAAGAAACTGGCTGTCTGGATGAATAGGAACACTAAAAAATGCGTTCTTGAGGTCTATGACAGTGAAGAACGTGGCTTCGGAATCAATGGCTGTCAATAGGGAAGAGATGTCTGGGACAACTGGGTACTGCGGAATAATACATTTGTTAAGCTCTCGTAGGTCAATCACTAATCGATATACAGGGGGTGCATTTGGATCAGTACGTTTCATGACTGGAATGATCGGAGAGTTACATACATTGGAGTCAGTTTCTACAACTACTCCTTGAGCCATGAGCTCGTCAATAATTTTGGATAAGGCTGCTACAGCCTCGGGTGGCAATCTGTACTGTCTGATTCGTGGTAACACTACACCTGGTTTGAGAGTCACACGATAGGGTGTGATTTGCATATAACCTACATCAGTTGGACCTTGCGCCCATAAATGCTGCGGAACATTGGACAGTCTGGAATCAAAATCTCGTAATACATAGTGACCCTTAAAGTCACGTAGGAACAGACGTATTCCCTCTGGGGAACAGCAAATAACTGCACCCAACTCTTTCAATGTCTTAATGCCTAATAGGTTTTCTGGACATGACTTAGTAAGTAACAGATCAGTAGTACGGGACAATGGACCTACTTCTAGAGTGACTGGCTTTGAAATCTCATTAACGATCGGCTTTCCTGAAAATCCAAGGGAAACATTTCTTGAGCCTGAGAGCGGAGCCCCTGGAACCTCGGCATGACTAATTGTGGTCCTACTTGCCCCTGTATCAATCAAAAACTTTCTGTCTTTCCCTAATACTTGACTGTGAACATAGGGACCTTCTTGATCTACAGGTATCTCGATGAGAGGCAAGCCTACCTCCCTCTCTAGGCTGTTTCATGAATATGGCTGGTACTCTGGATACTCAGACTGTGCATACTGGTACATCTGCGATGTAACGTGCTGTGTTGCAGCAATAGGCTGCGGTGCTGTAACTGTCTGTTGTGCATTCTGTGGCTGAGGAATTTGTGAAACTTGTTCCTGTCTAGGCGGACGTGGTCTTTCTTTAGTCTTACCAGTAGCTATGTTGTGTTTCAGAACTGCACACTCATTTATAAAATGACCTGGCTGTTTACAATAATTGCAGTTCCCTTTAACGGGAGCTGCAGAATGACTGGCTTGATTCGGACCCCTCTTCTGACTGTCTTGAGGAACAGATTGTGCAACTAGTACTTTCATTTTCGTGTCTTTCATACGTTTTCTTTCGTGTTCTTGCTCTTCCCTGATTCTATTCTGGTGATACTGGAGCATCTGGAGCATCTGGGACGGAGTATTAGCTTGCCAGGTGCTTTCGACTTTCAGAACTCGGTTTTTAATTGGTGGACTTGAATTCTCGACTAATTTAGTAACAAAAAGGTGAGGATATGACTCACTACTTGTCTTGAGACCACTGTTGATACTGAAACATTTTTCAAATCTAGAATAAAAATCACTAATATCTTCATCTTGTTTCTGTTTACAGGCTGAGATTGCATCCCAGTCTTCTTTTCTCGTTGTTAATAATCTGGGTAAAACTTGAATTAATAATTCTGGTAATTCTTTACATTTCTCTCCAAGACCAGTACCTGGTACACGTATCTTATCTTCTGCTTCTAGGACTGCCCAATCTATCTTTTTCTCTCCCACCTCCCATTCTTTTTCCTTTAGCTTTTCATACACCCCTGCGGGTAGCAGAACTTTTAACATTTTAATGATATCTGGGTATGTGTATTCTCCCATACGGAGCATGTCTTTTAATTCTCGATGGAACCCTGCTGGATCTTTGTCATGACAGGGAATTAATTTCTTCATTTCAAGGAGTTCCATCTTTGTGATCGGAGTGTATACAAACACTCGTTGCATTTCGCCACCCGTTCCTTTGACTGGGTGGACTTCTCGTAACGGATTCTGTCTGTCTATGTAGAATGGTTTACTTTCTGGGGGTGAGACATGAACAAAATGCGGGTTCAAGAATGTTCTATATTTGTGACGCTGTTCTAAAATGACACTAATTAAATCGGTACCTAGACCTCTCCATCTATACTGGAGTAACTCGTTCAGGATATCATGTAACGGGCCTGGATCAGAATGTTGACCCTCATACAGAGTAATGAGGTGCTGAATCATATACATACCCACCAGTCGCTGCTCGGCCGGGGGCAATTTCAGAAACATTTGTGCCACTATTTCGTCTGGAAAAGTGGTAGAATCAGTAATCCATCGGACTGCTGATCGGGCTAGTTCTTGTTCATGCATAGTACTTAACTCACTGTAACCGATTCGTGATTTCAGAATGTGATCGGTAGCTTGAAATACTTGTTCTAGGGAACCTTGTTCTGGTGCTGGATGATGGAAAATAGACTTGTGTTCTAGACGTAAATGGCGATCTGGAAATCTAGGTTTTCCTACATACGCTATTCTGGCAGTATTCTCGTCGTCTTCCTCTTCAGGATCAGAGGTACTTTCTTTCTCGCTTACTTGTGCTGCTTTACGTTGTTCGTGTATCTTTATTAATTCCCTACGGATTTTCTTGTACATACTCTCCATAGCACCGACGGTCTTGTGCTTACCCTCGGCTATATTATCACTCCACCTTGTCAGGATTTTCATTTCGGCAGGATCTTTAGACGGGTAATCTTGTTCTCTTATCAGACAATTTATCAGAAACTTTAATATCATGAGCTGGATCTCGGCTTTCCTTTGAGACATGGCCTCGCTAATACTTTCTGGATCATCCCCTGTACGGATGAAACGATATATTCTGTCTAGATCTTCTTTCATATTCGGCAAGGTGACTAGATACTCGGTCACCCTCCTTATGCGTACGGAATATAAAACCATATTAAATTCGCCTGGAACTGGGTCATAGACACATTCGCCAAGGGTTTGCCTGATTTCTGCAACAGACTTATTACTTTTAGGAGTACGCTGTGATGCTTGAGCATGTAATTCGAGTGCTGATAAACGCTTGTATGGCGGCGGGGTTTGAGGAAGACCTCCCCCTGCGGCCCCTAAACTAGAATCATCAACTGATGCTTTTCGTCCTGGCAGGGTCGGTAATTGTAACGTGGGCTGGACTTGTATAGCGGGCTGACCCGGGGGGGCTGTTAAGGGCACCCCGGTGTCTGGAGGAGCAGGAATTACCTGATTTACAGGGACTGGCGGAGCGTGAACAGGATTTGCATATTCGGGGACTGTGTCGTCCAGATAGGACGAAATAAAAATATCAGCTGCGGTCGGTTTGTGACGTAGCTTGGTCGGAACTAATGGTGGCGGGAAATTACTGGATGCCTCTGGGGTCGCTTTTGGCAAGCCCTCAGCAAGAAGAGGATACATACCCTTATTAAGGGCATGCCTCTGTCTGTCTGATTGCTCAGTTCTAACTCGTTCACCTATCTCGATTAATTCTCTTTCTTGGGCTCGTTCTTGGGATTCTCTACTTAGTTCTGACTTTCTGATTTCTTTTTCGGTTCTTTTATGAGCTTCTTTGCGCCATAACTCGATGGCATCTTTCTGTGACTGTCTGGCTTTCTTTTTCCATAATGCTTCTTCTACTCGCATGATGCATTCGGCATCCCATGTACCCGATACGGGCCATCTATACTTTTCTTCTAACTGTTTGGTATAATCTACCCATAAATCTAGATACAATATGGCGCTTATGCCATGTTTCTGATACATAAAGTGACCTGGACTGTCCCTAGGCGGAACAGGAACTGCTTCTTCTGACAAACCCTTTCTAGTTTTTAACTGACGTAATCTCGAAAAGAGAGACATTGTAAACTTGAATCGGAACACAATACAATAGACGAGGAACAATAACAATTGGGAAAACAATTCAGGCATACCACGACATTGGAAATACATTGAACAACATCATAACATTACAGTTCGGACAGAAATATTACCTGGAATACTGAGAACAGAAGCACAAGAATTTCTCGAGAACGGAACAGACTAGAGTTACTGGATGCACTGCTGAAACAGTACGGAACATACCGGTCCCATAAAGGGACGCATCAAGACCCGTATCCACCTAGGTGAACACTTCGTTTGTGGGCCTGGGTACCACCAACCCACGGACCAGAGTCAATTTAGATTGACCCTGTCTAGATACTACCCCAGTAATGGTACTCACCGGGCAGCAAGAACGGAAAGCTTCGGACTGGACTGGACTGCTACGACGACGGACGACGAACTTCGGACTTCGGTTACGGGTGGGCCTCCGGATACCTCGGACCTTGGACTCTTGGCTTGGGCTCTGGTCGGGACTCGCCGCGTTCCTCCACCGTCTCGTTTGGATGCTGGACCGCCTCCTCCGTCTCCTCCGTGGGCCTGAGGGATACTTGAAGCAGAAATATCTGCACGTGGCCGGTATGGTTCCGTCACGGCTGCAGAGGGTCAGGGGGTCGGCGTGGCTTCACCGACGCGTGGGGAAAGGGCAAGTCCCTATTCGGGCGCCATTATGTGGTAAATAAATAAATAATACCCTATTTTTGACTAGACATATATCATAACAGATAGCTCAATAAATAAGAGTCAAGATTCGAGGTAGTAGGAGTTTTGCAGGTTTAATACAGCATAAGGACAGGAACAGGACAACCTGCATAGGAATAGGATGACAGGGCCCAGCAGGGCGACAGGGGCCCAGCAGCTGCTGGGGCTGGGTCTGGGATGAGCGCGCTAACTTTTAATAACAATCCAGGAGCATATATACATAGCGCGAACACATAACATTACATTGCAGTAGGCGTAGCAGTGGGTGGAGCAGAAGGCGTGACGCGTAGCAGTCGCGAAAGATAAGGGATAAAGAAGGTGTAACTCAGACATGTGATGCAAACGTAACAGAATATGTCATGAAATGGGCGGAAACATTGGAGGGGGCTACCTAAGGAGCCGGGACCTCTAACCTGGTGGTGCGCGCAAACTGGCAATGACGTGTTACGAGGAGAAGCTGGGGGCTATGAACTCTGTGCTAGGAGCAGAGACTAAAGTCTGGAGGGTCGGAGCGACATGTACCTAAACCCTATCTGGTATCTGATGTTTAGAGAACATGTTGATATAAACTAGAAGTCAGGAGGGGAAAGGCTAACTGACTCTAAGACTGGACCATGCATTATTCTACATGTAGTGCGTGATGAAGAGTATTAAATGACCATTAAATACAGTATTTCTCTTAACATGGAGCCCTGAAGGCTAGACAATGACGGAAACTATTGATGCAGTTCAGTAGCTTAGGAATGCAGGGAAGGAGGACTGAACTGATAGCTGGAATCATAACATAGTCTTGGCAGACTCAGAGGCAGAGCCAAGCTGCACCGGGCACTGCGAAGCAGGAAGTAAGTGAAAGGTCGAGGATACAGGTGGGGGCTGCATCGCTCCTCAGCGAGGCTTCAGGAGACAGGAGCTGAATCTGATGTCCGGGCCCTGTTGAGGCCTGGAAACGGGGACTTTATAATAGAATAACGTGCACACTGAGAAGCGTGGCAACGTAACTTTACATAGGCCTGACATTCATATTACTCATGAGGACTAGGAAATGGCATATCAGAGGTGGACACAACTATAATTGCGTCTTGAATCGGACATGGGGAATAACATATGCATATTGGTCATGCACACATAACATATGATGGATGACACGTAGGGACACAGAACATGACAAAATTTACTTTTCCACAAAGTCGCAGAAGAAGTCCCCCAGGCCCAGTGTTCTGAGTGCCCGGTCCATGAACTCATGGGAAACGCGGTCGAACGCCTTCTCCTGGTCAAGGCTGACCAAGGCCGTCGGGATCTTGCGACCCTTGACGTACTCGATCGTGTCCCAGACCAGGGCCAGGCTGTCCGCGATTTGCCGTCCCGGTATACCGCAGGACTGGTCTGGGTGGACTATCTTTGCTACCACTTTCTTTAGGCGGTTGGCCATTACCTTCGAGAATCTTGTAGTCCACATTGATGAGAGAGATGGGCCTCCAGTTCTTGAGGTCTTCTCTCTCTCCCTTCTGCTTGTACAAGAGTGTTATCATGCCCTCTCGCAGGGATTGCGGCATACTGCCCTTGCCCACCATTTCCTCGTAGAGGGTCAGCAAGTACGGCCCGATCAGGTTCCACAGTTCGACATAAAGTTCCACTGGGAGACCGTCATTCCCGGGTGTCTTGCCTCTCTTGGAGGTTGTGGCGGCCAAGTGCAGTTCTTCCAGGGTGAAAGGCGCGTCTAGGCCTTCTCTCTCTTCTGGACCCAGTGTCTTTGAGATGCCCTCCAGGAAACTGTCCGCCTGGGCTCTCTCCAACGCCTTCGGTGAGTAGAGTTTGCCGTAAAAGTCCGTAACGACTCTCATGACGTCCTCTTTCTCACAGTTTGATATACGTGATAGCAGTCCGCCGTGTGTTTCTGCTGATAACAGAACTCAACTGTGGCAGCCATACCAATTATATTGCCCTTTGCGAAACGTACCGTGACGTAATGACGACACCTGGATCATGTGATCCGTGATTTGGTGCCTGTGAATGCTAAAGCTCTAACTCACCTCTCTATAGTAGGTACTGACTGCGCCATCGAGATAAACGCAGGACTGAATATAGGTTGTCCGGACTGCTCTAATACACGGAGCGTACTTGGGAAAACTTCTCTATGGCTTCCGAATAATATCATAAAAAAGACATAAATATTGCCGAGTGCTGATGTTTCAATATTAACAAAGAATAATGCTCTATAACTACTTAAATGTTCCTGAAATGAAAATTACATGATTTATTGTATTTCCTAAAAATTAATATATATAGAGAAAAATTGTTGACAGATGGATGAATAAGATGTGGTAACCCCAATCTATGTATAGTGAGGCCACAATGTAGTAATCAATCATGCGAAGATGCTCAAAAGCCATAAGTAGGTTGAAAGGTAATTACAGAATGCTCATAATCATTTAGTATTATACTTGATTGCGTTTTCCCAGGGAATTTCATTGTTTAGCCCACGTGTATGTGATGACAACGTAAAAATCCAGAAAACTTAGCGTTTTTTCCTCTAGTCTTCTGTATTATTGTGGAGATTGCTGTCTAGATTTACACAAAATACCATCTAAATTCATTAGGTTTGGGTTTATGGTCCATACAATGTTTGACCAGAGGATCGTTCATTTTAGAGGTATGTATGGCTGAGCGATGTTCAGTAAAACGGGTACAGAAGGATCTTGCGGTCTCGCCTACGTATCCTAGGTTACAGAGACAAATAAGTAGGTAGATAAAAAATTTTGACTTGCAGTTAGAGAATTTGCGAGGACAAATGTTGAACCCTTGGTAATTGAAGCTCTTTCCTGTGATGGCCATATCACATGCTTTACAGGTATTACATTTATATGTACCTGTGATAGGTGTAGTTCCATCTATAGTTTTTTGCAGAAAAGGAATACCTTCGACAAATCTGGAGCGAGTAACATGGTCCTTAATGTTCTTGTTTCTCCGATGTGCGAAGATTGGTTTGGGAATTTTGTCCTCGTCTTCCAGATTACTGTTTAGAATGTGCCAATTGGAATTGACAATCTGACGTATCTGATTGTTCATAGTTGAGTGCTTAGTGATACAGACTAAACGGTTAGAGTTCTCTTTAATCTTAGGTTGTAACAAGGAGTCACGGTCATAAAAACTGGCTCGTTTTAGTGACATACGTACCAGTCTTTGGGGATAGCCATGTGCAAGAAATTTGGTTATTAAAATACCAGATTACCTATCAAAGTCTTGTATGTTAGAACAATTGCCACTTCTAGGGTGCCATCATTGTGTTTAATCATGATGTCCAGAAATTCAACTTGATCCCTGCTGGTGTGTGATGTGAAGCAAAGGTTTGCATCACAGGCATTGAGCCACATTAAGAATTCCTGCAACATTTGTTTGGTGTCTGTCCAGATGAAGAAAATATCATCTATATAGCGTGACCACATATAGATGGACTCAAAAAATTGAGCCACTTGATTGTATATATGGGTGTGTTCAAATTTAGCCATAAAGATGTTAGCTACCGAGGGGGTTACCAAGGCCCCCATACTCACGCCCTTGATTTGTTTATACAGGCTATTTCCAAATTGGAATGTATTTTCAGTTAGTACTATTTGTATACATTCAAGTAAAAAGGACTTACGACAGGGGACTTGATATTCATCTATAAACCAGTGAATTGCAATGAGAGCGCTGTCCTTCGGAATATTATTATATAGCGCTTCTATGTCCAGTGTGACAAGGATGTTATTGGACTGGTTAAATGGAATTCCTTCTACTTTATTAATGATAGAGGTAGTGTCAATGATGTAAGATGGTGTTTTGGATACATGTGGTCTCAATAGAGCATCCAAATATTTCGAGAGCGGCTCAGTCATTGAGCCGATCGTCGAAACTATTGGGTGGTATGGTGGATCAAGTGTATCCTTGTGAATCTTATGGATTCCATAGATACAAGGCATGGTAAAAGAAGATTGATTTAGATAGTTAAACTCCTTGTCAAAAATTTCGGGATTCTCCTGTGCCAATGTTGTTAGGGCTAGAATTCGCTTTTTGACTACTGTGGAGGGGTCCTTTTTTTGCAGGATGTAAAAGTTCTTGTCACTTAGCATGAACTTCATTTTGTGTTCATATGTCTGTGTGTCAATGAGAACAATGCCTCCTCCTTTATCGCAGGCCTTGACTGTTAGGGTATTATCTTTAGATAATATTTGGAGAGAGCAATATTCCTCTTTGGTCAAGTTGTACACCGTTTTGGGTACAAACTTAATGGCTTTCTTAAGACAGTTAAGTATTGTGTGTTCAAAGACCTGAACCTCGGAACCAAGCATGTCAAGGTTCGGTGTGAACGTAGAAGGGTTAGACATACCTGAAAGGTTTATGGGCCTATCATTGATTTGCTCTTTGTCCATAAAAAACTTTTTTAGTCTAACTTTACGAAAGAAAGTGATGATATCTTGGTACAATTCAAAGACATTAGTGGTAAAGTGTGGCACAAATGAGAGTCCTTTAGAAAGGAGACTGATGCTAGCCTCATCTAAACTTTTAGTGGAGAGATTAAAAATGGGGATTAAGTGCCTCTCCTCCAGTATTGTGCATTGTGTGTTTCCAGCATGAGATTGGCATTTTGCTGGTGATATGTATTTTGATCTTTCCCTCTGGGTGGATGTTGGAATCTGACTCTGGGCCTCCCCCTGCGAGTTCCGCGCTGGCCTAAAAAAGGCTGTGGGGTATTGGAATTGAAATTTCTATGGGGCCCTGGCTGTTCATACTGATTCGCGGAGTGCTCTCCCTCTGAGTCAGAAGTCTCTGAGAATGTATTGATCCTGCCTTGTTTCGCAGTGTTTTCGTTAATATAATGATTTTTCTGGTAAAAGCCATCAGATAAATGAGGATACGCTTTCTCTCTAGTGTTATATCTAATATCTTTTTGTAATTTGTCTATTTTCCTTTTAAGTAAATAGTCTTTAAAGGACTGTAATTCCTTGTCTGCTTGGTCTATCTTCTTTTGTGCTTCTTCTAGAGCATTATTTTTCTTAATTTTTTCTTCAAGTTCTTCAAGTTCTTTAGTTAGAGACGCCATGAGTTCTTTGGCAGTCTCTACTATCAGCATCATGAAGTCGCGCGAACATCTGTTCGCTATAAGACTCCAATTTTCTAGAAACTGTTTAACATGCACAAATAACCCGGTTATATTGCGTATTCTTAAACCCTGGGGGATCACTCCAGCTTTGAGATATGAAAGCATAAAGTCTCCATGTGCTTCAATTCTAGCCATTTTCTTTTTTAGAAAAATAAGTTCCGTTACCTCCTTATTGCTACGTAGGTTGGTAGATGAACTGTTGCTGAAACTAGTACTTGAACCAACTAGTGCCGCGAATTCTTCATCGGTAAACCCAAACGTTTTTAATGATTCCATCTGAAAAAGAATAGGATAAAGAAGGTGGAGAAGAGCAAAGTATGAAATTAGGGGTAAGGAAAAAAGAGAAAATACAAAAAGGATTCATGAGAAAGGTATTTGGATAACCACACAGACACAAACCGCCAATGGGTACCTGCCAGAGGAAATTGCTAATAGACCATAAAGCACAAGCCCCGCACAACTGGTTGTGGGTAAAATTCAAAATAAAACAAGGACCCCCTGATTCCACATAATGTTCCTAGGACAGGGTAAATACAAATAAATCTAAATTTCCTAGGCAACAAGTGACCTGAAAGTGTTTAGGTCAGACAAGTCCATGATGAGCTGCCTCTATTTCATTTAAAAAACGCATCAAGCGCCAATGTGATTTCCAAAATCTACTCATTGCAAATGATTCACCAATACATTGTCTTGCATTTTAGAATAAATCTGCTTAAGAACTGCTGACCGAAATAAATGCAGCTTGCTTGTAAATTGTAAATGCACAGAAAGAACATACTGGATAACGAAATCCTCATCGAGAAAATCCCCAAAGACAGCAAGTCAGTGATGCCTGATGAACATTCAAATAGCGAAGGAATAAACACCTTCCTTCTACTCAAGACAATAAGGAAAGGAGCTGAGTCGGTCCTGCACTCCCAAGGGGTTTTTGTGGCTTCCCCTACAAAAAAACTTTAAACATGGGGTGAAGTGGTTCAAAGAGAAACCTACCCACAAGTGGAAACTATGTACGATTTACGAGCTGCTCTAATTGGGCATTCATAAATTATCTCACTTGGTGCTGAATGAAACCTACCCTACCTGTCATATTTGGTGGGCCAAATGCCCAGAGATATTACAGTAAGTTGAGCAAAGTGGATATTTATTTTTTTTAAAGTCTGAATGCCTTTGATTTCAAAATATACTGCAATGTCTACGGTCATGTGACGTGACATACTACATTTTTTTCAAAACATATAGAGCATCACACAATCTCTTTACATAC
The DNA here is from genome assembly GCF_964261635.1 of Lissotriton helveticus. Taxonomy (NCBI): domain Eukaryota; kingdom Metazoa; phylum Chordata; class Amphibia; order Caudata; family Salamandridae; genus Lissotriton; species Lissotriton helveticus. The sequence continues at coordinate 657,793,314 of NC_136068.1, read as the reverse complement.
ATGCTCACTTCCTTCCATTTTGATATCACACTCAGCTACCTAAGAACATTCTTGGAAACGGCAGAAAGGGAAAGGAAATCTCTGACTGTAAAAAGTATTGTTCAGGTTGCAGTGAAGCACCAGATCCACACACTTCTGCTCCTGACTTCATGGGTATTGTATGAATCGTCATAAAATGCTGATAATTTAAAACATATGTTGCCTTAAGATGAGTAATGAAATCGCTGCAGAACTAAGGGCCCAAAACAGCAAAGAATCATCATACATTCACAATAATGGGGCCAATATAGAAAATAACTCATCATGAGAATTAAAGTACTGCAGAGCTGCGTCATTTAGGGAGGCAAAAGAACTGCAGAAAGAGGCAAGAGAGTTGCAGAAAAAGGCAAAAGGGACGCAGAAAGAGCAAACAGGTGGGCAGACAGAGGCTATAAAGGTGCAGAAATAGGGAAGAGGGTTGCAGAAAGATGCAAGAGGGGTTCAGAAAGAAGCAACAGAGGTGCAGAAAAAAGCAAGAGAAGTGCAGAAAGAAGCAACAGAGGAGCAGAAAGAGCCAAGAGGGTTGCAGGAAGAGGCAAGAAAAGTACAGAAAGAAACAACAGAGGTGCAAAAAGAGGCGAGAGAAGTGTATAAATAGGGAAGAGAGATGCAGAAAGTAGCAAGAGAGGTACATAAATTGGAAGAAAGGTACAGAAAGAGGCAAGAGAGGTACATAAAGTGGAAGAGAAGTACAGAAAAAGGCAAAAGAAGTACAGAAAACAAAGAAAGTTGCAGAAAGAATAAACAGACATGCAGAAAGTGGCATGAGAGGCACAGAAAGAAGCAAGAGTGGTTTGCACACCATTAGTACCTATTTAACACCCACATTTAGCAATAAGTAACAGGGGAATATTCTAGGTTTGCAACATGGTTTCCACTACGCTGTAACACTTGTCACTGCATTTTTGGTAACGTTTGGCCGATTTGGGCTAGAAACAAGGCTTTATTTTGTTCAAATCTGCAGATTAGGCAGCAGATGATGGATTATGTGGCAAATGTGGAAAATGTATAATTGTTTAAAAGTTGGTGCAGCCAAACAGTTGCATAATTCCAGTGGCCTTGCTCATACCTCTGACTAGGTCCAGAAGTGTTCCTCAGTGATTCCTTCCGTTTTTTTTCTCATTGAGTTTATAATTTAGCTTCCATGGAAACAAGAAAGACTAAACCTGAGGTCACCACTCCACAACAAAAACTACCATCACACATAATTACTCTCCACAACACATAATGCCACTCTACATAATTCCTATACACTAAATACCACACACTTTCCATCCACATAATTTCAGTGCACAACATACCACACAATTAAACTACACAAAAAAGTATATCCACTCCACTCCAAAAAACATGAGTAAAAAACTTTTAGATTTACAACACCAATAGCTCAAACTCTTGCAAATGCGAGACCTAGTACATTACAAATGCTTTTTTAACTGGTAGTCACGTTAGCATAGTTGAGGAGAAAGGGGGCGTAGGACTTACAGGAGGTGCCAGATGGGCTTCTTGCCCCCACAGTCCCTCAGGAGTAAAGTGGAATTTATCCCCCAACCCATTAATGTGCCAGGAGGCACGTTTTTCAGAGTGGTGGAGAAAGGGGTGATATGACCTCCAATGACCTCTTAGCAATCCCAATTGGTGGCCAACTATCCCTCCTATTAACTCTAGGAGGTCCCACACAGCAGCATTGCTAAGTTCTCATATAAGGCCACACCCTTTTTTCCACCACTCGCCAAATGTGCTCCATGGTGCGCATTTGCATGGGATTAAAGTCCACTTCGCTGCCGGGGTCCTTAGGGGCCACCTCACCTACCTGTTACCTCCAGTAGGACCCCAAACATTGGGATTGCTGAGTGGTGGACACAAGCCATGCCCCCTGTGTCCACCACTCTGCAAACAGGCATCCTGGTGTGTTCTTGTTGGGGGGTGATGTCCCCTTGCCCTCCGAGGGTCCCTAGAGGCCAACTAGCCCTGCTGTTACCTCCAGTCAGTCCTACACAGCTGGATTGCTGAGAGTGGTCTGAGGCCACGCCTCCTTTTTACAACATTCTGCAAACGTGCTGCCTGGTGCACTGCTGCTCGGGGGATGAAGTCCACTTCAGTCCTGAGGATCTCAGGACACAAGGGAACCTCATTGCCCCACCAGCCGTGTGCCAAGAGGCACTTTTGCAGAGTGGTGTAAAAAGGGGCATGGCCTCCTATCACCTCTCAGCAATCCCACTGTGTGGGTGCTTACTCGAGGTTCCTAGTGACCAAGTTGGTCCCTAGGGATCCTCAATAGCAAGGAGGACATAATCCCCCAACAGAGAGCGTGCAAGAAGGCGCATATGCAGAGCCATGAGGAGAGGGGGCGGGGCCTCCAGCGAGTTGCTGGTTTATTTTTTTTGTTTTTTTAAGGGAGGACCTTCCCTGGACCACTTTTGGCCCTGGGGACCCCATCACTGTTGGCATACAATGCCTTTTTTATTTTGGAGGGGGGCCCATGTGGTCCCCACCTGAGGAGAATTTGGGCCCGGGGATCCCATCTCCCGGAGCCCAGCCTTCTTTTTTTGTTAAAAAAGGGAGGGGCAGCATGGCCCCCCTCCTGGGCAATTTTCAGTCCTGGGGATCCTGGGGCTTGGGCATTGCTTTTTATTAAAAAAAAAAAGGAAGGAGGGCCAAGCGGCCCCCTTCCAGGGCATTTTCGGCCCCGGGGACCCCATCCCCTGGGCTTTGGCATTCTTTTTTTATTTTTTTTTATAAACTGAGGGAGAACAAGTCCCCCCCCCCATTGCTGGGCCACTTCTGGTCCCGGGTCCCCAGCCACCTGGGACGGCCCTAACCTAGGGGATCATGGGGGGGAGGCCCCAATGCCCCGACGGTCCCAGCCAGCTCTCCACCTCCTGCAGGAGCCTACATTGCTTTTGGGCAAGTAGAGCTGCTGACATGCAGCTCCCCTTGTTTAAAGGTAATTCTGCTTTGCTTCGCGGAAGCAAGAGCAGTTTTCCTGCTCTCACTTCCAAGAAGCAAAGCAGTGTTTGCTATGACAGGGAGGGAGCCGTTCTCCTACCCTGCCATAGCACACGGCAATGTCCCAGGGGTGGGCCCACCTGGACATTGCTTGACCCGGCCCTGGGGGGTGGCAGTTCCCAGGGCCATTGAGGGCTCCAGGAGGGGAGCCACGTGGCCACCCTCCCTTTGAGTGAAAAGCCCAGGGGAGGAGTTGGTTCCCGGGGCTAGGGATATTCTACTGACCCCTGCCCTTCATTTATGTATGCCCCGGGGAGGTGGTGGTCCCCGGGGCAGTGTGGGGGGGCTTGAGCCCCCACATAGTTTTAGAAAATATCCCCAGGGAGGTGGCAATCCCTGGGATGCAGAGGGGTGCATGGTCCACCACATTTAAATCTTGTAGAAGCGGGGAGGTGGTGGTCCCCGGGGCTTAGGGGGGCCAGCAAGGCACCCCACTCCTAATTACCAATACTACGGAGAGGTGGCTGTCCCTCTTTGTTTTTGTCCTGGGGGTCCAAGTTGGACCCCTGAGCAGGCCTAATGGTTCAGGGTGTTTCTACCCTGCACCCTTTTTTGTTTTTAATCTTTTTTTTTACTGTTTTATTGTGACTGGGTTACCGAATCCCAAGATGGCTGCCAAAACTTCCTGGTATGGAGTGTTGACAGCCAATCAGAATGAAGCTCATGCTAGGGAGGGTTTGTGAATCCTCCTCGGTGCTCAGATATCAATCATTTTATTGTTTGAACTTCTCAGCAACAACTGAACGGATTTTCATAATTTAACAAAAAGGGCGCTTTCTGAATCAAGAGATATCTTTTTGCCAAATTTTGTGTGATTCCATTCAGCAATTTGGGCTGTAGCCATGTCTAAAATTATATGGAAATTAACATGGGAAAAACGCGTTTTGGGACTCCCCTTTTTTCTGGACCCCAACTTGACGAATCACTTCAAAATTTTCAAGAAAGGAGCTGACCTGAGTGCACCATTAGGTTTAAAAAATGTGCAAAGATTCGTCAATTGGTGCCAAAGATATTGGCAAAAGAACAAAAGCTTTTTGAATAAAAACAAGGTTTAAACTATAACTACCTACTGGCAACCGCAAGTAGGTAATTTATATTTATAAAATAAATAAAACCACTTGCCTTTTGTTCGCATTGGTTTTATTTATTTCATGTTCACTATCCTGTCGAATATTGTCTTCCACCCCCTCACTCCTGCCCTAACCCTGCCCCACCCCACCTCGCTTAGCTGCACTGACCGCGACTTCTATACACTGATTTACACATGTATGAGTGTCTCTGTGCAATGTGTGTATAATGTAAAGTGTTCTGACACCTTTCACTGGTATGAGTGACGCTATAAAGCTAATTGAATCAGAGAGAAAGTGGTTATGGAGACTTCAGGGGCACTGTCAAATGGTTGTAATAAGGGAATCCGTAGCAGAGGTGGTCATTGGGGGGCGCCAACTAACATTGTCACACAGCGGGCCACCAGTGCTAAAGCCAGCCCTGATACCCAAAACCTCACCTAAAAAAAGTATAATTCTGTTGATTGCTGCATGGTAGAAGTGACACAATCTTCAGGACTTCACTTTTGCAAGATAATGCTTTTTCAACCCAAGGAAGATAATGAATAGAATTACTTAGAACCCTCTGCCTAAAAAATTCAGTTTCACAGCACATTGCTGTGAACACACAGTAGCAGTTGTTAGGGGCACTCTAAAAAATCCTTTAATCTTGGGGGTAAAGTGACCTATATGCTACCCACCAAAGTTATATTCCATCAGGGGCAATGGAGATATCCAAATTGTGAGGCAAGAACTGCCATAATGTTCTCCATCTCGTTTTTCTATTTTCCAATTGATAACACGCCTCCACTGTGCGTTCCCCGGCGGTAGAGTAGGGTTAGTGGTAGTGTTCAGACCTGATGGAATCAGTTACCACCACTTCTTCTAAAGAGAGGCATTGTTTGTTTTTCACTGGCCTATGAAACAAGATCTCACTGGTGGCCTCTTTAGTCGGAGATAGCCTTACTTAATAATTAGGATATCATCCCTGAAGGTTTATTTTGAGGCATTTTTTATTTAAAAAAATTATAAGAAGTGAATAATTGAATTCGGGGTAAGGCATGAGGATTAGATAAGCTGTTTCTGTTTCCTGTCTCAGAGGAACACTGATGTCATGGAATAATTTGTGCTTTGGAAACCAGAACAAGTCTCATTAATCAGATTTGACAATTTAATTATCTGACATTTACTTAGTGCTCCTCTCCTTCATGTGTAAATACATGGATGTCTCTTATGATTGAAGTTAAGGGCGTCATCATTTTCAGAGGATGGAAAAACGTTGTTGATGCCAAGGTCCATCTTTTGCCAGCGGTAAAAAAACATAAGCAACCTCTATTTCATTTTAAAATTGCATCAAGTTTCAATGTGACACTCCCAAAAACAAAATGTAAAAAACATTCAGATTTACAACCCCAAAAGCTCTGACTCTTGCAAATGCGAGACCTATCACATTCCAAATGCTTCTTTAACTGGTAGTCATGTTCGCAGATTTGTGGAGCAGGAGGACTGGGTCTCCAACCAGCGCTCAGGAATTCTGCTGCGTAGGACTTACAGGAGGTGCTAGGTTGGCTTCTTGTCCCCACAGTCCCTTAGGAGTAAAGTAGACTTCATCCCCCATCCAGTACTGTGCCAGGAGGCACATTTGCAGAGTGGTAGAGAAAGGGGGGAAATGGCCTCCAAAGACCTCTTAGCAATCCCACTTGGGGGTCAACTACCCCTCCTATTACCTCCAGTAAGTCCCACACAGCAGCATTTCTAAGTTCTCATAGCCAATTAGCTGACCTGTTACCTCCAGTAAGCCCCAAACAGTGGGATTTGCTGAGAGGTGGACACATTCCATGCCCCCTTTGTCAACCACTCTGCAAACCTCAAGTAAGCCCCACACAGTTAGATTGCTGAGACTTCACCCCCCAACAAGAGCATTTGTGCTCTTGCTGGGGGATGAAGTCACCTTACTGTCTGAGCATCCCTGGAGGCCAACTAGCCCTCTTGTTACCTCCAGTAAGCCAATAGGCACTTTTGCAGAGTGGTGCAAAAAGGGGCATGGCCTCCTACCACCTCTCAGCAATCTAACTGTGCAGGGCTTACTTGAGGTTCCTGGTGGGCTAGTTGGCCCCTAGGACCCTAAATAGCAACAGGGACATAATCATCCAACATAGAGCATGCCAGGAGGCTCGTATGCAGAGCCATGAGGGAATGGCGTGGGGCCTCCAGCGAGTTGCTGGTTTCTTTCTTTTTTTTTGCCATTACATCAGGGCTTGGGAATTCTTTTTTATTTTTTTATAGAAATTGTGGGTGACCGAGTGGCCCCGCTCCTGAGCCAATTCTGATGCCGGGTTCCCATTCCCCAGGGACGACCCTCATGTTGGGGAATTGGGGGGAGCCCTAATACCCCCACGGCCCCAGCTGGCTCTCCACCTCCTGCAGGAGCCTACCTTGCTTTTGGGCAAGGGCAGCTGCTGGCAAGGAGAGCTGCTGACATATCAACAAAGTACCCATCTAACATAACAGACATTCTTAAGTGGGGGTTGTTACATGCCACACCTATACATCACTCACTAAGGAAGTGGAAAAAAGGGAAATAAATCCTTTTTATAAATAACCCTTTCCCATTAGAATAGTAGCATGCTTCATCACTATTTTAAACCTGATCCCTACAAGTCCGGGTGGGCTCGAAAATATTCCAAGGAGTGCTTTTATTAAAGTTTTCTAAGGGGTGTAAAATGAAGATAAAAATTCCTCATCCACTCCCATGCTTCCCTCTATTACCTGGGTGGATGGGAAAGTTTAAAACAAAAGCACATACAGGACTGTAGGATATAATGGTCCTATGAACCTTTTGTTCACCAACATGTTTCAGCCCTAAGCTATTGTCCTGATTCTGTCCTAGGTTTTCGTCAGGGTGGGTTAATTTTCCTATCGTACCCCAGTGACATATTTTTACGTGAGATTTTTTTTGTAGTAAAAAGGCTAACTCAAGGCATGCACAGGCAGTGTTAGACCAGTCAATCCAGTTTATACCCTGTACATGTGTATGTCTAACCCCTTGGGTGGTTGGGTTTGGCCCTGTAATTAAACTGTTGTTAAGGGTCCCTACCCTCCATACCACCTATTTGGCTCCAATCTTCCCGGCTTGTGTACAACCCATAACTAAATATCTGAAAGGGGATCAACAAGTCAGGCACTGAAACCAAATTATCTTAGCCTACCTCCACAGCCCAACACCTTTGGCCATGAATAACAGGATTTGACCACAGTGTCTGATGTTCAGAGAGGCCCTACAACCAATTGTCTGAGGGAGGCCAAAACTCACTGTGTATCCTGAAGGCCATGTGCAGCAGGAGTTGGCTTCATGGACCAACTTTAGATTCAACCCACCACAAGTGGCAGATTAGATACCCACACTATAGTGTTTTGCATATGGACTGTTTATTTGCTCAACTCACCATAAGTGGAGTGTCGTGTAGTTCCTATATTACCCATGCAAGACCTGCGCATTTGGATAACATAAACTGTGGATTGGTGACAGACTGGTTCCATACACCCCCACCGAGAAATGTTAGCCTGTTTGCATTTAAGCTAGCTCACAGTGGTACTAGTGTCTCCTCTTATCGGGGAGAGATTTGTTTCTGGGAACCTTAGACAACCCTGATCCTTCAAGATCGTGGAAACAATGTACTACTTTTAGCTCAGTCACTCGTGCTCATTTAGTTTATCTCAAAGATACACAGAATAAACAGTTTGGAGGTTTCAATAAGGATTTATTGAACAGTTGTTATTCTCGTGTAAAATATATGAGCTGCAACAACCATTAGACAGTAGCAGAGATATATGATTAACAGTACAGTGAATGTAAAAGGATATTACAGTTCTACCGTCTTGTAATAAGCATGAATAAATACATGCATACAAAATTTATGATAAAAGTGTGCGTTCTCCTACGATGCCTCTCTAGACGTACATAAGTGTACCTAGCATGTGAGTAGATGTAAAGCCAAGAATCCCTCTAGGATTTAGTTAAACCCCGTTACCTGAAGTGTGAAAATGTTCAGACCACTGTCAGCTGGAGCCTCTGCATGCAGGAGCCTCAGCATCTCTGGTAAGTGTGTCGGCTTGGAGGTCTAGGTTCCCTCTGACTAATACTAGGAAGAGGGGCTATATTTATACAGAAAGTATCTAGATCTCCTTTGTCCCTTGTTGCTTGTATTAGCAATTATTGGATTTGAGCTTAACGTATGGGATGAACCTTGTATATAGATATAGGGAGGAAGTTGGTGTAGCCCCAGCCTGGTTTTCAAGATCCCTTATGAATATTCATTCATACTGTGTCAGTCTAATGATGAAGTCATAGAACGTCATTGTTCAGGGGAACCCTCCTTCTGCACTCAGGACAAGAACTAGGTAAAGGTTCAATCCTAAAAAGGCTTGTCACTGTGTAGTGTAGGGGAGGTGATGTAGGTGAAATTGTATGATGTTACCTGGGTCTATATTAGGGTACCTATATGAAACATAACAGTCATTCTTACTGACCATCTACTGGCAAGGGGGTAGTAAGACTTGAGGAAGAACTTGATCTCCTCTTACTAGAGGTGTAAAAAGATTGAACTCGAGTAAATAAGACGCCCTTGAAGAACGAAGGGTCAAAATGGGGTTAACGCCCAAGGATAGCAGCAATTCAAATAGGGAAAAAGAGGAAACTGTTAAACCTAAGATCCCCAAAGGGATTGCCTCAGAGGTTAGTGATGATGTTGATATCAACAAATGGTTTGTAGCCTTTGAGAGGACCTGCAAAAGGATATGTAACCAGTACAAGGGGTCTCTATTGTGGGAGTTGTTCTTAGTCAAAGGCAGAGATCGAATTCTGACCATTAATGACAATGTGGCTAAGTCCTATCTCTATGGGAAGATGACTTTAAGTAAGGATTTGAACATACCACAGAAGAGTATAGACTGAATTTTAGGGATACACATACAGGTCAAAAATAGACATGAGTGGACTTTGTGGACTCTGCAGTCAAAGCACTATAAGGCTGGATAAAAGGCAATGAGTGGAGACTTATGATGGGCTTTATAATTTAATAATGAAAGAGCACATTTTAAGTACTTGGACCACAGACACATTGCATCAACATCTGGTGTATTAAAAGTTGTATACTTCCATAAAGTTGGGGAATATAGCTGACAAGTGGGTCAGAAACAGGGTGTCCAAGAAGGCCCATGGTGGGAGTGACCACAACAAGGGTGCTCAGACTTCCCAGCAGGGTGAAGATGTGAGCAAACAACAAAGACAAGAGAATGACTTCTCTAAAGGCCCCAAATGTTCTTCTTTAGGAGGGTGGACCCTGGGACTCTTCCAAGCCCAATGGTAAGGTTATCAGGGTAAGAAATGGGATCCTACAAAGATAGCCGGTATAGGGGTATGCTATGACTGTCAGTAATCTGGGCATCAGAACGGGGATTCATCATGACCCAAGATGTGCCCCAATGGTGAAAAGTACAGGGGATTGGTTTGTATTGGAGTGAGGATGGAAGTGTGCTTTGGAGTATACCCAGAGGCTACATTAGTTTCTATGGGTGGGAAGATTCTGAAAAATCTGACCGACTTGCCTCCAAGCACGGAGAAGTACAGGCAAGGGAATAGAGGGTTTGAGGGATACAGGTGTTGGTGTCACTATAGTGGCAACTAGAATAGGTTCAGCACACCAAATGATACCTGGTGTTAGTCACTAGGTAAACATTACTGGCAATGAGATTAAGTTTCATCAATGGCATTGGAAAACTTAAAGTGAGGTGGGGTTATTGGCTCAAAGAAGGTGGTTGTGTCCCCTGCCATCTCAGAGGAATGTCTGTTAGGAAATAATCTGTAAACGTCTGCTTGGGCAAAAGTGGAAAGTAAGGCTCCTGCAGAAATACTGCATCTCCCTGAGGGTGTGTATGTGGCAACACGAGCACAAACAGCACCAACAGCTACTACATGGAAGCCTGGAGACTGAAATAATAACCCAAATCTCCCAACACAAGAGAAATGGCATGACCACTGATCAGTCAGTTTCAAGGAGGTCACAGGACCAGGGGTGAAGGTCTCCTGCAGGAGATGTCCTGGTGCCTGAAGACAGATGATCTGCATCTGAAGGAGCCTGGCTTGTCCTGGCAGAACTCCTATGTGTGGGGGATGTGCAATGAGGACCTAAGCCAAGGACAAAAGTCATGCCCTGCTCTTGAAGGTCTTAGCTACAAACTGCAAGGCAAGAAGAAGGAGCTGTCAGCGGTACCCACAGGGTCCAATGGGAAGATGGGTTCCTGTACACTGAGGCCAGGGTCCTCAAATCAGGGGCAACCAGTGGTGGCCCCCCACATGTACAAAGAGTTAATTCTTACCTCAGCTCATGACAACCCCCAGCGACATCTGGGACAAACTAAAAGCTGGGATAGGTTAGTTGCCAATTTTTATTTTTAAGGCTCCCTTAATTCCACTTCTAGGGGTTGGGACTCCCTTTGAGAGGGTAAGTATTAGCATCATTGGTCCCCTTGACCCTCACACTGCATCTGGGAAGAGATTCATTCTAGTGGAAGTGCATCATGCAACTAGGAACCCAGGCACATTTCCCTTTAGGACTGTCACTGCTCCTGCAGCAGCAAATTACCTCCTTAGCATTTTCGCAAGAGTGAGGTTTCCCAAGGAAGGGGTGTCTGATAGAGGAATCAACTTCTTGTCTGCATATCTAAAAGCTATGTGGGATGAATGTGGTATAACCTAGAGGTTTACTACCCCATATCACCCCACAAATAAATGGTTTAGTTGAGAGATTCAGAATAACAATGAAAAGCATGATAATGTGCCCCCCTGAAAAATTCAAAAGGAAATTGAATGCCTCTAGTTGAATATAGAGAGGGGCTTCAGAAAGGGGTTGGCTCTAACCCATTTGGCCTTCGGTTTGGTCGACATGTGAGGGATCCCCTACGTTTGATGAGGGAAGGCAAGGAGAAGCTCCTTAAAGAACCCAAACTTGACATAGTCGACTATGCACTGGGCTTGCATTCAATCTTGGCTGAGTACATGAAAAAGGCAAGCAGAAATATGGAGGCCAGCAAAGAGCTTGTCAAGCTTTGATATGACCAATTGTCAGCACTGGTTGAGAAAATATCACATAATTTGGTGCGGGTGTTGAAGCCTGTGGCTCTCAGGGTTCTCTAGGCCAAATGAACTGGGCCCTATCCATTTTGGGAAAAAAGTGAAGTCACCTACTTTGTGCACTTAGGTACCCCTAGGACTACTCACAGTGTTCTCTATGTAAATCGCCTAAAACCACACCAATACAAAGCCTACATGACCATGCTCATGGTCACTGATGGATGTCAGGAATGGAAAAGTTAAATCCTCCCTTACCTACTGTCACATTATCCAAAAGATAGTTTGTGCAGCAGAGGGGGTTATCTTCTCAGACTCTCTCACTACACACCAGCAGACTGATTGCAGGCACGTCATAAACCAGTTTGCTGAGCTCTTTTCTTTGACCCCTAGTCAGACAACATGGTGTGTTCATGATGTGGACACTGGTGGAATCCTTCCTATGAAAAACAAGATTTATAGACTGTCTGATCAAGTTAACGTTTATATCAAGGCTGAGGACAGAAAGATACAGGAGCTAGGGGTAATAAAACCTTCTGATAGTCTCTGGGCCAGCCCAGTGAAACTGGTCCCCATATCTCACTCAACAGGTGAGGAACCAGAGTTGAGGTTTTGAGTGAATTACAAGGGTTTAAATGCTGTCACAAACAAATGGATGCACACATCATACCATGACGAGCTCATTGATAAGTTGTGTGCAGACAATATCTTGAGTACATTTGGTTTAACAGCAGGGCATTGACATATTTTTCTCACATAGAAATCCAAGGAGAGATCAGCTTTTTTTTTACCACTGAAGAACACGTGCAATTTTTAAGTGATGCCTTTTGGATTATAAAATGCATCATCAGATCCACCTGACAAAACTACTACAGGCCCTGCAGCGGGCTGACCTAACCAAGGCCAGTAAGTGCCATAGAGGGCAGAGTTCAGTTGTCTACTTGGGCTACCTTGTAGATCAAAGTGATGTGTAACCTCTCAAGGCTAGGAGGCGCTAGGGGGCGCACAGCGGAATGGCTGCCTGAACCGCAGCTCCGCCGGGCGATCACCATCGGAGGGATCGAACTCCGCCTTCACCACGCTGTTCCGCTTTCCAAACGCGGCAATCATCGTGTGAAGATGCAGGGAATTGGCGACGGGGGACTTTTCGACTAACGCGCTGGTCGAAATGACTTTTAGCAGCGTTTACTGCAAAGCGCGATCATTTGCCTGACAATATGGCCGCCGGCGGGACGTGAGCCCAGGACATACAGGGCGACGCGTCCTCTCTGCAATCTCCTGCGTTACCTGCAACGAGCCGCGGTGAGAATATGTGCTCGAGACCTGTGCGCCTGCAGCATTTGTTCATTTAGCCCCAGTAAGGGGTCAGAGGACCACATAAACGCCCGGACTCAACTGCCTGACAATATGGCGGCGGTGGACTCCTAAGCACCGGGATGAACGCCTTCGCGCCAAAACGCGCTATAACTGCCGCACTGCTCTGGGGGCTGAGAGGTGATCACAGTCAAGCAAGCGGACCACTGTGCACACACCAGTGCAAACTGACCTGACCAAATTGCTGTCATCGACCACACTGCCACATGGGTGCAAGTCCAGCAGTACAGACTACACGCTACAGTGCTGGTGGGTCATACGTGGTAGAAGGCGACCCCACAGTGTGCCTCCTGTAAAAGGCTCCCGGACGGTGACGCAGGCGATCATAGACACCACCACGCCAAACTGAGGTGAGAGTGCATGGATCGCGTCCTCCCCTCGTAAATTGCGCGGTCTGCTGTGCTGGGCCCAGACGCCTGATCGGTGTCCCGCGAGCGTGCTATCTATCTGTACTGAGGCATCACGGCAGCAGCGATAAGAACAACGAGGGCTTCTGGGCCCGCGCTCAGGAAGACAGCTTCCCCCTCCACCACCATGGGTAAACCTGATAAACAACAACCCAAGATATCATTCGACGCTAAAAAGGCGACAAGACCGATGGACGGGACGGCGGAGGACGGCGGTGCGACCGAAACACTGCCCAGTACCAACATGGAGAAGATTCTGCTGGCGATCCAGTCGAATCTACAAGACATTAATGGTAAGCTTGATAATCTTACGTGCAGGATGGATGGTATGGCCGCCCGTCAGGAAAAACATGGCGAACGTCTGGATGAAGCGGAGACCAGGCTTTCAGCTGTTGAGGATGAGGCGCGGACCTCCACTACGAAATGCACAGGTATGGAACGTCTCTTGGAGGTGATTAGAGCTAAGGAGGAGGATTTAGAAGCACGCTCGAGGCGCAATAACGTCAGAATAGCGGGCCTGCCGGAGTCGACCAACACTGGGCGGATGGAGCAATTTGTCGAGAACCTGTGTAAAGATCTCTTTGGCGCGGAGGCCCTATCCTCGGTCTTCATAGTGGAGCGGGCCCACAGATCGTTAGCTCCCAAGCCACCACCTGGCGCCACACCTAGGCCTATTGTGGCGAGAATTCTCAACTACCGAGACAGGGACACGATCCTTCGGCTTGCACGGGAAAAGGGCAAAATCACCTATCAAGGCAACTCCCTCGAGTTCTACCCGGACCACACGGTTGCAGTCCAACAGGCACGTAAGGAGTACTCATCAGTGAAGGCCAAGTTGCGTGATTTGAACATTGTCTACTCCATGTTATACCCAGCGAGGCTGCGAGTGATGTGGAAGGGGAAGGCAATCGTTCTGGCATCACCGAAGGCTGCGCAGGACTTTGTTAAAAGGACACAGCGCGAGGCGAGAGAGGCCTCGCAAAATGACCAGCACAGAGACTCGGACTGAGGTCGTTGCTGTTATCCCTTGTTCTCAAGCGGTGAGTTTTGTGGCACTATTTCACACTCTGGTTGGCCACGGGTCACTGTTGACTGTATTGGATGGCTCGGTGCGGGGGCATCCACATGGGGGGGGGTACATATCGCTATCAGCTACTACCTGTGAGACTCTGGGACTGTCTCCAATGACACGATCAGGACTAATGTACGACTCTGTTATTTCCCTTGATTTTTTGTTGCTTTTCCCCTGTGGCTGACCCTGACCGCGCTATCTGCCTATCAACACGTTATCCATGAGGCCGGAACGGACTGCTGCAGTAACAGGTGCCGGAGGCGATTAACGGGCCCCCACTCCTGGCGATAGCAATGCGTACTTAGCTCTCGGGGTCCATAGGCCGCGATATGTGTACAGGACTATCACTTACTGTGAATTACCGACTTGGGATGCAGACTCTGGCTAAAGTCAGTCCATTTGCTTGTATGTTGGGGTGTTGCCCATGGGCTGCGTCACGCTAAAAGTAGATGGCACCGCACTTCTAATGATGTCGAGCTTTCGCGGTGGGGCCTTATGACACCGCTGCTGCTCGGATAATCTTGTTGAGATGCGGTGGTGATGGAGGGGGGGGCGGAAGGTTGATCTCTAGTATCACGCATATTTACAGTTGTTATAGTATCGCCGGAACCCGACCACCGGGTGTAGAGTTGTGGTCCTAGCGGACCTCCGTAAGGGTATTACCCACTAAGTGTTCTAACTGTGGGCACTGTATTGATGCAAGTTCTTAGTGCGAGCACTGAGTTGAAGGTTATGAAGTTGAGGGATTTGTGCTCTGAAGGGGTATGGCTTCGGCAGGTTGGGGATGCTGGAGTGGGTGGGACTTGGGGTGGGGGGATGTTTGACTGTTTACAAAGACCGAAGACTTTACCAATGTACACATTATTGGATTATACACAGCGAGTGATTGTCATTGCGGCTTATGATCACAGTGAAGGGGGGGGACGGGTTCTGGACATGACCCTTGTGTGTGTTGGTGTGAGTGGTGTTGCATTACTTATGAGCGAAAGGTTCTGGAAGTGAACGCAGAGTTAGCATGAACGTCCTTACTTGGAACATACGCGGATTCTCACGCCCTCAGAAAATTAGACAGGTATTCGCTAGCCTTACCAGATGGAACATCGACATAGCATTCCTGCAGGAATCACATCTCGCACCGCACACTCACACCACATTGGGGTCGAGATGGGCGGGGAGATCCTACAGGGCATCATACTCATCTTACTCCCGGGGGGTGCTTATATTGATTAAGAAAGGGATCGAATTTGAGGAAAAGCATGTGACGCATGACCCGGCTGGCAGGTATGTGCTGGTGTCAGGTACACTGAGGGGACAACACGTCACACTCCTTAATGTATATGGCCCGAATACTGATGCCCCGGAATTTTATCGAGAAGTTTGGGGACACATGCAGAAACACAATACCACACACATGTTATGCGGGGGGGACTGGAACGTAACATTACGAGACGGGTTGGATCGCTCCTCACTATCAGTGGAACAACACAAACAATCTAGACTAATGGTGGGTCACATGATGGAGGATCTGGCCTTAGCAGATCTCTGGCGATTACAACACGGAGACGCGCCTGGCGCTACGCACATCACTGCATCTCACAATAGTTGGTCCAGGTTGGACTACTGGCTGGGGTCCAAGGACATGGCACTGTGGGCTCGCACGTTGCAAGTCTTGCCACGCACTTTATCGGACCACAACCCGGTTCTGCTGCAGTTGGACATTCCACAGTATGTACCCCCCCCTTTTCAATGGCGTTTTAACTCCCAAGCCCTGACAGACCCAATATATGTTGACACATTGACGAAAGCGATCAAAGACTACTTCGCTATTAACTCTCAGACTACTGAGGACCCATGCCTCCTCTGGGAAGCCTTTAAGGCCACGATAAGAGGTGTCTGCATTAGCACTACTATTGGGGTACTCAAGGACATTAGGGGTCAGATTCGTCGCTGCGAAAATCAAATGAGGGACTTGGAACTACAATACGAAGCAACGCAGGACATCTTATTATTACCCAGATTGCGCGACTTAAACACTGAACATGCTGATTTTTTAACGTCGGAAATTAAGTACTTAGACCGCAAGCATACGGCTAGAGCCTTTGGAGAAGGGGGTAGACCAGGGGGTGTACTGGCACGGAAAATATGTGAAGGTCGGGGACAGACAGCGATACTACGAGTTAAATCCAGGGAGGGGGTGCTCCGAACACATTCCACTGACATATTGCAATGTTTTGTGGACTCCTATAGCACTCTATATCAATCTCAATCAACAGCGGCCGAGGAAGAAACATATGACTACTTGCATGATGTGGCAATTGGCTGGCTTTCGGACGCACATAGGGAATATTTAGCGAGGCCAATTACTGTGGAAGAGGTCACCGAGGTGATCTCTTCACTCCCAAACGGAAAAGCACCGGGCCCTG
Organism: Lissotriton helveticus; assembly: GCF_964261635.1. Classification (NCBI taxonomy): domain Eukaryota; kingdom Metazoa; phylum Chordata; class Amphibia; order Caudata; family Salamandridae; genus Lissotriton; species Lissotriton helveticus. The sequence goes on along the minus strand of NC_136068.1, from coordinate 657,776,815 downwards.
ATGGGTACACGTCCGAATTTTATAAGAAGTTTGTAGATGTCATCGCCCCCTATCTGGTGGACATGTATGGTGCATCTTTTGAGAAATCACTGCTCCCCCCCACACTACGGGAAGCCATGGTCATTGCACTCCTAAAACCATCCAAGGATCCAGAACACTGCGATTCCTACAGGCCCCTGTCCCTGATCAACGTAGACTCGAAGATAATAGCTAAACTGTTGGCGGTCAGGCTGTCCCCTTTGATGACTCGACTGGTCCTTCCGGACCAAGCGGGGTTTGTACCCACTAGGTCTACCTCGCATAATACCAGATCCCTATTTGCATTGGCACACTACCTGAAGCCCTCGGTTAGAGCTGTGGCTGTGATGCTTGACGCTGCGAAAGCGTTCGATTCAATTGAATGGCGTTATATGATAGCTGTCCTAAATAGGATGGGTTTCCCAAAAAGGTTTGTCCAATGGATCTCCTTGCTATATACTCAACCATGTGCAAGGGTCCGGGTTAATGGCTATGTCTCAGCGCCGTTTGACATTGGGCGAGGAACAAGGCAGGGCTGCCCACTGTCACCCCTGCTCTTTGCGCTGGCGTTAGAGCCCCTAGCGTGCATAGTGAGACAAAATTACAAGGAATCGGCGTTACAATTTGTGGCTAGGCCGATACACATATCGCTCTATGCAGACGATATGCTCCTATACGTGCGCGATCCAGAGGTGCATCTCAACCCGATACTCAGAGAGTACATCCGTTTTGGAGGGCACTCTGGATTAGCGATCAATTGGTCCAAATCCTCAATAATACCTCTCACGGACACCACAGCTCCCTTTGAGGTTGATTTTCCACTAGAGTGGCAGCAGGATCCGATTCGCTATCTGGGGATCATGTTTCACAGAAATCCGGAAGAAGTCATGCGAGCTAACTATGGGGTGGTACTTTCCAAACTGGACGAGAAGGTCCGTCGGTGGATCCATTTACCTCTATCGCTTGCTGATCGAATAGCGATCGTCAAAATGAACGTTTTACCCAAGTTACTATATCTTTTTAATAATATACCCATCACGCCAACACGAGAGGTCTTCCGCCATATAAAGTCACTGGTACTAACCCTGATATGGGCGGGTAAACAAGCTCGCATTGATTTACAGACACTGACGCTCCCGATTGCCGAAGGCGGCTTTGGGGTGCCTGATTTTCTGCTATATTACCTCTGTGCCCAGGCACAGTATGCAGCATACTGGTACCACGAAGTCCCCTATCTTTCTCACGTGGCTATTGAGGAGGGAGATGCCCATCCTATCCCCCTATCCGCGATATTGTCACACACCAGACCGCCACTGCATGCGAATGATATCAACACTGTCGACACCACGATTAAAGCGTGGAATAAGCTGGGGCAGTTGGCTCACAAAACCCCGTTATATGCACCGGACATGCCATTGCAGTATCATCAGGCGTTGTCAGTCACTGGAGAGAAAGTGGGGATGTCTTTGCTGACTAGAGCTGGAATTGATAAGATGGGTGACGTGTTTCAGGAAGGCACATTTCAGGACAAAGACAGATTGAGTTATATCCAAAACCAGACTCCTATGTTCAGATTCACATATTATAGGTTAATGAGGGCATTGAGGGAGTACTACCCGTCCTTCCCTGCGGAACCGGAAAGCCTGGCACCCCTGCAGATGCTGATCACTACAAGTGACCTGTCACACTTGGTGTCCAGACTGTACACTGCTGCACAATCAGAAATAGCGGGCCACACACTTAAGGCTAAGGGGAGGTGGGATGCGCTACTAGATACACCACTAACAGTTGAGGAATGGCACAGCTCCTGCGCACTGACACAGATACTGACACCAAATGGAAATCTGAGAATTATTCATTTCAAGTTCATACATCAGGCCTACTACACACCGACGAAACTGCGTAGATTTGGACTGCAAGAGGAAGACAAATGCAAGCGTTGTGGCAGGGAGGGTGCGGATTTTGTGCATCTGGCCTGGACTTGCGAGAGAGTAGCGGAATACTGGGTAGAGATTACTGCCAAACTCACGACCATGTTAGAGGAAGAGGTACAGTGCACGCCACAGGTCTGCTTACTAGGTATTTTACCCCAACTCAGAGCGCTAAAGCGCAGATTCTGTGCAATCGCCTTGTTACTGGCGAAAAGACAGGTGGCGCAATGTTGGCACAGCCGTAGGGTACCGACTACAAAGGTGTGGCTGCATGACATGTCCATCTGTCGAGATAAGCTGCAAACGAATGAGGAGGACCTACCAGTGCACTCGAGACCAAAGGATATATGGTGTTTCTTAACTGCCTACCTAACCACACTGCAGGGAGATGATGAGGATTAGATTGTCCTACAGAATGCGCTGATGTGTGTGATACTGGGGAGAGAGTCGGGGGGGATGGGGATCACACTGGGGTGATGCTGGAATACTGTTCCACTTACTGTATAGGTTGTGTATGAGATACATGCAAGGTCTTAAGTTGGGGTATGTTTACTGTTACATTGTTCTGTCATGACAAAATGTAAGACTCATACTGACTATTTGCCAAGAATCCTGCGGAGGGCATACCAGGCGGCTCGGCCTGGAATTTCCGCACTGCTTTGCATGTCTGTCCTATTGTTTATTGGATAAACATCATCAATGGCGGGCCGGCCTCAGGGTTGTAGGCTCAGGCTGTGTAATATGCTGACTGTGAATAAAGGTCTTACAAAAAAAAAAAAAAAAAAAAAAAACCTCTCAAGGCTAAAACCCAGACCTTCCTGGATTTGGGGGGCTGCCAAGACCCAGACGCAAGTTAGGGCTTTCCTTGGATTGATTTGATATTACAGGAGGTCTGTGAAGCAGTATAGTGCCATTGTAGCCAATCTCACTGAGCTCACCTCCAAGAAGCAGCCTAAGAATGTCATCGGGACCATAGGATGTCGAAAGGCCTTTGATTCCCTGACAGAGGCCAGGTGCTCTGCACCTGTCCTAAAAGCACCAGACTATCCGAAAGAGTTCATTGTTCAAACAGATGCTTCTATACATAAACATGGAATGGGGGCAGTGTTGTAACACACAAATGATGCGAGCTGAGGAGAAACAGGTGCCTATATCAGTAGTAAACTCTTACCTAGAGATCAGCATTGAAATGCCATTGACGATGGAGCCTATGCTGTGATTTAGTCCCTAAAGAAGCTGAGACCGTACTTGTTTGGAACACACTTCATGAGTCAAACTGATCATAGTCCGCTCAGGTGCTGATATTGATGAGAGAACCCCAAGCTGTTGAAGTTGTGCATTTCCCTACAGGGTGTAATCTTTTCAATGCACCACATACATGGGACTGACCATAGCAATGCCGATGACCTTTCCAGGTTCTTTAACTTAGATGATGAGAACTACCAGACCATAGGTTAGTTGCTAATCATCTTTAATGCGTAGTGTCATTCAGGAAAATGTTATTTTTTTATGGTCACCACCACATTTTTCTCCCCCATGCTGATGGTTATGACTCTGAAATTACACAGCAGGCTGTTATCCAAGTACCAGTCCCAGTTTTCTTCCCCCCTAAGTATAATGTAGGTGTAACCCCAATTGGCAAGGATTTAAACCCCTTTTTAGTCCCTGGTAAGTGGTACAAGTAGTACCCAGAGCACGGTAGTCACCTGGGCTTGCCTGACTGTACCACCCTGCTTGACCCAAATAAAGAAATTATAGCAGGCCTGCCATTGAAATGAAATTAAATGATTACGCACTTCTAACGCACACGACTACCCGTAGGCATCTCGGCGCTTGTACAAATACCGCTGAGGAACCCTTCCTGGCCTTTCCCTGTGAGGCGCCCACTCCTGGGCACCCCCAAGGTGAAGTCAGGCATCCTCAGCATTGTTGGGGCCGTTGTAGAGATTTAGCAAGCTTTGCCCAGAGGTGCAGAGTGGGACTCATGATTAGAATAGGCACTGAGACGAGAATTATCAGGTCCGAGGAAATTGAGCCCGAGACCCGCCGAGGCGGGAATTGAACCGTGGTCCCAGCCAGACTACTGCATCAGGGTCTGCCGCTCTAACCATTGAGCCACACTTCTCTACACTCTTCTCTACTACTTCTCTTCTCTTCTCTACTCTACTGCAGTAGCAGTGCAAGCTGCTTCAACTTAACATTCCCCTCACTGTGGGTGGCAAGGTTAAAGCATTGTTTGTAACATATGTCAGTCATCCCTAAGAAAGTCCTCCTGAGCACAGGAGACAAGGGGCATTTTAATAAAGGTATGGTGATATAAATGCAAACATAAATGTCCCTATAGTAGCCTCTTGCTATTAAGGGCACCCCAAGGTTCCTAGCTCAATTATTATCCTACTAAAAAGTAGCATGTTTAGTATCAAAAAATTTGCCTGATCAAATCTGACTTTTAAAAAAAAGTAGGAATTAAAGTTAAATGCACCCAGGTGGGTACCTTAGAGGTTCCCCACCTGGTTACCCCGGCTTTCTTTGTGCCCTGATGTACCATCTGTAGCTGCTGCCACGAAGACAGGAATCTGACCCTCCTCTAGGATGTTGAACACTCGTAGAATTAAAAAACAAAGTCCTGCCTCGGTGGGACATGTCACTTCTCTTCCTGACAGGATAGCTAGTGAAGTGGTACATCAAGGCGGTGACCATCAAAGCTCCCACTGCCTCTGATATGCAAACAGGCTGCCTCGCAAAGGAGGAAACATTCAACCTCTTGACCCCAGGCACATTTGGGAACATCTCAAGAAAGGCTGGAAGAACCTGAATATTCAGAAGCAGGAGCCCTTACCCACCAAGTTGGGTGGCATGCTTCATCATCAGGCATCTTCTCCACGAGCTGGAGCTGCAACGCCCAATGGAAACCCTGTTTGCCGGAGATCTTTTAAGATGTTGTTAGTCATAATAACAGTAAAGTGAGGGTGCTAAAATGTAGATTGGAGAAAGGAATTGTGAAAGTATAAAAATGGCCACGAGCCACCTAATGACAATGTATTGTGGCAATGGATCTTGCCATATCTAAAAATGACATGAAACTTTGAAGGAAAAAATATTCATTTGTATCCCATGTGATCGCTCTAAAAGAAGGTCAACAACATTCTTTCCAACAAGGCAGTCTTGGATGTTCTAAGGCAATTCATGAGGATCATTCAAAACCGAATCTACATAGGATTGGGACAGTAGTCCAGTATTGTTAAGTACCCAATCCGAAAACCATACAACAAGTGTGGTGGAATCAATACATATTTTTTCAAACTAGTTTCAGGAAAGAAAACATGCTTCTTAGGTAATGCAGTGGAAACTGCATGTTGTACAGTATAGAGCATCTAGAGTGGGTCACTGCCGGTGACCTAACGCAATCTGTAATCCTGCAACACATGAGGGGCATGAATTTTTTTCCAAGAGGGACCGAGTGTCCCCATGTAACCAGTTTACAAAAGGTATTCTTTTCACTACACTTGTAAGGTGGTTTTCAGATTGGGCACCTAAGCATACCAAACTACAGTCCAGATCCCTTGTAGATTAGGTTTTGAATGTGGAGCTGCCCGATGATGAAGCATGCCACCCAACTAGTTGGGTGAGAGCTCTTGCTTTGGAACATTCATATTTCCCTGGCCTTTCTTGACATGGGTGTGATACCTACAGGATATACCATCTTATGCACCTTAGGAACTGCACACTCTTTGTATATTGAGTCATATTGAGTCACATGTATGCTATACCTTAATAAGCTCCTAGTCCCTCTCTTTGTGTAGCCAAAATTATATAGTCAGGAGGTGTGCACCACTGAAGACTAGTCACTCCCCTATGGTAGGCTATCTCGTCTGTAGAGCTGAGGATTGATTCTGTCATTTTTAAAAGTGGCAGAATGTCATGTTCTGGGTGGAAAACTGGCACCGCTCGGATGCGATCACCTGAGTGGTGGATTCACTTCTTGGTCTAGTTCCCCTATGGCTACTTGCAACCACACCCCCTAACAGCTTAATCTAGGATTTAAGGGGTACATCTGCCACCAGAACTTCAGATCTGCTTGAGGTATAACCAGGGACAAAGTAGAGACCCAAGTCTGTGACTTCAGGACCTACACCAGGTAAAGGCATGATAATCTGCACCTGAGGCAACCACTCTGCAAGTGCACGAATGTGACTCGTCCTAGCCCAGAGACCGTTCAAAAACAAAGGGGAACCTCTCTGCAAGACATAGGCAACTCAAGAACTCCCTTGGACTAGAGGTACTAGTATCTTGCAACCCACAGATAATTCATGCACCTTGAATAAAATAATCACTGGCTATAGGGCCCACGGAGGGATTGCTCAAAAGTATATGGTCTAGTGCATTCTGGGAAATGCAGTCCTGACTTCCATCAAATTTCAGGCAGCTTTTTTTTCTCTGGACTCCAGGACATCGAATTAACCGAACATTGTGTTTCCCACTGCCAAGGCTTGTTGGTGGCTGGTCAGGCTACCACTTCTTTTGTTTGACACTACACCTCAAAGGAATCATGCAGCATATTTAGCCCACTGCTTCAGTGGTCCCGCTGTTAAGATTTTGCATCCCTTTCCTTACCTGCACCATCCAAGCAGAAAAAACAGCAACCGTGACTCTGCATTCAGCACCAGGGACTGCCAGGACAACTACGCATCCGGCCCCTATGAGCCAGGTAAAATTCAAATGACTGTCAGGCATGGTCCTGGGATCTGAATCTCCTTACCCCTCCAGCCAGTGGTTTCCACCGAACTTGACCTGCAAGTGACAGTGTCACAAGTGCATTTTCCCATTGACCGCATGATATAATTTCGCAAGAGGTAAATGTACAGCATTAATTTTCCTTTAAAAATTCATAACTCTGGTTATACTTATCCAATTGTCTTTATTTTGATGTCTAGAGTTATATAAAAGCTACTCTGTTTTTGTAATTTGCTGGTGGAGTTCTTTAGAGTTGTGTCAATTACTTATTGTCCATGTTGGTACTGTGAAATACTTAACACAGTTTCCTCTTGTAAAGCTTGACTCTTCTATGCCACCCTACTAGGACTGAGCTATGGATTCATTAATGTTAATCAAAAGGACCTATTTGGGGGCAACATGAATGAATAAATGAATGACTACTCATTTGTATAGCGCATGGTTCCCCGGGGGCATCCCAGCGCTTCAGTGAACCAATTCATCCCCAGAGATTTAGGGAAATAGGAAGGTTTTCAGCATGTTCCTAAATCTAAGATGGTTCTCCTCCAACCGAATAGAGTCAGGCAGGCTGTTCCAAAGTTTTGCTGACTGAACAGCAAAACGCCAGCCACCCATATGGCTTCTCCTTATTCTGGGAACTGCAAGAAGGTTTTTATTGCTGGATCTAAGGGTCCTGTTGGTTTGATAGGGACAAAACAAAGGTTGAATAAGATCAGGTCCTGTTTTGGTTAGAGCTTTGTGTACAATGGTCATAGCCTTAAATTCAATCCTTTGTTGAACCGGCAGCCAGTGAAGTTTCCGGAGCGCTGGTTTGGCCGAGGTTCTACAAGGAATCTGTAGTAGCATCCGGGCTTCACAGTTCTGTACAGTCTGCAGGATCCTAAGTGTCCCCTGTGGGGCCCCTAGGTAAACTGCGTTGGAGTAGTCAAGGCACGTTAGAATCAGGGCCTGGACTAATATCCGCCATGCTTCAAACGGGAGCAACCCAATGATTTTCCTGAGTGATCTCATCAAAGCGTAGCAAGTAGCTGCTACTTTCTGTGCTTGAGCCCGGAAATAAAGCGCAGGGTCCAGCCATACTCCCAGACTCTTGATTAAAGTATTACATAGTGAAGCCTAACCAGCCTCACTGCATAATACCCCACTTTCCTACAGTGCTCTACCACTGGATAAGCAAATAGCCTGCAGTTATTCATGGGCAGAACACTTACAGCAACAGTGTTCTTTAAACACAGCCCAAGGCAACATCATTCCTACAAATTGATGTCGAGCCCCCAAGCTGACGTTCTCGTTGTTGCCTCAACAGCACATTCAGATCAGGCTAAATTCACACGTTAATTTCCTTATTAAAAAAAGTACACTTTAAAAAAACAACTCCTGACACCATCATGCTCTTGTGTACTAAACTTTATAATTAAACAGAAGGCAATTAGAATACTCAGTTAAATTGTGGTGTGGCTTGTGGCTTTATGTCCACATTTATATTTCAAAGAATGCCCTTAAACCCAGCCAGCCTCCTACCTGTTGTAGTTGGGTTCATCACGTTGTTTGTTGGAAAATATCAAACCTACACCCTCCTAACATTATTAACTATAAGAGGACACTGCTCACTGAACCCCGAAGACTGACTTCTCAGTGAAAGCTTTGTGTCACATTTGTCACATAGAATACATTGCAAAATAAATCACCTCAAATGTTTTACATGAATTAGCAATGTGAAGTGGGTACTTGTAGAGGTGGTAGATTGAGAGCATTGGAAAGTGGTATGCTACAAAGCCAGACGTACTTTACCACGCTGCAACTAATCTTCTCAATTCAAAAAGATCATATTACTTAGTGCTTGCTCATTCAGTTATTGGCTTCTAAGCTAAGGCAGTGAATTTGTGACAGTGTTTCTGTAAAATTATAAATGTGCTGCTTGGATCAATGATAATAATCATAGGATGTTATTGAATTTTATTTATTGAATGGTCCCAGATAGAAATACGAAACTGAGAATGGAGGTATGAGCATTTGGTAAAACAGTATTTTGTGCTATCCAAAACTAACTGAAGAATAAAGTAGAACGTAGTAATAAAAATAGGATTAAAGGGTATTCATCACAGAACAAAGTAATTCATTAATTTCCAGGGTTAGAGAATATGATGCAAATATCGAAAGAGCGCCAAAGTAGAGGAAAAAGCAGGAATATGCCATATTGCCTTAAATACAGCACATTCTTCCTTTTCCTGTCAAGCAGTGCAGCACTACAAGGTATCTTGCTGTGTTGCATGACATTCTCCTAAACAGGACTCATCGCCATGAAGTATTCTATAGGTGTCAGGGAATAGTACTGAGTATTGTTGAAGGAACCAGAGACCAATGTAGTATTAAATTGAAATGCAAGATGAACCAATGGGAAAGGGTGGGAGATTTTATAATGCAAATTGAGAAACAATCATACATGAATTTCCAAGTAATACCAACAAAATCAGATAAATTAGTTAGCTGGTGTGTGATAATCATGTTCAGTATAGTAACCATGAAACAAATCAAATTCTTCTGTTGCCTAACTGTATTAATATTGCACACTACAAGATGTAAATGGAACAGACAAGGTTTCCCCCAAACAGATCTTTGCCAGCAAACAGGAATGTGAAAAAAACATTTTACACAGAGATCAACAAGACCTTGTCACCGCTAAGATCAATGTCTAGATCCCAATGATCTTTTACCTGTCTTATCTTTCCCTAAATTAAAGGAGCATATATGTATTTTTTGGAGTTCTAGAAGCAAGTATGTAAACAATAGAGAGAGACCCCTTGTGAACCAAAGGGATGAGGTACTCTTTCAAGTAAGAAAATGTTCCCTTCAGGCAGAAACATAAATAACATCTACACCATTGCTAGATGAAAGCAGCTAATCAGATAATTCTTATCTCCACACTTCTATATTGAGGTGTCTCAACCCAAACAAAAAATCTAAATGACTTCTTACACATAAAGTTGGAATATTACAAACATCTATTTTAATAAAATCACAAAAAATAAAAGCTAATAGTTTATATATTGTGAAAAATCATCAATAAATTTCATATGTTTAATAAAATAACATTCAACATGTATCACTAAATTACACAGGACATACAATTAATTACAAACCCACATAATAGAGAAAACTCAATATCAGACACTCTAATTTGTCATTATTTGTACTTATCCCCTACACATATGAAGGTGCGGCCTGGTTAGGCTCATATTTATACAATCCCAAAACCACGTTATAACAGGGATTATGTCACCAGAATAGCGTTGACGCGTTTCGATGGTTATTCCATTTTTATTCCATCTTTATCAAGACATTTGATTGATTCAGTTCTCTCTGTACTGATCCCTGATTCTTATTAGTCCTGTGCAAAACAAATATGTGAACAGGGTTATGATTATAATTGTCTATTATATAATCACTCCAGTATCTTCATCTCATACAATCTGGCGGCCAGTAACAATTCTCTCTTTATAAATCAGAAAATATCTCCTTAATATACATCTATTCGAAAAACATCATACCACTGGTACCGTTTTCAAAAGCTACGTATGCCTTATTCGAATCCATGTTGTTCATACCACCCATTTCTCTTTTTAATGTGTGCTATAGAGCATGCAATGTATTATCCTTAATTCAGCCAACTATATGCTTTTTAGTATTGACTATACCCTGCACTGCTCTTCTTTTATACTTCTCAACCTCTCAGCTTAACATTCAACCTAAGACTTCATACATCCTCACGATTCTACTTATTCAATCTGCCTATACTACTTGGATTTTCCTACACTTATCAAGGTAATCCAGAATCATCACCTTCAGAATATAAGGGCTTTGTTTCTATGTATACTCCTTTGGATCTCCGATGGTCCCTTCAGATGAAAAAAGAAATCCATTAAAATTCAAAACTGCAGTTTATTTCGGGAAAGAGGGATTAAAAAGGGGTACCTCAGTATTAGCTTTAGTATACATCCGTCAAGTCTTGTTTCTTAATGAGAACTAATGAGCTCGTACCTTGCTGTTTAGAGGGTAGCAATCAGCAGTGTATCCTGTTGTTGTGTCAGTAGCTCAACTGTGCCAGCTATCATCCCTAGGAAGGAATCACAAATAATGAGCCTAGAAAATAACCTCCTTAATCTGCGGCCCCTATTTTTTAATTTAATAAAATATTATCCTACCTTATTATCAATTGTTCATTTTATAATTTCTAAAACCCGGCTCTTCACAACTTCGAGGTGCAAATACGTCCTCCTCCTCCGCGTTGTCCTGCATGAATAAGATAGACACCAAGTGTCAGTTCAAAATATAAGCCTTCACCGAGGTATATTATTCAGCATTTATTTTGCCCTCCCTGCTACGTAAGATTTGGGCGGGCTGGCGGGGACTTTAATCCTCTAGCAGCTCAATGTTTGTCTACGGCCGCTATAAAGGACCTTCCCAAATTATCACAGTACTCTCTCATATCGCGATCCGCAACCCATGTGTTAAAGTACCTCAGTATTAGCTTTAGTATACATCCGTCAAGTCTTGTTTCTTAATGAGAACTAATGATCTCGTACCTTGCTGTTTAGAGGGTAACAATCAGCAGTGTATCCTGTTGTTGTGTCAGTAGCTCAACTGTGCCAGCTATCATCCCTAGGAAGGAATCACAAATAATGAGCCTAGAAAATAACCTCCTTAATCTGCGGCCACTATTTTTTAATTTAATAAAATATTATCCTACCTTATTATCAATTGTTCATTTTATAATTTCTAAAACCCGGCTCTTCACAACTTCGAGGTGCAAATACGTCCTCCTCCTCCACGTTGTCCTGCATGAATAAGATAGACACAGAGTGTCAGTTAAAAATATAAGCATTCACCGAGGTATATTATTCAGCATTTATTTTGCCCTCCCTGCACCGTAAGATTTGGGCGGGCTGGCGGGGACTTTAATCCTCTAACAGCTCAATGTTTGTCTACGGCCGCTATAAAGGACCTTCCCCAATTATCACAGTACTCTCTCATATCGCGATCCGCAACCCATGTGTTAAAGTCAGCGGTTCCGAATCCTCTCACCTTCTGTAATGCAGCCTCAGTCCTGCAGCATGTGCCTTTCGTATGGATCTATCGACAAACAAACTCGCCCGTTTCCAGTTTAAATAGTAAAAAAAAATTGCTATTGGTTGACCCGAATTCAATGTTAATGCGGCCCCCGGGGAAAGCAGGTCGGCAGACCAGTCTTTTCCCCAGGGTGTTCGCGCGAGATTAGGACAGGCAGGAAGTTAGGTAGGGGGTTAGGTCAGGGGTGGGAGGGGTTAGGAGGCTATTTAGGGGGACAGGAGGGGAAGGACTTCCTTTTCCTGTCCCCGGTGCCTCAGGGAAGAAGTTAGTTTTGGAGTGCAAATGGGGGTGGGGTCGCACACTACTCACACACCTGCGGTGTCGCCCCTAAGGACTCTGGTCAATGTAGTAAAGTGTTTGCGATGCATCATCTTTCGATCTTCTGCTATCTTCGCTGTCTTCGCCATCCCTGGACACGTGTTTCGGGGTATTACCCCTCATCAGCAGGGATAGGCCGTGTACTGGGGTTGCCGATGGCTGCCAATATCTGCCAGGTATAGTACCACTCAGGCGCGTAGGTGCGGGATCCCAGGCTCGTCAGCCCGCTGCTCAAGGGAGCTTTAAAGTTACAAATGGGGGTGGGGTCGCACACTACTCACACACCGGCGGTGTCGCCCCTAAGGACTCTGGTCAATGTAGTAAAGTGTTTGCGATGCATCATCTTTCGATCTTCTGCTATCTTCGCTGTCTTCGCCATCCCTGGACACGTGTTTCGGGGTATTACCCCTCATCAGCAGGGATAGGCCGTGTACTGGGGTTGCCGATGGCTGCCAATATCTGCCAGGTATAGTACCACTCAGGCACGTAGGTGCGGGATCCCAGGCTCGTCAGCCCGCTGCTCAAGGGAGCTTTAAAGTTACAAATGGGGGTGGGGTCGCACACTACTCACACACCGGCGGTGTCGCCCCTAAGGACTCTGGTCAATGTAGTAAAGTGTTTGCGATGCATCATCTTTCGATCTTCTGCTATCTTCGCTGTCTTCGCCATCCCTGGACACGTGTTTCGGGGTATTACCCCTCATCAGCAGGGATAGGCCGTGTACTGGGGTTGCCGATGGCTGCCAATATCTGCCAGGTATAGTACCACTCAGGCGCGTAGGTGCGGGATCCCAGGCTCGTCAGCCCGCTGCTCAAGGGAGCTTTAAAGTTACAAATGGGGGTGGGGTCGCACACTACTCACACACCGGCGGTGTCGCCCCTAAGGACTCTGGTCAATGTAGTAAAGTGTTTGCGATGCATCATCTTTCGATCTTCTGCTATCTTCGCTGTCTTCGCCATCCCTGGACACGTGTTTCGGGGTATTACCCCTCATCAGCAGGGATAGGCCGTGTACTGGGGTTGCCGATGGCTGCCAATATCTGCCAGGTATAGTACCACTCAGGCACGTAGGTGCGGGATCCCAGGCTCGTCAGCCCGCTGCTCAAGGGAGCTTTAAAGTTACAAATGGGGGTGGGGTCGCACACTACTCACACACCGGCGGTGTCGCCCCTAAGGACTCTGGTCAATGTAGTAAAGTGTTTGCGATGCATCATCTTTCGATCTTCTGCTATCTTCGCTGTCTTCGCCATCCCTGGACACGTGTTTCGGGGTATTACCCCTCATCAGCAGGGATAGGCCGTGTACTGGGGTTGCCGATGGCTGCCAATATCTGCCAGGTATAGTACCACTCAGGCGCGTAGGTGCGGGATCCCAGGCTCGTCAGCCCGCTGCTCAAGGGAGCTTTAAAGTTACAAATGGGGGTGGGGTCGCACACTACTCACACACCGGCGGTGTCGCCCCTAAGGACTCTGGTCAATGTAGTAAAGTGTTTGCGATGCATCATCTTTCGATCTTCTGCTATCTTCGCTGTCTTCGCCATCCCTGGACACGTGTTTCGGGGTATTACCCCTCATCAGTAGGGATAGGCCGTGTACTGGGGTTGCCAATGGCTGCCAATATCTGCCAGGTATAGTACCACTCAGGCGCGTAGGTGCGGGATCCCAGGCTCGACAGCCAGCTGCTCAAGGGAGCTTTAAAGTTACAAATGGGGGTGGGGTCGCACACTACTCACACACCGGCGGTGTGGAGAGTTTAGTATAGAGAACATTGTGATTCATCTTAAGGTAGCACAGAGGGTTAATATGCCTGCTGAAACAAACTCCATCAAGCAGATCACAAAATGCATAAAATATAAATAGGTTAGTGGGTTACTGCTTTTGTCAGGGAGAACCTTTGCTTATTTGAAATTTATAAGTTCAAATCCTAATATAGAATAGTGAGCTATTAACTGTCATCAAAGATCTGAGTGCAAACTGCAAGGTATAAATTAGAGATATGTGTTTTTTTTTGCTCCGTCTTTCATCATACTAATCTTGCAAAATTGATTCATTTGGGTAGAAATCAATTTTTATAATTAAAGAGAACCCCTAACAATGGTGTTAAGTTTTACATTCAGAATCTGTGTTTTTCCTGACCAAGGACTCCCAAACTATACTGCCTTCTTTTGAACGCCCAAGGGAGGCTGACACTTTACCCTTTTTATTTAATAGATTCTCTGCTTTATCTAGCCTATACGCACAGGACTGACAATCACCCCGATGGTTCCCTTGTCGCCACCCCAACACAATCAAGTAGACCCCAAAGTCATTATAGTAACCACTAACATTCATAATGAGGCATCGTCCACAATCAGAGGTAATGGTGGAGCAAACCTGAATATTCTTAGCTGGAACGTCGCGGGGTTACAGTCCAAACTTAAAGATCAAGAGTGGCTACGTCTGGTTAGAGAACATGATATAGTAATGTTCCAGGAGACCTGGGCAACCCATGATCTGCATATTGAGGGGTTCCATTGTTTTAATGTGGTTGCATCCCATCGTAATCTGCGCCGCCCTTCGGGGGGCCTTTTTATTGGACTTAATGTGGCAACTGGTGGAAGAATTAAAGTGCTTCCAACAAACAGTTGCAATATCCAAGCTGTACTGTTCAAGAGAAAAGCTTCTTTTTATTTGGTACATTTTTATAACAATGATTTTCTTTCTAATCCTAATAAGAATTTCATCGAGCTGTTTGATTTATTTCAAATTTAGATTATCAGCAAAACCAGGGCAATAATATGGGGTTTGTCCTGGGAGGTGATTTTAATGTAAAACTTAGAGACACCCAATTAGGAGTAGAACAACAAAATGTATCTCCCTCATCACGCAGGGGCACTGAGCTGTCAGTATTTCTAAGGTCCCATAATTTAGTTAATGTTACGGCTCAGATGGGCATATCAAACATGGCTTTCAACCACCAGCCGACATTTAGAGGTAAGGGCCATAGATCAACCATAGATTTAGTTTTTATTTCCATTTTACTTGTGGATTATCTAGCCTTAGCAGAGGTAATTGCTACTGCTCAGGGGGACCATAATCCCAATAAAATAGCACTGAGCTTGGCAGAACGACCAATGTTTGTGTCTGATTGTGGGGCAAGAGACTTAACGTTATCAACAGACAATTTAAGATTACCATTGAGGGGAATCAACTGTGAGGATTTTTTTAAACTAATGATTAATGAGAACTTGCCCCTTATTAATTCTTGTCTGTCACCTCAAGCCCCGCACCCAGATATAATTTCGATTTTTTCTGAACTTTGCTTTGCTATTAAAACTCATCTGTCAAAGCCCGCTTCATTGGATAGACAGGGTCCTAGATGGTTTGATAATGAATGCTCATCAGCAAATAGGAACTTGCGTAAGGTATTGCACGCCGTACCTAGGTGTGCATTGGATGTGAAATTAGCTAGAGAGGAATACAATAGGGTTGTTAATAAGCGGAAGGGAGTACTCCTTAGGGTTCAATGGGAAATTCTATCTCAAGCTGCAACTAACAAAAACTGTAAATTATTTTGGTCCGTTGTAAGGGATTTTCGAACCGCAAGACAGTCATTAACACGTATAAGTTATACCATATCCTGCGAATCCTGGGAATCGCATTTTGTTGAATATTTATGGCCTTCCCTCATCGGACACCAATCAGTTTGAATATGGCCCGCCTGTTAGTATACATATAACACTCCCTGAAGTAGAAGGAGCTATTCATCAAAGTGCTGGGAATAATGCTCCTGGCCATGATGTCCTACCAATAGATTTTATTAAATGGAAGCCGGAATTCTGGGCACCGCTTCTACTAAATATTTTCAATAATCTCACATATGCCTCACCACCTGCCAATTGGGAAAAAAGTATTATTGTCCCGATATTCAAGAATGGGGATCGGTCGCAGCTTAGTAATAATAGTCCTATATCATTGATTGATAATACTCTTAAAATACTAGGCAGAGTTTTGTATAGTAAGATACTGGAATGGACGGAGGAATGTAGTATCCTGGAGTCCTGTCAGTTAGGCTTCCGATGTAAGGTTGGAACCATTGAGCAATTGCAATGGCCTTGTATTGGGGAAATATAATATAGCCAGGAAGTCCCCACTTTACATGGCCTTTATGGATTTGTCCTCAGCTTTTGACCTTGTCAATAAGTCAAAGCTGTGGGCAATCCTTTGGCCTATGGTCTGGATGAGTCTTTGGTCCATTTTCTGGCACATATCCACAAAGATCTTCAGGCACAAGTGAGAATTGGTAGAGGTGGGGAGATATCAGGGCCGATTACGGTTGGAAGGGTAGGTCAGTCAGGGTTGTGTCTTGGCCCCCCTCTTCTTGATAATTTACATTAATGACCTGAACAAAATTTTAACATCTAATTCCCAGGATGTCCCAATGATCAACGGGAAACCCCTTCCTGTGCTGCTATACGCAGACGACGCAGTTCTAATATGCCGCACGCCAAACTCCCTGCGTGTCTTGACACAGTCCTTTGTTGAATATATGGAAAGCCTGGACTTGAGAGTTAATTTTAATAAATCATTCTTAATGTCCTGTGGTCCCAGGAAATGCCAGCTCAGTTCTATTACTGTAGGCAATCAAAACCTGACAAGCACTTGCAAATTTCCCTATCTTGGGGTGGTCTTTGCTGCGAACGGCTCCTGGACTGAGCATCTTGCTCACTCCAGGAGCAAGTTCTTAAAGACCATCAACTCAATGTTAAGTCTTCCACGCCCAAAGAACTCAGGTGCAATCCTAGCGCTTTTAAAAATGTTTAAATCTCAATGCATCCCTGTGGCTACTTACGGAGCACAGCTTTGGGGTACTGCAAATATTTCCTGTATCCAGCGGGAAGAGAATAGATTTTGCAGAAGATTGCTGGGTGATGAAAACTCAAATCTCCTCTCAGGGGTCTCACTGATACTTTGTCCTTTAAAAGCAACAAAGAAGTTGGCCCAGAAATCTGGAATATCAAAAACATATTTATTAAACTCACATGAGTTGAGGCTACGTCACACAGAAGCCGTAGCAACTGAATGAGGCAGTCTGAGTAATTCAGAAAGCTGGGGCTTTATATATGTTTCAGAGTTACATAGAAAACATAAATGCAAGGGGTAGTCCTGGCTCATGCGAGCATACAAAAACACCTAATATGGACATGCAAGATCTGCTTGCTCAGCCAAGTGGGAGGAGCTAACAGTTCTCAGAAAGTAGTAAACACATTCCTATCTGAAACTAATCAGTAACAGCTGCAGATCCCACTGAACATTTCTGGGCATGCGTCAAAGTGGAGGATTCTAAATATAGAATGTTACTGGGCAGACTTCAGGCGCAGTTAACAAGAAGGTAGGACAAAGCACATGGTGAGCAAATGGCAGCACATGGCAGACAAAATGGCTGCCAGAAGCACAAAATAGCTGTCACACAGCGGATACGATAACTTCTAAATACAAGATGGCTTCTGCTAACGCTAACCCATTGCTGCCAATTTACAACAGGCGGTCGTTTTAGCGTTAGCTGAAGACATTAGAATGATCCAGTAGGAACTTAGAAAATATGTGCTCATTAATTTGCATAAATTTGTCAATATCCTAATTCATTGCTAGGTGGGCAATTTCCATTCTAAACAATTCTAAACAGGACATCAAGGGTATGAGCAGGAATACAAAGAGAACAGGGCATTGGGTAATCAACATACAGACAGTAAGAGAAGTAATGACCATTAGTACAAACAAAATTAACATTTTTCTTAATCCTAAGCAAAAGCAACTCCTAAAATCATCCAGTAAACACACTCATTGCTCCAATGCTTTTCAGTTACCACTATATATTCAGGTGAAACAATAATGATCCTTATCAATGCTCTCAGGTGAAATGAGGATACTCTTCCACAGAGTATGGACTTTATTCTGCTTTTACTGAACAGAATACTATTCTAAAACAATGCCAGCAAAACAATAAGAATCAGTTTCCTAACACCCATTCTATGCAATCACACAGGAGCGGCTTGTATAATCACAACTTATGCCCAGAGTCCATTTCAAGTCTCTCTGGCAGACTTCTATTGTTCATCGAATCTCCTTCCATTGTCTTATTGGGCCTCTTGATTCAGGCTTTCCATGAAGATGATGCTTCTCAGTATCCGTTGGAGTGCCCTTCTGGCAAACACTCACAGCTCACTTGAAAGTCTCAATGTCTCAAGGCAGTGCACCAATATCTCTCCTCTGCGGCAGACACTACAGATAATGTGCTCTTCATTGATCATGGGCACAGATCATCTCGTGCAAACCCAAGTAAAAGAGCAACAAACTTCAACACTTTCAGGCTCCAACACTCATTACTCAGTGTCAGAGGATGCTCAAACTGCTCTTTCATGGACACAATAATGTAATGCCTTTTGCCAATCATGGATCCTCCGGTGCAATGCCCTTCCGTTGGAGCAAAGGAAAAGAGGTGGTAGCCAAAAACTCAGGCCAAGGAGCTCAAGGGGCTGCACACTGTCAGAGGTTACCAGCACATGACAGGTAGAAGACTCAAGCCTCAACTAACCCTGCCATCAACAACAGGAATCCTTCTCTTTCGCTCTTGAACTGAAACTCTGGTTCTGTGGCAAAACCAGCTCCTTCTTCTTTTCTGATGTTCAATGCCTTCTGATGAAGCAAACATAGTACTTTTGGAGATATCATTTGACATGCTGGCGATCGCTTGTCCAGCTTTGCTACTTTCTGGGTGCAGCGTTCTGCAGGTCATAACTCGATCCCGCAGAACCTAGTGACATAGAAAATGTAACAGAGTTATTAGTTTCCTTCAATTTAATCATTGTATTTAACAAGGGAACTGCAAGCAGGTGGCCTGCAATATTCAAAAGAGTGACCATACACCATGGGACTATTGTGATACACTGTCATTCTCATAGAATACAAAGACAAAAGCAGTAGACAAAAACAGTGCTTCTAGCCTCTTTAATTGGGTTTCCATGTGAGAGCATATCCTCCACCATCTAAGGGTAGATAGCTACATGAGAATTCTATCTGAATGGATGTCCTTGCACATAGTGGCATCGCCTAATGGGATAAACAAATTTTTTCTCTCAATGATTACATATGGGTGTTCCTAAATTCCTTATCTAGAACATCTCAAAAGAGAAATCACATAATACAGATTATCAGGGACATGTAGATACCTTTCTTTAATAATTGTGCATCAGGTGGACTATGCAATACAAAAGCTAAAGATCAGAAAAGTGGAAACAAAAGACAAGAACTAGAACACATTCGACCTACCAAAAATTAATGCAGCAGAAAAAAGAAACTAAAACCCAAATTAGAATAGGCATTGAATTTGTCATATTCAAAAAAAAAAAAACGTAAAGTGTCTCCTATTGAGTTGGAAAACTTGTCTTACTATAGTATTGAGTCAGTTAACCAGTCTATCACTACCCTATCAGTCAGACTGGAAAACATCAAAGTAGGCCTAAAGAAAATACTTGAAAACCAGTCTGGTCATACAAAAGGGAATTATACATAATATGGGGGTCTCTGGTACATCAATGCAGACTGGAAGTGTGAACTTGAAGAATACATCAACAACAATAAATGGTCTGACTAGTGAAAGGAATATGGAAAAAAAGGGAAATGGGACTAGGACACAGCTAAAATCCCCAATAACTAGGCACAATGCGACATTGGTCGGGGGGAGAAGCGGCAAAAGAAAAATCTATAGGAAGAACAAAAATTACTTGGGTGATAGTCAAGTTTGTGACAGAATACCAAGAGCATGGATGCAAAATAGTACACACATTTTAACTCTATCGCTGGCCCCTACACTATATACGGTAATCTCAGCTAATGTTCCAGTTCCTTCTTCAGGGAAAAAAATGAAAAGTTTAGGTCACCTTTAACAAGAGCCACAAATCTATAATTTCATCCTTAGTTCCAATCAAGGAAATATAAATCTAGGACTGCCTGTTCCTTGAGGAAAAGGAGCAGTATTGTGACTCCTGTATATCTCTTTTATTTTACTTCAATACCTTTATGGCCAAATGTTGACATACACTGGTAAAGTGTTGTCTATCTTGTCCACAGCATGCAAACATCATGTCTGTGAAATTTAGTATGAGCGCAAATTTTACCCAACTGTTGTACAGCATGCCAAGGCCATGATTTTGATGCTGGTTGGAAAACCTCTGACCCTTAGTTGGATGCTTTCCGACCGGCATCTTCGGTTTCAATTCCGATACCCTGTATTATGAATACAGTAGTCAGAATTGGAACTGCCCCTTCATTCCGGCTGGGTTCCAGTCGGAATCGGCACATAATTCCTTAAGGGCAGCATATCGGCAGTCAGGAATATGTTGTCTGTTCCCACAGGCTTTTCAAATATTAATAGCAGCAATAAAAGCAATGTTGAAAAAACTGTGCAGGGGTGAGTCTTGGGTACATCAGCACCCCCTATTACATTGCGCACCACTTTCTCTGTCAAATCCTGCCCAAATTAGATTGTTTCAAATAACAAGTAGAACATTGTGAGTTGGGGTGGAAAGGGTTTAAAAGTGTTGACAGCTTTGCCAGCAAGGCAAGGGTCATGTTTGCCTGACAGAAAGGCTGACAGGCTACTTACTCACTCACATAGAGCTGCAGTGTCTCTAACGTATGGCACTCTTCTATGTCGCAGATGAAACTGGCTTCAAAACGTAACCCCCATGAAGCATGCTTGCATGTAGCAGCTTAATGCTACATCAAAAGCTGTGAACAAGTTAGAGGAGTGTCATTTTTACCCCACCCTGAGAGATATGGCAGGAGTGCATTATAATCCTATGCAGTTTGCACTAACAATTATTCTGTGCGACTAATGTTATTGCATATTTAAAAAATCCCTGCTAACTAATGAAAATTATAGGTTTAGAGATGTGACTGATAGGATTGTGATGTTTATGTATTAATATTTCATGAAATGTGTTTTTAAATGTGTTCATGGATAGGTGATGTATTGATGTGCTTATGAGAATAAATGTTAAAGTGTTTAAAAATCTTAACTTAATAATTATGTTAATAGCTAAAATAGTATGATCTGTTGACATATGCATTAATAAATACTAAAATATACTTCAAGAATATGGATTTATTTGTGTGTAGAGATATGCAAATAATGTAATTTGTGCACTTGTTAACTTAGCCTAACTTGTTAAGCCAGATATGTATATTAGTTCAAGCTCATCTTTCCAGCCTAACACTTGAATTCATATTTTATTTTGCAATGGAAATATTGCATATATTTTGTGTTCTCACTGCAGGTAGACAAGGCTTTGTTAGTTGAGAGAAAAGGGTCTTTGTTCTTAGTAGATAGCAAGGTATGTGAAGTGGAAGTTGGCAAGAAGAAACATTGTAATGAGATGGGAGGCAAGTTCTCATTGGGACTGGGTCTGGTGGGGCAGTGGACTAATGCACACACTCTAGGGGACTGTGTTCGACCTCATGGTCACAGGTTCTAATCCCGGCAGGTCCACTCAGCCTTTCATCCATCTGAGGTCGATAAAATGAGTACCATTGAGTTGGGTAACAAAATACATCTGTTATTCAGTGCCTTGAGGCCTGTAGGTGATATGTGCGCTTTACAAATACATATGATATGTCATGGGGAAGGAGCAGGGCCGGACTGGGAACCAAAACCGGCCCTGGCAAAGTGATCGGCCGGCCCCCCCTCCCCACTTGGGGGGGGGGGGTTGGAGGTGCCGCCGAGCGCTTTGCTAGGGCCGGTTTTCGGACGATTTTGATGCAGGGCTGATTTTGCAACGGCCCTGTAACAAAATCGTCCCCCAGGGGCCCAAAACCGGCCCCCACCCTTGCGGCGCACCGGGGGATTGCCCGGTGCCCGCTATGGCCAGTCCGGGCCAGGGAAGGAGAGAAGATCAAGGATGACAGAAGTAACGGTTTATGAGAATGGAAAGGTGGTAAAAAGAGCCATTGTGTGCTGGAACTATGGAAAAGTACAGAGAGTGTTTGTGGGATGTACCTTGAACGTAACTTATGTTTATGGTGCAACATAGTGAGGGATAGTTAGCACTTCATCTTCGGATGCTTTGAGGTACAGACCTCTCTTTGGCAATTGTGGCTTTATGCTACTTGACCATTTGTTGAAGTTTCTTCTGCGGAAGACTCAGGCCCCTAAATTTATGCTACTAGTTTGTGTTATCACCTCTACAGTAGTGTAGGTACGGATAGTGGACTCATGATTATTTTCAACAACAAATTAATGCAATCTAACACTCAATTTTGTTTCCGTATTACTTACGTACCAATTATTGAATTAGTTGATATGTGTGGTAAATTGTTTTAGACAATTTGACTTCATTCTATTTGCATTGTACTTGCATACAGTTATGTTTAGATTGGTTTATATCAATCTGTTTTTGAATTTGAAATAGATCTTACTAACTTGAGACTTACTGGTGGAACTGAGTTATTGTGTAACTACATTGGTTACACTGTATTTCAATATTGATTTGAAATTGTTTTCTCTCTACCTCTCAAGCTGCACAAAAAGTATGTTGCTGTGTAAGTGGGCCCAGGCTCCATCAGTTAGTAGCTATAGAGGATGGTTCAGCACTTGAAGTAGAGGGCAATCTAGAATTTAATCTATCAGAGCATAAATCCCAGCCCCAGTGTCCCTTGTCTAGAGCCCAAGATAGAGAATTGGAGGACAAACAGAGTTCTAGTGCCAAAAACAGAGGCAAAGGAGGTGTGAATATTTATAGGGTTGTGTGCTTGAGAGATATGTTTGGATTGGTGTGAAACAAATAGTTGTGTGATGTCTGGCGGAGATGTTGTGCGAGTTGTGTGAATTTGGTGATAAGTTGTTGTTGAAGTTGTTATCGGGTCCATTGGCGATAAGTTGTTGATGAAGCTATTATTGAGTCTGTTGTGGTCTAAAAACCTGGACTATATAGTAAGGTGCAGAAGACACCATGTTGTATTTGTCTGCTGGGATTTGTGGGGGTTTGTCATGAGACGTTAACAACAGCCCAATTCAGACAGGGAACTAGTGTGGGGGACATTTTTGCGCAGAAGTAAAATCATACTGATTCAGGTAATTTCCCGTTGGTCGAGATTTCATTTACAAATGTGTTCTTTCGGTGATTGAATTATATTGATTCATTTGGTGAAGCAGACAATTTTTGGTTAAAATTAAAGTGGATGATGTATGTATCTACTATGAATTTGTGAAGGAGGGTGAGCAGCTGCAAGGAGTGAAAGTGATGTCAGATTGTGCCGCACTGGATAGGTTGGTTGATGTAACGCTGCACTGGCATTGGTTTTACTCATTACCTGGCATTGTATTGTTGTTGGTGGTTATACTGCAGATGAGAAAGAAGGTGCATCAGCATTTATTTTCCACACTCTGATGCAACCAATTTTAGAATAATTGACCATTTGAGAGGAATTCTGTTTGCAATGAGACCATTACCTAGACCGAAACAGTTTGAAGCACTGTGATTAACAAAAAAGGAGCCTAGGATTTATCACCGCACTTATTTATGTCATGGGAAATTTTGTAACAATTTGGGGCGTTGACCAAAGGAAACTGGACCCTTTTAGTTTCCTATGTTGTGAAGTCTTTCACAACAAACAGTTACAACAAGAAAATTTGGTCTGCACACACTACACACAAGAAGTCAATTCCCCCAGGTAAGTTGATTCACACAATTCTTTATACTTTGAGTCTTAATTTTCCTTTGATCTTAACAGTAGCCAATGCGTTTCCTCCTATTAAAGGACTTCTTCAGGGCTACAATATAGACAATATACAAAAAAGATTATTTTTTAAATTGATTATAAAATACATTTACATATCCAGAGCTCATCTAAATACATATTTACCTTTTATGTTCAAAATAACAAACCAGTTAATTAGTTATGAGGCCATGATCATTCTATAAACTCAACCTTAAGATTCATTTTCACATTATGCAGTGATGTTCAAACAGTTCATTTTATGTTGTTAAGTGAACTTACACATAGTGCACAACAAACAGACAGTATGGGAAACCTAATATATAAGTACTGTCCTTTGTTTATGACATGATCCATATATGTACTCCACTTCGAAATTAAATTATCATTAAGAGACAATACTTCAACAATTCATATTTTCAGCATTAAGTAAAACCACATATAATTCACAATAAATAGATCCAGTGTGAGGACCTTATTACTTATGTCCTGTCCTTTTGATGAAAGCAAGATGGTAAACTCCCTTAATATAAGCACATGTGCATACATATTCATTGACCGAATGAAAGGAGTTCTTACATTACAGATCAAAGCAATGAGAGAGACATTCATGCCGTTATGATCAATAGTTGTAGAATAGAAGCAGACCTCTATGACTGTCTGGTAATGTGCAACCTTATATAATATTCTGCCTTAGGTTATTAACTTTATTTAATTTCCATGATGCCCATGATGCCACATCCTAATCGAATAAAAGACATATCAACTAAGTCAAGGCATTATATAATTACCTCAACAAGCATCAATCTTGTTCCAATAAGTGTCCCCTCTCTCAAATCGAGCACACACCTAACGCTTCTTCTTCTGTATATCCACAGTACTGCGGTCTTCCAGTTAAAGGACAAACTTGTCTTTTTTCACAATGTAGGATTCTGTTCATAATAATGCAGCATCAATAGCTGCAAGACAAAGATAAAGATGCACTGGTACATGGCTATACATCCAAAGGTAGACATATCCATTATTCAATAGTCATGTACTTTTTTAATCTTTTTGTTCATGCAACATATGCCATAAGTATTACAGAACAAGCAACCTGCTCATTTCTGACTATGTTGCAAAATTTCAGTTTCCACTGTTGTCATTCTATGCACAATTTAATTCCATATGCTCCACATAAAGCTTCAATTGATCATCAGTGCCCATTTGGGACACTATATACATCAAAAAGGATACAATCTAGGTGTTCATACAGTTGCTTCTTTAATGTGCAGTCTTTGAACAGGATACCCTTCGACCACTATTTCATTTCCCCAACACCCCTCCATCTTTGCCATATCTAGGCAAGGCCCTTGCCCTGGCTTTAAGGCTTATTTCCCACCTACAGACCTTTTCTTCTGCCACCACCCCTGCCCCCCTCCTTCCACTCCCCCCTCCTGTGCCTCTCTCCAACCTACCGCCTGCACAACCTGCTCCTTCCCCTTGTACAGCCTTGCTGATTAACCATGCCCCCCTCAATCAAACATTTACAGCACCGGATTCAATCATCACTAGGCATGGCCCCAACTCTTGGACCATCCTTTACCCTCCCAACCTCTCTAAAAATGCTAAGAAGTACTTTAAACGTAAACTATTAATACGTAACAAAGAAACCTTATTCGTGGATAACTATATTAGCCTCACCTCCACTATTAAAACTAACTGCATTTCTTACTCCAAACGCCCATCCAAATGGGAAAGCATCTTCCTCCGCCACCTCCCCATAACAAAATCTTGCAAAATCCCTTATGGTTTGATATTGTCCACTACCCCTCACTCCACTTTTCAAGGCGATATAGACATCTCCATTTTCGAATCTGGAAACATCCTCATATAAGCCACTGATAACCATCTCAACTTCATCCCTCCATGACCTCCCCCCAAGTCTCCTTTCACGCCTTTGCCCCCCCTGATTCTGTCCATCTCCCACTTGCTGTTGCCTCTCCTGAACACTTCTTTGCCAACCCCCAGCTAAAAAATAATGCTTCTTAGCTTACCTTCCGCCCAGTTACAGAGCTTGAAGTCAAGGAACCCCTCACCCTCATTCTTAAGCAAGCAGGAATTAACTTCCACCTATGCTGATGATATCCAACTTTACTACGAAATTAAATCCCAAGCTAACATTCTACATCTCAGTGATGCCCTGACTAAGATTCTACACTGGTTCCATTTCAACTACCTCAAACTCAACCCTAAAAAAACTGAAAACATTCTCTTTGCTCCTAAAAACAACCGGCTTCCCATTCATCTATTGATCTCTGACCTTAAAGCTCTCAACAGCTCTTTTTCCACTTCTAACTCAGTTAAATCCCTCGGAATAAACATTGACCAGAACTTCAGCCTTACTCCCTACATAAATAATTTGGTTAAAGGAGCTCTCTTCACTCATCATCACCTCAAGAAAATGAAAACCTTCATTCCTGCTGATGACTTTAAATTAGTTGTTCAATCACTGGTATTGTCTAAATTGGACTATGGTAATGCCGCTCTCTTTGGAACACCAAAAGTCTACTTGGCACCAATGAAATCCATCCTCAACCTCGCGGCCAGGCTTATTAACAGATTGTAGACAGTTCAACCACATCTCCCCCGTCCTCAAAGGTCTCAGATGGCTTCCCATCGAAGGCAGATCCACTTACAAGTCTGCCTGCTTTATGCATAAAGCCTTGCCACACAGTCCCCGCTCACCTTACAAGTGTAGCACCAGTATGGTGTCCTTCACTATATTTCACACCGGCAAGCTGAGTCTGAGCCAGGAACGGCTTTAAATTTTTTCCGCCACATACTGTCATGCACGTCAAAATGTGTCGGCTGATACACCGGGCATCTATCTTGTAATGTCCTGTTATCACCGCAATTCCTATTTCTTTACATGCTATGCCCTTTTTTTGATTGTTCAGCTGCTAAAAAGATGGAACAAGGGAAATGAAGACATCCTTCCCATTTTGAACTATAAAAAATAAGCGCAAGGATTGTCTGAAATCCCAGAAAGCTGTACGCTCTTCAATACCCCGCTCATGTGCGGTTGTAACTACCGGATTTCCAGACCAGATTATGAGCTCATCAACTATAGCACACCCAGCCGTCACGTACCAGCACCCTTCTCAGGCCCTATAGAACACAACACCTAAAATACCTACCCGAGAATGGGGAAAATAACAATAGATAAGCTTACATAGTTAGAAATGCTACTAGAGTCTGGGGAAATTCACACTATATCTTATAGTGACCTCACAGCGCTAATTATCTTACAACCTCGTTAACGTCTCCCGGCGATTCTTTAGCGTCTCCTGACGATTCGTTAGCGTCACCCGATGATTCTTTAGCATCTCCCGATGATTCTTTTACGTCTCCCGACGATTCTTTAGCGTCTCCCGACCATTCGTTAACGTCTCCCGACGATTCGTTTCCGTCTCCCAACGATTCGTTAACGTCTCCCGATGATTTGTTTACGTCTCCCGCCGATTCTTTAGCATCTCCCGCCGATTCTTTAGCATATCCCGATGATTCTTTAGCTTTTCCTGACGATTCGTTTACGTCTCCCGATGATTCTTTAGCGTCTCTCGATGATTTGTTAGCTCTCCCGATGACTCGTTAGCGTTTCCCGATGATTCGTTAGCGTCTCCCGATGATTCTTTAGCGTCTCCCGACGATTCGTTAGCGTCTCCCGACGATTTGTTAGCGTGCCCCGACGATTCTTTAGCGTCTCCCGACGATTCGTTTACGTCTCCCGACGGTGGCCCTAACGTCTCCCGACGTTGTCCCTAACATCTCCCGACGATCTCATTTACGTTTCCCGACGGTGTCCCTAACGTCCCCTGACGATTCTCATTTACGTTTCCCGACGGTGTCCCTAACGTCTCCCGTCGATTCTCATTTACGTTTCCGGACGGTGTCCCTAACGTCTCCCGGCGATCTCATTTACGTCTCCCGACGGTGGCCCTAACGTCTCCCGACGGTGTCCCTAACGTCTCCCGACGATTCTCATTTACGTTTTCCGATGGTGTCCCTAACGTCTCCCGACGGTGTCTACAATTTGGGTATCCCTGATGAGAGCCATTCTCCCTTATGCACTGAATAGGGGTCTGACCGTCTCACGCAAGAACTGTTAAGTCAAATTATTCCCATTTAAAGTTATTCCCTGTCATGAATCTCATATCCTCTCATCATCAGTTACCTGTAAGAAGGGATTCGCACATCCTTCTGTACACCAGCACCTGGCTAGAAAGAAAGGTTAATCCTGTCATAGAAAAAACATTAAAATGTACCTGTTAATTATTGGGGTCTCTTTATTACATGCTAAAATACTATAACAGGAAAAAGCACTGCAATAATGTAGTAAATAATCATTTGCATATATAGAAACCTAAACACAACCTAAGAAGCAAAAAGGGGAATGATTATATGTATTTACTAAGCTAATTCGGAACGCCTCATTTTAGTCTTATGCATTCTAGTCTCGGCAGCTCAGCCGGTCCCTCTGTCGTTCTTGCTTCGGTTCATTCAGGACTCTGCTCTGCAATCACGGATACACATCTGCACCGCTCTGCCTAATCAAAACTGCCACAGCTCCAAGACACTCGAACCCCTTCTGCAGTCCTCGTCTACACCAGTCCCAGATGAAAACTTGACAGTCACTGCTACTAATTCCAGGAACTCCAACAACTCTCCTTCTCTTCGCAAACTCCAACTTCCAAAATGAAGCAACTGATTTCAATCTGCTACAACTACCCAACTCTTGATGTAACTCCAACTTCTGTCTTCATCAACTTCAGAAAACCAACTCAACTCTCTGCTCCTCTGCACTGAGATAATATAGAAGGCCCTCTCTCCATGGAAATTTCTAGCTAGCAGCCTACCTCCCACCGAATTCCTGTACCAAGCCCTGGGCTCCCGACGCACCCACAGTAGCCAGCTGCTGTTGCATCTAGAGTCCGAGAAATAAGCAGATTCCTTCGATAAGAGCCGGTCTTCACCGGTTCCTACCTAGCGAACAACAAGCGGAAACTAAAACATCACTACTGACCTACAAGCGCCTCGGACAGCCGAGGCAAAAAAGAAAATGGCTTCTCTCTAGTTTAGGCCGCTAGGCCCGAAAAGAGGTAAAGGAGACACAGAACTCTGTCAAAGCACATAGGTAAACCCTACAAATAGACACAGTAAAGTCAGAAATAGAGAAATACTGAGATGGCGGTGGACAATGGTCACCACCCGTCCAAATGATACAAATTATCCTGTCGGAACAGTGGTCCACACTCGCAGTACGGCTAAGCGGCGACCAATTTGAAGCACTTAATGCATGGGAATGTGCAAACAATGGGGAAATGACAAATGCTATGGGTGCATTTGCAGATGCAAGATGGGATGAACAGCAAAAGAGATGGAGAGTAGACATTATTGAGGGAGTGAGATTGTACCCTGCATTGGTGAGTGAAGGAAGCAAAATGTGAAAGAAAGGAAGAGAATAAAAAAAGGCAAAAGGGGAGAAGGGCATGAGGACAGTGATGGTGATGCTAGTGATAACTTGCTGGAAGGACTGTTAGCAGAACGTCCACATTAATATAGCCAGTCACACCCTGGAAGTGCGGGAGGACAAGATACTACCAATAATACCAGAAGTGCTTTGGCACTGGTGGTTCCTGGTGTTGTGGGAGGTATATCGACAGGGATGACACAAACTGTAGCAAGAGAGGAGATCGGAAAAGTGGCCCCGAAGTTTTAGGACAATGTAATCCCAGTTCTGTGTCAAGGATTCCATATGCTTTTACATCAGTGGTTACTGTTGATCCCATTGTTCCCATTTTTTAAAAACCTTTATTTAGCAATTTTTCAACAGAACAATATGAGAGAAGAAGAAAAAAAACAAAGAGAAGAGAAAGAGACGGGAAGTGAAGCAATGAAACATTTGTGTGCACATACTTGTTTACACATACAAATATCATGACTATATTCATGGCCATGCTGAGGATTGGGAGAAAGCTATAGCTGGGTGAGTACAAAAGAAAGGTGGGGTTGCTGCAAGAGAGGGAAATACAGCAAGTGAGAAATCAAACATTGGTCTCTTGGCTGGTATGGCCAGAGGAGAAGCTCGGTGTTGATGCTAGCGGGGTAGACTCTGGGATGCCGGAGTCTAAAGTGAGGATATAGGAACGAAGACGTTGACAGATATCTTTCAGTCGGGTATAGGGAGGTTGTAATGAGGCATAAAGCTCGCTGTCAGATCACAGTAGGACATGCTTCGCAGCCAGGCCTGAATTGTGGGATGCGTAGCGTTACCCCAGTGAAGTGCAATCTCTTGTTTTGCCAGCAAGAGAGCAATAGCAGCAAAGTGGTAAAATGCCATAGAAATGGGTGAGACATTGCCCAATAGAGCAGTGGTGAGGTGGTCAGTGCTAGAGAAATCATTCGACAAAGTGTCAAATATTTCTTCCAAGAATCCAGCAACAACTACACAGGTCCATGTCAAATGCAGAAAATCGGCATCCAGGGATCTACACTTAGGACAAGTTGATGACCTGCGGGGGTTCAATCCTGACCAGACCAGCGGGGTGGTATAGGATCCATGAAGGTATGGGAAAGGGAGCATTCTGTGGTGGGTGATTAGGGGATACCAGTTTGGTGTGTCCACAGCTTAAAGCTCAGTCTTTATCAGCAATAGGACCAAAAAGGTCTTTCTCACAATGTTTTTGCATCCCTCGGTTGGTAGTGTTCTTTAAAGTCATGTATGCTCTGCACATTTTGGAGATCAAGTGTGATCTATTCGGGTCCTTAATCAGGAGATTGAGAAGGGGAAAATCTTCTGGGGTG
This sequence comes from Lissotriton helveticus, assembly GCF_964261635.1. Classification (NCBI taxonomy): domain Eukaryota; kingdom Metazoa; phylum Chordata; class Amphibia; order Caudata; family Salamandridae; genus Lissotriton; species Lissotriton helveticus. The sequence goes on along the minus strand of NC_136068.1, from coordinate 657,746,089 downwards.
AGAGGATAAAAGGGATAATGACTAATAGTGTGCTATGCATTCAATTAAAGACACATTTTACCCCAAATCTGTGGAGGCCATGACTGGCCAGGGTGCGTTGCACAAGTCACTCTGCCATCAACGGCAGCCAGGGGATTGGTATAATGGGGAGTTTGGGAAGTAAAGAGAAGCCCAGTGCTCCACAAGGTTTTTGCCACACCCAACATGTAGTGGACAGTGTTTGGATGTCTGTGGGGTCTAGCTTAAGACCCCCTTTGCAGCAAGGTATTCAGGGGCAAAGGGGCCGCAAATACTCGCTCTGCTCTGGCATAAGACAGTCTGATATTTGGATGAAACCAATGATTTACGAAATGGGCTTGGGTGAATAAATATTAGATACAAAATTAAGGGGCAGCAAAGCCGTCCCTCTCATACAGGAGGGTAAAAGCGCCTCATGCATTCAGGATATGCGGCCTGCCCAAACCAGCCTCAAAAGGTGGCTGCGCAGTGTCAAAACAAAAAGAGTTTGTCGGGGGATAGGGATGTTGATAAATAAATGCAAAAATTGAGGAAAGGACTGTCATTTTGATCATTGCGATGGGTCCTACCATGGATAGTACCTGCATCAAGTGCTTAGCCACTGCAGGGCCATAATTACAACAGATGACCTGTCCCTTTTCCCTGTGGAAGACAAAGCCCAGATATTTTTCTGGAATCAGCAGTCCACCTAAAGGGGTATTCACATGCAGGACTTTGCCCAGTTAATGCTGAGACCTGATATGGCTCCGAACCAGATGATCTCTCGTACCACAAGGTTTATATTTTCTGGAGGATGCCGAATGAGCAATAGTATGCCTTCAGCAAACATTGAGATGAGGAGAGAGCTAATTTGAAATTTGAGACCATTATGTATGTGGGCCAACTGAAGGTGGTATATCAGAGGGTCCATGGCTATGATAAATAATAAAGGTGAGAGCGAGCAACCCTGCCTGGTTCTATGAGAGACAATGAAGGGTTTAGAGATTGATCCATTAATGCAAACCGGTGCTGTGGGTTTGGAATACAGCAGAGAGATGAGCGCAGTAATTCTGTGGGGGATACAGAGTTGTCATAAAGTCAAATAAAGAAAAGGCCATTGCAGAGAGTCAAATGCCTTCTCCACATCCAAAAAGGTGACCACTGCAGGGATATCAGGAGATACCCTGTTCAGAATGGAAAAGACCGTATTATGGTAAAGTGAGGTCAACATGTGGGGTATGAATATCTACTTCACCGGGGACAGCACCTGTTTGAGCAATAGCAACAGTATATTCACTATTGCTTTGGCAAGGATTTTATTCAAAATTGAGCAATGAGAGCAGCTTGTAGGAAGAACAGCTCATGGTACCTTTTCCTGGTTTGAGCAGCAAGGAGATTGCTGCCTCTTGCATCGTGGGTGGGAGGATCACCCTTTCTTTAATCTCAGTGTAGACCTCCAACAGGTGTGGAATCAGAATGTTTTTGTAAGCTTTATAAAAGGATCAGTTGAGTCTGTAAGGCCCTCTGGCTTTACTACCATCCAGTGAGTCAATCACTTTGGCTATCTTCTTTGCAGTAAACGTCTCATTCAGGAAGTGGGATTGGCCGGTAGTGAGCCAAACCATAGCTATCTCCTCCAGGCAGGACTGGTGTTCCATTGTTCCGGGTGTCAGATGGGAAGCGTAATGAAATTTATAGTAAGAAACCACTTTCTCTATTATATCCTCATTGTGCTGATACAGTGCCGTAATTCATGAGTAGTTCGGTAATGTGTCCTGTGCCATAAGGGAGGCAGTGGATGAGGGCAAGTGTTATCCCGAAGCATTCACCCTCTCCATAACTCCTGCCACTGAGTATTTACCAAGGAAAGACACTTCCCTCTTTGACAAGTCGCGGAACTCATCCAATAAAACTGAGTGCTCATGAAGAGTCGCCGGCAAGGGGTGCAGTGTACATTCATGTTCAATAGCTGTAAGCGCAGACTGCACACATGCTAAGCTATTACAAATATCCTGAAGCACACCTGTGTGGTTCACAATGCAAATACAGTGGATATTTGCTTGAAGGCATCCCAGAGTGTGACATGGTTGGCAAAATATCCTGTGTTGGTCTCAAAATATTCAGTTATGGCTGATTGAAGTTTGGAGTGGAAGACTACGTCTGTCAACGACAATGAGGGAAAAGACCAGCCGCTTAGCCCCAGTACTCACCGTATGTGAGAGTGAGCAGCAACCTAACTGGCGCTTGATCTGACAGTAAGTGTGGCAATGCCTTTATTATTATTATTATTATTATTATTATTAAGCACTTATATCATGCATAGCTTGTGGTTTGACAACGGACTGACGTTTGAGAAGCATACAAAAGCTTTTGCCGCTGTCTGGTTCGGGCTCTTGCGAGGGTTGAGACGTTTGCTTGTTTTTTTCCCTCCTAGAGTTCTTCAAACCATTGTCCAGGTGTCCATTCTTTCCAGGCTTGACCACAGTAAATCTTTGTATCTGGGCGCTAATAAAGCCAGTATTATTTGTGTTCCGTAAAACCATAAAAACTTGGCTGTTTCCATCTTCTTATGTTTAAACATTAGACTGGTCTCTCATGCTCTCTTCTTTGGGGGTCTGGTTGCGCTGGGACGCCTCATTGCTGAAGCAGCCATGCGCATTATAAATCTCAAATAAATAAATAGCTAGCCTCAGGCATCCCAGCGCTAGCAATCAGGCAGACGACCAGTAAGAATTTATGGGGCTGTTTGTGGGAAGAGCCAGGTTTTCAAGAGTTTACGAAAAGGTGGGATACTGGCTTCAGAGCGAATGTGTAAAGGCAAGGAGTTCCACAGTTTTGCCACATTATACGCAAACAATCTGCCTCCCACTCTTGTCCTTCCGATTGTGGGGACAGCTAGCAAATGAAGCTTAAGTGAACAAAACTCGCTCGTGGGTCGATAAGGAATTTGTTGACTTCTGGGCCCATTCCCTATACAGTCTTATGGGCAAGACACAAGGCCTTACATTTTATTCTTTCCAGGATAGGTAGCCAGTGTAAAGTTTCTAGAGCTGGCTTGACTTAATGTGACCTAGGGATGCCCTGAAGCATCCTGGCAGCACAATTCTGAGCAATCTGGAGTTTCCTCAAAGTTACTTACGAGCTCCCAGATAAAGGGAGTTACCATAATCCAGGCACGATAGAACTAAGGCTCCTACTAAGGTGCGCTTGGCAGTCAATGGCAACAGGGGAAGAATTTTCCTACGGGATCTAAGTATCCCAAAACAAACACCTGTCACCTTCACTGCTTGGTGGTCAAACTTGAGAGCATTACCCAAGCAAACACCCAAGCTCCTTATTTTGGTTTTGGGAGTTGGATGAGTTCAGAGGCACTTTGGCCAAATCTGGCCAAAGTCCATGTTGGAATGATGCCCTAGAAGCATGAGTTCGGTTTTACCTTAGTTGAGATGAAGGCAGGAATGCTCCATCCAAGAGGCAACTTTCTCTAAGCAGATCTCAAAGTATGAGAGGTCTTTATATACTGGACCCAGGGAGTGCTGCAGGATGAGAGGAACATGTAGTTCAATCATGTTCACACCATATGTGTAGCAGAGTTAAATATATAGCCCGGAGTGGAGGGGTAGCAAAGGGAACAGATATCCTCAAGAGAGGACCATGTCCTTAAGCATGCTTAACAAATGGGGTTTGCTACTGGGACTGGTACTTGAAGAATCCATGGTGGGCTCTAAAACGATGCTCAGATTGCCACCCATAACAATAGCATTGGCCTCATCTTTGTCTAAGAGGACAAATATGTTCTTATAGAAAAGAGGGTCATCAAAATTTAGGGTGCATAGGTTAAGGAAAAGGAGATTCCGTTCTAGCATTGCCCGAGTCACAAGAAGGTAACAGCCCTGGTCATCTGAAATAGTGGTATGATGTTTGAATGGGTGTGTTTTATGTATGAGAATGCATACCCCCGTGGAAAAGAACCATAATTGCTGAACAAATGGTGTGTTCCCCAGGATGTAGCAAAAGTGAATAAGGACTGCGGAGGTAGTTGTGTCCCCTGTAAGAATGAAATGAAATGAAATGAAAAATTGCATTTGTATAGCGCATAACTGCCCTGAGGCCTCGCAGCGCTTGAAGATAAAAGGTTTAGCGCAGGCACAGGGCAGATCAGCAGGATTTTGCAAACAAATGCGTTTTCAAGGCCTTTCTGAACAACAGGAGGTTGCTATTTCCTCGGATGGCGAAAGGAAGGGCGTTCCAGAGTCTGGTCGCCGAATGGGAAAAGGAGCGGCCACCCCAACGGGCTTTATTGATTTTAGAGGAGGTGGCCAGTTGCAAGGTACCAGACCGAAGGGGGCGTGCTGGAACATAGGGCGTAACCAGAGGGTGCAGAATCGCTGGGCCTACACGATGAAAGGATTTGTGCAGAATGCACAAAGCCTTAAACTGCACTCTGGCAGCCATTGGAAGCCAATGGAGGTCTTTCAGAGCCTTCCTCGCCGACTGCCGACGGGACAGATTGAACAGTAGGCGGGCCGCACTGTTTTGTGTGACCTGAAGCCTCTGAAGTACCGAGGCCGGTGCTCCCAGGTAGAGGGCATTCCCGTAATCCAGGCGAGAGAGAATCAGGGCCTGGACCTGAATGCAATTTAAACGTCATCTCATGAGAGATATGATAGCAAAATGTTTCCCTTGTATGAGTTGTTCAACCCACAGATGTTCCATGTGAGGAGTGCAAGGTCAACCAAGTATTTGGTGTCTCCCATCTAAGTTTTGTGAAATTGTGCATGTCATGTGTAGTCTGATACAAAAGGTAGTGCTGGGACTTGTCTCAGCAGCAGAAGGAAGGGAGCATAGGGAGAGAAGAAAGGTGTCATTTCAAAGATAACACTAAAGAAACCCCATTTAACCCCCCCCTCACTCAGACCAGGTGAAAAGAAACTAGTGAATCACACTAGAACTTACCCTATATAGAAAGTACTCAACAAATCCAGGCTTGGAATCTGTTACGGGATCCGCTATCTCGGGGAGCCAAGAAAGGGCAGAAGACGGGTTTTTGTCAGTGTGGGGTTTATTGCAGTATACAAATAGTCCGTACAGGTCTTCCTAGGGTACAGGGTCCGTCTGGGGGATCGGCTCCGGCTCCTCCGACTGGCTTTCGGTTTAGATGGATCCGTTCTGCGTCGCCCCTCGGGTCTCCTCCTCGCTGGGGGCTGATCCTCGTCCGTGGCGCCTCTCGCTAAGGAAAACACAAAGAAGGAAGGGGGTCAGTGTAAGGTCCGGTACTCATGATGTTGAGGGGAAAAGGAGTAAGGAGGTTCCCGAAGTCCAACACTCAAATGCTCTCGTGCGGTGGGGGGGTGTAGTGCTCAGGGGTAAGGGTACACCGGGACGGGGGATCCCAATCACTCGGCGGAACTGCCCTTCCTCCCGACCCAACCCGCCACTCGCCTCTGTACCTGAATTAGCTACACACCTCCCCCGGGCGTGTGACAGGGCGGCTCGTGGGAACGTAGGCCTCCTGGCCTTTCCTCTGGTGATGATACGGCTTCCGCTCTCCTCGATTCTTCCTCCGGTTTTTTCCTCCTCTCTTCACCACGCTCTTCTTCCGACTCTACTCTCCAACTCTCGCCTCTCCCGGTGTACTAGCACACCTTCTCCCTTCCAGCTTCCGCATTTAACGCTGCCTCCTCCACAGGTAGCCCCGCCCACGCTTCTTTAGATTTCCAGTTAAAGGGCCACGGTTCCTCCTGTTCTCCGGAGGTGCCGATATCGAATTCAACAGAGGGAAGTTCGTTCTTTAACAAGGAACAAAGAGGGTGGGGATGGTAAGAGCCCCGGGGGGGAGTCCCGTTGTCCATGTCCAGTGTAGAGGGTTGCACCACCCCGTTACACACCTCCCCCCTAGGACACTCCCGATCGGGGAGTGGATTGGGGGGAGAGGAAATCAGCCCCCACGTTGTCGGTCCCTTTCTTGTGCAGTACCTTGAAGGTGTAGGGCTGAAGAGTCAAAAACCACCTTAATACTCTCGCATTCTTGGACTTAGCACGGGCCATCTAGAGCAATGGGGTGTGGTCGGTGTAAAGTGTAAACGCGTGCCCCTCAAGGTAATAGGCCAGCTTCTCCACCGCCCACGTAATGGCCAGGCATTCCTTCCTATGGTTGCATACTTTAACTCTCTAGGGAACAGTTTGCGGCTTATGTACAGGATGGGGTGGTCTAACCCATCCTCCCTGACCTGGGAAAGGACCGCCCCGATTCCGTAGTCCGAGGCATCTGTATGTAGGGAAAACGGCTTTGTAAAGTCTGGGGAGGACAAGACAGGGGTAGAGGTGATGTGGTGTTTCAGCGTGTGGAAGGCGTTCTGCATCGGAACGGTAGGGACGATAGGAGAGGAGGACTTCCCTGAACTACGAAGTGAGTCAGTGAGGGGGGCTGCTATTTGGGTGAATTGGGGGATAAACCGCCTGTAATATCCCACGAGACCAAGGAAGGCTCTCATCTCTCTTCTAGTACTGGGGAAGGGGGTGTCTGCAATAGCCCGGATCTTCTCAATTTGGGGCTCAATGAGTCCATGCCCCAATACGTATCCAAGGTATTTCACCTTCTGGAAGGCCAAGCGTGACTTCTTGGAATTGATCCTCAGGCACGGCCTGTAGGTGGGTCATGTGGGTGTTCCAATCTGGGCTGTATATGACGATGTCGTCGAGGTATGCTGAGGCAAACCCGGTCAGATCCTTCAGCACGGTATTCATCAATCGCTGGAAGGTGGCAGGTGCCCCATGAAGGCCAAAAGGGAGGTCTGTGAACTCGTAGTGTCCATCGTCTGTGGAAAAGGCTGTCTTCTTACAGTTGTCCTCTTGGGGGCACCTGCCAATAGCCTTTAGTCAAATCGAGGGTTGTTATATATTTTGCGTCTCCTAGCTTCTCAACGAGCTTGTCCACACGGGGTATGGGGTAGGCGTCGAAAGATGATATGTCATTCAGGGCCCGAAAGTCCATACAGAACATTCGGATCCCATCCGGTTTAGGGATCATAACAATAGGACTGGACCAATTACTTCTTGAGGGGCGTATGACTCCTAGGTCTAGCATATCCTGTACTTCTTTTCTGATGTCGTTCCTTCGGGCCTCTGGTACCCTATAGAGTCTTTATTTATTTTTTTCCTGGCGGAGTTTCTATACAATGTTCGGCCAGGGAGGTTCGGCCGGGTGTGTTGGAAAACAGTGAGTGGTATGGTTTGAGAGTTTTTTGTAGTTCTTGTTTCTTTTGTTCATCCAACTCATCATTGATCACCAACTGGTCTAGGGAGGATACTGGGGACGTTGTCGGGAAACGGGTCATCAGGTTCACTCCCGATGGAAGGGGCCCAAGCCATTTTTTTAACAGATTGATGTGGTATATTTGGGTCTTGTTGGGACCCATTTTCAACCTGTAACTGGTCCGCCCGATAGTAGAAAGCACCCTGTAAGGACCGACCCATTCCGCTCTAAACTTCTGGGTAGATGAGGGGAGCAGCACGAGGGCCCAATCACCCTCTTTCAGATGTCTCCATTTCTTTCCTTTGTCATAGGTGTTTTTCTGTCGGGTTTGGCTCTTTTCAAGGTGGATGTAGTCGAGATCCCTCAGTCTTCCCAGTTTTGATTTCAGATTCTGGGCGTATTCCAAGGTGGTGGTTGTTTCTTCTGGAACGGGGCTGTCTGCCGTATAACAGTTCAAATGAAGAGACACCTAGGCTGCTCTGCATCTGACCCCTTATTACATATAGAGCTAGAGATAATATCTGGTCCCAATCCATACCGCTGACTTCTAACATTTTTCTAAGGGTGGTTTTTAATGTCCTGTTGTACCGTCCGTCTGTGGATGGTATACTGACGTGCGGATCTGCTGTATCCCCAGGTTGGTGCAAACTTCTTTCATAAGGCGGGACACGAACGGTGTTCCTTGGTCCATCAGGATCTCTTTAGGGAACCTGACCCGACTGAATAGTTCAATCATTCTGTCCGCGACTTGCTTGGAGGTGGTTGCTGTTAGCGGGAAGGCCTCAGGGAGCCTGGTGGCATAGTCGACCACTACCAAGATGTGTTGGTACCCCTTCTTGATCTTGGTTAAGGGTCCGATGAGGTCCATCCCGACCCTTTCGAACGTTTTCCCGATGATTGGTAATGGTTGTAGCGGGACCGCCGGAGTTTTTATCATATTTTTATGTCAACATATTTCACACTCCCGGCAGTACACAGAGGCGTCTTTGTGTATTCCGGGCCAATAAAAAATGCCTTTGCAGGGTCTGCGTGGTGTTCTCCACACCCGTATGTCCGGCCATCAAGTGGCTGTGTGAAAAAAACAGCACTTGCTCTCGGAAAGAGAGTGGCACCAGGAGCTGAGAGGGGCCATCTTTCTGACCTTGTCTATACAACAAATCATTGTGAATGTGAAACCTGGGAATGGTGCCCTGGGTGGTTCCCTGCTGTTGATGGGCTTGTTCACAGGCATTGAAGAGGGTGCGATCATTAGTCTGTGCGAATCTGAAACTCCCATCCAACAACCACGGTTCCTGAGAAACAAAGGCGGGGAGAGGATCTCGGGGGTATGTTAGAGCGGAGGGGGGAGACGGGTACTTGGTCTAGGTTTTTGCGAAACATGCGTAGGAAGTCAGGGTTGTCGGTACCTATGATTAGGTCCTCAGGGAGGGTGGACAGGACCCCCATTTGAACGGCATGGACTTCCCCCTGTGTAGGATGAATGGGAATGTTAGCTATGGGGTAGGGTCTGATGTCTCCATGCACGCAACGTATATTCACTATCTCTTTGGGAACATATTGGGTGGGTGCTACATGCTGGGATTGGATCACTGACTGGCAACAGCCAGAGTCAAGAAGGGCATGAATGGAGGACCCATTTACCTTCACACTTACTCTGAATGTGTTCCCCATCTCGGCCGAATAGAGCACCACCTTCGGGAGGTATCCAACCTCCATAGGCTCGTCCGGTGGTTTCCGACGAGGACAAAGTCTGGCAATATGGCCCCTGTTGCCACAGTCAAAACATTGTGGTCCAGAGGGTCCAGGAGGGTCAGGTCTCCAGTTCCGAGGTCGGGGGTTCTGGCACACGCTGAGGCCGCTTCTCTGATTTGAGGATCGGTCTAGAGGATCAATCGTTTTCCCAAGCAGGTGCTTTTGGTTGGGCTCGGGAAAACGAGGTGGCCATCCCAATAGCCTGGGCAGTGGTTATATTGTGGTGTTGTCTCAGCCACCGTTGGGTGGCGTAGGGCAGAGCTTTCAGGTACTGCTCAAGATAAATGCGGTCCATTATTTCCTCCTTAGTGCTGATGTTAGGAGTGAGCCACTTATCCGCGGCCATTTTCAATCGTACAAAAAGAGTTTTAGGACTCTCACCGGGGCTGCCTCTTTCTTTACGGAACTTCAAGCGGTAGGCTTCTGCATCTAAGCCGAGATGTTCCAGTATTACGCGTTTCACGTCAGCGTATGGGATTGGTGTCACTACAACGCATGCTTTTACCACGCATGCCTTTACAACGCGGTTTTTACCACGCAGTCCATTACAACGCATAATGCTTTTAGGCGCTGGTTAGTGAATTATTTAATTTACTATTCCAACTCCAGTCCCCGTGGATAGCAGGGAAGGTGTTGGATAGTATATTAAATACATTCCCTATCCTAGAGCGCCCCCCAGCGCATTGCGTTGTAATGGTTTGTGTGGTAAAAGTTGCGATGTAATGGTAGTGCGTTGTAAAAAATTTGTTGTAACCGTGCTACACCCAGCGTATGGTGTATCCCCAGAGGGATTGGCGACCTGGTAGGCTGCCTGGGCTTCACCGAGGAGGAGAGGGGTCAGGAAGAACGGCCATTTACCTACTGGCCATCCGCAGGCCCGGGCTGCCCTCTTGAAGTTCAAGATAAAAGCATCTGGGTCCTCTCCCGGTTGATACTTTTGCAAAGAGACCCCCGCTGACCCATGGGGTATGATCCGCTCTTCCACACCACCTCGCAGAGGGGTTTCCCCCCATGGTTTTGAAGGGTCTGTCTCCCGGGCGCTCAGGGCTTTCTTTAGTATTTCAGGTCAGCTTGAGCTGGGTTAAGTTGCTGCTCAACGACCCACTCGAGTCGTTCCTGTCCTTTCACCAGTTGTTGCACCACTTTATCCATCTGCTGCACTATGGTCTCCATCTCTTCTAGTAAAACAAAAAATAAGTTCCTCTTCTTTACAGATGGGTGTGCTGCCCGCATTCTCCACCACTGTTACGGGATCTGCTATCTCGGGGGAGCGAGGAATGGGCAGGAGACGGGTTTTTGTCAGAGAGGGCTTTATTGCAGCATACAAATAGTCCGTACAGGTCTTCCTAGGGTACAGGGTCCGTCTGGGGGATCGGCTTCGACTCCTACGACGGGCTTTCGGTTTAGATGGATCCGTTCGGCGTAGGCCCTCGGGTCTCCACCTCGCTGAGGCCTGATCCTCGTCCGTGGTGCATCTCGCAAAGGAAAACACAAAGAAGGAAGGGGGTCAGTGTAAGGTCCGGTACTCGTGATGTTGAGGGGAAAAGGAGTGCGGAGGTACCCGAAGTCCAACACTCAAATGCTCTTGTGCGGTGGGGGGATGTAGTGCTCAGGGGTAAGGGTACACCAGGACGGGGGGATTCCAATCACTCGGCGGAACTGCCATTCCTCGCGACCCGACCCACCACTCGCCTCCGTACCTGAGTTAGCCACACACCTCCCCCGGGCGTGTGGCAGGGCGGCTCGTGGGAACGTTGGCCTCCTGGCGTTTCCTCCGGTGATGATACAGCTTCCGTTCTCCTCGATTCTTCCTCCGGTCTTTTCCTCCTCTCTTCACCATGCTCTTCTTCCGACTCTACTCTCCAACTCTCGCCTCTCCCGGTGTACAAGCACACCTTCTCCCCTCCAGCTTCCGCATTTATCGCTGCCTCATCCACAGGTAGCCCTGCCCACTCTTCTCCAGATTTCCAGTTAAAGGGCCACGGTTCCTCCTGTTCTCTGGAGGTGCCGATATCGAATTCAACAGAGGGAAGTTTGTTCTGTAACAAGGAACAAAGAGAGTTGGGATGGTAAGAGCCCCGGGGGGGGGGGGGTCCAGTTTTCCATGTCCAGTGTAGAGGGTCGCACCACCCCGTTACAGAATCATACTTGGGGAGCTGGCAAATGCAACAGAATTAGTCACCCATAACTGAAAAAACAACATGAAACCATACAGTGAAGGGCAGCAGTTTGACCGTTTGCGGGCATAGGTGCAGCAGACAAAAGATGCAAAGGTCAGAGCGGCCAGAGAATCTCAACAGCAAAGTCACTTCAAGCACTGGGACGTCACTATTGGTCAGCCGGAATTGAATAGGTCAGTGCTGGCTGGGAGGTTGCTATCTGAGTGAGAGTGTTCCGAGGCTGCATGTGTCTGTGTGGGACGGTCACATCCCAGTTGTTTACAGAAAGCAATGACATCAGCTGAGGAATCAAAGAAGCATGGCTTACCCTATGTTGCTATCTGGAGTCAGGCTGGATCGAGCATTCCGTACTTCGGGCCATGCTTCCGAAGAAGCAACTTCAAATCTGAGATTTTCTGTCTTGCTGACTGCACTGCAAGGGTGAAGTCAGGAAACATTGAAATAACAGGTCACTGGTACTGTAAAGGAGATCTTTCTCTGGCTATTCTCAGTGCAGTGTCTCTGTCCCTACAACTCAGAAGATAGGCCACATTGGGGTGGGGTGTGCTCCAGGTGGTGGACCTGGGCCTATGGACCTGCAGGCCCACTCCACTAAAAGTAGAGGAGAAGTGTTTTGCGCCAAAGAGTTCAGTGCGCAGGGACTCTACAAAATGCTCAGGGGGCCCTGTATTGGTCGATTCTGCCAGGCCAACGACGCAGATATGAGTCACTGCTGTCCTCTATGATCGGTGTGTGGCCATCTCAATCTGTTTATTTGGGCAGGTCGAAAGTGAGATGACACTGCTTAGGGTGTCCCCGTCCCATGACTATGGTGTACCCATGGGGATTGGGTGTAAATGCAGAGCGCCTGGCAGCCGACAGCAAAATGGTAGGGATAAAGGGAACCCCCAATGGTGTCCTAAGAGGCATCCACCATGCAGGTATTGGCAGATCAGGAGTGTCTATGCAGAAGATGGGTCACAGAAGTGTCCAGCAGTTGGCAATGGGTGAGAGAGCTCAACTGGTGAAGCCAGCAAAGGTGGCAACTGGTTGCAGCAGAGCTATGGATTTGGAACCTGCTGAGCACTACGGAATTGGCATCTGGTTCTGTTTTTCAATAAAGGAGGAGGAGAGGTGCCAATGAGCATTACTCACTATGGATGATCTGGCTCCACTCCAGTTTCAGGCCCCCTTTGCTTCTTCATCAACCACACCTCAGTGTAGGCTGTCCCGGATGCACGGAAGTGGCAGGGCCCGTACACCAGACTACACAATGTGGGTGGTGACAAACAGCAAGAGGTCAAGGAGATGGACAAGTTCGGCCACAGCCACCAGTCATGCCGGGACGGTGAACTGACAGGCCCACCCTGGCTGCAGTAAGAAGGCGGTCGAGCAGCAAGTGGCCCACCAGAAGGGCAGGCAGCACCAGCCACAGCCTGTGGAATGGCATAACAGGATGTGCCTGTCCAGCGTCAGACGACAACCAGACTCTCTAAGGAGTCCTCAAAGCAGCTTGCAGCCGGCTCCTCACCCAACTTCTCCCCATAGCTCACTCCACCTCTCCCGTAGTGTCCAAGCATAGCAGAGAGGAGCCCAGGCTAATCTGCTGCCCCTGTCTCAGTGGGGTCGCCAGGGTGGGCTGGGCCTCATTCTTGCCATAGCAGCTGTTGGCTGTCGGGGAGGGTCTTAGAGGACTGGAAGCGAGTCACAGCATCTCCCAGGCTGTGCAAGTAGATAATCACCGCGATTCAGGCAGATGAAGCAAAGATGGAGGTCACTGATTCTAGGATGCCGGCAGTCGGTGCCAGAGCCTTATCACCGTTCAGCCATTACAGTCAATGTCTCAGTGACAGCCCTCATTGTTCCCATCTATGATCAAAATTTGGCTGGGAATAAAAAGCAGAGAATGCTCATATTTACAGAGGGTGGACAACCACAGGAAAGAACAGAGAGTCCTAATATGATATGTGCTCCATTAACCCCTATTAATGCAATTATCTTTTCTGCAGTGACTGCAGATCCCTCTGCAGTCCAGACTGGCTTGGGACCCATAAGATCTTTTCCTTGATTGTCAGGTATGGACTCACCTGTATGGGAAACATTTACTAGAGTATTCAACAGTACACCTTGAGAAAATGCTACCACAAAGACACGTGAGAGACACCATATATTTGATGTCCTTAATTTAGGGACATGGTTAAAGAATGTAATGACACTAAAGAGATCCAGAGGACTGAACCAAGTAATGGGATTATGAAGTCATCTGTAAAAGTAAATCTGATTGATGTGGTAAAATTGAAAGCAGAATTGGATTAAATGATAACGGGAAATTTAGATCTAAATCACATAGAAATCTATCAACCAAATGAATTGATGTTCATGGCTAAAGACATTATCAGAAGAGCAAGACAGGCTCATGAGAAATTATATAAATTGGATTAAAAATATCTTGAACAGACAAAATCTTTGCAGCCATAGACTTGCTTTCAGTGACCATGACATTGGAAATTTGAGAACACCTGGACTGAAAACACACGTTCAATAATTAATGACAGGCAATTGAATTTGAAACACATTAGATGAGTGGGAAGACAAATGGTCTAAGAGAAAGGGTTCTAAAAGAGCAGCACGAGAACCACCTTCTTTAGGGGGTAGAGTCACAGTATTGAAGCTTACCCATTACAAGAAGTACCTAGCAGAGGTAATGTAAATGTGCCTTGGTGTAGAGGTGATCTTGCTGCATTTATAAATGACTTCCCAAGATTGAGAGCAAAGCCTGTGAAATGGTATTAAAAGGTTGATCGATTAGTGAAGATTTCAAAGGTGCTGTGGATCATTTTAAAGATGTTATTTGAAATTTTGGTTACCCAGTGGTTTGTGGTCTGCATGTAAATTAGCAACAGAAAATTGCCTGAAAGTGAACCTGAAAGAGACCCAGTGACACATGGTTCTTAACCAGTAGTGATGAAGAAATACAACCATGTGAGTACATGGGTTAAGGCTAAGGTGGCTCCACAAGATATCAATTGGGTTAAGACTGATAGAACAAATCAAGAACCTAAAGAGACAATTCATGAGTACTATAAAAGTTATTGCAGGTTTACAAACAGTACAGTTGGATCTATATGCTTGAACCAAAGGATAGTTGACAGTTCTTGTCTAGATTTGTGACAGGGTTGAGATCTGAAATTAGCATGACGATTCAACATCATTTGATTTATTGGCAGTTTAAGCCAGTGTACAAGATTCTATGTTATGCTCAATATTGTAGTGATGAGACTGAAACAAACCACAAAATGATGAGGAAAAGTTGATGTTAGTGAAGATGAAAGCTGCTCAGAGGAGATGCCAAATGTACCCCTCTTTTGGGGATGACCTCCCGATGCAAGCAACATATCTGACAGGAGTCCAAATACAACCTGGTGGAAGATTGCTGGGACAAGGAAGAGGCAGAAGTATTCTGGTAGACCCAAAGACTGGAGTTAATGTTGTTACTTTAAAGAATCCAATCCATGCCACTATTGTAACTAGATGGGGCACTGGAAGCAGAAATGTCATCTTAATCCTGCAAATCAGTATCATAACGGTAGTCAGTCAGTCAGTCAATAACACTTTATTCGATTATTAGAAATCATAAAAGCACAAATATTACAATTCATTTTCATTATTTCTTGTAGATACAGTCATCAAGTCATGAATACAAATTTACCATCTAATAAAAAGTCATTAAAAAAATTCCCCCACAGGAATATTTACAATATTTAAAATATTTAAAATGGGCAAAATACTAGAATAAAATCAGTTTTGATTATTATTGCAAATAGCTAGTCTCTTGGCCTTACTCCGAACAGCTGCTACCAAAAAACTTGCAACCCCAAACGTTACCCGGGTGTTATTTAACATTTTTAGATAAGTCAATGCAGTTCTGACCTGTAAAAACCCAGCTTCCCTCAATAACGATTTTAAATAAATGTTCCTAATCTCATCATAATGCTCACAAACCATGATGAAATGCATTGTGTCTTGAGTAGAAAGGTTGTCACAGCTACAGGGTGTCTTGGCTACCCCAGACTGGGAAGTGGCCTAGCGATAAATAGATCAGACCAAACCTAAATCTAATTAGAAGGTGTCGATGAAACGGGATTGTAACGACTTTTAAATAAGGTTCTAGTGTCATTGATGTTAACAGTGCATAATTTGCTCTGACACAAGGTTTCCTCATTTCCCATTCTTCCCGTTCCCAAACTAACATACCCAGGGCGTTTTTCTTTATCCTGGGTAAATCTGCCTTTTTAATAAGTTCTGGTGATACAAACATTTCTGGGCGCCCGAGTTTAAAACACATCTCCTTAATGTACATTAACCAGGCTACCGTGTCCACCCTCTCTAGGCCCATGCAGTCTTTCAGTATCAGATGATTCAAGGAGATCTCCTGGTTTAACCAAGTGTTAATCCAGCTCACCAACGGGGCGACCCTCAGATGATCACTCACATGTTCCAAGCCTAATTCAGTATGAATTGTAAATGTCGGGGTTGACTGAGGGACAGCCAAAAGGGTTCGCAGAAATTTGTTCTCGACTACCTGTATCTTCTCCTGTGGTATATAGCCCCATAAAGAAGCCCCATATGAGGCTATTGCTAAGCATTTTGCTCTATATAGTTTTAAAAGAGCCTCCATGGGTCTCCCTCCCAATCGTTTAGCGAAGCCCATCAGTGCGGCCGTTGATCTAGCAACAACATTCGCCTTTTGCTTCTGCTGTGGGCCCCATGTGCCCCGTTCATCGAATAAAACCCCAAGGTACATGAATATAGGTACCCTTGAAATTTCAACACTATCACAGAAAAACCATTTAAGTTTTTTCTTCCTTGGACGTTTACCCAAAAAAATATGACATGTGACTTAGAGTTATTCACCTTGAGGTCTAAGGAGTCCATAAATGCCCCAAAGGAATTTAGAAGCCTCTGAAGGCCAAGACCCGTCCTGGCCAGCAGCACTGCATCGTCCGCGTACAGGAGGACCGGTATTGCAGCCCCTCCTATACGCGGAACATCCAATGAAGCGCCCTCCAGGTTTTTGTCCAAGGTGTTAATATACAATGTAAAAAGGAGGGGTGCCAGTATGCAGCCCTGTCTGACACCTCTCCTCAAACTAAAATGACTAGTGCGGCCACCCTCGCTTGTCACCCTAACTGAGGCTGACAGCCCTTGGTGGAGAGCTGCTAGGTAATTTACCAGGGATGGATCAACCCCTATTTTTGCTAAAATGGTCCAGAGCTTCGCCCTATTAACCAAGTCAAAGGCCGAGGAAAGGTCCATAAATCCTAAGTACAGCCGCCCTTCCGTAGCCTGTGTGTACTTACCTATCAGCATGTGGAGATTTTGACATTGGTCTAGGGTGCATCTTTTCTGCCTGAACCTGTACTGCAATTTGGAGAGAACCCCTCTCTCATCCAACCAATCACTCAGCTGACTTAAAATGACTCTGCCCAAGTTCTTAACTGCGGAGTCAATCAGCGAGATTGGTCTATAGCAAGCGGGGTCATCCCTCCTGCCCTGTTTAAACACTGGCACTATAACAGAGGTTGCCCAGCTTCGCTAGTCACGTTAAAAACAGTTGTTAAAATTTTTGCCCACAATTTTGGTAGGGTGCTATAGAAGTCCCCTGGGATTCCATCCGGTCCCGGGGCTTTAGGTTTGGACATTTCTAAAATTGCTTTCAGTACATCTGCTTCTTGGAATAGAAGCGGTGAACCAGACTGTATGGGTACATATAGTGTCTCTTGGGTTACACTACCCTCACTATCATACATCCCTTTAAAATGCGCTAACCATTTTTCATCCGGGATCACACAATCTATCGTAGCAGTTTCTTTCCCTGAAAAGAAGGGATGATTAATGGTTGCCCAAAATGTTTTGCTATCCTTTTGGATTTCCACCGATAAGAGGTCATTCCAGGCAACAGATTTAATGGCCTGTTTTCTGTTAAGGATTGCCCCTTTATAGGCCTTCCTTAGATTAGCCACAAGTGCTCTATCTCTGGGTTTTTGCTTAAGGGCATGTAGAAGAGCTCCATGTGCTTTAGAATAACAGCCATCAAACCACCTAATTGGCTTTTTTTTTACCCCTTTTATTATATACCTTCAGATCTGCTTCTATCTGGGAACAGATGGCAACATAAGCCCCCACAATATCCCTACTGGAGGCTGAACTATTTAAGCAGACCCCTAATTGGCTCTCAGCCTTTTGGAGCAGACCCTCCATAAAGGCTTCTGGAATCACCTTCTCCCATTTGAGTCTCCTCCCTTGATCTCTCAGGGTCAGATGTGCAATTTCACTCGCTAGTTTTTCCCTTGTAATGGTGGACTCTCCCCAGTTAAATTCCAAAGTTACAGGGTTATGATCACTAAATATTGAATATATAACTTTGCATGAGGTTGCCCAAGTTGCTACTTCAGCGGACACAAAAATATAATCAATAACAGTTTCCGAGTCTCTACCCTTAAATGTGGACACCCTCCCTCCCTCCCCTCCGGACTCCACCTCAAACAAATTCAGGCTTGCTAAAAGGTCCTCTAATTCCTCGCCCTGCATATTGTGTTCGAAATGTGGAGTCAACGAACCAGAAGGTCCACAGTTTTTTAAATTTTTTAATTTTTAAATTTTTATTTATTGGTTTTTCCAAAAGAAATCAACAGAGGACATACAATGTCCAACATTTAGGCATAACAGCCCCATACAACTGAACTGCACTACAACACTCCATATCCAACAGGGTATTTTCATTACAGCTATATTATGTCACATCTTATACATTTTACCTTCTCACTGTTCTAACTGTTCCTCCAAACCAGATAGATAATCCACCAGATAATGCCAATAGTCTTTAGGCCGTAGCGGCAGACCTTCTTCATACAGTTTGATATTGTCCTTACAGTATACCATGGCGCTTACCCGTTGTTTTACTCTTGGTTTCTTTTTGCCACCCCAACATAGTGCTATGTTACGTTTGGCCATTAACAGTGCCAGCACACAAAATTTGCGTTTTCTTGCTTTGACAGCCGGTAGTATACTCAGAAGGCATGATCTTATATTACAGTGTATCTCAATTCCCACCATCTTACCCAGCATTTCGGTAACTGCCACCCAAAACTGAGCCACCTCACGACAATACCATGCCATATGTATAAAATCTGCATCTTCCATCCCGCACCGCTGACATCTGGAGTCTTCACGCAGACCGTATTTGTGTAGGCATTGAGGTGTGTGGTATGTATGATGTAAGTATCTAATGTGTATGAGCCTCAGGTTCCCGTTAGGAGGGAGTATTTCAGTGATCGTACCTGCTGTGCTCCATTCTTCGTCAGTGAGTGGTGTCTCCAAACACAAATTCCATTTTTGAATCGCTTTGTCCGCAGTATCTCCTATTTCAGCCTGCAGTGTACTGTACAACCTAGATACTAAGTGACTAGAGTCGGGGGAGATGATGAGCAGTTGCAGCGTCAGGAGAGTATCCGGTTCTGCCGGGTAGGTGGGATAGTGTGCCCGCAGTGCACCCTGCAGTCTGTGGTATGTGAATCGAAACAGCAGGGATTGGTTTTGTATAAATGCGAGTTCTTCTACCTTTTTAACTATACCTTCATGATATAGATCCCCTAGTGTGTCAAAACCCACTCGTTTAAGGAGCTCCATTCCCACTTTCTCTTGCGTAACCAACATTGCCAGGTGGTAGTGCAGTGGCATTTCTGGCGTGTAAATCAGTTGCTTCTTCACTTTACGTGCTATTATCTGCCACGCTGCCGTCGTAGCATCTACTGTGTTAATATCTTGTTTATGTAATGGCGGTCTTACGTGTGTCAGGATTGCATCTAGTGGTACCGGTACAGCGTCTCCTTCTTCTACTGCTACATGCATGAGGAATGGAATGGGATGATACCAGAAGCGGGCAAATTGTGCTTGCGTGCATAAGTAGTACAGTAGGAAGTCTGGGACCCTAAATCCCCCTTTCACATAGGGCAATGTCAGAATGTGGAGGTCTATCCTAGCTGTCTTCCCTGCCCAAATCAATTTCAGAGCTGCTGATTTTATCGCTTGGAATACAGGCTTTGGTGGTATTATCGGAATGTTGGTAAATAGATAAAGCAGTTTTGGTAGGAGCACCATTTTGACTATGGCTATCCTATCTGCCATAGATAATGGTAATTGAATCCACCTATTTATCCTCTGATCTAGCCCATCCAGCACTCTGCGTAGTTCGTGCGGATTACCACTTCAGGGTTTCTATGGAACAATACCCCCAAGTATCTAACTGGGTCTGTTTGCCAGTCTAATGGGTAGTCCAGCTGGGAGGGAAGTGCGCTATCAGTGAGGGGTATGATCATGGATTTTGTCCAGTTAATATTAAGCCCCGAGTGGTACCCAAATCTGAAAAACTCCCTTAGAAGTGGGTTCAAATTCTCCTTGGGATCCCGCACATACAGCAGCACATCATCCGCATATAATGAGATGTGGAGTGGTCTTTGGGGGAACTGCAATGCCGAATAGTGGTGTTCCTGTCTAATTTTGCATGCCAGGGGTCATCCTTGAGCCCCACGCTCTTCAACGCATATGTGAGGCCGCTGGCTGAGATTGTTCGTCCGCATGGGATTAACATCATCTCCTATGCGGACGACACCCAGCTGGTGGTCTCCCTTGCGCAGAAGAGTGGCCTCCAATCACCGCCCAATCTAGCAGCGTGCCTGGAGGAGGTAAGGAGCTGGATGATGAGCTTATGTTTGAAGCTCAACGATGATAAGACCGAGCTCATGCTCCTGGGCCCGGCAGCCCCCTCTACTATGGAGCTGTTATTATTATTATTATTAAAGGGGTTTGTAAAGCGCCTGGTGACGCCTCCCGGCGTGTCCCCGCGCTGTGGAGATCGAGTCAAGGGAGGAAAAAGGGGAGGGGAAAACTAAAGGGCGAACAGATGTGTTTTCAGCAGTTTTCTGAAAGAGGACTCATTATTAGCTAGTCTAATGTTGATGGGAAGGGTGTTCCATCTGTTGGCTGCTAGAGAACGGAAAGAGCGTCCTTCCATTCTAGCTTTTTTTGTGCGCGGAGTCTTGAGCAAACCCATTCCCTTGGAACGAAGGGATCTGTTAGGCTCGTAGGACATGGCTAGATCGGACAGATAGGATGGAGCTTTCTGAGAGATAATCCTATAGCACTAGAGAAGTGCCTTGAATAGGATTCTCTTCCTGATTGGCAACCAATGGAGGGTAGCCAAGGTGGGTTTAGAAGGTGCTCTTCTGGGAAGTCTTAGCACTAAACGTGCAGCTGAATTTTGTAAGACCTGCAATCTTCTGATGTTCTTTTCGGAGGTACCCAGCAGAAGCACATTGCCGTAGTCTATACGGGAGGTTATAAGTGCCTGAGCCATGGTACGCCTGGAATCTAGAGGGAGAAGATCCAGTGTACGATTGAGAGTTCTCATGACTCCAAAGCACTTTCCTACAGTTTTTTTAACATGGCTGTTGTACGAAAGTTTGTTGTCAATCCAGACGCCTAAGTTCTTCGCTTCCCGACTGGGAGTGGGTAGAGGCCCTAGACAGGGAGGCCACCAGTCTTTGGTCCAGTTGGTGTCCTTACCTCCTATTATGAGCACCTCATTTTTTAGTGCCATTTAGTTTGAGGCAGTGATTAGTCATCCAATCTGCGAGATTGCTCATGCAGGATTTGAAGTTGTCAGCATCAGAGGTGGGGGCTTGGGACAAAGAGATCAACAGTTGAGTATCGTCGGCGTAAGAGACAAGCTCTACGCCGTACGATTGAACCACCTCTGCCAACGGCGCCATATAGAGGTTGAACAGGGTGGGACTCAGGGCAGAGCCCTGAGGTACCCCCTGTTCTAATACCATGCTGTCCGAGAGAAAGTTTCCTCTCTGGACCTGAAAGCTCCTGTTGGTAAGAAAGGCTTTCAGCCACCCCAGAGCCTCTTTGGTGACCCCCGCTTTGTTTAGACACTGTAGCAAGATGGAGTGTGCTACAGTGTCAAACGCGGCACTGAGGTCCAGCATGATGAGTGCCATGATCTTACCCTCATCGGCTCCTTCCCGCAGAGTTTCGGTCGCTCTCAGGAGCGCTGTCTCTGTGGAGTAGCTCGATCTAAAGCCCGACTGCGAGCTATGAAAGGCATTTTGAGATTCAAGGTGGGCCATGAGTTGGATGTTGGCTACTTTCTCGGCAAGTTTTGCTAGATAAGGTAGCAAGGAGATGGGGCGAAAGTTCTCCAGGATGTCCTGGCTCACATTTGTTTTTTTCTTGATGGGGAGTACAATTGCTTTCTTCCATTCTACAGGCAGACAGGCAGTTATGGCCCGCGAGCATGGGGGCGGCCTCTGCCTCCAGAGATAACATCAAAAGTCTGGGGGTATGGTTAGATAAGTCGTTGAGCTTCAATACACAGGCCACCAAGGTGTCGGCCACTTGCTTTGGTCTCCTTAGGGTGATTAAAAAAAATCTTCCCCTTCTTCCATTTGAGGCCAGACAAATAATCATACAGGGCCTTGTCCAATCTCGTCTGGATTTTAACAATGCCCTCTACCTTGGGGCACCAGACTACACCTTGAAAAAACTCCAGCGCATTCAAAATTGTGCTGCCCGTGCGCTACTGAGAATCCCACGAAGAACTTCAATAAAACATGGCCTAAGAACTCTACATTGGTTGCCTGTCAGGGACAGAGTGAAGTTCAAAGCTCTGTGCATTGCTCATCAGACCCTTTGGAAAACTGGCCCAGAAATCAACCGCTCCCTGATTTCCCCTTACTTATTATTATTATTAAATGGGTTTTGTTAAGCGCAGTCTACCCGGAGGTCTCGTAGCGCTGAATATGACTGGGGGGCAAGTGAGGACAGTGAGATTTAAGTGAAAAGGATAGTTTTTAATTCCTTACGGAATTTTAGGAGGTTAGGTTCGCTGCGCAGGGAGGCCGGCAGGGAGTTCCATGCCTTGGCCGCATTCCAGGAAAAGGAGCGCCCCCCCCATCTGGCACTTTTGACTTTGTTCTCAGTGGCCAGAAAAGCTGTACTGGAGCGCAGCGACCTGCGAGGGAGATATGGAGTAGTCAGCGAGCAGATCATTGCTGGTGCTTCCTTCCACATGGCCTTATGCATAAAGCACATTGATTTAAACAGTATTCTGGCCTTAATGGACAGCCAGTGGAGTCTTTTTAGGGCAGCAGTCCCTGAGTCCCGCCTGTTGAGGCCCAGCAGGAGGCGGGCTGCTGCGTTTTGCGTGACCTGGAGCTTCTTCGTAGTAGTGGCCGGAGCCCCTAGGTACAGCGCATTCCCGTAGTCCAAATCGGACAGAATGATGGCTTGCACCATGATCCTGCGGGCTTGTGGGGGGAGAAGTGGTAATACTTTCCTAAGCATACGCATCAAGCCGAAGCAGGTGGTAGATATGATGGTTGCTTGGTGATTAAAATTAAGATTGGCATCAAGCCAGATGCCCAGGCTCTTTATTTGGGGTTTGGACTGAGGCTGGGTGCCCATGCATGGGGGCCAGTCAGGCAATGGGCAGGAGATGTTTGGGTTCCCAAGAATCATGAGCTCCGTTTTATCGCCATTGAGTCTTAAATGGGAGGTGGCCATCCATTTATTGACTGCTACTAAACAATTACTGAGATTAGGCGAGGAGGTGTTAGTTTGGTTCAGGGAGACGATCAATTGAGTATCGTCAGCGTATGTGACTAACTCCCGGCCAAATGAGTGGACAATGTCTGCCAGGGGGAGCATATATATGTTAAAAAGGGTGGGGCTCAAGGACGAGCCCTGAGGCACACCCTGAGCAAGAGGCCAGGTTCTGGAATGAGTAGTGCCCTCAACTACTCTAAATGAGCGGTTTTCTAGGAAAGATTGTAGCCATCGAATGGCTGTTCCTGTCACTCCTAATTGATTAAGGCGGTGAATAAGGATGGTGGTGTTTACGGTGTCGAAGGCGGCACTAAGATCAAGCAAAATGATTGCTGTAGTGCCGCCTAAGTCCATCTGTTTCCTGGCTAACTCGGTCACTGCCAGAAGGGCCGCTTCCGTTCCCAACCTGGGGCGGAAACCTGCTTGGGAGTCGTGGAGTATACTATTTGATTCCAAATACTGTGTGAGAGATGTTTTGATATGTCTTTCGAGCAGTTTACTAACCCAGGGGAGCCGGGATATTGGGCGATAATTGGCCATGTTGTCGGGGTCTAAGGTGGGTTTTTTCAAAAGAGCTCGTACTTGCGCTTTTTTCCAGGCCGTGGGGACTATGCCAGTGGTGATGGAATTGTTAAGGATGTTGAGAATAACTGGTAGTATTGTGTCTGTAATCTTTTTTAAATGACATGGAGGTGCGGGATCACTTGGGGATCCAGATTTAACTTTTTTCATAGTGTAATCCAGAACGTCAGCTCCTACTAAGGGGAATTCTGCTAATTTATGGGGTGTGATGCAGGATGGCATAGCTCCTTCCAGGTCAGCTAGATTTGGTGCCACAAAGGCCGATGAGATTGTTTGTATTTTTTTATAGAAATATTCCGCCTGATTGTTGCATCGAAATTGTGCTTTACTGGGATCTGGGGGGGTGGACGGGATGTCAATTAGAGATTTAGCAATTTGGAATATTTCTCTGGGACAGTTGTGGGCGTTGTTGATTTTGTCTTCAAAGAAACAAGCCTTGGTTGAGTTAATCTCGGTTTTGTACTCTTTTATAGCATCATGGTGGTTTACTTTATCTGAGTTGCTGCGAGATTCCCTCCAGGTTCTTTCTAGCTTCCTACAATGTCTTTTCATTTCTTTAAGTTTGGGAGTGTACCATGGTGATTCCTTGCCCAACAAGGTGCTTCGATCTTCGACTGCATCACTGGCCAAGATTCCTAGAATCTTTAGTGCCAGAGCAGGCGGACGTTCGTTCTTGTATAATGTGTCAAGTTTGTGGAATACCCTCCCTTTGCAGTTGAGATGCAATTCCAGCTTAACTAGCTTTCTGAAGCAGCTTAAAACTTTTTTGTTTTAGCTACTACAATTCTCCTGTTCCTCTGAAGGTACCTCTGTGTAGTTACAGCGCCTGGACGCCTCAGGGCAACTGTAGCGCTTTATAAATTTTATTTTCATTTCATTTCATTTCATTTCATTTCAGTGGCTCTATTGCTATGGCAGACAGTAGGGGGGAGAGTGGACATCCCTGCCGCGTTCCCCTTTCAATATCGATGGGGTCTGAAACATATTTGTTAATCCTAATACGTGGTATTGATTTCGTATATAGGAGTGTCACCCACTGTAGGAACATTGGTGAAAAACCCATTCTACGCAATATTGTGTTCAGATACACCCAAGCAATAGTGTCAAACGCTTTTGCAGCATCTAACAATACTGCTGCCGCTTTCGTCTCTGGAGACAAATAATGAGACAGTGCAAACAAGGTTCTCGTGTTATGGGAAGTCGATCTAGTGGGGATAAAGCCTGATTGGTCTGGAAGGATTAGTCTCGTCATTAAAATTTGTAGTCGCGTCACCAGATTCTTAGAAAGTATTTTGGTGTCAACATTCATAAGTGATAGTGGCCTGTAGGAGTCACACTTTGTCAGGTCCTTGTCTGGTTTCAACAGCACTATGATCATAGCCTCCCGTAATGAGTCCGGTAGTTTTCCCTTCTTATGCGCATCTCCCAGCATAGCCACCACATGGGGGGCCAGCAGGTCCACAAAAGCTTCATAAAATTCCCCCGTGAACCCGTCCGGGCCAGGTGCTTTACCATTTGGTAACGCTTTTATTATCTCTGTCACTTCCTCTACCGTGACTGGTTGGGAGAGATATTGCCTCTGAGCATCTGACAGCCAAGCTAGCGCCACCGTGTCACAATATTGCGGTATTTCATCTGCCGGGGCTGTTGTGTCAGCTTTATATAACTTTCCGAATGTGTGCCGGAATGCTTCTAATATTCCCTTTGTGTTATGCTGCAGCTCTCCACCTTCATCTCTCACTGCCTCCACTACTGGTGTAGGCTTCTGCACGCAAATTATAGCCGCCAGTGTGGCCCCGGGTCTGCCTGCCTCTCCATAACTTCTCGCCACTTGTTGTTTGTGCACATAATTTAGTTCTGCTTCTGCATCTTTTTGATAGTCTGAGAGTTCAAGCCTAATTTTACCCAAAATGGATGGATCTTGAGTTTCAGCGTATTCCAGTTCTAACCTCCTTATGTCCGCTTCTCTTTTTTCCAATTGTTGCCTTAGGTCTTTTAATATACCAGCATTTGTTCTAATGCATACCCCTCTGATTGTGGCCTTAAATGCCTCCCACAGGATTCCCGGATCATCCGTGCTATCCACATTCAATGCGAAATATTCTGTTATGGCTTTACTGATCGTGGTACTATAACGTGTGTCTTGTAGGGCTTTCGCATTGAATCGCCAACTGAATGGGGGGGTACATAGTTAGGCAGCATAAGTGTAAGCAGTACTGGGTTGTGGTCTGATAGCGTCCTGGGAAGGTGGGTAGCATCCACCATCCACTGTAGCACCTCTGGTTACCCAAACCAGTAGTCTAACCGCGACCAGCTGCCGTAGGCCGCTGCCGTGTGTGTAGCCGCACGTTGGTGTGGATGTGTCGTTCACCAGAGGTCCACTAGCTGCCTCTCTAACATTATATCTTGTAGTGTTTGCAACGCTTTTCTGTGTGGTTCTGTCGATGATCCAGATCTATCAACATTGTCATTTAAAGCCATATTAAAATCACCCCCCCCAAATCACTGGGACATCTGGCAGGTCAGTGAGTTTCGTCCAGAGGGCGCTATAAAATTGAGGGTCGTCGACATTTGGGGCATAAATATTCAATAGGTTAAGTTTATGTCCTCTGAGGGTGCCAGTGACGATTACATATCTCCCTTCACTATCTGATTGTACTTGGTATAGTTTGAAATTTAACCCACGGCGTATCAAAATGAGCACTCCCCTCAAATACAAGGAGTAGACTGCGCCATATGTCGATTCCGCCCACCGAGCACCAATTTGTGTCTGTGCATGTGGAGCAATGTGCGTCTCCTGAAGATAGGCTATATCAACGTGCAATTGTGTTAAGTACGCCAGCACCTGCCTAATTTTCTTTGGGTTGTTTAATCTCCGTACGTTCCAAG
Source organism: Lissotriton helveticus (assembly GCF_964261635.1). Taxonomy (NCBI): domain Eukaryota; kingdom Metazoa; phylum Chordata; class Amphibia; order Caudata; family Salamandridae; genus Lissotriton; species Lissotriton helveticus. The sequence goes on along the minus strand of NC_136068.1, from coordinate 657,719,785 downwards.
TTAACAGCTTTAGGTTACTTGAGTGTTTTTCCTCTACCATATCTTATCTCTAATATCAACATTTGCAAAGTGTTAACAGTGGTCTGGCATGTGCTATGTGACAACTGTAGCATATACATCGCATAAGGCAATGCTCGTTTCCTTCGGAATCTGGCAGTGTTTCTCAAATACAGTTCTACAAACCAACATTTCCCAACTCTCCCCTGCCTCCCCCCACCCACTTTAGCACCCCAATCATGCCAAAGAAACACCCTAGTTTCAACATCAAACAGAACAGTACCATTGTAGGGGGACACCCTATGTGGTGGTCCGCTCGGGTCACACGACTGCATCCAGCATAGTGGATGTGGCCAGTATACTGTGTGTGGTGCTGATATATCTGTGGTCGCAGCCAGTGAGGTCACACACCTGTGGTGACTGTAGCGCCCACACACCGCACTATCCATCTATATACCTCCCTTAAAATACAGTGTTGGGTAAAAGAAAGACATGCGAGTCCATTATTAGCCCGTGCGTTATAACTAGGCAATGGTCCCCACAAATTCTATAGATCACAGACATTTTGGGTGCAAACTGTACCCCTCATTATTATGGTGGTTACGTAACTACACCGTACCAATAGTTCCCTGCATTCCAGGCCCAGTGTGATAGGACAGTAACTCACCACAGTGGCACACGGCACCAGCTGCTATAGCCAGGAACATTTCAGCAGTATTTTTCACAGTCCCTGGTGCGCACATTAATGGGTACTAACCATTCACTGCACCAGCAGACTGGCTGCATGCCGAACATACATCCGGCAGACTGATACCCTGCACCACGCATGGCATAAGTTTTAAGTCTGTAGTTTGTGCATACAATGTCGTGGGGAAAGCCAGGACCACAGCTTAAAAATCACGTTTCCACCTTATATTCAATCTGAGTCAAGATGTTGTTCCTGTCGCCTTTGCTCCCCTCGACACTGCCCCAGCAATTTAATATAGTCGTTAGCTTCCTTGGGGGTTTGGCATATCACTGATTTACCATCTTTGGTAATTTTCAGTCTAGCAGGGTAGAGCATCGCATAGGCAATCTCCATTTCCCTTAGTTTCTGTTTCGCCATTGCAAATTCTTTCCGTGCCATTTGCACATTGATGGTGAAGTCCGGGTAGAATTGTACCTTGTTGCCCTGATGTTCAATTTCTCTTTTTTCCCGTGCCAACTTCAGTATCACGTCTCTGTCCCTATGGTTGAGTAGACTCGTTTCGGTTTTGGCGCCAGAGTTCTATGTGCACGCTCGACAATAAACACCGTTGACAGTTGTTCAGACCCAAAGATTGTTGTCAACAAGTCTTCCACATATAACTCCATCTTCCCAGTATTGGTCGATTCAGGGACCCCCACTATGCGTACATTATTGCGGCGGGATCTCGCTTCCAACTCCTCAGAATTGTTCTTTATGACCTCCAACACTCTGTCCATCTCAGCGCATTTCTGCGTCGTCGCATGTGATTCATCTTCTACAGCAGATAGTCTTGTCTCAGCTTCTTCTAGTCGCTCCCCGTGTTTGTCGAATTTCGCAGCCATGTTATCGACTCTCTGTGTGATTGAGTCCAGTTTGCAGTGCACATCTTAAAAGCTTTTGTGGATGGCTCTGAGGGTATGTTCCATGGTATTTTGCGTCTCTACGTCTGCGTCCATTACATTATCTGCTGGCGCTGTGGCCCCTTTTGTAGCCTTCTTGTTGTCAAATGGCAGCTTGGCCTGCACTTTTTCCGGTTTACCCATATTGCCTGCCAATTATTATACAGCCGTCACAATTTCCAGTATGTTTGGTTGTGTGGGGGGGCCTATTCCAAACGCTATGCCCTTCACAAGCACTATACCTGCGCCGTTAATTCGGACGTTCCCGGAATCACATATAAATCAGCAATTACTGCGGGTTTCTACTGCCCAGCCAGGTTCAATAATTGCGTGCAGTTAAGGGTCACACTTCGTGCAAATGGTCTTATATATCCCTCAGGTTCGCAGTCCTCAGCCCCGCTGTGTAGCCCAGTATTGCCCTATACAGAATGCGAGCTCCCCGCGGGAGACCGTTGTAGCCTGCGAGCACCCTCCGGTATTGTTGGTGTCACTGCACCGTTTTCGCGGCTTTTCAGAGCTTTGCTAGGGCCGGTTTTCGGACGATTTTGATGCAGTGCCGATTTTGCAGCTATGCTGCAAAAACGGCCCTGTAACAAAATCGGCCCCCAGGGGCCCAAAACCGGCCCCCACCCTTGCGGCGCACCGGGGGATTGCCCGGTGCCCGCTATGGCCAGTCCGGGCCTGGGAAGGAGAGAAGACCAAGGATGACAGAAGTAACGGTTTATGAGAATGGAAAGGTGGTAAAAAGAGCCATTGTGTGCTGGAACTATGGAAAAGTACAGAGAGTGTTTGTGGGATGTACCTTGAACGTAACTTATGTTTATGGTGCAACATAGTGAGGGATAGTTAGCACTTCATCTTCGGATGCTTTGAGGTACAGACCTCTCTTTGGCAATTGTGGCTTTATGCTACTTGACCATTTGTTGAAGTTTCTTCTGCGGAAGACTTAGGCCCCTAAATTTATGCTACTAGTTCGTGTTATCACCTCTACAGTAGTGTAGGTACGGATAGTGGACTCATGATTATTTTCAACAACAAATTAATGCAATCTAACACTCAATTTTGTTTCCGTATTACTTACGTAGCAATTATTGAATTAGTTGATATGTGTGGTAAATTGTTTTAGACAATTTGACTTCATTCTATTTGCATTGTACTTGCATACAGTTATGTTTAGATTGGTTTATATCAATCTGTTTTTGAATTTGAAATAGATCTTACTAACTTGAGACTTACTGGTGGAACTGAGTTATTGTGTAACTACATTGGTTACACTGTATTTCAATATTGATTTGAAATTGTTTTCTCTCTACCTCTCAAGCTGCACAAAAAGTATGTTGCTGTGTAAGTGGGCCCAGGCTCCATCAGTTAGTAGCTATAGAGGATATTTCAGCACTTGAAGTAGAGGTCAATCTAGAATTTAATCTATCAGAGCATAAATCCCAGCCCCAGTGTCCCTTGTCTAGAGCCCAAGATAGAGAATTGGAGTACAAACAGAGTTCTAGTGCCAAAAACAGAGGCAAAGGAGGTGTGAATATTTATAGGGTTGTGTGCTTGAGAATTATGTTTGGATTGGTGTGAAACAAATAGTTGTGTGATGTCTGGCGGAGATGTTGTGCGAGTTGTGTGAATTTGGTGATAAGTTGTTGTTGAAGTTGTTATCGGGTCCATTGGCAATAAGTTGTTGATGAAGCTATTATTGAGTCTGTTGTGGTCTAAAAACCTGGACTATATAGTAAGGTGCAGAAGACACCATGTTGTATTTGTCTGCTGGGATTTGTGGGGGTTTGTCATGAGACGTTAACAACAGCCCAATTCAGACAGGGAACTAGTGTGGGGGACATTTTTGCGCAGAAGTAAAATCATACTGATTCAGGTAATTTCCCGCTGGTCGAGATTTCATTTACAAATGTGTTCTTTCGGTGATTGAATTATATTGATTCATTTGGTGAAGCAGACAGTTTTTGGTTAAAATTAAAGTGGATGATGTATGTATCTACTATGAATTTGTGAAGGAGGGTGAGCAGCTGCAAGGAGTGAAAGTGATGTCAGATTGTGCCGCACTGGATAGGTTGGTTGATGTAACGCTGCACTGGCATTGGTTTTACTCATTACCTGGCATTGTATTGTTGTTGGTGGTTATACTGCAGATGAGAAAGAAGGTGCATCAGCATTTATTTTCCACACTCTGATGCAACCAATTTTAGAATAATTGACCATTTGAGAGGAATTCTGTTTGCAATGAGACCATTACCTAGACCCAAACAGTTTGAAGCACTGTGATTAACAAAAAAGGAGCCAAGGATTTATCACCGCACTTATTTATGTCATGGGAAATTTTGTAACAATTTGGGGCGTTGACCAAAGGAAACTGGACCCTTTTAGTTTCCTATGTTGTGAAGGCTTTCACAACAAACAGTTACAACAAGAAAATTTGGTCTGCATACACTACACACAAGAAGTCAATTCCCCCAGGTAAGTTGATTCACACAATTCTTTATTCTTTGAGTCTTAATTTTCCTTTGATCTTTACAGTAGCCAATGCGTTTCCTCCTATTAAAGGACTTTTTCAGGGCTACAATATAGACAATATACAAAAAAGATTATTTTTTAAATTGATTATAAAATACATTTACATATCCAGAGCTCATATAAATACATATTTACCTTTTATGTTCAAAAGAACAAACCAGTTAATTAGTTATGAGGCCATGATCATTCCATAAACTCAACCTTAAGATTCATTTTCACATTATGCAGTGATGTTCAAACAGTTCATTTTATGTTGTTAAGTGAACTTACACATAGTGCACAACAAACAGACAGCATGGGAAACTTAATATATAAGTACTGTCCTTTGTTTATGACATGATCCATATATGTACTCCACTTCGAAATTAAGTTATCATTAAGAGACAATACTTCAACAATTCATATTTTCAGCATTAAGTAAAACCACATATAATTCACAATAAATAGATACAGTGTGAAGACCTTATTACTTATGTCCTGTCCTTTTGATGAAAGCAAGATGGTAAACTCCCTTAATAGAAGCACATGTGCATACATATTCATTGACCGTATGAAAGGAGTTCTTACATTACAGATCAAAGCAATGAGAGAGACATTCATGCCGTTATGATCAATAGTTGTAGAATAGAAGCAGACCTCTATGACTGTCTGGTAATGTGCAACCTTATATAATATTCTGCCTTAGGTTATTAACGTTATTTAATCTCCATGATGCCCATGATGCCACATCCTAATCGAATAAAAGACATATCAACTAAGTCAAGGCATTATATAATTACCTCAACAAGCATCAATCTTGTTCCAATAAGTGCCCCTCTCTCAAATCGAGCACACACCTAACGCTTCTTCTTCTGTATATCCACAGTACTGCGGTCTTCCAGTTAAAGGACAAACTTGTCTTTTTTCACAATGTAGGATTCTGTTCATAATAATGCAGCATCAATAGCTGCAAGACAAAGATAAAGATGCACTGGTACATGGCTATACATCCAAAGGTAGACATATCCATTATTCAATAGTCATGTACTTTTTTAATCTTTTTGTTCATGCAACTTATGCCATAAGTATTACAGAACAAGCAACCTGCTCATATCTGACTATGTTGCAAAATTTCAGTTTCCACTGTTGTCATTCTATGCACAATTTAATTCCATATGCTCCACATAAAGCTTCAAATGATCATCAGTGCCCATTTTGGGACACTATATACATCAAAAAGGATACAATCTAGGTGATCATACAATTGCTTCTTTAGTGTGCAGTCTTTGGACAGGATACCCTTCGACCACTATTTCATTTCCCCAACACCCCTCCATCTTTGCCATATCTAGGCAAGGCCCTTGCCCTGGCTTTAAGGCTTATTTCCCACCTACAGACCTTTTCTTCTGCCACCACCCCTGCCCCCCTCCTTCCACTCCCCCCTCCTGTGCCTCTCTCCAACCTACCGCCTGCACAACCTGCTCCTTCCCCTTGTAAAGCCTTGCTGATTAACCATGCCCCCCTAAATCAAACATTTACAGCACCGGATTCAATCATCACTAGGCATGGCCCCAACTCTTGGACCATCCTTTACCCTCCCAACCTCTCTAAAAATGCTAAGAAGTACTTTAAACGCAAACTATTAATACGTAACAAAGAAACCTTATTCGTGGATAACTATATTAGCCTCACCTCCACTATTAAAACTAACTGCATTTTTTACTCCAAACGCCCATCCAAATGAGAAAGCATCTTCCTCCGCCACCTCCCCATAACAAAATCTTGCAAAATCCCTTATGGTTTGATATTGTCCACTACCCCTCACTCCACTTTTCAAGGCGATATAGACATCTCCATTTTCGAATCTGGAAACATCCTCATATAAGCCACTGATAACCATCTCAACTTCATCCCTCCATGACCTCCCCCCAAGTCTCCTTTCACGCCTTTGCCCCCCTGATTCTGTCCATCTCCCACTTGCTGTTGCCTCTCCAGAACACTTCTTTGCCAACCCCCAGCTAAAAAATAATGCTTCTTAGCTTACCTTTCCAGTTACAGAGCTTGAAGTCAAGGAACCCCTCACCCTCATTCTTAAGCAAGCAGGAATTAACTTCCACCTATGCTGATGATATCCAACTTTACTACGAAATTAAATCCCAAGCTAACATTCTACATCTCAGTGATGCCCTGACTAAGATTCTACACTGGTTCCATTTCAACCACCTCAAACTCAACCCTAAAAAAACTGAAAACATTCTCTTTGCTCCTAAAAACAACCTATTGATCTCTGACCTTAAAGCTCTCAGCGGCTCTTTTTCCACTTCTAACTCAGTTCAATCCCTCGGAATAAACATTGATCAGAACCTCAGCCTTACTCCCTACATAAATAATTTGGTTAAAGGAGCTCTCTTCACTCATCATCACCTCAAGAAAATGAAAACCTTCATTCCTGCTGATGACTTTAAATTAGTTGTTCAATCACTGGTATTGTCTAAATTGGACTATGGTAATGCCGCTCTCTTTGGAACACCAAAAGTCTACTTGGCACCAATGAAATCCATCCTCAACCTCGCGGCCAGGCTTATTTCAGATTGTAGACAGTTCAACCACATCTCCCCCGTCCTCAAAGGTCTCAGATGGCTTCCCATCGAAGGCAGATCCACTTACAAGTCTGCCTGCTTTATGCATAAAGCCTTGCCCCACAGTACCCGCTCACCTTACAAGTGTAGCACCAGTATGGTGTCCTTCACTATATTTCACACCGGCAAGCTGAGTCTGAGCCAGGAACGGCTTTCAATTTTTTCCGCCACATACTGTCATGCACGTCAAAATGTGTCGGCTGATACACCGGGCATCTATCTTGTAATGTCCTGTTATCACCGCAATTCCTATTTCTTTACATGCTGTAGGAAGGTAGATCCCTGACTATGGTTGCCCCCAACTTTTTGCCTGGTGTTTTGCTGGTTTTCTGACTTAGTTGACCTGGGACCCTGCTATTCAGGGCCCCAGGCCTACTGCTCTCTCTGTAAAATGGATTCCATGTACCTTAGGTACATATCTAAATTGGATACTGAGTCACCTTATCAGTCCCTGTACAGTGTACCTTAGGTACCCAGGGCATAGGTGTACCCTGGGCCTACCAGGGGCTGCAGCATGTATTATGCCACCCCTGGCTGGCCATCCAAAACTGACACAACTGGCTGCACGACAGCTGGGGCAAGGTGGTGTACTCACCCTTTGCTTTAGATATAGTATACCTATATCTAACCCTAAAATGGACACACAGATCTCCTATCAGTCACTCCTATGGCAGGCCTTAACAATCCTGAAGGCAGAGTGCTTGGAATCATGTGAGATGGTGCTCTGGCATGAGCTGAGCCTGTCTACGGCTTTCGGGATCTATCCCTTAGCCGTTTCCATGATATCGCATACCATATACTCTTAAGTGCATTATAATCCTCGCGGTTATATGCCAACTCTGGTATCGCTTTATCAAAACATGTCGAGTAAGGTGTCATACGAATTGGAATACTAACCCCTCGCCAATTCTGGCGACGGGGTTAGCATTCCACCCTTCTAGAGGGACACGACATGTATGTAACCCCTAACCCCGGTTAAAGTCCAACAGAGCCTCAGCTCCACAAAATGGATGCTGCCACCGAGACACAAGTCTGCCCTCCTGCTGCTGGGAGTCCTCCCAGAGCAGGAGATAAGGACAAAGGGTTTCCTGCCAGGGGCGGTGCCAGCACCGTCCCAGACAGGATTTTGTGTATCCTAGGTAGGCAGGGCTTCAGAGGAAGGTGACTGCAAGTGGCACCCCGGTGCTCACTATGCATAGGCCGGCTTGAACCAGTTCCGGGGACACTCCAGACCCTGAGCTGGGGAAAAGCCCGGCAAGGAAGTGGGTGTAACCACTCCCCTCCTGGTCCCACCCATAGGGCAGGACCTAGTCACGTGCCAGCCCCCTTTTCCCAGATAAAGGTAGGAGCAGGCCCCCTTCCAAATTAGATCATCTTTGGAATCAAGACACGACTTTCTGCGAAAGGACTTCAAGATTTCCTTCTTCAAGATTCTCCCTTGTGACTAAGGAGTAGTCACCCTGCATCCGCAGGCACCATCGCAAGAACACTGCGGTCTGCTGTAAGTCCTTCCTCCGGAATCCGACTGCCCAGCTCGACAAGACCCGGCTTCCCTGGCACCTCTGACCTCTACTCATCTCTACAGCCAAGCTGAGAACCGTGAGTGCGACGAGACCTCAAGGGACCGACTATTGCCAAGACTGCACGACTTCTGCACAGCAAGCCCGCCGAGTAATTTCCTGGCGAGTGCTTTGGGGTCCGAGAAGCCCCACCCTGAGCAGCTCCAGCACCGAAGAGCAGCCCCCCAGCATCTCCACGATCGGCGTGGGGCCCATCTGCTTTTTGCTGCTCACCGCGTTGTTTGGCTACTAGCCCGCTGGCTTGTGGCCTTCTGAACGACGCCCGACGACATCACTGCTGCTGGTCTGGTTGCTCCATACTGGCTCTTGCTCCCTTCCAGAAGAGGAGCACCCCGGACCCTCCTGGTCCACTCAAGACGCCATTTTGAGTCCACCGCGTGGGCTTGAATTAGCCAAGGCTTTGTTGCCCAATCCTGGGTTCTTCGACGCCGACAGCTTCATCCATCGTGGGACAGCTCGCCTCTCCATCCTGGTCGCCGACAACGCCTCCTGGTCCGTGAGATCTGCAGAGCCAGCGTCGCCCACTCACCTAGTCGAGGTGACTACCATCCGGTGCCCTCCTGGTGCCCACTGACTACTGGCTAGTAGTCACGAACTTGGTCCCCTCTGCTTTCAGGTGTCATCCATCTTCCAGATTCAGGCTTGGATCACTTCGAACTATCTTCACTGGTCGCCTGCCAGCATCTTTCTTCCAGGCTCCTGGTCCGGCAACGAGGATCCCCGACGTCTTTTGAGACATATGCAGCTGCAGCCCCTGGGCTAGGTAACTTCGGCATTTCGGTGCCCCAGCATAGCCTCACTATCCAAGGGTCAAGATCCACTGTCGTTTTCTGCCTACCAGGTCGGGTTCGCCCGTGAACACTAACTTTAGCGTTACTAGCTATCATAGACCTTGTCCCGCATCCCGCGTGAGAGTGCACACTCTGCACCCGAGTCCCCTAGGCCTCCTAGAAGTAATCTAACGATTCCCTAGTCAAGTCCTAGCAATTCCAAAGCCTATTAGTACTGTACTTACCTGCTAGTAATTTCGCATTCCACTTTGAGAGTATATGGTTTTTCGTGCCCCTCGGGCATTTGTGTATACTGTGCTAACTTAAGTATTTTCGTAAGAGTTTTGTTGTGTGCCTAGCACCCTGTCCTCATAAAGAGTACAGGGTTGTTGTGATTCTAATAAATACACTGTTTATTTTCATAACACTTGTGTGGTGTCCTTTCACTGGGTGTTCAAGGGGCAATGTGATGGTAAAACAGCTGGCTTAACACGCCCTCTAGAGTCTTAGCCTTAGACTGCTCGTATCCATGCTACTAGGATAGCTGGTCTATAAGGTTGACTTACAACCAATCATCAATAAGGGTTGTTTGGACTGATACATAGTGATCACTAGAATAGTGAGCACTGCATATCAGGCCAACTTCTCACATTGGTGGCAGCGGTGGGATTTGAGCTTGCTGTTGTTTTACCACACATATCCTAAGAATATCTTGTGAAAGATCACATAAGTACTAAAGGTACATATAACTTAGCTTAGAATACTCTGAGTTCTACTGAACCAGCTGTTGTAGCTCCTAGGGCCTAGCACACCCTAAACTACAACTCTAGCAAGGGATCAGTAGGCAAACACATAGTGTAGGTAAGTGCACCACTTACACCTCACTAGAAAAGCATGTCTACCCAGGGAGAATCTACTGAGACTCCCCTGGTCAGTGTTGACCCTCCACAGGTCACTTCAAGATATGCAGCTCTCAGTTTCCAGGAGATGAGACAAGTCTGTACCTCCAGGAAACTGAAGCAGGGGTCTAACCCCACCATTCCCTTTCTGATAGGTCTCTTAGAGACATATGATGCCAGAAAGATTTCTCAGTTACATGAGAACATGCCAGCCTTAGAGGGAACCTCTGGGGATCCAGACCTCCCCAACACTGCTACTGCAGTTGAGGAGGAGGAGGATCAGGAGGAACTCTCTGGGGATGAGGTAGACAAAGGTCTTGAGGTAGTCAGAAGGCTAACCAGGGCCAACTTAGACTTACTTGGGCTAGGATCTGGGGGCCCCCCAGTACTAACCCGAAGTGGGCCTAACCTTGGAGTTAGGAGAGATAGATCTCTTTCTAGGGACTCCAATAGATCTCTGCACTCTAATGCCTCTTCCCAGAGGAGGAGGAACTCTCCACAGAGGAGAGTGACTTCCCCATAGAGAATAGAGCATGAAGCTAGAATGAGACAGGCTGCTCTGAGGATTGAAAGGGAAGAACTTGCCCTGGCCAAAGAAAAGCTTGCTTTTGCTAGAGAGCAGCAGATGAGTGGGCTAGCTCCCACTGGTGGCAGCAATCTCCCAAGAGATAGAGAGAAGGGTTTAGATACTAAACACCTGACTAAGATAGTGCCCCCCTTTAAACAAGGGGATGACATCCAGAAATGGATGGCTGCTTTGGAGAGGGCCTGCACTGTGCAGTGCATTCCCCAGAGTCAGTGGGCAGCTATACTGTGGCTCTCCTTTGATGGTAAAGGTAGAGATAAGCTCCTCACTACAAGAGTGGAGGATGCTAATGATTACCAGGTCCTGAAAAATGCACTGGTTGATGGGTTTGGCTTAACCACTGAGCAGTACAGGTTGCTGTTCAGAGACACCCAGAAAACTCAGTCTCAGGACTGGTCTGACTTTGTTGATTGTGCCACTAAGGCTTTGGAAGGCTGGCTACTGGGTAGCAAGGTTACTGACTTCACAGGATTGTATAATCTTATTATGAGAGAGCAAGTCTTAAATAATTGTCAGAACCAGTTATTACACCAGCACCTGGTAGACTCTGATCTGACCTCTCCACAAGAATTGGGTAAGAGGGCAGACAAATGGGTCAGAACCAGGATTAGGCCCAAGAACCAAGGTTCTGGTACTTCCTTATATGGCCACTCAGGCAATATAGGCTTACCTGGCAAGGCTAGCCTTATCTCCTTTCGTTTGGGGGGGGGGGGTTATGTAGGAAGGTAGATCCCTGACTATGGTTGCCCCCAACTTTTTGCCTGGTGTTTTGCTGGTTTTCTGACTTAGTTGACCTGGGACCCTGCTATTCAGGGCCCCAGGCCTACTGCTCTCTCTGTAAAATGGATTCCATGTACCTTAGGTACATATCTAAATTGGATACTGAGTCACCTTATCAGTCCCTGTACAGTGTACCTTAGGTACCCAGGGCATAGGTGTACCCAGGGCCTACCAGGGGCTGCAGCATGTATTATGCCACCCCTGGCTGGCCATCCAAAACTGACACAACTGGCTGCACGACAGCTGGGGCAAGGTGGTGTACTCACCCTTTGCTTTAGATATAGTATACCTATATCTAACCCTAAAATGGACACACAGATCTCCTATCAGTCACTCCTATGGCAGGCCTTAACAATCCTGAAGGCAGAGTGCTTGGAATCGTGTGAGATGGTGCTCTGGCATGAGCTGAGCCTGTCTACGGCTTTCGGGATCTATCCCTTAGCCGTTTCCATGATATCGCATACCATATACTCTTAAGTGCATTATAATCCTCGCGGTTATATGCCAACTCTGGTATCGCTTTATCAAAACATGTCGAGTAAGGTGTCATACGAATTGGAATACTAACCCCTCGCCAATTCTGGTGACGGGGTTAGCATTCCACCCTTCTAGAGGGACACGACATGTATGTAACCCCTAACCCCGGTTAAAGTCCAACAGAGCCTCAGCTCCACAAAATGGATGCTGCCACCGAGACACAAGTCTGCCCTCCTGCTGCTGGGAGTCCTCCCAGAGCAGGAGATAAGGACAAAGGGTTTCCTGCCAGGGGCGGTGCCAGCACCGTCCCAGACAGGATTTTGTGTATCCTAGGTAAGCAGGGCTTCAGAGGAAGGTGACTGCAAGTGGCACCCCGGTGCTCACTATGCATAGGCCGGCTTGAACCAGTTCCAGGGACACTCCAGACCCTGAGCTGGGGAAAAGCCCGCCAAGGAAGTGGGTGTAACCACCCCCCTCCTGGTCCCACCCATAGGGCAGGACCTAGTCGCGTGCCAGCCCCCTTTTCCCAGATAAAGGTAGGAGCAGGCCCCCTTCCAAATTAGATCATCTTTGGAATCAAGACACGACTTTCTGCGAAAGGACTTCAAGGTTTCCTTCTTCAAGATTCTCCCTTGTGACTAAGGAGTAGTCACCCTGCATCCGCAGGCACCATCGCAAGAACACTGCGGTCTGCTGTAAGTCCTTCCTCCGGAATCCGACTGCCCAGCTCAACAAGACCCGGCTTCCCTGGCACCTCTGACCTCTACTCATCTCTACAGCCAAGCTGAGAACCGTGAGTGCGACGAGACCTCAAGGGACCGACTATTGCCAAGACTGCACGACTTCTGCACAGCAAGCCCGCCGAGTAATTTCCTGGCGAGTGCTTTGGGGTCCGAGAAGCCCCACCCTGAGCAGCTCCAGCACCGAAGAGCAGCCCCCCTGCATCTCCACGATCGGCGTGGGGCCTTCTGCTTTTTGCTGCTCACCGCGTTGTTTGGCTACTAGCCCGCTGGCTTGTGGCCTTCTGAACGACGCCCGACGACATCACTGCTGCTGGTCTGGTTGCTCCAGACTGGCTCTTGCTCCCTTCCAGAAGAGGAGCACCCCGGACCCTCCTTGTCCACTCAAGACGCCATTTTGAGTCCACCGCGTGGGCTTGAATTAGCCAAGGCTTTGTTGCCCAATCCTGGGTTCTTCGACGCCGACAGCTTCATCCATCGTGGGACAGCTCGCCTCTCCATCCTGGTCGCCGACAACCCTCCTGGTCCGTGAGATCTGCAGAGCCAGCGTCGCCCACTCACCTAGTCGAGGTGACTACCATCCGGTGCCCTCCTGGTGCCCACTGACTACTGGCTAGTAGTCACGAACTTGGTCCCCTCTGCTTTCAGGTGTCATCCATCTTCCAGATCCAGGCTTGGATCACTTCGAACTATCTTCACTGGTCGCCTGCCAGCATCTTTCTTCCAGGCTCCTGGTCCGGCAACGAGGATCCCGACGTCTTTTGAGACATATGCAGCTGCAGCTGCAGCCCCTGGGCTAGGTAACTTCGGCATTTCGGTGCCCCAGCATAGCCTCACTATCCAAGGGTCAGGATCCACTGTCGTTTTCTCCCTACCAGGTCGGGTTCGCCCGTGAACACTAACTTTAGCGTTACTAGCTACCATAGACCTTGTCCCGCATCCCGCGTGAGAGTGCACACTCTGCACCCGAGTCCCCTAGGCCTCCTAGAAGTAATCTAACGATTCCCTAGTCAAGTCCTTGCGATTCCAAAGCCTATTAGTACTGTACTTACCTGCTAGTAATTTCGCATTCCACTTTGAGAGTATATGGTTTTTCGTGCCCCTCGGGCATTTGTGTATACTGTGCTAACTTAAGTATTTTCGTAAGAGTTTTGTTGTGTGCCTAGCACCCTGTCCTCATAAAGAGTACAGGGTTGTTGTGATTCTAATAAATACACTGTTTATTTTCATAACACTTGTGTGGTGTCCTTTCACTGGGTGTTCAAGGGGTAATGTGATGGTAAAACAGCTGGCTTAACACGCCCTCTAGAGTCTTAGCCTTAGACTGCTCGTATCCATGCTACTAGGATAGCTGGTCTATAAGGTTGACTTACAACCAATCATCAATAAGGGTTGTTTGGACTGATACATAGTGATCACTAGAACAGTGAGCACTGCATATCAGGCCAACTTCTCACACATGCTATGCCCTTTTTTCGATTGTTCAGCTGCTAAAAAGATGGAACAAGGGAAATGAAGACATCCTTCCTATTTTGAACTATAAAAAATAAGCGCAAGGATTGTCTAAAATCCCAGAAAGCTGTACGCTCTTCAATACCCCGCTCATGTGCGGTTGTAACTACCGGATTTCCAGACCAGATTATGAGCTCATCAACTATAGCACACCCAGCCGTCACGTACCAGCACCCTTCTCAGGCCCTATAGAACACAACACCTAAAAAACCTACCCGAGAATGGGAAAAATAACAATAGATAAGCTTACATAGTTAGAAATGCTACTAGAGTCTGGGGAAATTCACACTATATCTTATAGTGACCTCACAGCACTAATTATCTTACAACCTCGTTAACGTCTCCCGACGATTCTTTAGCGTCTCCTGACGATTCGTTAGCGTCACCCGATGATTCTTTAGCATCTCCCGATGATTCTTTTACGTCTCCCGACGATTCTTTAGCGTCTCCCGACCATTCGTTAACGTCTCCCGACGATTCGTTTCCGTCTCCCGACGATTCGTTAACGTCTCCCGATGATTCGTTTACGTCTCCCGACGATTCTTTAGAATCTCCCGCCGATTCTTTAGCATATCCCGATGATTCTTTAGCGTCTCCCGACGATTCGTTTACGTCTCCCGATGATTCTTTAGCGTCTCTCGATGATTTGTTAGCTCTCCCGATGATTCGTTAGCGTTTCCCGATGATTCGTTAGCATCTCCCGATGATTCTTTAGCGTCTCCCGACAATTCGTTAGCGTCTCCCGACGATTCGTTAGCGTGCCCCGACGATTCTTTAGCGTCTCCCGGCGATTCGTTTACGTCTCCCGATGGTGGCCCTAACGTCTCCCGACGTTGTCCCTAACATCTCCCGACGATCTCATTTACGTTTCCCGACGGTGTCCCTAACGTCCCCCGACGATTCTCATTTACGTTTCCCGACGGTGTTCCTAACGTCTCCCGTCGATTCTCATTTACGTTTCCGGACGGTGTCCCTAACGTCTCCCGGCGATCTCATTAACGTCTCCCGACGGTGGCCCTAATGTCTCCCGACGGTGTCCCTAACGTCTCCCGACGATTCTCATTTACGTTTCCCGATGGTGTCCCTAACGTCTCCCGACGGTGTCTACAATTTGTGTATCCCTGATGAGAGCCATTCTCCCTTATGCACTGAATAGGGGTCTGACCGTCTCACGCAAGAACTGTTAAGTCAAATTATTCCCATTTAAAGTTATTCCCTGTCATGAATCTCATATCCTCTCATCATCAGTTACCTGTAAGAAGGGATACGCACATCCTTCTGTACACCAGCACCTGGCTAGAAAGAAAGGTTAATCCTGTCATATAAAAAACATTAAAATGTACCTGTTAATTATTGGGGTCTCTTTATTACATGCTAAAATACTATAACAGGAAAAAGCACTGCAATAATGTAGTAAAGAATCATTTGCATATAAAGAAACCTAAACACAACCTAAGGAGCAAAAAGGGGAATGATTATATGTATTTACTAAGCTAATTCGGAACGCCTCATTTTAGTCTTATGCATTCTAGTCTCGGCAGCTGAGCCGGTCCCTCTGTCGTTCTTGCTTCGGTTCATTCAGGACTCTGCTCTGCAATCACGGATACACATCTGCACCGCTCTGCCTAATCAAAACTGCCACAGCTCCAAGACACTCGAACCCCTTCTGCAGTCCTCGTCTACACCAGTCCCAGATGAAAACTTGACAGTCACTGCTACTAATTCCTGGAACTCCAACAACTCTCCTTCTCTTCGCAAACTCCAACTTCCAAAATGAAGCAACTGATTTCAATCTGCTACAACTAACCAACTCTTGATGTAACTCCAACTTCTGTCTTCATCAACTTCAGAAAACCAACTCAACTCTCTGCTCCTCCGCACTGCGATAATATAGAAGGCCCTCTCTCCATGGAAATTTCCAGCTAGCAGCCTACCTCCCACCGAATTCCTGTACCAAGCCCTGGGCTCCCGACGCACCCACAGTAGCCAGCTGCTGTTGCATCTAGAGTCCGAGAAATAAGCAGATTCCTTCGATAAGAGCCGGTCTTCACCGGTTCCTACCTAGCGAACAACAAGCTGAAACTAAAACATCACTACTGACCTACAAGCGCCTCGGACAGCCGAGGCAAAAAAGAAAATGGCTTCTCTCTAGTTTAGGCCGCTAGGCCCGAAAAGAGGTAAAGGAGACACAGAACTCTGTCAAAGCACATAGGTAAACCCTACAAATAGACACAGTAAAGTCAGAAATAGAGAAATACTGAGATGGCGGTGGACAATGGTCACCACCAGTCCAAATGATACAAATTATCCTGTCGGAACAGTGGTCCACACTCGCAGTACGGCTAAGCGGCGACCAATTTGAAGCACTTAATGCATGGGAATGTGCAAACAATGGAGAAATGACAAATGCTATGGGTGCATTTGCAGATGCAAGATGGGATGAACAGCAAAAGAGATGGAGAGTAGACATTATTGTGGGAGTGAGATTGTACTCTGCATTGGTGAGTGAAGGAAGCAAAATGTGAAAGAAAGGAAGAGAATAAAAAAAGGCAAAAGGGGAGAAGGGCATGAGGACAGTGATGGTGATGCTAGTGATAACTTGCTGGAAGGACTGTTAGCAGAACGTCCACATTAATATAGCCAGTCACACCCTGGAAGTGCGGGAGGACAAGATACTACCAATAATACCAGAAGTGCTTTGGCACTGGTGGTTCCTGGCGTTGTGGGAGGTATATCGACAGGGATGACACAAACTGTAGCAAGAGAGGAGATCGGAAAAGTGGCCCCGAAGTTTTAGGACAATGTAATCCCAGTTCTGTGTCAAGGATTCCATATGCTTTTACATCAGTGGTTACTGTTGATCCCATTGTTCCCATTTTTTAAAAACCTTTATTTAGCAATTTTTCAACAGAACAATATGAGAGAAGAAGAAAAAAAACAAAGAGAAGAGAAAGAGACGGGAAGTGAAGCAATGAAACATTTGTGTGCACATACTTGTTTACACATACAAATATCATGACTATATTCATGGCCATGCTGAGGATTGGGAGAAAGCTATAGCTGGGTGAGTACAAAAGAAAGGTGGGGTTGCTGCAAGAAAGGGAAATACAGCAAGTGAGAAATCAAACATTGGTCTCTTGGCTGGTATGGCCAGAGGAGAAGCTCGGTGTTGATGCTAGCGGGGTAGACTCTGGGATGCCGGAGTCCAAAGTGAGGATATAGGAACAAAGACGTTGACAGATATCTTTCAGTCGGGTATAGGGAGGTTGTAATGAGGCATAAAGCTCGCTGATCAGATCACAGTAGGACATGCTTCGCAGCCAGGCCTGAATTGTGGGATGTGTAGCGTTACCCCAGTGAAGTGCAATCTCTTGTTTTGACAGCAAGACAGCAATAGCAGCAAAGTGGTAAAATGCCATAGAAATAGGTGAGACATTGCCCAATAGAGCAGTGGTGAGGTGATCAGTGCTAGAGAAATCATTCGACAAAGTGTCAAATATTTCTTCCAAGAATCCAGCAACAACTACACAGGTCCATGTCAAATGCAGAAAATCGGCATCCAGGGATCTACACTTAGGACAAGTTGATGACCTGCGGGGGTTCAATCCTGACCAGACCAGCGGGGTGGTATAGGATCCATGAAGGTATGGGAAAGGGAGCATTCTGTGGTGGGTGATTAGGGGATACCAGTTTGGTGTGTCCACAGCTTAAAGCTCAGTCTTTATCAGCAATAGGACCAAAAAGGTCTTTCTCACAATGTTTTTGCATCCCTCGGTTGGTAGTGTTCTTTAAAGTCATGTATGCTCCGCACATTTTGGAGATCAAGTGTGATCTATTCGGGTCCTTAATCAGGAGATTGAGAAGGGGAAAATCTTCTGGGGTGAGAGGATAAAAGGGATAATGACTAATAGTGTGCTATGCATTCAATTAAAGACACATTTTACCCCAAATCTGTGGAGGCCATGACTGGCCAGGGTGCGTTGCACAAGTCACTCTGCCATCAACGGCAGCCAGGGGATTGGTATAATGGGGAGTTTTGGAAGTAAAGAGAAGCCCAGTGCTCCACAAGGTTTTTGCCACACCCAACATGTAGTGGACAGTGTTTGGATGTCTGTGGGGTCTAGCTTAAGACCCCCTTTGCAGCAAGGTATTCAGGGGCAAAGGGGCCGCAAATACTCGCTCTGCTCTGGCATAAGACAGTCTGATATTTGGATGAAACCAATGATTTACGAAATGGGCTTGGGTGAATAAATATTAGATACAAAATTAAGGGGTAGCAAAGCCGTCCCTCTCATACAGGAGGGTAAAAGCGCCTCAAGCATTCAGGATATGCGGCCTGCCAAACCAGCTTCAAAAGGTGGCTGCGCAGTGTCAAAACAAAAAGAGTTTGTCGGGGGATAGGGATGTTGATAAATAAATGCAAAAATTGAGGAAAGGACTGTCATTTTGATCATTGTGATGGGTCCTACCATGGATAGTACCTGCATCAAGTGCTTAGCCACTGCAAGGCCATAATTACAACAGATGACCTGTCCCTTTTCCCTGTGGAAGACAATGCCCAGATATTTTTCTGGAATCAGCAGTCCACCTAAAGGGGTATTCACATGCAGGACTTTGCCCAGTTAATGCTGAGACCTGATATGGCTCCAAACCAGATGATCTCTCGTACCACAAGGTTTATATTTTCTGGAGGATGCCGAATGAGCAATAGTATGCCTTCAGCAAACATTGAGATGAGGAGAGAGCTAATTTGAAATTGGAGACCATTATGTATGTGGGCCAACTGAAGGTGGTATATCAGAGGGTCCATGGCTATGATAAATAATAAAGGTGAGAGCGAGCAACCCTGCCTGGTTCTATGAGAGACAATGAAGGGTTGAGAGATTGATCCATTAATGCAAACCGGTGCTGTGGGTTTGGAATACAGCAGAGAGATGAGCGCAGTAATTCTGTGGGGGATACAGAGTTGTCATAAAGTCAAATGAAGAAAAGGCCATTGCAGAGAGTCAAATGCCTTCTCCACATCCAAAAAGGTGACCACTGCAGGGATATCAGGAGATACCCTGTTCAGAATGGAAAAGACCGTATTATGGTAAAGTGAGGTCAACATGTGGGGTATGAATATCTACTTCACCGGGGACAGCACCTGTTTGAGTAATAGCAACAGTATATTCACTATTGCTTTGGCAAGGATTTTATTCAAAATTGAGCAATGAGAGCAGCTTGTAGGAAGAACAGCTCATGGGACCTTTTCCTGGTTTGAGCAGCAAGGAGATTGCTGCCTCTTGCATCGTGGGTGGGAGGATCACCCTTTCTTTATTCTCAGTGTAGACCTCCAACAGGTGTGGAATCAGAATGTTTTTGTAAGCTTTATAAAAGGATCAGTTGAGTCTGTAAGGCCCTCTGGCTTTACTACCATCCAGTGAGTCAATCACTTTGGCTATCTTCTTTGCAGTAAACGTCTCATTCAGGAAGTGGAATTGGCCGGTAGTGATCCAAATCATAGCTATCTCCTCCAGGCAGGACTGGGGTTCCATTGTTCCGGGTGTCAGTTGGGAAGCGTAATGAAATTTATAGTAAGAAACCACTTTCTCTATTATATCCTCATTGTGCTGATACAGTGCCGTAATTCAGGAGTAGTTCGGTAATGTGTCCTGTGCCATAAGGGAGGCAGTGGAGGAGGGCAAGTGTTATCCCGAAGCATTCACCCTCTCCATAACTCCTGCCACTGAGTATTTACCAAGGAAAGACACTTCCCTCTTTGACAAGTCGCGGAACTCATCCAATAAAACTGAGCGCTCATGAAGAGTCGCAGGCAAGGGGTGCAGTGTACATTCATGTTCAATAGCTGTAAGCGCAGACTGCACACATGCTAAGCTATTACAAATATCCTGAAGCACACCTGTGTGGTTCACAATGCAAATACAGTGGATATTTGCTTGAAGGCATCCCAGAGTGTGACATGGTTGGCAAAATATCCTGTGTTGGTCTCAAAATATTCAGTTATGGCTGATTGAAGTTTGGAGTGGAAGACTACGTCTGTCAACGACAATGAGGGAAAAGACCAGCCGCTTAGCCCCGGTACTCACCGTATGTGAGAATGAGCAGCAACCTAACTGGCGCTTGATCTGACAGTAAGTGTGGCAATGCCTTTATTATTATTATTATTATTATTATTATTAAGCACTTATATCATGCATAGCTTGTGGTTTGACAACGGACTGACGTTTGAGAAGCAGACAAAAGCTTTTGCCGCTGTCTGTTTCGGGCTCTTGCGAGGGTTGAGACGTTTGCTTGTTTTTTTCCCTCCTAGAGTTCTTCAAACCATTGTCCAGGTGTCCATTCTTTCCAGGCTTGGCCACGGTAAATCTTTGTATCTGGGCGCTAATAAAGCCAGTATTATTTGTGTTCCGTAAAACCATAAAAACTTGGCTGTTTCCATCTTCTTATGTTTAAACATTAGACTGGTCTCTCATGCTCTCTTCTTTGGGGGTCTGGTTGTGCTGGGACGCCTCATTGCTGAGGCAGCCATGCGTATTATAAATCTCAAATAAATAAATAGCTAGCCTCAGGCATCCCAGCGCTAGCAATCAGGCAGACGACCAGTAAGAATTTATGGGGCTGTTTGTGGGAAGAGCCAAGTTTTCAAGAGTTTACGAAAAGGCGGGATACTGGCTTCAGAGCGAATGTGTAAAGGCAAGGAGTTCCACAGTTTTGCCACATTATACGCAAACAATCTGCCTCCCACTCTTGTCCTTCTGATTGTGGGGACAGCTAGCAAATGAAGCTTAAGTGAACGAAACTCGCTCGTGGGTCGATAAGGAATTTGTTGACTTCTGGGCCCATACCCTATACAGTCTTATGGGCAAGACACAAGGCCTTACATTTTTTTCTTTCCAGGATAGGTAGACAGTGTAACGTTTCTAGAGCTGGCTTGACTTAATGTGACCTAGGGATGCCCTGAAGCATCCTGGCAGCACAATTCTGAGCAATCTGGAGTTTCCTCAAAGTTACTTACGAGCTCCCAGATAAAGGGAGTTACCATAATCCAGGCACGATAGAACTAAGGCTCCTACTAAGGTGCGCTTGGCAGTCAATGGCAACAGGGGAAGAATTTTCCTACGGGATCTAAGTATCCCAAAACAAACACCTGTCACCTTCACTGCTTGGTGGTCAAATTTGAGAGCATTACCCAAGCAAACACCCAAGCTCTTTATTTTGGTTTTGGGAGTTGGATGAGTTCAGAGGCACTTTGGCCAAATCTGGCCAAAGTCCATGTTGGAATGATGCCCTAGCAGCATGAGTTCGGTTTTACCTTAGTTGAGATGAAGGCAGGAATGCTCCATCCAAGAGGCAACTTTCTCTAAGCAGATCTCAAAGTGTGAGGGGTCTTTATATACTGGACCCAGGGAGTGCTGCAGGATGAGAGGAACATGTAGTTCAATCATGTTCACACCATATGTGTAGCAGAGTTAAATATATAGCCCGGAGTGGAGGGGTAGCAAAGGGAACAGATATCCTCAAGAGCGGACCATGTCCTTAAGCGTGCTTAACAAATGGGGTTTGCTACTGGGACTGGTACTTGAAGAATCCATGGTGGGCTCTAAAACGATGCTCAGATTGCCACCCATAACAATAGCATTGGCCTCATCTTTGTCTAAGTGGACAAATATGTTCTTATAGAAAAGAGGGTCATCAAAATTTAGGGTGCATATGTTAAGGAAAAGGAGATTCCGTTCTAGCATTGCCCGAGTCACAAGAAGGTAACATCCCTGGTCATCTGAAATAGTGGTATGATGTTTGAATGGGTGTGTTTTATGTATGAGAATGCATACCCCCGTGGAAAAGAACCATAACTGCTGAACAAATGGTGTGTTCCCCAGGATGTAGCAAAAGTGAATAAGGACTGCGGAGGTAGTTGTGTCCCCTGTAAGAATGAAATGAAATGAAATGAAAAATTGCATTTGTATAGCGCATAACTGCCCTGAGGCCTCGCAGCGCTTGAAGATAAAAGGTTTAGCGCAGGCACAGGGCAGATCAGCAGGATTTTGCAAACAAATGCGTTTTCAAGGCCTTTCTGAACGACAGGAGGTTGCTATTTCCTCGGATGGCGAAAGCAAGGGCGTTCCAGAGTCTGGTCGCCGAATGGGAAAAGGAGCGGCCACCCCAACGGGCTTTATTGATTTTAGAGGAGGTGGCCAGTTGCAAGGTACCAGACCGCAGGGGGCGTGCTGGAACATAGGGCGTAACCAGAGGGTGCAGAATCGCTGGGCCTACACGATGAAATGATTTGTGCAGAATGCACAAAGCCTTAAACTGCACTCTGGCAGCCATTGGAAGCCAATGAAGGTCTTTCAGAGCCTTCCTCGCCGACTGCCGACGGGACAGATTGAACAGTAGGCGGGCCGCACTGTTTTGTGTGACCTGAAGCCTCTGAAGTACCGAGGCCGGTGCTCCCAGGTAGAGGGCATTCCCGTAATCCAGGCGAGAGAGAATCAGGGCCTGGACCTGAATGCAATTTAAACGTCATCTCATGAGAGATATGATAGCAAAATGTTTCCCTTGTATGGGTTGTTCAACCCACAGATGTTCCATGTGAGGAGTGCAAGGTCAACCAAGTATTTGGTGTCTCCCATCTAAGTTTTGTGAAATTGTGCATGTCATGTGTAGTCTGATACAAAAGGTAGTGCTGGGACTTGTCTCAGCAGCAGAAGGAAGGGAGGATAGGGAGAGAAGAAAGGCGTCATTTCAAAAATAACACTAAAGAAACCCCATTTCACCCACCCCTCACTCAGACCAGGTGAAAAGAAACTAGTGAATCACAATAGAACTTACCCTATATAGAAAGTACTCAACAAATCCAGGCTTGGAATCTGTTACGGGATCCGCTATCTCGGGGAGCCAAGAAAGGGCAGAAGACGGGTTTTTGTCAGTGTGGGGTTTATTGCGGCATACAAATAGTCCGTACAGGTCTTCCTAGGGTACAGGGTCCGTCTGGGGGATCGGCTCTGGCTCCTCCGACTGGCTTTCGGTTTAGATGGATCCGTTCTGCGTCGCCCCTCGGGTCTCCTCCTCGCTGGGGGCTGATCCTCGTCCGTGGCGCCTCTCGCTATGGAAAACACAAAGAAGGAAGGGGGTCAGTGTAAGGTCCGGTACTCATGATGTTGAGGGGAAAAGGAGTAAGGAGGTTCCCGAAGTCCAACACTCAAATGCTCTCGTGCGGTGGGGGGGGTGTAGTGCTCAGGGGTAAGGGTACACCGGGACGGGGGATCCCAATCACTCGGCGGAACTGCCCTTCCTCCCGACCCAACCCGCCACTCGCCTCTGTACCTGAATTAGCTACACACCTCCCCCGGGCGTGTGACAGGGCGGCTCGTGGGAACGTAGGTCTCCTGGCGTTTCCTCTGGTGATGATACGGCTTCAGCTCTCCTCGATTCTTCCTCCGGTTTTTTCCTCCTCTCTTCACCACGCTCTTCTTCCGACTCTACTCTCCAACTCTCGCCTCTCCCGGTGTACAAGCACACCTTCTCCCTTCCGGCTTCCGCATTTAACGCTGCCTCCTCCACAGGTAGCCCCGCCCACGCTTCTTTATATTTCCAGTTAAAGGGCCACGGTTCCTCCTGTTCTCCGGAGGTGCCGATATCAAATTCAACAGAGGGAAGTTCGTTCTGTAACAAGGAACAAAGAGGGTGGGGATGGTAAGAGCCCCGGGGGGGAGTCCCGTTGTCCATGTCCAGTGTAGAGGGTTGCACCACCCCGTTACACACCTCCCCCCTAGGACACTCCCGATCGGGGAGTGGATTGGGGGGAGAGGAAATCAGCCCCCACGTTGTCGGTTCCTTTCTTGTGCAGTACCTTGAAGGTGTAGGGCTGAAGAGTCAAAAACCACCTTAATACTCTCGCATTCTTGGACTTAGCACGGGCCATCTAGAGCAATGGGGTGTGGTCGGTGTAAAGTGTAAACGCGTGCCCCTCAAGGTAATAGGCCAGCTTCTCCACCGCCCACGTAATGGCCAGGCATTCCTTCCTATGGTTGCATACTTTAACTCTCTAGGGAACAGTTTGCGGCTTATGTACAGGATGGGGTGGTCTAACCCATCCTCCCTGACCTGGGAAAGGACCGCCCCGATTCCGTAGTCCGAGGCATCTGTATGTAGGGAAAACGGCTTTGTAAAGTCTGGGGAGGACAAGACAGGGGTAGAGGTGATGTGGTGTTTCAGCGTGTGGAAGGCGTTCTGCATCGGAACGGTAGGGACGATAGGAGAGGAGGACTTCCCTGAACTACGAAGTGAGTCAGTGAGGGGGGCTGCTATTTGGGTGAATTGGGGGATAAACCGCCTGTAATATCCCACGAGACCAAGGAAGGCTCTCATCTCTCTTCTAGTACTGGGGAAGGGGGTGTCTGCAATAGCCCGGATCTTCTCAATTTGGGGCTCAATGAGTCCATGCCCCAATACGTATCCAAGGTATTTCACCTTCTGGAAGGCCAAGCGTGACTTCTTGGAATTGATCCTCAGGCACGGCCTGTAGGTGGGTCATGTGGGTGTTCCAATCTGGGCTGTATATGACGATGTCGTCGAGGTATGCTGAGGCAAACCCGGTCAGATCCTTCAGCACGGTATTCATCAATCGCTGGAAGGTGGCAGGTGCCCCATGAAGGCCAAAAGGGAGGTCTGTGAACTCGTAGTGTCCATCGTCTGTGGAAAAGGCTGTCTTCTTACAGTTGTCCTCTTGGGGGCACCTGCCAATAGCCTTTAGTCAAATCGAGGGTTGTTATATATTTTGCGTCTCCTAGCTTCTCAACGAGCTCGTCCACACGGGGTATGGGGTAGGCGTCGAAAGATGATATGTCATTCAGGGCCCGAAAGTCCATACAGAACATTCGGATCCCATCCGGTTTAGGGATCATACCAATAGGACTGGACCAATTACTTCTTGAGGGGCGTATGACTCCTAGGTCTAGCATATCCTGTACTTCTTTTCTGATGTCGTTCCTTCGGGCCTCTGGTACCCTATAGAGTCTTATTTTTATGATTTTGCCTGGCGGACTTTCTATACAATGTTCGACCAGGGAGGTTCGGCCGGGTGTGTTGGAAAACAGTGAGTGGTATGGTTTGAGAGTTTTTTGTAGTTCTTGTTTCTTTTGTTCATCCAACTCATCATTGATCACCAACTGGTCTAGGGAGGATACTGGGGACGTTGTCGGGGAACGGGTCGTCAGGTTCACTCCCGATGGAATGGGCCCAAGCCATTTTTTTAACAGATTGATGTGGTATATTTGGGTCTTGTTGGGACCCATTTTCAACCTGTAACTGGTCCGCCCGATAGTCGACAGCACCCTGTAAGGACCAACCCATTCCGCTCTAAACTTCTGGGTAGATGAGGGGAGCAGCACGAGGGCCCAATCACCCTCTTTCAGATGTCTCCATTTCTTCCCTTTGTCATAGGTGTTTTTCTGTCGGGTTTGGCTCTTTTCAAGGTGGATGTAGTCGAGATACCTCAGTCTTCCCAGTTTTGATTTCAGATTCTGGGCGTATTCCAAGGTGGTGGTTGTTTCTTCTGGAACGAGGCTGTCTGCCGTATAACAGTTCAAATGAAGAGACACCTAGGCTGCTCTGCATCTGACCCCTTATTACATATAGAGCTAGAGATAATATCTGGTCCCAATCCATACCGCTGACTTCTAACATTTTTCTAAGGGTGGTTTTTAATGTCCTGTTGTACCGTCCATCTGTGGATGGTATACTGACGTGCGGATCTGCTGTATCCCCAGGTTGGTGCAAACTTCTTTCATAAGGCGGGACACGAACGGTGTTCCTTGGTCCATCAGGATCTCTTTAGGGAACCTGACCCGACTGAATAGTTCAATCATTCTGTCCGCGACTTGCTTGGAGGTGGTTGCTGTTAGCGGGAAGGCCTCAGGGAGCCTGGTGGCATAGTCGACCACTACCAAGATGTGTTGGTACCCCTTCTTGATCTTGGTTAAGGGTCCGATGAGGTCCATCCTGACCCTTTCAAACGTTTTCCCGATGATTGGTAATGGTTGTAATGGGACCGCCGGAGTTTTTATCATATTTTTATGTCGACATATTTCACACTCCCGGCAGTACACAGAGGCGTCTTTGTATATTCCGGGCCAATAAAAAATGCCTTTGCAGGGTCTGCGTGGTCTTCTCCACACCCGTATGTCCGGCCATCAAGTGGCTGTGTGAAAAAAACAGCACTTGCTCTCGGAAAGAGAGTGGCACCAGAAGCTGAGAGGGGCCGTCTTTCTGACCTTGTCTATACAACAAATCATTGTGGATGTGAAACCTGGGAATGGTGCCCTGGGTGGTTCCCTGCTGTTGATGGGCTTGTTCACAGGCATTGAAGAGGGTGCGATCATTAGTCAGTGCAAATCTGAAACTCCCATCCAACACCCACGGTTCCTGAGAAACAAAGGCGGGGAGAGGATCTCGGGGGTATTTTAGAGCGGAGGGGGGAGACGGGTACTTGGTCTAGGTTTTTGTGAAACATGCGTAGGAAGTCAGGGTTGTCGGTACCTATGATTAAGTCCTCAGGGAGGGTGGACAGGACCCCCACTCGAACGGCATGGACTTCCCCCTGTGTAGGATGAATGGGAATGTTAGCTATGGGGTAGGGTCTGATGTCTCCATGCACGCAACGTATATTCACTATCTCTTTGGGAACATATTGGGTGGGTGCTACATGCTGGGATTGGATCACTGACTTGCAACAGCCAGAGTCAAGAAGGGCATGAATGGAGGACCCATTTACCTTCACACTTACTCTGAATGTGTTCCCCATCTCGGCCGAATAGAGCACCACCTTCGGGAGGTATCCAACCTCCATAGGCTCGTCCGGTGGTTTCCGACGAGGACAAAGTCTGGCAATATGGCCCCTGTTGCCACAGTCAAAACATTGTGGTCCAGAGGGTCCAGGAGGGTCAGGTCTCCAGTTCCGAGGTCGGGGGTTCTGGCACACGCTGAGGGCGCTTCTCTGATTTGAGGATCGGTCTAGAGGATCCATCATTTTCCCAAGCAGGTGCTTTTGGTTGGGCTCTGGAAAACGAGGTGGCCATCCCAATAGCCTGGGCAGTGGTTATATTGTGGTGTTGTCTCAGCCACCGTTGGGTGGCGTAGGGCAGAGCTTTCAGGTACTGCTCAAGATAAATGCGGTCCATTATTTCCTCCTTAGTGCTGATGTTAGGAGTGAGCCACTTATCCGCGGCCATTTTCAATCGTACAAAAAGAGTTTTAGGACTCTCACCGGGGCTGCCTCTTTCTTTACGGAACTTCAAGCGGTAGGCTTCTGCATCTAAGCCGAGATGTTCCAGTATTACGCGTTTCACGTCAGCGTATGGTGTATCCCCAGAGGGATTGGCGACCTGGTAGGCTGCCTGGGCTTCACCGAGGGGGAGAGGGGTCAGGAAGAACGGCCATTTACCTACTGGCCATCCGCAGGCCCGGGCTGCCCTCTTGAAGTTCAAGATAAAAGTGTCTGGGTCCTCTCCCGGTTGATACTTTTGCAAAGAGACCCCCGCTGACCCATGGGGTATGATCCGCTCTTCCACACCACCTCGCAGAGGGGTTTCCCCCCATGGTTTTGAAGGGTCTATCTCCCGGGCGCTCAGGGCTTTCTTTAGTATTTCACGGTCAGCTTGAGCTGAGTTAAGTTGCTGCTCAACGACCCACTCGAGTCGTTCCTGTCCTTTCACCAGTTGTTGCACCACTTTATCCATCTGCTGCACTATGGTCTCCATCTCTTCTAGTAAAACAAAAAATAAGTTCCTCTTCTATACAGATGGGTGTGCTGCCCGCATTCTCCACCACTGTTACGGGATCTGCTATCTCGGGGGAGCGAGGAATGGGCAGGAGACCGGTTTTTGTCAGAGAGGGCTTTATTGCAGCATACAAATAGTCCGGACAGGTCTTCCTAGGGTACAGGGTCCGTCTGGGGGATCGGCTTCGGCTCCTCCGACGGGCTTTCGGTTTAGATGGATCCGTTCGGCATAGCCCCTCGGGTCTCCACCTCGCTGAGGCCTGATCCTCGTCCGTGGTGCCTCTCGCAAAGGAAAACACAAAGAAGGAAGGGGGTCAGTGTAAGGTCCGGTACTCGTGATGTTGAGGGGAAAAGGAGTGAGGAGGTTCCCGAAGTCCAACACTCAAATGCTCTTGTGCGGTGGGGGGATGTAGTGCTCAGGGGTAAGGGTACACCGGGACGGGGGGATCCCAATCACTCGGCGGAACTGCCCTTATTCGTGACCCGACCCGCCACTCGCCTCCGTACCTGAGTTAGCCACACACCTCCCCTGGGCGTGTGGAAGAGCGGCTCGTGGGAACGTTGGCCTCCTGGCGTTTCCTCCGGTGATGATACAGCTTCCGTTCTCCTCGATTCTTCCTCCGGTCTTTTCCTCCTCTCTTCACCATGCTCTTCTTCCGACTCTACTCTCCAACTCTCGCCTCTCCCGGTGTACAAGCATACCTTCTCCCCTCCAGCTTCCGCATTTATCGCTGCCTCATCCACAGGTAGCCCTGCCCACTCTTCTCCGGATTTCCAGTTAACCTTTTCAGCACGACCGCGATTCCCCCTCCGGTGCTGGGCCCTAATAAAAACAGGCGTGGTCATGACGGAACGGTTCCGTCATGAGCACAGCTCAACCGTAGCTCATGACGGAACCGTTCCGTCATGAGCATCGAAGGGGTTAAAGGGCCACGGTTCCTCCTGTTCTCTGGAGGTGCCGATATCGAATTCAACAGAGGGAAGTTTGTTCTGTAACAAGGAACAAAGAGAGTTGGGATGGTAAGAGCCCCGGGGGGGGGGGGGTCCCGTTGTCCATGTACAGTGTAAAGGGTCGCACCAACCTGTTACAGAATCATACTTGGGGAGCTGGCAAATGCAACAGAATTAGTCACCCATAACTGAAAAAACAACATGAAACCATACAGTGAATGGCAGCAGTTTGACCGTTTGCGGGCATAGGTGCAGCAGACAAAAGATGCAAAGGTCAGAGCGGCCAGAGAATCTCAACAGCAAAGTCACTTCAAGCACTGGGACGTCACTATTGGTCAGCCGGAATTGAATAGGTCAGTGCTGGCTGGGAGGTTGCTATCTGAGTGAGAGTGTTCCGAGGCTGCATGTGTCTGTGTGGGACGGTCACATCCAAGTTGTTTACAGAAAGCAATGACATCAGCTGAGGAATCAAAGAAGCATGGCTTACCCTATGTTGCTATCTGGAGTCAGGCTTGATCGAGCATTCCGTACTTCGGGCCATGCTTCCGAAGAAGCAACTTCAAATCTGAGATTTTCTGTCTTGCTGACTGCACTGCAAGGGTGAAGTCAGGAAAAATTGAAATAACAGGCCCCTGGTACTGTAAAGGAGATCTTTCTCTGGCTATTCTCAGTGCAGTGTCTCTGTCCCTACAACTCAGAAGATAGGCCACATTGGGGTGGGGTGTGCTCCAGGTGGTGGACCTGGGCCTATGGACCTGCAGGCCCACTCCACTAAAAGTAGAGGAGAAGTGTTTTGCGCCAAAGAGTTCAGTGCGCAGGGACTCTACAAAATGCTCAGGGGGCCCTGTATTGGTCGATTCTGCCAGGCCAACGACGCAGATATGAGTCACTGCTGTCCTTTATGATCGGTGTGTGGCCATCTCAATCTGTTTATTTGGGCAGGTCGAAAGTGAGATGACACTGCTTAAGGTGTTTCCCTGTCCCATGTCTATGGTGTACCCAGGGGGTCGGGTGTAAATGCAGAGCGCCTGGCAGCCGACAGCAAAATGGTAGGGATAAAGGGAACCCCCAATGGTGTCCTAAGAGGCATCTACCATGCAGGTATTGGCAGATCAGGAGAGTCTATGCAGAAGATGGGTCACAGAAGTGTCCAGCAGTTGGCAATGGGTGAGAGAGCTCAACTGGTGAAGCCAGCAAAGGTGGCAACTGGTTGCAGCAGAGCTCTGGATTTGGAACCTGCTGAGCACTACGGAATTGGCATCTGGTTCTGTTTTTCAATAAAGGAGGAGGAGAGGTGCCAATGAGCATTACTCACTATGGATGATCTGGCTCCACTCCAGTTGCAGGCCCCCTGTGCTTCTTCATCAACCACACCTCAGTGTAGGCTGTCCCGGATGCACGGAAGTGGCAGGGCCCGTACACCAGACTACACAATGTGGGTGGTGACAAACAGCAAGAGGTCAAGGAGATGGACAAGTTCGGCCACAGCCACCAGTCATGCCGGGACGGTGAACTGACAGGCCCACCCTGGCTGCAGTAAGAAGGCGGTCGAGCAGCAAGTGGCGCACCAGAAGGGCAGGCAGCACCAGCCACAGCCTGTGGGATGGCATAACAGGATACAACCAGACTCTCTAAGGAGTCCTCAAAGCAGCTTGCGGCCGGCTCCTCACCCAACTTCTCCCCATAGCTCACTCCACCTCTCCCGTAGTGTCCAAGCCTAGCAGAGAGGAGCCCAGGCTAATCTGCTGCCCCTGTCTCAGTGGGGCCGCCAGGGTGGGCTGGGCCTCATTCTTGCCATAGCAGCTGTTGGCTGTCGGGGAGGGTCTTAGAGGACTGGAAGCGAGTCACTGCATCTCCCAGGCTGTGCAAGTAGATAATCACCGCGATTCAGGCAGATGAAGCAAAGATGGAGGTCACTGATTCTAGGATGCCGGCAGTCGGTGCCAGAGCCTTATCACCGTTCAGCCATTACAGTCAATGTCTCAGTGACAGCCCTCATTGTTCCCATCTATGATCCAAAATTGGCTGGGAATAAAAAGCAGAGAATGCTCATATTTACAGAGGGTGGACAACCACAGGAAAGAACAGAGAGTCCTAATATGATATGTGCTCCATTAACCCCTATTAATGCAATTATCTTTTCTGCAGTGACTGCAGATCCCTCTGCAGTCCAGACTGGCTTGGGACCCATAAGATCTTTTCCTTGATTGTCAGGTATGGACTCACCTGTATGGGAAACATTTACTAGAGTATTCAACAGTACACATTGAGAAACTGCTACCACAAAGACACGTGAGAGACACCATATATTTGATGTCCTTAATTTAGGGACATGGTTAAAGAATGTAATAACACTAAAGAGATCCAGAGGACTGAACCAAGTCATGGGATTATGAAGTCATCTGTAAAAGTAAATCTGATTGATGTGGTAAAATTGAAAGCAGAATTGGATTAAATGATAACGGGAAATTTAGATCTAAATCACATAGAAATCTATCAACCAAATGAATTGAT
This sequence comes from Lissotriton helveticus, assembly GCF_964261635.1. Taxonomy (NCBI): domain Eukaryota; kingdom Metazoa; phylum Chordata; class Amphibia; order Caudata; family Salamandridae; genus Lissotriton; species Lissotriton helveticus. The sequence goes on along the minus strand of NC_136068.1, from coordinate 657,688,420 downwards.
GTTCATGGCTAAAGACATTATCAGAAGAGCAAGACAGGCTCATGGGAAATTATATAAATTGGATTAAAAATATCTTGAACAGACAAAATCTTTGCAGCCATAGACTTGCTTTCAGTGACCATGACAATGGAAATTTGAGAACACCTGGACTGAAAACACACGTTCAATAATTAATGACAGGCAATTGAATTTGAAACACATTAGATGAGTGGGAAGACAAATGGTCTAAAAGAAAGGGTTCTAAAAGAGCAGCACGAGAACCACCTTCTTTAGGGGGTAGAGTCACAGTATTGAAGCTTACCCATTACAAGAAGTACCTAGCAGAGGTAATGTAAATGTGCCTTGGTGTAGAGGTGATCTTGCTGCATTTATAAATGACTTCCCAAGATTTAGAGCAAAGCCTGTGAAATGGTATTAAAAGGTTGATCGATTAGTGAAGATTATAAAGGTGCTGTGGATCATTTTAAAGATGTTATTTGAAATTTTGGTTACCCAGTGGTTTGTGGTCTGCATGTAAATTAGTAACAGAAAATTGCCTGAAAGTGAACCTGAAAGAGACCCAGTGACGCATGGTCCTTAACCAGTAGTGATGAAGAAATACAGCCATGTGAGTACATGGGTTGAGGCTAAGGTGGCTCCACAAGATATCAATTGGGTTAAGACTGATAGAACAAATCAAGAACCTAAAGAGACAATTCATGAGTACTATAAAAGTTATTGCAGGTTTACAAACAGTACAGTTGGATGTATATGCTTGAACCAAAGGATATTTGACAGTTCTTGTCTAGATTTGTGACAGAGTTGAGATCTGAAATTAGCATGACGATTCAACAGCATTAAATTTATTGGCAGTTTAAGTCAGTGTACAAGATTCTGTGTTATGCTCAATATTGTAGTGATGAGACTGAAACAAACCACAAAATGATGAGGAAAAGTTGATGTTAGTGAAGATGAAAGCTGCTCAGAGGAGATGCCAAATGTACCCCTCTTTTGGGGATGACCTCCCGATGCAAGCAACATATCTGACAGGAGTCCAAATACAACCTGGTGGAAGATTGCTGGGACAAGGAAGAGGCAGAAGTATTCTGGTAGACCCAAAGACTGGAGTTAATGTTGTTACTTTAAAGAAGTCCAATCCATGCCACTATTGTAACTAGCTGGGGCACTGGAAGCAGAAATGTCATCTTAATCCTGTAAATCAGTATCATAATGGTAGTCAGTCAGTCAGTCAATAACACTTTATTCGATTATTAGAAATCATAAAAGCACAAATATTACAATTCATTTTCATTATTTCTTGTACATACAGTCATCAAGTCATGAATACAAATTTACCATCTAATAAAAAGTCTTTAAAAAAATCCCCCCACAGGAATATTTACAATATTTAAAATATTTAAAATGGGCAAAATTCTAGAATAAAATATGTTTTGATTATTATTGCAAATAGCTAGTCTCTTGGCCTTACTCCGAACAGCTGCTACCAAAAAACTTGCAACCCCAAACGTTACACGGGTGTTATTTAACATTTTTAGATAAGTCAATGCAGTTCTGACCTGTAAAAACCCAGCTTCCCTCAATAACGATTTTAAATAAATGTTCCTAATCTCATCATAATGCTCACAAAACATGATGAAATGCATTGTGTCTTGAGTAGAAAGGTTGTCACAGCTACAGGATGGAGAAGTGTCTTGGCTACCCCAGACTGGGAAGTGGCCTAGCGATAAATAGGTCAGACCAAACCTAAATCTAATTAGAAGGTTTCGATGAAACGGGATTGTAACGACTTTTAAATAAGGTTCTAGTGTCATTGATGTTAACAGTGCATAATTTGCTCTGACACAAGGTTTCCTCATTTCCCGTTCTTCCCGTTCCCAAACTAACATACCCAGGGCGTTTTTTTCTTTATCCAGGGTAAATCTGCCTTTTTAATAAGTTCTGGTGATACAAACATTTCTGGGCGCCCGAGTTTAAAACACATCTCCTTAATGTACATTAACCAGGCTACCCTGTCCACCCTCTCTAGGCCCATGCAGTCTTTCAGTATCAGATGATTCAAGGAGATCTCCTGGTTTAACCAAGTGTTAATCCAACGGGGCGACCCTCAGATGATCACTCACATGTTCCAAGCCTAATTCAGTATGAATTGTAAATGTCGGGGTTGACTGAGGGACAGACAAAAGGGTTCGCAGAAATTTGTTCTAGACTACCTGTAACTTCTCCTGTGGTATATTGCCCCATAAAGAAGCCCCATATAAGGCTATTGCTAAGCATTTTGCTCTATATACTTTTAAAAGAGCCTCCATGGGTTTCCCTCCCAATCGTTTAGCGAAGCCCATCAGTGCGGCCGTTGATCTAGCAACAACATTCGCCTTTTGCTTCTGCTGTGGGCCCCATGTGCCCCGTTCATCGAATAAAACCCCAAGGTACATGAATACAGGTACCCTTGAAATGTCAACACTATCACAGAAAAACCATTTAAGTTTTTTTGTTCCTTGGACGTTTACCCAAAAAAATATGACATGTGACTTAGAGTTGTTCACCTTGAGGTCTAAGGAGTCCATAAATGCCCCAAAGTAATTTAAAAGCCTCTGAAGGCCGAGACCCGTCCTGGCCAGCAGCACTGCATCGTCCGCGTACAGGAGGACCGGTATTGCAGCCCCTCCTATACGCGGAACATTCAATGAAGCGCCCTCCAGGTTTTTGTCCAAGGCGTTAATATACAATGTAAAAAGGAGGGGTGCCAGTATGCAGCCCTGTCTGACACCTCTCCTCAAACTAAAATGACTAGTGCGGCCACCCTCGCTCGTCACCCTAACTGAGGCTGACAGCCCTTGGTGGAGAGCTGCTAGGTAATTTACCAGGGATGGATCAACCCCTATTTTTGCTAAAATGGGCCAGAGCTTCGCCCTATTAACCAAGTCAAAGGCCGAGGAAAGGTCCATAAATCCTAAGTACAGCCGCCCTTCCGTAGCCTGTGTGTACTTACCTATCAGCATGTGGAGATTTTGACATTGGTCTAGGGTGCATCTTTTCTGCCTGAACCTGTACTGCAATTTGGAGAGAACCCCTCTCTCATCCAACCAATCACTCAGCTGACTTAAAATGACTCTGCCCAAGATCTTAACTGCAGAGTCAATCAGTGAGATTGGTCTATAGCAAGCGGGGTCATCCCTCCTGCCCTGTTTAAACACTGGCACTATAACAGAGGTTGCCCAGCTTCGCTAGTCACGTTAAAAACAGTAGTTAAAAGTTTTGCCCACAATTTTGGTAGGGTGCTATAGAAGTCCGCTGGGATTCCATCTGGTCCCGGGGCTTTATGTTTGGACATTTCTAAAATTGCTTTCAGTACATCCGCTTCTTGGAATAGAAGCGGTGAACCAGACTGTATGGGTACATATAGTGTCTCTTGGGTTACACTACCCTCACTATCATACATCCCTTTAAAATGCGCTAACCATTTTTCATCCGGGATCACACAATCTATCGTAGCAGTTTCTTTCCCTGAAAAGAAGGGATGATTAATGGTTGCCCAAAATGTTTTGCTATCCTTTTGGATTTTCACCGATAAGAGGTCATTCCAGGCAACAGATTTAATGGCCTGTTTTCTGTTAAGGATTGCCCCTTTATAGGCCTTCCTTAGATTAGCCACAAGTGCTCTATCTCTCGGTTTTTGCTTAAGGGCATGTAGAAGAGCTCCATGTGCTTTAGAATAACAGCCATCAAACCACCTAATTGGCTTTTTTTTACCCCTTTTATTATATACCTTCAGATCTGCTTCTATCTGGGAACAGATGGCAACATAAACCCCCACAATATCCCTACTGGAGGCTGAACTATCTAAGCAGACCCCTAATTGGCTCTCAGCCTTTTGGAGCAGACCCTCCATAAAGGCTTCTGGAATCACCTTCTCCCATTTGAGTCTCCTCCCTTGATCTCTCAGGGTCAGATGTGCAATTTCACTCGTTAGTTTTTCCCTTGTAATGGTGGACTCTCCCCAGTTAAATTCCAAAGTTACAGGGTTATGATCACTAAATATTGAATATATAACTTTGCATGAGGTTGCCCTAGTTGCTACTTCAGCGGACACAAAAATATAATCAATAACAGTTTCGGAGTCTCTACCCTTAAATGTGGACACCCTCCCTCCCTCCCCTCCGGACTCCACCTCAAACAAATTCAGGCTTGCTAAAAGGTCCTCTAATGCCTCGCCCTGCATATTGTGTTCGAAATGCGGAGTCAACGAACCAGAAGGTCCACAGTTTTTTTAATTTTTTAATTTTTTTAATTTTTATTTATTAGTTTTTCCAAAAGAAATCAACAGAGGACATACAATGTCCAACATGTAGGCATAACAGCCCCATACAACTGAACTGCATTACAACACTCCATATCCAACAGGGTATTTTCATTACAGCTATATTATGTCACATCTTATACATTTTACCTTCTCACTGTTCTAACTGTTCCTCCAGACCAGATAGATAATCCACCAGATAATGCCAATAGTCTTTAGGCCGTAGTGGCAGATCTTCTTCATACAGTTTGATATTGTCCTTACAGTATACCATGGCACTTACCCATTGTTTTACTCTTGGTTTCTTTTTGCCACCCCAACATAGTGCTATGTTACGTTTGGCCATTAACAGTGCCAGCACACAAAATTTGCGTTTTCTTGCTTTGACAGCCGGTAGTATACTCAGAAGGCATGATCTTATATTACAGTGTATCTCAATTCCCACCATCTTACCCAGCATTTCGGTAACTGCCACCCAAAACTGAGCCACTTCACAACAATACCATGCCATATGTATAAAATCTGCATCTTCCATCCCGCACCGCTGACATCTGGAGTCTTCACGCAGACCGTATTTGTGTAGGCATTGAGGTGTGTGGTATGTATGATGTAAGTATCTAATGTGTATGAGCCTCAGGTTCCCGTTAGGAGGGAGTATTTCAGTAATCGTACCTGCTGTGCTCCATTCTTCGTCAGTGAGTGGTGTCTCCAAACACAAATTCCATTTTTGAATCGCTTTGTCCGCAGTATCTCCTATTTCAGCCTGCAGTTTACTGTACAACCTAGATACTAGGTGACTAGAGTCGGGGGAGATGATGAGCAGTTGCAGCGTCAGGAGAGTATCCGATTCTGCCGGGTAGGTGGGATAGTGTGCCCGCAGTGCACCCTGCAGTCTGTGGTATGTGAATCGAAACAGCAGGGATTGGTTTTGTATAAATGCGAGGTCTTCTACCTTTTTAACTATACCTTCATGATATAGATCCCCTAGTGTGTCAAAACCCACTCGTTTAAGGAGCTCCATTCCCACTTTCTCTTGCGTAACCAACATTGCCGGGTGGTAGTGCAGTGGAATTTCTGGCGTGTAAATCAGTTGCTTCTTCACTTTACGTGCTATTATCTGCCACGCTGCCGTCGTAGCATCTACTGTGTTAATATCTTGTTTGTGTAATGGCGGTCTTACGTGTGTCAGGATTGCATCTAGTGGTACCGGTACAGCGTCTCCTTCTTCTACTGCTACATGCATGAGGAATGGAATGGGATGATACCAGAAGCGGGCAAATTGTGCTTGCGCGCATAAGTAGTACAGTAGGAAGTCTGGGACCCTAAATCCCCCTTTCACATAGGGCAATGTCAGAATGTGGAGGTCTATCCTAGCTGTCTTCCCTGCCCAAATCAATTTCAGAGCTGCTGATTTTATCGCTTGGAATACAGGCTTTGGTGGTATTATCGGAATGTTGGTAAATAGATAAAGCAGTTTGGGTAGGAGCACCATTTTGACTATGGCTATCCTATCTGCCATAGATAATGGTAATTGAATCCACCTATTTATCCTATTATCTAGCCCATCCAGCACTCTGCGTAGTTTGTGCGGATTACCACTTCAGGGTTTCTATGGAACCATACTCCCAAGTATCTAACTGGGTCTGTTTGCCAGTCTAATGGGTAGTCCAGCTGGGAGGGAAGTGCGCTATCAGTGAGGGGTGTGATCATGGATTTTGTCCAGTTAATATTAAGCCCCGAGTGGTACCCAAATCTGAAAAACTCCCTTAGAAGTGGGTTCAAATTCTCCTTGGGATCCCGCACATACAGCAGCACATCATCCGCATATAATGAGATGTGGAGTGGTATTTGGGGGAACTGCAATGCCGAATAGTGGTGTTCCTGTCTAATTTTGCATGCCAGGGGTCATCCTTGAGCCCCACGCTCTTCAACGCATATGTGAGGCCGCTGGCTGAGATTGTTCGTCCGCATGGGATTAACATCATCTCCTATGCGGACGACACCCAGCTGGTGGTCTCCCTTGCGCAAAAGAGTGGCCTCCAATCACCGCCCAATCTAGCAGCGTGCCTGGAGGAGGTAAGGAGCTGGATGATGAGCTTATGTTTGAAGCTCAACGACGATAAGACCGAGCTCATGCTCCTGGGCCCGGCAGCCCCCTCTACTATGGAGCTGTTATTGCCCGCGAGCATGGGGGCGGCCCCTGCCTCCAGAGATAACATCAAAAGTCTGGGGGTATGGTTAGATAAGTCGTTGATCTTCAATACACAGGCCACCAAGGTGTCGGCCACTTGCTTTGGTCTCCTTAGGGTGATTACAAAAAATCTTCCCATTCTTCCATTTGAGGCCAGACAAATAATCATTCAGGGCCTTGTCCAATCTCGTCTGGATTTTAACAATGCCCTCTACCTTGGGGCACCAGACTACACCTTGAAAAAACTCCAGCGCATTCAAAATTGTGCTGCCCGTGCGCTACTGAGAATCCCACGAAGAACTTCAATAAAACATGGCCTAAGAACTCTACATTGGTTGCCTGTCAGGGACAGAGTGAAGTTCAAAGCTCTGTGCATTGCTCATCAGACCCTTTGGAAAACTGGCCCAGAAATCAACCGCTCCCTGATTTCCCCTTACTTGCCCAACAAGGTGCTTCGATCTTCGACTGCATCACTGGGCAAGATTCCTAGAATCTTTAGAGCCAGAGCAGGCGGACGTTCGTTCTCGTATAATGTGTCAAGATTGTGGAATACCCTCCCTTTGCAGTTGAGATGCAATTCCAGCTTAACTAGCTTTCGGAAACAGCTTAAAACTTTTTTGTTTTAGCTACTTCAATTCTCCTGTTCCTCTGAAGGTACCTCTGTGTAGTTACAGCGCCTGGACACCTCAGGGCAACTGCAGCGCTTTATACATTTTATTTTCATTTCATTTCATTTCAGTGGCTCTATTGCTATGGCAGACAGTAGAGGGGAGAGTGGACATCCCTGCCGCGTTCCCCTTTCAATATCGATGGGGTCTGAAACATATTTGTTAATCCTAATACGTGGTATTGATTTCGTATATAGGAGTGTCACCCACTGTAGGAACATTGGTGAAAAACCCATTCTACGCAATATTGTGTTCAGATACACCCAAGCAATAGTGTCAAACGCTTTTGCAGCATCTAACAATACCGCTGCCGCTTTCGTCTCTGGAGACAAATAATGAGACAGTGCAAACAAGGTTCTCGTGTTATGGGAAGTCGATCTAGTGGGGATAAAGCCTGATTGGTCCGGAAGGATTAGTCTCGTCATTAAAATTTGTAGTCGCGTCACCAGATTCTTAGAAAGTATTTTGGTGTCAACATTCATAAGTGATAGTGGCCTGTAGGAGTCACACTTTGTCGGGTCCTTGTCTGGTTTCAACAGCACTATGATCATAGCCTCCCGTAATGAGTCCGGTAGTTTTCCCTTCTTATGCGCATCTCCCAGCATAGCCACCACATGGGGGGCCAGCAGGTCCACAAAAGCTTCATAAAATTCCCCCGTGAACCCGTCCGGGCCAGGTGCTTTACCATTTGGTAACGCTTTTATTATCTCTGTCACTTCCTCTACCGTGACTGGTTGGGAGAGGTATTGCCTCTGAGCACCTGACAGCCAAGCCAGCGCCACCGTGTCACAATATTGCGCTATTTCATCTGCAGGGGCTGTTGTGTCAGCTTTATATAACTTTCCGAATGTGTGCCGGAATGCTTCTAATATTCCCTTTGTGTTATGCTGCAGCTCTCCACCTTCATATCTCACTGCCTCCACTACTGGTGTAGGCTTCTGCACGCAAATTATAGCCGCCAGTGTGGCCCCGGGTCTGCCTGCCTCTCCATAACTTCTCGCCACTTGTTGTTTGTGCACATAATTTAGTTCTGCTTCTGCATCTTTTTGATAGTCTGAGAGTTCAAGCCTAATTTTACCCAAAATGGATGGATCTTGAGTTTCAGCGTATTCCAGTTCTAACCTCCTTATGTCCGCTTCTCTTTTTTCCAATTGTTGCCTTAGGTCTTTTAATATACCAGCATTTGTTCTAATGCATACCCCTCTGATTGTGGCCTTAAAAGCCTCCCACTGGATTCCCGGATCATCCGTGCTATCCACAATCAATGCGAAATATTCTGTTATGGCTTTACTGATCGTGGTACTATAACTTGTGTCTTGTAGGGCTTTCGCATTGAATCGCCAACTGAATGGGGGGGTACATAGTTAGGCAGCATAAGTGTAAGCAGTACTGGGTTGTGGTCTGATAGCGTCCTGGGAAGGTGGGTAGCATCCACCATCCACTGTAGCACCTCTGGTGACCCAAACCAGTAGTCTAACCGCGACCAGCTGCCGTAGGCCGCTGTCGTGTGTGTAGCCGCACGTTGGTGTGGATGTGTCGTTCGCCAGAGGTCCACTAGCTGCCTCTCTAACATTATATCTTGTAGTGTTTGCAACGCTTTTCTGTGTGGTTCTGTCGATGATCCAGATCTATCAACATTGTCATTTAAAGCCATATTAAAATCACCCCCCCAAATCACTGGGACATCTGGCAGGTCAGTGAGTTTCGTCCAGAGGGCGCTATAAAATTGAGGGTCGTCGACATTTGGGGCATAAATATTCAATAGGTTAAGTCTATGTCCCCTGAGGGTGCCAGTGACGATTACATATCTCCCTTCACTATCTGAGTGTACTTGGTACAGTTTGAAATTCAACCCACGGCGTATCAAAATGAGCACTCCCCTCAAATACGAGGAGTAGACTGCGCCATATGTCGATTCCGCCCACCGAGCACCAATTTGTGTCTGTGCATGTGGAGCAATGTGCGTCTCCTGAAGATAGGCTATATCAACGTGCAATCGTGTTAAGTACGCCAGCACCTGCCTAATTTTCTTTGGGTTGTTTAATCTCCCCACGTTCCAAGTTAACAGCTTTAGGTTCCTTGTGTGTTTTTCCTCTACCATATCTTATCTCTAATATCAACATTTGCAAAGTGTTAACAGTGGTCTTTCATGTGCTATGTGACAACTGTAGCATAGACATCGCATAAGGCAATGCTCGTTTCCTTCGGAATCTGGCAGTGTTTCTCAAATACAGTTCTACAAACCAACATTTCCCAACTCTCCCCTGCCTCCGCCCACCCACTTTAGCACCCCAATCATGCCAGAGACACACCCTAGTTTCAACATCAAACAGAACAGTACCATTGTAGGGGGACACCCTATGTGGGGGTCCGCTCGGGTCACACGACTGCATCCAGCATAGTGGATGTTGCCAGTATACTGTGTGTGGTGCTGGTATATCTGTGGTCGCAGCCAGTGAGGTCACACACCTGTGGTGACTGTAGCGCCCACACACCGCACTATCCATCTATATACCTCCCTTAAAAGACAGTGTTGGGTAAAAGAAAAACATGCAAGTCCATTATTAGCCCGTGCGTTATAACTAGGCAATGGTCCCCACAAATTCTATAGATCACAGACATTTTGGGTGCAAACTGTACCCCTCATTATTGTGGTGGTTACGTAACTACACCGCACCAATAGTTCCCTGCATTCCAGGCCCAGTGTGATAGGACAGTAACTCACCACAGTGGCACACGGCACCAGCTGCTATAGCCAGGAACATTTCAGCAGTATTTTTCACAGTCCCTGGTGGGCACATTAATGGGTACTAACCGTTCACCGCACCAGCAGACTGGCTGCATGCCGAACATACATCCGGCAGACTGATACCCTGCACCACGCATGGCATAAGTTTTAAGTCTGTAGTTTGTGCATACCATGTCGTTGGGAAAGCCAGAACCACAGCTTAAAAATCACGTTTCCACCTTATATTCAATCTGAGTCAATATGTTGTTCCTGTCGCCTTTGCTCCCGTCGACGCTGCTCCAGCCATTTAATATAGTCGTTAGCTTCCTTGGGGGTTTGATATATCACTGATTTACCATCTTTGGTAATTTTCAGTCTAGCAGGGTAGAGCATTGCGTAGGTAATCTCCATTTCCCTTAGTTTCTGTTTCACCATTGTAAATTCTTTCCGTGCCATTTGCACATTGATGGTGAAGTCCGGGTAGAATTGTAACTTGTTGCCCTGATGTTCAATTTCTCTTTTTTCCCGTGCCAACTTCAGTATCACGTCTCTGTCCCTATAGTTGAGTTGACTCGTTTCGGTTTTGGCGCCAGAGTTCTATGTGCACGCTCGACAATAAACACCGTTAACAGTTGTTCAGACCCAAAGATTGTTGTCAACAAGTCTTCCACATATAACTCCATCTTCCCAGTATTGGTTGATTCAGGGACCCCCGCTATGCGTACATTATTGCGGCGGGATCTCGCTTCCAACTCCTCGGATTTGTTCTTTATGACCTCCAACACTCTGTCCATCTCAGCGCATTTCTGCGTCATCGCATGTGATTCATCTTCTACAACAGATAGTCTTGTCTCAGCTTCTTCTAGTCGCTCCCCGTGTTTGTCGAGTTTCGCAACCATGTTATCGACTCTCTGTGTGATTGAGTCCAGTTTGCAGTGCACATCTTGCAAGCTTTTGTGGATGGCTCTGAGGGTATGTTCCATGGTATTTTGCGTCTCTACGTCTGCGTCCATTACATTATCTGCTGGCGCTGTGGCCCCTTTTGTAGCCTTCTTGTTGTCAAATGGCAGCTTGGCCTGCACTTTTTCCGGTTTACCCATATTGCCTGCCAATTATTATACAGCCGTCACAATGTCCAGTATGTTTGGTTTTGTGGGGGGGCCTCTTCCAAACGCTATGCCCTTCACAAGCACTATACATGCGCCGTTAATTCGGATGTTCCCGGAATCACATATAAATCAGCAATTACTGCGGGTTTCTACTGCCCAGCCAGGTTCAATAATTGCGTGCAGTTAAGGGTCACACTTCGTGCAAATGGTCTTATATATTCCTCAGGTTCGCAGTCCTCAGCCCCGCTGTGTAGCCCAGTATTGCCCTATGCAGAATGCGAGCTCCCCGCGGGAGACCGTTGTAGCCTGCGAGCGCCCTCCGGTATTGTTGGTGTCACTGCCCCATTTTCGCGGCTTTTCAGAGCTTTGCCGGTTACGATAACTCCTCGCTGCAGCGGCTAGGACACCCCACAGGCAGCATCTGTTAGTATTGCTCCGCGCAGTCCCCCACAGCGTTTCTTCGCCGGCCGCCTTTACTGCCGTACACAACTACCGGGCGCCAGTCGCGCCTCTACCGTGGTTCTCACCAGAATATGGGCGCTGCCATCTTGCGCTTCCAGGACTCACCTCGGCACAGAGCAGCTGGAACCCAATGAGCGCGCTCTTCCTGTTATATACAGGTACTGGGGCACTTTATTTCGCTTTGGTCTGTTTCGTGCCTGTAAGGCACTCCGGTGCACAGAGGGATGTCAGCGCCTCGGCAGTGCGGGGCCTCCGTCGATACCACACGGGCAGAGCCGCCGACTAAAATACGTGTTTCCCCAGTGTCACCTGAAGTTCGCCAATCGGCGGTGCTTATCTACACCTGAGGTCGCACAAGCCACACAGCCCACAAGCGCCACCAAGTCCGCACAGCGCCACCCAACACTGACTTCTGATGGCCCGACCTGTGTCTCTTCTCGGGTGTTTAGCGTGGCTGATCTCCTGTCCCGTTATGTATGCGGGGCCGCCATTTTAGCAGTGGTCAGACACCAGTCGCTCCGGTCACAAAGGCTGAGCTCGGGAACACCAGCGTTCAGTTCGGCAAGTCTTGTACCTCAGCACGTTCCCCACATCTTCCGACTTCGTTTCAGCTCGTTTTCGTTTGTGGGGATACCAGCTTTCCACTATTTTTTCCCGTTAGTTGATACTGGCCGGCAGAGCTGTCTCAAGAGGCAGCCATTCCGCTGTGCGCCCTCTAGCACCCCCAACGAACCAGAAGGTCCATAGTTATTATCCAGATCACATTTCCACCCACAGGGATGAATGTTAAAATCCCCCATCATGATTATCTCGAATAAAGTGTCATGTGTTACTTTATAGTTATCTAAAAAACTCGCCAAGGCTCCTAAATGTAGGTTCAACTGTTCCTTCACTCTGGCGTTATAGAAATTAATTATTAAAATGGTATGTAAATCCTGCCTAGGCCACTCAAGATATAGTAAGTTTTCCGACCCAGTATGTACCATCGAGAAAGTACCAATTAAATTTAGGGAGGTAAACATAGGGAGACCACCCTTCGGTCTCCCTCCTAGGCCCGGGGTAGCACTTACAACAAAACTGCAGTAACTATCCAAGTAAAGCTTATTTGTTGTGTCCCAAGTCTCTTGTAAGGCTATAATGTCATAGTTTTTGACAAGATCTACCCATAAAACATCAAACTTGGTTCTAATGCCGGCCACATTCCAGCTTAAAATTTTACATGGGGAAGGACACCCCTGCCCCTTAGTAGGCTCTCCTAAGTGCACCTGCCTGTCGGGTAGTCAATCATTGGCCTCCATGTTCGATAAGGAAGAAAATTGGTTGGACACAGCTATATCGGTCACCCAATTTGTGGTAGCTCTATCGGGGTTGCTAAAAAGGGTCTCTCCTAAATTTTCTGCCCCCTTAGATACACTACACCCTCCACCCACTGTCTTTAGGGAGGCATCAGCTCTTAGGTTATATCTGGGGTGTTGAACATTCTGTTGAGGTGGTGGGAAGTATATGTTAGGGACCGGAGGGTAAAAATAACCCAAAGGGAGCGGTCTAATCCCCCCCTCCAATATCAGAAGAATCCCAAAACAGCCTATTTGCAATGTTAGGGCTGTTAAAATTTACAACAAGACAGTCCCCCTGGATGCACTTTACTCGCTTCCCCACCCAGCTAACACATCTAGCCATAATAACCTTAGAGGCGATGTCAAGAGTTACCACTACTAAATTGTACGCACCACCTTTTGGTCCTCTCTAGTAGATCTCGTGTGGACTCCCCAGTATTATTCGATAAAGGAGGAACCCCTGTCAGCACAGCCACCAATGATGCTGATTCAGGAGGGAGATGTAACGTACAGCTCTTCCCCTGTTGACCACTCACACTGGAGCTCAAGTTAGTCCTATGGTGAGTTATTCCCTCCCTTTCCAACCATTTAGACTTATCAGTGTTAGATGTCAGTGGCTGACCTATAGGTAACAGATTGTGTACTCCTGCCTGCCCCGCATTAGATACCGCAGTGGACGAACCTTCAGCCACAGTGATATCTTTTGAGACTGACCATCTTCTCCTGGCCTTCTGGTTTGGGTGGTGCTCCTGAGCCGACATGACCTCCCCGTAACAGTCCCTATGCTCGCCCATAAATTTATCAATCTTAGTACATTTGTCCAATAAACTGGCAAAACAGGAATTTAATGAGTCCACAATGTTCTTACATAGGCCAATCAGAACAGGCTCCAATCGTGTTTCAAACATTTCTCCCACCAGTAACTCAAGGCGCTCAGTAACAATACAATCCAGGGGCTGCTGCTCTACCCCGTGTGTCTGAGTTTTGGATGATGGGCAATTTCCTTCGCTTCCCAGAAGAGCCCTTAGATGGTCCCGGTGAATTTTCCTATATATCTAACGAGGGCACCGCTTCCCCTGAAGCTTGCTTTCCCCGACTAGCTTCATCACTACTTTTTCCTTGTGGGGGATTTTTAATCACTATGACGGGGTCTAGGGGGATCCTAAATATTAATGTATCTTGAGTCAAATTTGGTAGAGTTTCCTCTAATGGGGAGGGAGTTACTAGTCCAAGTTCCTTCTCGGCATTAGCTATTTTGTCCGTCAATGCCCCTACGGCGAGGTCAAATACGAGATGATTGACTCTGATTTTCTCGCAACTTTAGGATTTTTCCCCATCTCCCTCGCCGGAGTTACCATGTTTCCTCTTACCCATATCAACAGCTAAGGGGGGTGGCCCGGCCTCCTCTGGCCCCAGATTGCGACAGATGGCCCACCCTCTGCCCGGGCTCAGCCCAGCTTGTCCCACACACGTCCCGCAACGTGGATGAAGCCTCTCCGTTTAAGTAGCGCCTCCGGGCGCGATGGTAGGCGGAAGTTGGCCACTGTGCAGCCTCGTAGCTGTAGTCTCCCCCAGCTGCGGCAGGGGAGACACACAGCCTTAGCCCCCCAGGTGCGGCAGAGTCCACAGGAACCACTGGAACCAGCCGGTATGTTGAGCGCACTGCTCCGTGTGCGATGTCACCCCCCTGTGTATCATAATGGTAGATTTTATCAGTCACAGGGTAATGTTGTGCACATCCAGAATGTGCCTGGAACTAGAGCTTAAAATTTAGGAGGATCTCAAAGTCCTGTGATGCAAGTACCACAGCCCCATATGCCACAGCAAGCTTTGGAGAATGTGTCCCATAATTACCACCGTTCCATGAATTCCCTGTGTTCGAGGCTTTTAATGACAATGGCACAGAGCAGGCGTTAAGGTGGTGTCTGAGGGGGAGGAAGACTGTACACGTGGCGTAGTCTTAGAAGTAGACGAGAGTGGACCATACATTGATGCTGCTATAGATGGCAACAATGTCACCTTTTTGATTGATGCTGGAGATTTGAGGATAATCATCAGTTTGTGGTGTGTGATTCAAGTCCTGTGTGTCTCTTGGCACGTGTCTTGTATAAGTTAAATTGTACCATACACTACACCCTAAAGGCATTGGTTTTCAGACAAACAATGAGAATGTTGCCTTTAATTTGGCAAACCAAAATCTGAGTGTTTCATTCTTTCCCTTGCTGACAGTAGAAGATTTACCATTGGATCTTCAGAGGGACAGTAGCAGATGTGGTCTGGAATTCTTCAGGAAAGAACATTAGAATCATTAAAGCAATTGCACCAGTCTATATGCAAATTAAGCCCAATGCTGAGTACCCAAGAACCATTGTAAAACCTGACACCGAGACAGTGGCTGGAATGATGCCTGTGATTGATTCCATGAGTGAGCAAGGCAATTTAAAGGAGATCCTAAGAAGTCCATGTAGCTCTTCCATTATGGGCTTGAGGAAGCCTAGTGGTTGGTACTGCATTGTGCAGGATCTTCGCAAAATCAACAATGTAGTGGTTCTATGTTGGCCTTTGATACTGAATCCTATTGTGATATTTTTTCAGATTCCATGTGATACTGAATGGTTCACTGTTAGCAATTTTTGGCGAGCCTTTTTATCCCCTGGCATTAAGATAGTCAATTTTCGTTTGGATTTTAGCTGGGAGATTGTGCCTTAACATGGTATTGTGTCTCACAAGAGTATACAGAGAGTCCTTCAACCTTTAACCAGATCCTGAAAAAGAATCTTGTGTCTCTGGTTATGCCCTATAATTAGTTTCTCGTCCAGTATATCGCTGACCTTCTTGCTGCAGCTAATTACATCAAACCATTTGGCTGAGAATGGACACAAAGTGTCCCGAGCAAGTTGCAGTACTGTTTGCCAGAAGTCCTATGTTGGGGCATCATATTAAGAGAGGTGCGAGTAAGGTGTCACAAGAAAGAATGTTGCCAATCATGCAAATGAATCTACCTCGCATGCAGAAAGAAGTCAGGATGTTTCTGGAAATGGTGGGCTACTGTCGCCATTGGATACCTAGATTTTCCTTACAGGCCAAACCTCTGTAGAGGATAAAACACAAGGATGTGTCTGTTTGAGTACCCTGGGACAATGACTGTTTAATGCATTTCTGAATTTGAGAGAGATTCTCTGTCATGCTCTTGCACTTGGAATGTCTTACTATAACAAAGCGTTTTTACTCTTTTGCCATGAAAGAGAGTGTTGTGCCCTCTTGGTGTTAACTCAGAACCATGGAAATGCCCATAGACCAGTTAGGTAATTCTCAGCTACACTTGATCCAGTAGCATCTGCTTTGCCTTATTGTCTTAAATCTATTGCTAAAACAGGTGTCACCATAGAGAGATGCGAAAGCATCATGATGGGTCACCCTTTGACTGTCTATGTTTCGCGTTCTGTGGAATTACTGTACAAGGTACGAACAAGTGATTTTAGCTGCTGAAATTGTTACCCTGATACAATGCTCTGTTCCTAATCCTGCTACTCAACTGCCTTTACCTGATTGTGTTGGGATGAAAATGAAGAAGAACATGACTGTCTCAATTTCACTGAACTACGGGCTAAGCCACGTTCTGACATTGTCGATGAGTCATTAGCAGTTGAGAATTACAATATTCAGTGATAGCTAAAATGGGTTCAGTGTTGTGGCGAAGTGCTACCTGCTGACTCTTACTCCTTCGGCTCCTTCGGCTCCTTGACTGATCAAATGTCGCCTTACCTGTCATCCTGTCCCCTCCTCTATTTTCAGAGTCTGAATCTTGCTCCTGAGACGCATGGTAGCTTTAAGGTTCCGCTATCCCTGGCTTCTCCTGCCGATCACGTGACTTGGTCATCTGACCTGTTTTCCTTCAAAGAGGAAGAGATGGAAGAAATGGTGTGCTAGTCACAGACTCGCTTACACAGTGTTCAGGCATCGCAGGGTGATAAACGTGGAGTCCAAACTTTCTTTGTGGCACCAGGAATAGGAGAGCTGGGGACCCATATCGAGGCAGAATCGGAAGCCCAGCAGACGGAAGGAAAGCCGGCCAAGTACGAGGAAAAGAGGGATCCGAACCCGCTCTGGCAACACGCTGAAGCCCGCCACGGCCCAGGAGGGTCGTGGCTTCAAAAGGTACGGGCCAACTGGGGGCATGTAGGATAAGAGGAAGTCGGGAGGAAAGGACGGGCAGACCGTTAAACAAGTACAAGCTGGGGCCAGTAATTAGGGGCAAAGCCTCATTGCGCGTAAAGAACTCCTAGGAAGAAAGCGATGTGCATCACTGGTGTCGGTCGGGTGCTAGTTCCTTAACTCCCTTTTCCTATATCAAATTACCATAGAGTGAAGACTGTATCAAGGGACCTTTGGTTTTCACGTGTTACAAGACCTCCACCTGAGGGATTTATTATTGAACTAAAACTCCTGCTTTGCCAACTATTCCCTATCTCCTTGGCTCCTTCTCGACTACAAACTAGAAAGCTTGGGCGTGGCGCACGGCAGTTATGTTCAGTTATGGGTGTAAAGGTGAACGACGTGTAGGTTTAAGGTGCTCCTGCAGGTGACGCAACTGTTCGAATGCGTCCTAGAGAGTTGAGGGGTTGAGTGCGCTACAGGGGTGTAGGCGCATCCCTGCGGTGGGCACACTTATGTGGAACTATGTGTTGTGGATCAAACAACACAGGAAGTTTCCCAGTTCAAAATAAAGTTTTCTTGAGGAAAGTTTCAAAATTTTTTTAATCAAAGTCTTTCATGCTCACCCTCGAGGAACCCGTTTTATGGTCCCGAAGCACTTGCTGTCTAATGCTCCTTGAGAAAGGACACTTTTGTCCGAAATGCATCGGAGCCACCATATAATGGATTAAATTCGATGGTTCATTTCATATGAATGTAATATGAAACATAAAGCATGAAAGACTTTGATTAAAAAAAATTTGAAACTTTCCTCAAGAAAACTTTATTTTGAACTGGGAAACTTCCTGTGTTGTTTGATCCACAACACATAGTTCCACATAAGTGTGCCCACCGCAGGGATGCGCCTACACCCCTGTAGCGCACTCAACTCCTTCTCGACTACGCCACATATGTAGTTCATGACTTCGTACAGTTATGGTCTCAGAGGAGTTCCATGACCTTATCAATCTCCCATTCCCCAATAGATACACTGTGAGAAAACTGTTAGAAGTCTTGTAGATGCCTCAAGAGATTGTGGTTGTTAAATGCTCAGCCCACTGTAAGGGAAATTATTTTGTTTCATTTGGGAACCATTATTCCATGAATAATTTACAACCAATGAATTCATATAAACAACAACTAATTATTTTTTAATGAAACATAAATTACTTTCCATCCTTTACCCCTATGAACCCGACAACCCGAACCTACATTTGATTGCACAATTTCCATAATTAATTAACATACAATTAATAATTAATTAAACATAAATTACTTTCCACAATTAACACTATAGTATCTCAAATAAATATTAATAATATAATATTCATAAACCCACAACTCGCTACGGAACTAAAAATACGCCAATTTTAATTGAAATAAAGAATACATGTTTTAAAAAACATAAACAGTACTTATGCAAAGGAACAAACATCACCTACATTTAAAATATGAACTAAAATATAAAACACTAATTAAAAAATAGATATTTTAAACAACAATATTTTTGCAATCGATATTAATGACTTCTATATTTAAAAATCTATATTTCTTACCTTAAATTCAATACTCTTGACCATGATATTCTTGCAGTCAATTTTTCAGTGTCACGATAATTCCAACTCGATATTTGTGTACGTTGAAATTTCTAACTCAATATTCTGTCTTTATACCATCTTCAAGTGCCACGGGTCGAATCCAAAAGATAAATTCATTGACCTATTAAAACAGATTGAAAACCTATTGGTACGTTATGCGGCCATGGATTCAATTATCTTGGGCGACTTTAATTTGCACGACATAGGGCACCCAACTGACGAAAATCACCATAGTGGAAACACTAGAAGATTCAATGCCTAATGCGAGCTTACAAATTGGCAACAACACACTACATCTCCATGAAGAACAAACCAACAGTATTGATACCTCCTACTTTTAACAACCAAACAACAATTGACTATATCTTATTAAGCGAATACTTACAAAAGCATATGTCATGTTACACCGTCCAACCTCGGACTGATAGCGATCACGCTGCTCTCATATTAGAGCTGTCCATGAGTGCAAATTTTAGACAGTCTCTCCATCACATAGGTACCACAAATGGAGATGAACTATATAGACTGCTTAAAAGAATCAAATGGGGACCACTCCCGACCGCTCCCGACCCATAAGTTTGCTGAATGGAAATCTTCCTGGAAAGGGTGGCAGACTGACCATAAGGATCAGGGAAGAATTGGAGAATGGGGCGTTCTCGCATATGATCTAGCCCAACAGCTCCGAGGGAACACCAATCAAAGAGCACATGATAACTCCATATACAAACTGGGATTTCAGCCTGCAATAAAGGGCTCCAAAAAAGTGCTCAACTCCAAACGCAGAGCCTACAGGGCACCCGGATCGCTAATCGCAAAAAAGGATCTAAAGGAGGCGGCCAAGGCTCACACAAAAATCGTCTGGCAGGTGAAACGTGAAGCAACCGAGCAAAAATGGTTGACAATCTTCAAATTGCTTGCTCCTAGCAAGTCACAAGAATTTTGGCAATATATAAACAAACTCAGCTATGGGTCTTGTAATAGAGAGAATTCAATTGATGCGAGCATCTGGGTAGCCCATGTAAAATCCCTCTACACTAACGACTCAGAAACAAACTCAAGCAAAAGATCCTCCCTTGATGAACAGTTAACTGACGAATCAACTGAACCAACGCCCCTCCTTGCTAATGTCACATCAGCTGGAAAAAAGATTTTGAGAGCAATCTTGAAAAAAATACGCCCCAACGGGGCACCTGGACCAAATGGCCTGCCGGGCTCTCTCTTCAGAGAGGATATCGACTTTTGGACCGAGAGCCTGAGCCAGCTGTACGCGGAGTACAGACTTATGATGGACGTCCCAGACTCCTGGAGGGGATCCCTGCTACATCCAATCCATAAAAAAGGGGCAAGCACTGACCCTAAGATTACCATACCATACCATCTTCAAGTGCTTATTTAATGTCAGACACCAACCAGCCTTCACTAAAATAACTGCCCTGAAACATAAGTGGGTGCACTGGAAGATGGAATGCAGAGTTGGCTGCCACAGCAAAGGGAGAAATGCAACACACAATAATTGAACAGATCAGGAGGAGCACTTCAGATGGAGTGTCAATTAGCACACTTAAGCAGATGAAGTTTGTAGGAAATGGGCTTGTTATACAGTGTACCAAAAAGAGGCACACTGTGTAGAAGGTCCAGATGACCCGTAATGGCTTAAAGGGTTAAATTAATAATCCCAAATGCTGTCTTCTGTGGTAGTGTGGGTGAGAAGTTTAGGCATATCAAATGAAAGTATTAAGCATTTGTTGAACACACAGAGTCAATAAATGAGGCATACACTCAAGAAGGAACTTGAGACCAATTTAGAAAAATAATAACTTTGCAATTGGGTATTTTTCAAGATATCACATTTTGCAGGTTAGTAAAAATGTTATACAAATGCATGTTAGCGTGGAATTTGGGTCAAATTTAAATAAATGTGATGCAACCTTTCAATTACGCTCACAAACCGGATCCTCACCCTATCTCACATCATTTCAACTCTCTCAGGTGATAGATCTTTGTCACCATATTTTGATCAAAAGAGCTATCTCATCATCACAAACAAATCTCAAATGCAATTCCAAATTCTATTCAATAATGAGAGTTGTAAGTCGTTTTCTAATTAAGCTTAGTTATTCTGATTCTTAATTCACTAGTCAAACATCAATCAGGTTATAGAATTAATAATAACCAAAGGCGGTAAAATCCGCTCCGCTTGCAGAGTTTGCAGATTTTTGGTAACTCTGCGTTCCGCGTAGAACACTGTGTAGCGGAGTGTTTCCATTTTTTGCGCTTTCAAAATGCATTTTCGTGCGTGCGGTAGCGACTTACCAGGATCCCTGCGTTCGCCGACAAGTTTTCCTATCCGCTCTCGTGCACCACAAGATTTTTGTAGCCGGCCGCGTGATCCAGAGAGAGTGTACAATCGCAAACACGTCATTTGGACGCCCCATCGAACATCCAACGGAAGTTTGGTGAAGCTCGCGAAGCCAAACACGCAAAATTTGCAATCTGAAGAAGAACATCTCTCGAGGAGCATAAAAACTTTTTGAAAATGGTGATTTGGATGAAAAAAACTCCTCAGATTGACATTTTGCTGTACTTTTTTCGTGCAGGGAGTCCTTTTTCTTTTTTTACTTTTTTTTGGAGAGGAAGGAAGAGCCCCAAAGTCTCCAACTTCCTGCTCCTGTCCAGCAAGCTCCTCCAAATGCTTTGTGCATGTCCTGTTGACTTTTCATTTGGATTTAGAGCTGGAAGAATCACTCTTTGTGTCTTCTGCATCATATATCATTGGATTTGGGGACTTTTTAATTTGAAGTTGGTGTTGTTTGTTTGATGGAGCATTGTAGTTGCTGCAACTACAATGTTTGTACTTTTCATCATTTATTTTTGTTTTTATTTTGGGTAGCCAGTAGGCCAAGAGCTAGTTATGGGTGCATGAAATAAATGTTTCTGTGGTGTGTGTTGAATTTATTTTAAACAACATTTAGGGCATGGATGGCATTGGATTGAATTGCAAAATGTGTATTTTTTGGGGTATTTCACTTTTTTGGTGTGTGTTAAATAAATGCGTTTGGTGTGTGTGTGGGGTGTGGATGTTGTGTAACTTGCATACCTCGTTTAGCCCTGTGGATTTTCGTTTTTGCATTTTATTGTATTAAAGCTGTGTTGTTTAGCATGCCTCCTTTGACTGGCTATTATAGGCCCATTTCAGTTCATTGTTTTCCAGGCCTACTGCTTGTTGTGACTGTGAGAGACCATGTGGCATGTGGCCATTTTGTAGTGGTAGTTTAGTAGTGTGCTGCGTTTGCCATATAGGCCTGCATGTCTTTCCTTTGTCCCTCTTGGCTTACTGCTTCCATCTCCTTTGCCTGCTGCATCTCCCTGAATGACGTGATGTTCAAATTAATGGCAAGCAGGTTCCACTTCCATTCCAATTGGTATTTTTGTTTTTGTTCTTCCTCTTTCCTATCCTTTCTGAGTGTACACAGTATACCATGAAAGCCCTTGAAGTCAAAGTCTCACAATTGGCTAAAGCTTGGACCTGGAAATATAAAAATATATTCATGAAAGCCCGGTTCGGAATCCTGCCCGGAGAATCTCATGCACTGCCATGGAAAAAGCTTGAAAACAACATATCATGTCGGCTGTGTAATACAGGAGAAGAAAATATCATACATCTATTATGCCTCTGCCCAGAACTAAAAAATGAAAGATTACCACTTTTAAAAAGGCACTTTAACAAAAGATCAATAAGGACATGTAGACAAGCACTAATCCAGTGTCTTTGCTTGGAAGATATATATATTAACTCTGCCCTCTCAAAATTCTTAACAAGTGCATGGAGAAAACTGGAATTTTTAAAACATTAACTATTATACTGTTTATATTTCTGAAATTTTAAAATTATGAAATGATTGCTTATTTTTAAAATTACCGCCCTTTTACTGTATTCTATAATTGAAATGTTATATTGTGTATTCGTTTTTGGTAAAGATTTTAAATAATCAATCAATAAAACATTTATCATTATCATTAAAAACTCCACAATACTAGGCTAAAGTGTTATGTTTTTTTTATAACTTAAACTGAGTTTATACAATGTAGTAACATAACAATAACAAGTGTGTTAACGAACACATTAAGGTATATATTATATTTGTTTGTTTGTACTAGTAGTAATAGAACCACAACAACAAATGCAACATTTTACTGATGTTCTTTTGGCTTCTTTGCTTTTAGGTGCACAAAAAGTCTGAGGAGTAGGTGTCATCATCATCATCCATTGTATTGCCAGACAGAAGCCCTGCTGTGCACAACGTCGCGTGACGTGTGACCACAGACTTCTCTGCAACTTATGCACCTGCATCCTGCTGACATCGGATAGATCCTCCAGTACCAAGAAAGTTGCCAGTGAGAAGAAGGATCAGAAGAAGGAAGTGGCACTTCCCTTTACCAAGACTGGTGTGCCGCCCGATATGTTTTTGGGGAAACAAAAAATTATGCCTGCATCAGCTTATGCCTGCATCAGCAGTGTCCGGGAACCAAGCTAAGAGCAGTACCTCTGCATCAGAGGGACAACCCCACCCACCTAGGCCCAAGCCCATGAGTGTCGCAGAGGTAGCCAGTCTACTTGTGTAAACACCAACGAGCAGTGATGTTAAAATGTCATTATCGCAAAGTAGTACCCAATCAACGCAGGCGGAAACTCTGCAGAAACATGGACAACAACAGCTGGAATAACGGGCGCAACAACAGCCACAACATCAGCTGCAAAAACAGCTGCAACAACCGCCCACAATAGTAGTTGTTCCTCCCGAAGTAGGGGCAGTTCAGGAAATTGAGCTTCCTGCAGACGAAGAAGAGCAAGCCACTCTTGGTGTGGCGCCGCGGCCAGGGCGACTGACGCTGGAATCTGGGGATCAGGTTTCGATCCCCGGCTCTGGCGGCAGGTTATCCCAGCACCATGTGACTCTGGGCAATAGCTCCCTTAATCTTCCCGACGGCCCCCAGCGCCTAGAGACCCTTACGGGTGATTGTGCGCTTTACAAATGTGGATTATTACTCTTTCAGAAGATCCATTGTCTTCCAGATGCCCAGCAAGGAAAAGGAGGGTTAGTCCATCAACTTCTTCTTCAAGCCCCCCTTCTAATGATATAGATACCACTTGGAACCCACCAACTCAGCCTGAGAGTGAGGCACGCCACGCGACATGGCTAAGGAAAAGGAAGGTTTTAGAAAGCCTTAGAGTTATTTAGGAAGATGTAGAAGAGGAGGATGATCCATCCCGCCCCAGTGGAGATGGAGACCGACATTATTACTATCCCATCTCAAATTGCTTTGAGGGATGTGGCACAGATACCACCAACACAGGTAACACAACTGAGAGAGCGCCATTTCAGTTTGAAATTTTGTAGGGGAGCATCATATTCTCGAGTAGTCAGCACCCACATATTTACAGGACTTACTAATGTAGTTTAGAAATGCATAACATTAGGTTAAAAATCAGTTTGACATGTAGGAAGGTGTTTATTGATTGCTGACAAAATAGAGCCTTCAGAAAACGTGATGTTTGCCTAACATAGAAATGTAATCTCATGTGGAATGTTGCATTAATAGGCATGTGCCTTATTGAAGTAAATACACGTTTATTAATGAGTGGATTAACGTAGGCTTCTAATGGGAAAATGCATTGTTTGCATTAAGGATAGAATTTGTGCTATTAATGTAGAAATGTCATGTTCACATTATGTTGGTAGTGCATTTAAAAGTGCAGAGGCCTGGTATATGCTGAAGCCAGTAGAGGCCTAGCTGAATTTCTTTTAGTTAGCTTTAGTCAAAGAAAATGATTTCTCCTGTGGAAAAGTCTGTCTTTAGAAAATATTGGAATGTAACTTTGGATATGGTCGGAGCTGTTCTCATGCACTTCTGTTGCAGGTGCAAGGTTGAGTAGATCGTTAGGTAGAAATACCCATTGTGTAGAGAGTTAGGATAGTAGGCGCGAGCGCAGAGGAGCAGAAAAGGAATTTGGGAGTGCAACATTCAGCAGAGAAGGTGCCTGGGACCCAAGGACACTTCAACGGACGTTGGTGGAGATGTGCCATGCTGGAAAAATCCGAAGATCAGCACCTGCCAGAGGGGCGTACCTGAAGGCGTGTCAACTGTTTTTGGGGTTTTGTATTAGGGCCAGCACCCCAGGGTGAAGAGTTAGTCGGATTCAGCCAGCCTGACGAGTAGGTCGGAAGGTAGAGAGTGGGCTTTGGCGAAGGCAAGATGTAGATAGATGGTGAATTGAGGCACAGTAAGGTGTGGAAAGGAGCATCTCAGAACAAACTCAGATGCTGAGCCATCTTGGTAAAGTGAATGTACTTCTTAGGAAGTCTTCACTGCTGACACCATTATTCTTGTTGGGAAAATGCTAAGTAGGGATGTCACCTTAGAATTAGTGTAGGGACAGTCTAACCATATTGTTTTTTCCTTTCTGTAAATGCATTCCAGATCCAAGTGGGAGCTATCATCGAATGCCTGATGGTTCTTGTGCTGATTTTGATTTTGATTTGTCTGAGACTCTTGCGTAGGATTATGTTTGTATTACTGCCAGTCTATCTTCTGCATCTTTTATTGAGATGTCTGTACATCCAATTGTTTTTGGCTCTGTAATAAATCTTTGAACGTTCAGTCGGTAGTCAGTGGTCCTTTGGGTACAAATAGTTGAATTGGGTTGTTGAATTAATTTGTGATGCTGATATGTAATCTTGCCTCTACGCTCTAAGACAGGTAAAAAGGTCTAGTCTACCTGCTCTGGGATTCTAGAGAAAGGTGAGTAAAGTATAGACGAGAATCCCAGCTTCCCCCGTTGGTAGCTACAGAGGATGGTTTCCCTTCTGGAGCAGGGGGAGATATAGATCAGGTTAAGAGTTCCCTGAGGCCCCTAGAAATTAGGTGATGGCTGTCCAGGTTGTTGGTGGAAGACGGCGTTCCATGGAAACCGACAGAGAGTGACGGTGCGGCGGAAAGCAGCAGTTCGTAGGAGAGTGAGTATGAACAGGGTTATATGTTGTTAGATTGCGGTGTTATGTTTGTGCTTTGTGTTTTAATGTCTCGCGGAGTTTGAACGCATGTTGTATGAAAGGAGATCAGGCTGTGAGCGCGCGCAGCCCGGGAAAATCTTAGGCTCAAGGAGTAGCTTAAGTGGTTCGGGTGTATCTAGCACGGATAGAAATTGTCAACCATTGTTAAGGGGATCGTGAGGTACCATCGATCCCTGCAGGACCGAGATAGGGAGAACGAATGTGTGAGTGCGTGAGTAACTGATGCTGGTCGTGAGTTGCTGTGTGGTTGTAACCTATCAGTTGAGGTGATTGTCCGGTCGTTTCGTGGACAGACAGTTGCCAGTTTGGTGACAATTACACGACTGTGGACGTACAGTCAGATTGTGGACGTCCAGTCAGAGAAGTGATTGCTTGGTCGTAAGTGGTCATTTCAAGTGTGTGATTGAGACGTGCGAGTGAGAGACAGATTGTGAAGGAGGGGAACTGCTGCGAAGTGGAGTTGAGTGAAGTCAGGAAGAGCCGCGCTGGGATAGGGCGGTTGGTGTGAAGCCGCGCCGGGATTGTTGGATTGTCATCAGGAAGTAAAAGAGCGCTGTAAACAGAGAAACGTTGGGGTTTTCATCATGAAATGTTTGAAGGTTTTGCGAGATTTGTTCAAAGGCTAAAAGAAGTTAGAACACCGGGGGTGAGAAGAGGCCCCCCCGAGGATACTCTGGCGCATTACATGGCTACAAATATTGGGTTGCACACCATATTGTGACTTGAGAACTGGTGCAATATGACCGACCAAAATGAGAAGTTGACTTTTCCCAGATACGGGACGTTCCGATTGGAGGTGTTGTATCAGCTGAAAGAGATTGTCTTCCTTGCGACCCTTGCCTAGACCGACACAGTTTGAGGCGTTGAATGCGAGGATTAGGGCGGCGCATAAAAGGAACAGGGACAGAAGACATGAAAGAGTGAAGAGATCGGTTAGGGTAGTTCAAGATGCGAGGTGGGATGCATTGGAAAAGAGATGGAGAGTGCAGACAATTGAGGGGGGCAGATTGTACCCACTGACGGTGGAGACAGGGGAAACTCAGAAGAGGAATACTGAAGATGACGACAGTGAGACGGACAATAGCTTGATAGAAAGGCTGTTGTCTGAGAGACCACCGCCATACAATCCCGAGGCAGGGAAGGATAGATCGGCCCTGGTAGAGGAAGCAAGGGTACCTCAAGTTCCTCCTAAGATGGAGGTAGTGGGGAAAATCTCGGCAGGAGAAGCACAGAATGTGGAGTGTGTAAATTCTCAGTGGTTGCCGGATGCTCTTACAGTACCGGTTACCATTGGTCCCATAGTGTCAGTATACAATCCAGAACAGACATGAAGTGGGAGCCCACCACAAAGAGGCATGGAAGGGAGTGCCAGTCACAAAAGGAATAGTGTGGTGGATGGACTGAGTCAAATGCCAAGGCCTGTAGTATAGAGCACCCCGCTAGCAGCGACGGCAGATTCGTCGAGAGGACCGATGGATCTGAGGGGACCAAGGCCAAAATCTCTTGCAGAACTAAGGCCAGATTTAAGGTCATGGGAGACAGTTGTGGGGGCTCAGAACGACAGGTCAAGAGAGGATTGGGACCATAGAGCACGGAGAATAGGATGGTTCCTCACAACATCCCTGTAGAGAGTAGGCGCAGGCGACAGGGCAGTAATTGCGGGGAATCAAGCAGGGCATCTAGTCAAGGTACACTGAAGGCTGCAATAAAGGCGAGGAGAACTGATGTGATGCGGTTAAAAGCAGAAGTGGATGAAATAGTGGAAGGAAACTTGCCATTAGAGAGAATTGAACTTAATGAACCAGATGAGCTGCTGTTTGTAGCAAAGGATGTGACTCAAAAAGCCGGGTCGACCCATGAGAAATTGACTGAACTAGCAAATCAATATGATGTGGACTTGTCGAGGACAAAAATGTTGCAGGGTAATAACAGATTGCAGTACACTGACCAAGACCTAGAGGAGAGGTGATCGGATTAAAGACTTAGAGCATTGATTATAGGGATACAGGCTTGGAACCAGCTTGACAAATGTGGTTCTGAAAATTCTGGACTCGTGTAATAAACTTTGTCGTAGCATGGCGATTTTTATATCAAAAGACCGAGAATGGCTAGTACACTATGTACACGCATTTTCGTCGTATTCGAGTGACGATTTCACCTCAAAATCGTCATTTTCGTTCTGAACCCTTGGGTTCCATTTTGTGCACGGCAGCCATTTTGTGAGTTGCCCTCACATAGGCAGATGAATTAAGCCAAATTCGATTCCAAAGGACACGTACACCTTAATTGACTTTTCTGCGACCTGGACAAGCTGGAACCATTGCCCAAGTCCAAACCTGTTCGGTCAGTTCCTCTCCCAGTGGCCGAACAAGATAGCATCAAGGCACAACATGCCATAAACCCTTTTCATCGCACACACACCCTGCCTAATCTTGCTCACACCTGCCCCTGCTCTTTTCTCTCTCACTTGCTTTATGATGAGGAGGTGCCCGTTTTTATTGGGGGTCCACCGATATCTGATGAAAATGTTGGGCCTTGGCGGGTAATTTGTTGTGGGCTGGACGAACTGAAATATGGGTTTGTCATCATGACTCTGCTTTTTCTTTGTAGTGAAAATATGTGAATGGTATACTGTAAATCTAAGAATGTTTGCCTGAAGCCTAATATTTTGTATAAAAACAGAAGCCTGGCTTTGTAAGATTGAGCAGTCTCCTGAGAATATACATCCTGTGTTGTTGTACTTCTAGGACGCCTGTTACTTGGTTGCAGCCAATAAATTCGATCTTTGACTTCACCTAGAAGACTCTGAGTTTATGTGGTCTGAATCAGGAAAGTACTCGAGGTCTTTGGGAGTTGTCCCTGGCCCCGCTGGGTTACCGGTTCAGTACCGGTTCTGAAAAACCCAGTACCTCAGTTGGCGCCCAATGTGGGGCGATACCAGCGGTACCGGTTCAGCCTGAGGTTCGTGAGGAGCTTCGTGTGAAAATTCTGGAGGAAGGCCGCCACTTCATCGACCCCTGCATGTCGACGTGGTCCAAAAGTCTTTGCTGCGAGTTTCCCCGCTTCCCAACGGCTACGAAGGACTGCTGCCCTGGCTGTCGCCCTGATTTGGACCGTTGATGTTTGGTAGAGCGAAACGATAAAACGAGTCTTCTGGTGATGTCATCGATATCTCAGTTAAGTATTAGTGGAGCGTCTCCCAGTCCTTAGTTGGTTCTTAGTTTGGGTATCCCTTCGGGATCTTTTATTTGGTACTTGCAAGCGCCAAAGCCGAAGGACTCGTGTATTCACGAGAAATATCGTAATCGATAATCCTTTGAAGTTTGAAGCTAGACTAGAGAGCGAAGATGCCTGGTCTTAGCAGACTTGGAAATTTGTTTTGTCTTGGTTGTAATAATAGGGACTTCCGATTGGAGGACTCGTGTCCAGTTCCTCCGATTGGAACTCCAACTTATGAATTATATGTGAAACATGGAGTAGCTCCCATCACATATAATGAAGTGTGGATCAAATACACCAGAAACGATGGTGTTTTAAAATGGCCCCAATATGGTAGCTTTGACACAGATATCCTAGATAACCTCGAAGTTAAACCTTTTAAGAAGAAAGCCCGGCCGGAAATGTTTGACTCTTTCCGCCTATGGCGTAAGGAGGCCAAACAGAAGGAAATTAAATTAGCGAAGAAAAATAAGAGAGAAAGGGGTATTTCGATAATGCAAGCTGCTATGCAGTATAAAGACAATGAAGAAGAACAGATGAGTGAGCAGTTGCACAGGCAACGTAAAATGGTCATCGATAAATGTTATCCTGTTTTGCCGCCTCTTCAGCAAGAAACAGCAAAAGAGCTTGAAAAAGATCCCCTAATGTCGCATTTGTTAAGTTCGCCACCCCCTTACGCGCAGAATGCTACAGCACCTCCGCAACCTTTAGTTGCGCAACCTGTGGTTGTTATGCCTCCTGTTCCTCCACAGCACCCACCAGCTATTCTTCAGCTGGCTCCTGCTCCTCCGGTGCAGCTTCCTCAAGGGCCACCGGCTTTTACATCTGCTCTTCCTATACCTCCTACAACTTTGACTACTATATCGACTACCACTCCTGGTACTTCTCCTGACACTGCCTCTGCATCTGCCTCGTCTCATCCTGCTTTTCCGCTTGTCTTTTCCTCGACTTCTCCCTCTGTTCGTCAGAGAATGACTAGTACTGTTACTAGTCTTCTGTATCCTTTCTTTGGAGTGGCAAGTCCGGCTCCTGTCTTTGAGCGTACACAGTTGCGTAGTCAACAGCCTGATTCTAGGGAGAAGGAAACATTGAACCATTTGGCACATAGATGGATGACTGACCCGACAAGATATGGTCTAGAGTCTGTTATGGATGTCTTCCGTCAGTGGGAAGCATCGAAGCAGAGATACGTTTTTGAAAAAAAGTGTGCTTTTCTGTGTGAAGATTTGGATGACAATGATTTGGATTCTAATCCGCCTGAGTTGAGCCATGTACGGTTCGAGTTTTCAAAAGGCGCAATTGTGGGTTCAGATGTTAGGAAAGCAGTTGCGACGTTGTTGTCGCTTAGGACTGAAGGTGTTTCCAAGTCGTTGTTTGAGTCAGATTCTTCTGTCCAGAAGAAGGGAAGACAATATCCCATGAGAGAAGTTCCTCCACAATGGAAGGAAGAGGTAGCAGCTGGTCCTGGTAATAACCCCCCAGCCATACCTGCACACTTTCACTTTCAACGAGCTGAAGTTTTGGCCCTTAAACAGACATTGCCTGATCCCTGTAAGAATCCGGCAGGGTATTACAAGGAATTGTCACAGACTGCTGGTTCATGCATTATGAATTTAGCCAATATCAATATGTTGTTTGGGAACGTTGTTCCACAGCCTTTATGGGGAAAGATTTGTCATACAGATCATGATCAGGAGTTAGGTGACTCATGGGCTAATATTGCTGCTGCAGATGCCCTACAAGTTGGTGGTGCTAAACCTGAACCTTTAGTAGCAGATCTCCCTGGTAGGATCATTGAGTACATGAAAACTATAATGCCTGCGATGCGTGTAAATTGGGATAAATTGTCTGCGTGTCAGCAGAAGAAGGATGAAACGGTGTCTGATTTCTTCACCAGGTTTGAAGAGACGTTTGTCGACCACAGTGGTCAAGATATGAGCACAGAAGGTGGTCAGCGATTGTTCGTCGATAAATTTGTGCACAATCTACTTCCCGAGTTGTGTAAAAAGTTGAAGGATTCAGAGAGTTCTTGGGCAGTTTCCTCTTCAGCACAGATATTGGCTACTGCACAGTACTATGAAAATCGAGATAAAGATGAGAAAGATAGAGCAGAAAAGAAAACTAAAGAGTTGAAAACGAAGGTCCTGTTACAGCAAGAGTATCCGCCACGTGTTAGTGGTGGTGGTAGTGGTGGTCAGAGTAATTATCAGAGTAACTATCAGCAGCCTCAACAGAATCAGAGGAACTCGCAAAGAGTCGAGTATACTCAACCACGTGTCCCTGTAGGTCCCAATCAG
This sequence comes from Lissotriton helveticus, assembly GCF_964261635.1. NCBI lineage: Eukaryota > Metazoa > Chordata > Amphibia > Caudata > Salamandridae > Lissotriton > Lissotriton helveticus. The sequence goes on along the minus strand of NC_136068.1, from coordinate 657,657,247 downwards.
TGTTCATACTGTAAAGAAGAGGGTCATTTCAAATATAGCTGTCCCATTCTGATTCAGCGCGCGAATGGTGTCTCAGGTGCACGAGGTCGAGGTGCTCAGCAAGCGCCTAGAGGTAGAGGACGTGGAAACGTCCCTAAGAATGCACGTCCCCTTCCGCCTCAAAATTCAATGAATAGTTTTGATCAGCAGAATAACACGTCTGGTAGGACAGCTCAGTACTTTGCTGATGATTACTATGCAGAAGATGAGAATATGGAAGGTAATGGTTGCTAGGACAGCCATAGACAAAGAGAGGGAGTTGTTTCAGTTCCAGTAGATCAGAGTGGACCTTACGTTGAGGTGATTACATCAGGTGTGTCAGAACCTTTTCTGTTGGATACTGGTGCTACAAAGAGTTCTATTATGTACTCAAAACTCCCTGGCGCACCTTTGTCTGGCGAAATTAATGTTTCTGTAGGTTTTTCTGGCGCCCCGGTTAGGAACCCGATTTCTAGTCCTATGTCCCTTTCTGTTGGTCCTTGTGAATTCGAAGCACCCCTTATTCTGACGACAGGTTGTGGTGAAAACTTGTTAGGATTAGATCTGTTGAAAAGATTGTATGCGACCTTGTACTGTTCTCCTTCGGGAGTACAACTGGGTAAGAAAGTGGTTTCTCCAATGTATTTGTCAAGGGATAAACTTCCAACAGAATTGTAATTTCTTGCTGATATTTTTTGGGCTACTGGTCCTAATGATGTGGGTCTTTTGGAAATACAACCATATGTTGTAACATTGAAAGCCAATGTTAAAATGCCACGAATTCCCCAATACAAAATTTCTAGTGAAGGTGAAAAAGCATTGTTAGCGATCGTTTCCGATCTGATTGAAAAAGATGTGATTGAAGAGACAAGAGGCAACGTTTGCAACAGCCCTGTTCTGCCTGTTTTCAAACGAACTGACCCTTCTCAGCCACCTGTTTACAGATTTGTGATTGATCTGAGAGAGGTCAATAAAATAGTTGTGCCACAATTTTCAGTAGTTCCTGACATTACTGCTCTATTGACTATGATTCCAGCTTCTGCCACCTGGTTTTCAGTGATTGACTTGAAGAATGCTTTCTTCAGCATCCCGATTGCCGAGGAGAGTAGGGATATTTTTGGCTTCAGTTTAGGAGGACGAAGCTTCCGCTTTAAACTCGCTCCCCAGGGCTACTGTGAAAGTCCATCAATATATAGTCAAGCTTTAAAAACACAGCTTGATACCATTGTTTTACCTGATGGTGCTACCCTTGTTCAGTACGTTGATGATTTGCTTGTCGCTGCAGATACTGAGGAAATCTTTAAAGAAGCCACGTTGTCATTGTTGCGTCATCTGTGTGATTTGCATCACAAGGTGTCACTTTCCAAATTGCAATATTGTCGACAAGAAGTGACCTACTTAGGTCATCTCTTATCGAAGGAGGGAAGGAAACTGACCCCAGAAAGAATTCAGGCAATTGCGAAATTGAGTGCGCCAAGAACACAGAGAGAAGTACGTGCTTTCCTAGGTATTACATCCTATTGCAGGCAGTGGATACCAAATTTTTCGTTGATGGCCAAACCCTTGGTGGCATTGACGTGTAAAGATACACCCAATCCCGTTCCCTGGTCTGAAGAATGTCAGAAAAGTTTTTCTGAATTGCGCACAGCATTATGTTCGGCTCCTGTGTTAGGTACCCCCAACTACAGTAAGCCCTTTACATTGCATGTCCATGAGAAAGAGGGTTGAGCATTGTCAGTGTTGACACAGTTGTTTGGAGACAAGCAGCGTCCATGTGCGTATTTTTCGTCGACTTTGGATCCGGTAGCTAAAGCATTGCCAAGTTGTTTAAGAGCAACAGCGGCAGCAGCTGTTTCTATTCGACAGTCTGCTGGTTTAGTGATGAATAATATACTAGTTGTGATGGTCCCACATACAGTAGACACGTTGTTAAACAGAACCAAGACACAGCACTTAACTAGTGCTCGATTGTCAGGTTACGAGTTGACATTGTTAGCGAGTCATGTGCATATAAAAAGATGCAACACTCTCAACCCAGCTACGTTGTTCCCAGTTGTAGAGGAATTAGATGCTTCTGAACAGCATGATTGTTTTCTTAGAACAGAAGAAGAAACGAAAGGGAGAGTAGACCTTCTCGATACTCCTCTTGCTGAGTGTGATGGTACATTATGGGTGGATGGTTCATGCTTCAAGCTCCCGAATGGTGATACGACTGCAGCATATGCTGTCACGACTTTGCATACAATTGTTGAAGCTTCACGTATTCCACATATTTCAGCTCAAGCAGCAGAATTAATTGCACTCACGAGAGCATGTGTGTTGTCGAAAGGAATGAAAGTGAACATCTACACCGATAGTCAGTATGCGTTTGGTGTGGCTCACAGTTTTGGACGATTGTGGAAAGAACGTGGGTTCCTGACTTCGCATGGAGCTAAGATTCAGCATGGTCAGTTGGTGAATGAGCTTCTTGAATCACTGACCTTGCCCCTACAAGTTGCGATTGTGAAATGTAGTGCTCACAAGAAGGTGACTGATGATGTTGGTCGTGAAAATGCATTTGCTGACGAAATCACGAAAGAAACTGCAAGGAATGTGATGAGTCGAATGTATGTTGCAGGCCCTGCAAGATGGATTGGTGATGTTGGAATGTGTGAAGACACGATAGAGAGTGTGAAGTCTATACAAGAAAGAGTTGAACATGTGGAGAGAAAGTACGGATAGAATGGATGCAAATGGTTGTTGGATTGAATTGTCAGAGCATCAGAGATGGTTGTTGCCCGATGCGTACGTGCTTGGAGTGGTTACAATGGCTCATGGAATGGCTCATATCAGCGTGAAAGGGATTTGCAAGTTGTTGGCTCCAGTATGGCAAAATGCAGGAATTCCCAAGTGTGCAGAGAATGTGGTCAAGAACTGCATGGTGTGTCTGAAACACAATCCTGGTAGGGGAACCCCAACTCCAGCTGGTCATTTTGCGCCTCCTACGTATCCGTTTGAGGTTTTGCTGCTAGATTTCATCCACATGGAGAGGTGCAACAACTTAAAATACGTACTCGTTGTTGTTTGCGCCTTCTCAAGATGGGTAGAAGCATATCCCCTAAAGGACAATACTGGCTTGTCCACAGCGAAAGCCCTTGTGAAAGAATTCTTCCCTAGATTTGGAATGCCTAGAATGGTCTGGAGTGACAATGGGAGTGAATTTGTGGGTCAAGTGATGAAGAAAGTATGCGAAGGGCTAGGCATTCATCAGAAGTTCCACGCTGCAAATCACCCCCAATCAGTTGGACTAGTTGAATGCTACAATGGCACGTTAAAACTTAAACTGGCCAAAATTCAAGCGAGCACAGGTCTTAAATGGCCTGACGCTCTACCCTTAGAACTCCTATCCACCAGAATGACTGCGCATTCGCGAGTGAAACTTAGTCCCTATGAAATTGTTTTCGGCCGCCCGGCCAACATATGGGGAGTGCCAAGGCCCACAAAATTCTGTGAAATCGAACACCCTGTTTTGCTTGACTATCTGTACGAATTGACGGCTAAATTGCGTGTTTTACACCAACCGGTGCATGATACACTGCCTCAAGTCTCTGAAGCTCCAGGACATCAGATCGACCCTGGATCCTGGGTCCTAGTGAAAAATTTCCAGCGAACCAAGAACGACCAGCCCAGGTGGACCGGACCGCACCTCGTCCTTTTTTCCACAAGATCAGCTGTTCGAGTGGAGGGGAAGAAAAACTGGATCCACGGGATCCACTGTAAAAGGGTACCTTTACCCCTGCCATACGACCGGTGGGTCCAGGAGGGTGTCGCCGACTCAGAGACTGAAACTGTGCCACGTTTTCTGCCTTTCAGTGATGCACGTGTAAAAGGAACACTTACTGAACAAGAGAGTGATGACATTTTGCAACCAGCTGTATCACCGTCAGTTCGATTGGACACTACAGAACCTGAACTCTTGTTCCGAGACCATACAATACCAGGAAAACAACGGTATAATCTGAGGCCAAGAAATACGAACTAATAAAAGTGTTTTTTTCCCCAAGTACTATTTTTGAAAGTGCAGCTCTCCCATCTGAGAAACTTGCTTATTTTTGTTTTTCGAACCGCCATCCTGGTTCCGCTGCTAAGGCCGCGATTGCCCAAAGTCTTTGGGGTGCAGCTGACGACGTTAGGTCGACAGTTCTGGTTGGTCTAAGGGAGTTGCCCTAGACTGAGAGAAGCATTCCTTAGCAGAATCAACCTCCCATCGCGGGCAGCATTGTATAGAGGATGGAGTTTTTCGAGATGGAGAGACCTGCCAAGGAAACATACTTTAAAAACAGAATATGTAAAATGATGACAAAGAAAAGCTTTTTGATATTGTGCATTTTTATGTTATTCAGTGTTATGATATTTTTAATAGGATATGTCCTATTCTCTTTTCGAGTAACATTTGCACCCACTACATCGCCTACACCTCCTCTTTCTACTGTTTCCTCTCATTCTTTTCAACCCCTTCCTGAACACGAATCAGCTAGAAGATTAGAGTTCATTAATAACTCCTTAGTTCAGCTCTTGCACCAACACCAACTTGTAATGAACACGACTAACTGTTGGGTGTGTGGTCTTATGCCTCACACAACGGATAAAGGTATCCCTTATCTGGTCCTGCCTTTCAGCCATAATGGTTCTGTGTGGGCATACAGAACAATGTTCATCTACGCACGTGAAGTCCACCCCCTACGTTCTGTAAAAGACAATCCTAAGAATAGTGCTCTAGTTAAGGGTATAGTCGACATGATTAAGGAAGAGATTTCTTATGAAACTACCCCGGAAGATGAGACACTTGCATACATAGGATGGAACGTAACAGGATATGGAGCTACTCTGAGTGAGAAACAGCAGGCTAAGAGATCTTCCCCGATTTGGATTGTACCCCATCAGGGTCACCTGTGTCTGCAAGGTACTGGCAAGAATCCCAGAGTTCAGTTAGAGAAGAGTGTCTGTACTGAAACGTATGTTTTTGGGTCTCAGACTTCCCCTGCATTCTTAGCAGCTAAGGGTACATATTTCATCTGCCACGATAGAGCCTATACATGGTTGCCCCCTGACTTTTCGGGCACATGTTTTGTTTCGTTCCTGTTGCTGTCAGGATTCATCGAGTCTCCACAGTTAGCGTCTCTAAACGAACATTCAATTCACTGCCAATGTCCCGTTTTACCCGAGCTAATGTCTGGTTTCCCTGTTCCTCAGGGAGGCTTCGACATTAGTGGGGAATTCTGATTGATTACAGACACTGCTGAAAAGATTGTATTTAGTTCACTCTTCCTAAGATGGCCGCGTTATGTTCCCTCAGGGTTAAGCTGGGTGGTGCGCCCTCTAGTGGTTATCGGGAAGTCGCGCGCTTCAAACTGCGCACTTCAACGCAGATTTTCATGCAAACAGCGGTTCCTTGCCGCCGCTTCGCGCCAGAAATTCATGACGGGAGTTGTCGGAGTTAGGAAAGTCAGAGTGTTTTTGAAGACACATCAGAGTATCTTAGTATCTTGGATTCTGTGAGAATTTCATTTCCCGCTGAGCGCTCTCGTATTCCTGAGAGGTGTCAGCTTGAGAAGGAGTCACAGAGCTTCAGCATTCTCAACTGTTCTATGAACTGAAGTCCATTCAGTTCAGTCCTACAGGTTCCTGTATCCGGTGAAGTTCTACCACAGAGAATAAAAGACTTCTTATCTGGAGAGGAAATATCGTAAAGACAAGTAAGGCAGTAATGCGAAATGTAAATAATTGTTACTGCGTGCAGGAGCTACAGTGTTGAACTATCCAACGGAGTTTTCCCTCAGTACATTTCCCTTTTGCGCTTTACCTATCTTTATCTTCCCCCACCTTCCTCCCTGGTCCCTTTTTGCGCGCAACTGAGGAATAGCTGAGAGAACAGTTCTTCTAATTGCACCAAGGAATTTAAACCTTCTAAAAACAGAATCCCAAGACACCATCTTGCAGAAGGCTTCACAGGTATTAGTTAACCTAGAGGGAGTTAGAAGGGAGTTCCACAGTGAGAATAGAGACTAACGTTTATGTATTCTTCCACAGCCAGAAGCCTTGCCTGATACTTAACAACATTAATAGAAGAGGGGAAAATACCTTGACTAAAACTGGTAGGACAAGTTTTGCTTTACCTTCAAGAAAGACCATTAGTGTAAGAAGGTTTGTGGTATATTCTCTTTCTTTCCCTGTTCTGTGTATTAGGCACCTCCATAGGAAGACGGCAGGAAGTTAATACGCAGTCCCTAGAAGAGGCAGGTGTCAACTGGAGCCAAGGTTTTCTCTTCTCTGTCCACTTCCCCTTTCCCCCCTGCTGGTGGTCTTGCTCAGAGAAGCGAGGGTACCGGTGGAGGGGTCATTGGGACATTCGTCACTACTGCCCCAGCGAAGAGTTGGAGCGCCTTGACAGTTGCCTCCCACCTACACAGCAGTGGCAGATTACCACAAGACAAGGGTAGTTAGAGGTGTCTTGAGTAAATAAATAAGACACTGCAGGACAAGAATTTGGGGACTTCGCAAAGGGTTTTCTGCCGTTCTGGGGACCAATGGTAAACAGCAGGAACATAAGGCAATTGACAAGGGTGGTTGAGTCCATCGAAATTGAAACTGCTGGTGACCTTAGTAACTTGACTGCTGAGCTCCAGTTGGATCGTCTTATGACCCTTCAGAACAGGGTCGCATTAGATGTCATACTTGCAGACCGAGGTGGGGTATGTAAATTGATCCAATTAAGTTGCTGTGTTTTCATTCCAGATAACGCTCCAACAGTGTACCAGGCCATCTCCAAACTGCATAAGATTTCCGAATCTATTCATGTGGATAAAGGAGATTGGTCGTTAATGGAATGGTTCTGGGAACTGATATCCGCCTGGGGATGGAAAATTCTGATGGTCATTGGGATGGTCTTAGCCATTCTTTTCCTGTTCTGTCTGTGCGTGCAGTGTGCTCCTGCAATATGTGGCCTCTGTGCTACATCATGTGTAAGGAAACCTGTATCAAGGGACGAACTAAGTAATAGAATGATGTTACAGCAACATCTCAATGACTTTAGGAATATAGACCTGGACTCAGATTAGCATGAGATTAGGTTAATTGCCTATGTAAGGGCAAAAGGAGGGTTTGTGGTTCTGAAAATTCTGGACTCGTGTAATAAACTTTGCTTTTTCTTTGTAGTGAAAATATGTGAATGGTATACTGTAAATCTAAGAATGTTTGCCTGAAGCTTAATATTTTGTATAAAAAGAGAAGCCTGGCTTTGTAAGATTGAGCAGTCTCCTGAGAATATACATTCTGTGTTGTTGCACTTCTAGGACGCCTGTTACTTGGTTGCAGCCAATAAATTCGATCTTTGACTTCACCTAGAAGACTCTGAGTTTCTGTGGTCTGAATCAGGAAAGTACTCGAGGTCTTTGGGTGTTGTCCCTGGCACCGCTGGGTTACTGGTTCAGTACCCGTTCTGAAAAACCCAGTACCTCACAAATGGGAAGAAAGGTGGTCAAAGAAAAAGAATGTTAGAAAGAGTACTATTGAGACACCCCCTGCGATAGTAGGAGTAGCGAGAATGGAGGCATACCCCTCACGGGAGGTGGCCCATGGGGGATATTTGCATGTGCCCTGGAGTAGGGGAGATTTGGCTGCCTTTACAAATGCTTTCCCAAAGTTGCGAGAAAGCCCAGTTATTTATTAATTTATTTATTAATTTTTTTTTTTAGAGTTTTATATAGCGCAAACTAGACCCAAACCGAATCAGGTATCAGAGTGCTTTACAGAGCACCAGTTACGTTACATGAGAACAGACACATTTGTTTTTGTTAGCACTGGGAGATTAAGTGATTTGCCCAGAATCACAGGATGTTTTGTTTAGCGCCGTTACTGAGACTCGAACCCAGGTCTCCAGGTCCGAGGTCGAACGCCCTAGCCATTAGGCCAAGATACAAGCAGATAGAGAGATTTATTGAGATCTCAAAGGTGCTGTGGATTGATTTGAACACCGTGTTTGACATTTTGGTTCCGGGAGATTTGTGGGTGGCGTGCATGGTTGCTGTTGAGTGGCTCACTGCTGAGCCAGAGAGAGACGCTATCACAAATGGGGCGTCACGTCTCGTGATGAAAAAATACCAGCAAGTGATCACGTGGTTGAAATCTAAGGTACCACCACAAGATATAGATTGGGTGAAAATAGACCAAACGACACAGGAACCTAAGGAGACAGTGCATGAGTACTATGAGCGATTGTTACAGGTTTTGAAGCAGTACGGTGGGTTGGATGTGATGGACCTGAAAGATATGGGACAGTTTGTGTCGAAGTTTGTTCTAGGATTGAGGCCTGATATTTGTCTTATGATCCAGCAGCATTTAATTTGTTGGCAGAACAAGCTGCTTGATGAGAACTTGAAGTACGCTAGGTACTGCAGTGATGAAATAGAGTCGAAATCTAAAAAGCTTAAGGATAAGCTAATGATGGTTCAGATGCATTCAGCTGACAAGGGAGGGCAGGCCCAGTCGGGAGGTGGAACCTTGAGGAGGAAACAGAATGGTCAGAAGAAAGGAAATGGGGATGATTCAAAACCCAGGATAGATTTGGCAACACTGAAAAAGACTACTGAATGCCATCAGTGTCATCAGAATGGACACTGAAGACACGAGTGTCCCTTCAATCTTGCAAATCAGGAACAGCAGGAGGAAGACGAGGTTCAGGTTCAGGTACCTCAGGTGACAACGACGGCAGTAGCAAAGACTAAGACGATAAAAGGGGGGAACTGCTGCTCCTCGGATCCAAGTTCCTCAGCCCCGAAGGTCTCGCCAGGGACTAAAGTTTATAAGCAGATGCTTCTCCTGATTGAGGGTGATGATTGCTACTTTGACCCGTTGGCATGACGGTGCCTGAGAGGGGAGGAGGACTGCACTCTTGGGGCAGTCCTGGAGGTACACCAGAGGGGACCATTTGTAGAAACTGATGTTGACGGTTACCCTACCACCTTTATGGTTGACACTGGTGCTACCCGCTCTACTGTAAGATCTGCAGTAGTTCCTAACCTACCCCTCTCGGGAAAGACAATCCAAGTTGTAGGTGTTGCGAATAGGAACATGACAAACCCTTTGACAGAACCGATTCCTGTGAAGATAGGAAATTTCAGGGATAAACACTAATTTGTGGTGTGTGACTCGAGCCCTGTGTGTCTGCTGGGGAGGAATCTCCTGTGCAAGCTTAATTGTATCATCTATTGTACCCCTAAGGGAGTGGAACTGCAGACGAATGATGACGATGCTGCCTTTATGGTCGCAAACCCGCACGTATGTATAGAAATGTACCCTGCTTTGACTGTGGAAGAAATTCCACTCGACCGGAGAGATTCAGTCCCATCGGAAGTGTGGGACTTTAGCTGGGAAGATATTGGATTGATTAAAGGAGTTGAGCCAGTCAGGATTCAGGTAAAACCGAATGCTGAATTCCCGAGAACCCCCCAGTATAATTTGACACCAGAGACGATTGCAGGGATCAAACCTGTGATTGAGTCCATGATCAAGCATTCTGAAGGAGGTCATGGGTAGTCCATGTAATTCCCCGATCATGGGTTTGCAGAAACAGAGCAGGAAGTTTAGGATTGTACAGGATTTGCGACGGGAAAACAACATAGATGTTCCCTGTTGTCCAGTGGTACCGAATCAATCAGTGATATTGTTTCAGTTTCCGTCTCAAGCTGAGTGGTTTACTGTGGTTGACATTTGCGAGGCTTTCTTCTTAATTCCACTGCATGAAGAGAGCCAATTTCTTTTCGCGTTTACGCTGGAAAACCGCGTTTTAACGTGGTGTCGTATCCCTCAAGGGTACACTGAGAGTCCATCGATCTTTAATCAGACATTGAAAAATTCAATTCAATTCAATTCAATTAATTTGTATAGCGCGCTACATACCCAGAGGGTCTCAAGGCGCTTGGAGAAGGGTGGGGAATTACTTGTTGAATATCCAGGTTTTAAGTTGCTTTCTGAATGCTAGGTGGTTCTGAGTGAGGCGGAGGTGAGTGGGAAGTGAGTTCCAGGTTTTAGCCGCCAGGTAGGAGAAGGATCTTCCTCCCATGGTGGATTTGTTGATGCGAGGTACAACAGCAAGGGCTTGGTTGGAGGAGCGTAGCTGGCGGGAGGGGGTGTAGAAGGAAAGTCGTGTGTTGAGGCATTCGGGTCCAAGTTCGTAAAGTGCTTTGTGTGCGTGGGTTAGGAGGCGGAAAGTTATCCTCTTATTGACGGGGAGCCAGTGGAGGTTTTTCAGGTGACCTGAAATGTGGTCATTACGCGGGATGTCTAGTATGAGTCTGGCTGAAGCGTTCTGGATGCGTTGGAGTTTTTTCTGAAGTTTTGCGGTGGTGCCGGCGTATAGGGTGTTTCCGTAGTCCAGTCGGCTTGTAACCAGTGCGTGGGTGACCGTTTTTCTAGTTTCGGTAGGGATCCAGCGAAATGTTTTTTTGAGCAAGCGAAGAATGTTGAAGCAGGAAGATGAAACGGCGTTGACTTGTCTGTTCATTGAGAGTGAGGAGTCCAGGATGACGCCCAGGTTCCGTGCGTGGTCCGTCGGGATGGGTGCTTTTCCAAGGAACTCTGGCCACCAAGAGTCGTCCCAGGCAGAGGGGGAGGAACCTAAGATAAGGACTTCTGTTTTGTCGGAATTCAGTTTTAGACGGCTGTGCTTCATCCATTCGGCTACTTCTTTCATTCCTTCATGCAGGTTGGTTTTGGCGGTGTTAGGGTCTTTGGTCAGTGAGAGGATCAGTTGAGTGTCATCAGCGTAGGAGATGATGTTGAGGTTGTGTTGGCGTGCGATGGTAGCGAGGGGGCTCATGTATACGTTGAAGAGGGTGGGACTGAGTGAGGATCCTTGTGGCACGCCGCAAATGACTTCAGTGGCCTCTGACTTGAATGGTGGGAGACGGACTCTCTGGGTTCTTCCGGTAAGGAACGAGGTGATCCATTCCAGTGCTTTTCCTTGGATTCCAATGTTACTGAGGCGTTGTAGGAGGGTGCTATGACAGACTGTATCGAAGGCTGCGGAGAGGTCAAGGAGGATGAGGGCGACTGTGTCTCCGTTGTCCAGTAGAGTTCGAATATCGTCTGTTGCTGCGATGAGTGCGGTCTCAGTGCTGTGTTCGGCTCGGAAGCCGGACTGTGAGGAGTCGAGGGATTTGTTGGTTTCGAGGAAGGCGGCGAGCTGGTGGTTGACAGCTTTCTCGATGACTTTGGCCGGGAATGGAAGGAGCGAGATGGGGCGGTAGTTTTTGAGTTCGGTGGGGTCCGCTGTGGGTTTTTTCAGAAGGGCGCTGAGTTCGGCGTGTTTCCAGCTTTTCGGGAAGGTGGCAGAGTTGAAGGAGCAGTTGATGACGTCTCGGAGGTGTGGTGCAATGATGGAATCTGCTTTGTTGAAGATGTGGTGAGGGCATGGGTCTGTGGGGGATCCTGAGTGGATGGAGTTCATCAGGCGGATGGTGTCCTCAGTGGAGATTGGGTTCCAGTCATTAAGGATGTTCAAGGGGGGTGAAGGTACGGCAGAAGGTTGGGTGGGTTGGTCTCCGGGTTGGTTGTCGAAGCTGTTGTGGATGTCAGCGATTTTGTCGTGGAAGAACGAAGCTAGGGAGTCGCAAAGGGCTTGAGAGGGAGAGATGTCGTTGGAGTTGGCAGTGGGGTTGGTAAACTCTTTGACGATGTTGAATAATTCCTTGCTGTTGTGTGCGTTGTTGTCAAGTCGGTCTTTGAAAGCGGCTTTCTTGGCAGTCCGGATCAGTTGGTGGTGTGTGCGGGTGGCGATTTTGAAGGCGTCTCTGGTGCTGGTGTTTGGGTCTTTTTTCCAGGCCTTCTCAAGGGAGCGACAGAGTTTCTTGGATTTCTTAAGATCATCGTTAAACCAGGGGGCGTTTTTGTTGCCTGGTTTGATTTGACGTTTTTTCAGGGGTGCTAGGTTGTCGGCGCTGTTGGTTAGCCATTGAGTGAGGTTAATGGCTGCTTGGTTGGGGTTCGAAGAGTGGGCAGGGAGGTTATGAAGAAGCGATGAGGAGATCTGGTCGATGGTGATTTTGTTCCAGTTTCTTCGCAGAGTAGGTTGAGGGTGGTTGTGGGTTGTGGTCTTTTTGTAGATAAAGTGAACGCAGCTGTGGTCCGTCCAATGGAGAGATGTGGTGTGACTGAAGGAGATATGTTTGCTGGAGGTGAAGATAGGGTCGAGTGTGTGACCTACATTGTGGGTGGGGGTATTAACAAGTTGTTTGAGTCCGAGGTTGGCGAGATTGTCCAGAAGGGTGGTGGTGTTGCTGTTGTTGCTCTTTTCCAGGTGGAAATTGAGGTCTCCCAATAGAATGTAGTCCTCGGAGGGGAGGGCGTGTGGGGTGATAAAGTCAGTGATGTCTTCACTGAATTGTGCACGGGGTCCTGGTGGCCTGTAGAGGAGGGTGCCTCTGAGTGTGGTCTTGGGGTCGGTGTGGATCTGGAAGTGAAGGTGTTCGGCGCTAGCGAGGTTGACGTCTGAGCTGGTTGAGATACGGATGGAATTCTTATGGACGATAGCGATGCCTCCTCCTGTTTGCTTGGTGCGGTCTTTTCGGATGATCTTGTAGCCTTCCGGGATGGCAATGGTGATGTCTGGGGCTGAGGAGGCGTTCATCCATGTTTCTGTTAGGAAGGCGACGTCCGGAGAGATGGTGTCTAGTAGATTCCAAAGGTCGATGGCGTGTCTGTGGACCGAGCGGGTGTTGAGCAGGATGCATTTTAGGTGGTTGGAGTCAGGTCTCTGTTTGGTGTTATTTGATGAGGAGTTGGTCTTGGTGCTGTCAAACTTGCAGGAGTTGCATGTGAAGGGTCCATGGGTGTGTCCAGGGGTGGCTTGGGCGCAGTTGGGGAGTCGACCAGGGTTGAGGGCTAAGAGGGTGGAGGCGGCGTAAGTAATGAGGGTGGGGTGGATGGTACGGGGACCAGGGGGTCTGGCGCTGGGCGCAGTCCAGGCGCGGACGGGCGTAGACGGGCTTACTTTTGGCACACCTTCGGCGCAGCCGTAGCGCGTGGACGCTGCGCGTTAGTTCATCTTCCTTAAATGGATAATGGAGGGGGGCGGAGGGAGGGAGGAGCAGCTGGGGAGGCGGGTGCGGGGCGGAGAGGAGGGGCTCACTCGAATGCACAACAAACAAAATGGCAGCAAAGGTAAATACGAACTGGGCGAGCTTGGGGCCCAAAAGTGAGTTATGCTATGGTGAGAAGGCACAGGTACAACAAACAGCAATATATTCAGGTAGAAGCCAAACAAAGAGAGCGCAGTGATAAATGATTTATGCTAATGTGAGCAGTCAAAGGCAGGCGACTACAATGTGGACAAGCGCTGCGATGCGAGCAAAGAAGAGCAATGCTAATGAGTAAGCGCTACGATACCAGCCGGCAGCTTTCAATCGGGGAATCAGTCAGAGGATGAGGATAACGCTGAGGATATCGGCAGGGAGCGAGTGAGCAGCCGCCTCTTACAGCGTAAGGGAGGTCACAACGCTTCAGCCCACGGGGCAATCCTAATCAATCCTTGGGAGGGAGGAGCAGCTGGGGAGGCGGGTGCGAGGCGGAGAGGAGGGGCTCACTCGAATGCACAACAAACAAAATGGCAGCAAAGGTAAATACGAACTGGGCGAGCTTGGGGCCCAAAAGTGAGTTATGCTATGGTGAGAAGGCACAGGTACAACAAACAGCAATATATTCAGGTAGAAGCCAAACAAAGCGAGCGCAGTGATAAATGATTTATGCTAATGTGAGCAGTCAAATGCAGGCGACCACAATGTGGACAAGCGCTGCGATGCGAGCAAAGAAGAGCAATGCTAATGAGTAAGCGCTACGATACCAGCCGGCAGCTTTCAATCGGGGAATCAGTCAGAGGATGAGGATAACGCTGAGGATATCGGCAGGGAGCGAGTGAGCGGCCGCCTCATACAGCGTAAGGGAGGTCACCAGGAGTAAGTAGAACTTAAGAATCTTGAATCTTGAGAGTCTAGTACTGCAGAAGAACTCGGTTCTCGTCCAGTACATAGGCGATCTCCTTGTTGTGTCGGAGACTGAGCTTGCATGCAGAATTGATACCACCGCCTTACTGAATCATTTGGCAGAGAATGGACACAAGGTGTCGTCAAACAAGTTGCAGTGCTATTTGAATGAGGTGCAGTATCTGGGTCACAGAATTGAGAAAGGCAAAAGGAAGGTGTCACCTGACATGATCGAGGTAATAATGAACATGATGGTGTCTTCGACCCAGAGGGAAGTTAGGATGTTCCTAGGGATGGTTGGATATTGCCGACAGTGGATTGCCAACTTCTCATTGAAAGCCTTTGCAGAGACTGACGCACAAGGACATGAGTGATCCGGTACCATGGGACAATGACTGTATGAAAGCTTTCCTTGAGCTGCGAAAGGATCTATGCCGTGCTCCAGCGTTGGGAATGCTGACTACAATAAGTCATTTTCACTGTTCTGAACGAGAAGGATGTGCATTAGCAGTTTTGGTGCAAGATCATGGAGGTGTCCGTAGACCAGTTGCCTACTTCTCAGCTACTTTAGATCCAGTAGCTTCAGCGTTGCCCGGATGTCTTAAATGCGTTGCTGCAACCGGTGTCAGCCTGAGAGATGTGAAAGCATTGTGATGGGTCATCCACTGACAGTGTACGTTCCCCATTCAGTGGAGTTGCTAATGACCCGGACCAAGACACAGCACTTGACGAACAATAGGCTCACACGCTACGAGCAGGTTATACTTGCTGTGGAGAATGTGACCGTTAAGAGGTGCTCTGTTTTGAATCCTGCCACCCGGATGCCGTTGCCAAACACACTTGATGAAGATTGTGAGGACCATGATTGTCTTGATGTGACTGAATTTTGCACCAAACCGAGACCTGACATTGTTGATGAACCATTGACTGACACTGATTAAATTTTCTTTGTTGATGGTTTGTGCGTAAGAGACAGTGTTGTACAGTTGAGAGCAGCGTTTGCTGTGTGTACCATTGCGGGAGTTGTTGAAGCCACTTGCCTGGAAGGAGTATACTCCGCTCAGATAGCTGAAATCATTGTGTTGACTCGTGCTTGCTTAGCAGCAGACAAAATTTGGATTACCATTTATACTGACAGTCATTAAGGGTTTTGGTGTGGTTCATGATTTTGGACAGTTGTAGTCCAAGAGAGGTTACATGACATCATCTGGTTCCCCAGACAGGAATGGGGAATTTGTCAGATTGCTTTTAGAGGCTTTGCAATGTCCCAGAGAATTTGCTGTTGTAATGTGCACTGCTCACAGTAAGGGGACGGATATTGTGTCACTCGAAAACCGCTATGCGGACAAAGTTGGACGTTTCTGTGCCGAACAAGGTTATTCCTTCACTGAACAAGTTGTAGAGGGAATAAAAGAATAAAAATGAGTTAAACATGATGCTTGCCATGGCCGATACTTGGGATGAGCTCAAGAACATGCAGGAACAAGTGTCAGACCATGGGAAGAATGGGTGGTTAAATTCTGGATGTGTGAAGGGAGACGTGGACATTTAGGTTTCGACTGATGGTAGAGCGGTTTTGCCGGATGAATTGTTGAGTTCAATAGCGTGACAGATTCATGTTGCAGTGCATCTGGGGAGAGATGCGATGGTGCAGGTGTTCAGACAGACATGGTACAATCTTAGATTCCGTGCAGTGGCAGAAGCTGTGAGTCAAAGATGTGTCACGTGTCAACAAATGAATGTCGGAAAGAGAACTGCAGTCACTATGAGTCTTATTGGGAGGTCCGGTGGGCCCTTCAACAGAATGCAATTGGATTTCATTGAGATGCCCAGGTGCAATCACTTGAGATACATCTTAGTGGTTGTGTGTGTTTTCAAGGTGGGTGGAGGCATACCCAACGCGCAGGTGCGATACACTCACCATAGCTAAGCTATTGTTGAGGGAACTTGTGCCTAGGTTCGGGGTTCCGACCTCTTTGGAATCGGACAGAGCGACTCATTTTCATAGTGAATATTAATCAGAGACTCAATTGTAGCTATCGTCCAGAGGCTTCTGGGATAGTGGAGCAGATAAACGGAACTTTGAAAGCCCGAATGGCGAAAGTGTGTTCATCGACATCCCTAAAATGGCCAGACGCCTTGCCGTTGGTGTTAATGAGCATGCGCAGTACCCCAGACAGGAGAACAGGTCTTTCACCTCATGAAGTGCCGATGGGGAGGGCAATGAGGCTACCTTCGGTGCCATCGACAGCCCTGTTGAGTACCACAGATGATTTGATCCTTGACTATTGCAAGGGGCTCGCTGACGTCATCCATTCTGTGTCTCATCAGGTGCAGGCTGCTGTGGTCCCGGCTTCCAGTGACCTTTGCCACGACCTGAGTCCGGGAGATTGGGTGTTGGTGCGGAAGCACGTGAGAAAAAGCTCTTTGGATGTTTGCTGGAAGGGACCCTATTAAGTCATCCTCATTACGAACACTGCTGTGAAGTGTGGAGGATTGCCAAATTGGGTACATGCTTCTCACACCCGTCGAGTTCCAGCACCCTTGGAAGAGACATCTCCTCTCTCGAATGAAAATCCAGCTGAGGTGGCAGGGCCACAAGAGGGGACAAGCCAAGCTGTGCGGGTGTCTGACGAGGCTGGTTGCTCACCAGGTCAAGCTGAGGAGGGTCACGACAACTGCGACTCCGAGCCTATCTCTGAAAGGGGAAGTTGCTGTGAAAGTGGTCCGGATTCAGGGCAAGCTGAGAGAAGTTGTGAGCAGGGTGAGCAAGAGAGAAGCAGAAGAACGAGTGGTGCGGAGACGCAGTGGCCAGAGAGACAAGTGCGACTGAACTTGAGGTTGGTTTCCAAAAGGGATCTCGCTCCTGTGTCAGAGGAGTCTGAATCGGACGAAGGAGGAACAGAGCAAGAGCGAAGGGGTCTGAGGAGGTCAAGGCGAACAAGGGTGACTGGCCGAAGATATGCAACTCCTGAGTGGACTTTCCTTGTGACAGATGCCAGGAGTACTGAGATCGGGGAGGGTGAGGGCAGTGACAGTGATCAGTATCAGTCCCAACATTAAATTGGATGTGTTGTTGTTGGTACCAGGACTTGAGATCGAAGTTGTACTAACCATCACCGTTCCAAATCCCCCGGTATTGAGTACAATACGCCATCTGATTCTAAGCAGACTGATCTTTCCTACGTTTGGCCCCGAAGTGCCATCTCATGAATCTATTCTTCTTCGTCTTGAGCTTTTGGAATGTGTTGGATGCAGTGGGAACACATTTGATCATGGACTATTAAGAAACTTTTATTGTAAATAGCTTCTGCAACTAACCTAGGTTCAAGTGGAATAAAAAGAAAGTTAGGGACTTCCCACAGAGGACGGAGAAGGGTTAGTGTTGCCTGTTGTTGCTGTAAATGAGGAACTGAAATTGAAAAAAGGATTTTCAGCTTCTGGGGTATGGTTTGAGCGATTCAAGCAACTGTGAAGAAAAGAGACTTTGTGTGCTGTTGCTGAACAATGAGTTTATTTATGTATTTATTTGCGGGTTTGTATCGCGCTTGAATCGACTCCCGGAGGAGTATCTCTGCGCCCTAGGAACACAGTAAAACACCGTCAGAGGGGAAACCAGACGAAAATGGATCAGTTTTGAAACAGAAAGGTTTTGAGTTGCTTTCTAAACAGCAGATGTTCTGAGCACTGTCTGAGAGCTAGTGGGAGCATGTTCCATAGTGATGGCCCAACCACAGAAAGAGCTCTGCCACCGTGCCTGGCCTTCTTTGCACGAGGCACACATAGTAGGAATTGATTGCTTGACCTAAGGGAACGTGCTGGGGCATAGGGTATACATTTATTTTTCAGATATGCAGGACCTAGTCCGTTTAAGCTCTTGTGAATTAGGCAACATGCCTTAAACTTCGTCCTCTGCCGGACCGACAGCCAGTGCAGTTTGTCCAGGAGAGGTTTGGATGCAGTTGGGGGGGGGGGGGCGTTCAAGACCAGGCGGGCCGCATTGTTCTGGATCACTTGGAATTTGGCTAATACTCCCTAGTTTACAGATAGTAGCAAGCCGTTACAGTAATCAATACAGGTAAGGACAAGGACCTGTACCAATGTTTTCCTGATGGAGTCTGGAAGTATAGGGAAGACTTTGCGTAGTAGACTTATCACGTGGAAGCACGAGCCCACAATATAATTGGTATGTTGTTTCAGTGAAAGCTCCTGATCTAGGCGGACTCCTAAGTTCTTTACGATCAGTTTGGGTTCAGGGACTGGCCCCAGATCATGTGGCCACCAATCTGGGGTCCAGAGGATTTTTGCCTCCCCGAACAACATGACTTCGGTTTTGCTTACATTACATTGCAGGCAGTTTAATGACATCCACTGAGCCACAGCTTTCATGCCCTGAGAAAAGGAGTTTTTGACCTCGGTGGTGAGAGATTTAAAGGGAAAAAGGAGCTGTGTGTCATCCGCGTAAGACACAGGGATGAAAACCTATGCTTGCATAATTCCAGCCAGGGGTGGCACTTAGATGTTAAAGAGGGTCGGGCTCAGACAAGAGCCCTGTGGCACCCCTTTAGAGATCTCTACCTCCACCGAGCGATAGGCACCCATGGTGACACATTGGGTGCGGTTTGATAAGAAGCTCCTTAGCCAGGTAAGAGCCTTGTTCTCTAGACCGATGTTTGCCAGTCAACTTGTCAAGATGTAGTGTGACACAGTGTCGAACGCCGCCGACAGGTCTAGTAGTACCAGGATGACTGAGTGGCCTCTATCCTGATACATATGTAGGTCATCTGTGACTGACATCAGGGTTGACTCTGTGCTGTGTTTAGGCCTAAAACCGGATTGTGAGTAATCCAGCCCTCCTGCCTGTTCAATATATATGGATAGGTGGCGATTCACATGTTTTTCAGTAAGTTTTCGTAAGAATGGTAGCAGGGATATTGGTCTAAGATTGGACAGGTCTGTCCATGGAATTGTGGAGTTTTTCCTAATGGGTCTTACCAGAGCCTTTTTCCACCCCCTGGGGACCTCACCTGTGCTCAGGGAAAGATTTACCAATCTCTGAACCCAGGACCAAGTTCTTTACCAAGCATAGGCATAATCCTTGCTGGAATAGTGTCATCTGGACACCCGCTCTTGATTTGCGTTGTTAAAGATACAACCTCTTCTAATGAGATAGGAGGAAATATGCCTAGGGTGTGCGTGGTAGGGTTAGGTTCTTCCTTAATTTGTGGTTGGGAATTATCTCCACAAAAGGACAGGTTGGAGCTAATGATTTTCTCATAGATCCCATCTATTTTTTTGGTGAAGAACTGTGAGATGTCATCACACAGTTGCTGAGATGCTAACTCTGAGCTCTCGCAGGCCACCGGTTTAACGAATGACTGCAGGATTTGGTATAATACCCTTGGAGTATTTCCAGCAGCTGCGAGTTGGGGGGGAATGTGGTTGTTGCGCGCCATGCGAATGGCTTCATGGTTTGTGGAGAGGGATTCCCAATAGTGGCTTTTGTCATCAGACAAATGGGACAATCTCCATTTCTTTTCAAGTTTTCAGGCTGCTTTTTTAGGGCCTAAATGCCCTGAGAAGGAGACTTCTTGTTTATGTGCCGGGCGTGGTTTGAACAGTTTCAAGGGGGCAATGTCATTTACTGCTGTCACAAGCGCCCCTTCAAATTTAGTGAAGGCCACCTCGATGTCTTCAGTGAGCGTGAGGGATGGTTCTACAAACCTCTCTTTAAAAGAATCTTGGGTCATTTTGTGCCATTGCCTCCGTTTACTCGCCAAGGCAATCGGGCCCGAGGGAAGAGTGCTAATGCGAGGAGTGTAAAATTCTATGATGAAATGATCGGCCCATTTTACTTGTGTTGGAGGTAGGCAATTGATTGATGTGGAGTTGGATAGGATTAAATAGCTCTGAGAACATGGAGGCTGGAAACCCAAACCGTAGAGCTAGATGCATTGTAGGCACACTTGTAGGAGGAGTGATACCCTTCATCATATTGGTAGTTGTAGTCTCATATTTAGCAACACTTGAGCAGGCAGTGGAGGTTGAGGGAACCCCTACACATACCATTCCTAGCCAGAAAGAGGTTCAAATAGGAGCCGAAAAGGCTTTGCTGCTATAAGAGAGTCGTAGGTTACATGCAGATCTGTCCAAAGGTGATTTCAAGTTTAATGCATATGCAAAGTTGTTGTATGAGTATATTGATGCGATGGATGCGAAAGATTGTTATGTGTGTATTAGATACCATCCCCTTCAATTGACATATGGAATTTCATGTAGTTTGCTGCTTAGTATATTTTATGGGCGTAATCATTTTGAATATTTCTTTTCGAATTATGATGTTGTACTTTCTGAAGTACCGGCATACAAACATCTGAACTAGAATGATTATTATAAGTCGGAGGACAGGCTTGGAACGTATTTTATTTCAACCCAAGAGTTAGACACATCATATGCTCACAGACATAATTTGACTTGCCTGTTGTCAGACACAGAGAAGAAGTTCATAGATCAGGTAGAAGATAGGTACAGTAAACAAAAGCAAATGCGAGATTCAGGACAGGGTAAAGTGGTTTGGACAGATGAAGTTACACAAAGCGAGGGGAAGTTATGGTCCGATAGCTGTAGCTGAGATGCAGAAAGTGAAGTTGTGTATTCACAGACCTCAGACATATTATGAGAATGTGAACGTGGGTAACACTACGTGTGAGCATACCTTCACGTTGGAGTATTATGCAAAAGGATTTCTTGCAAAGTGTGGTGCAGGTGATTCCGACGGTGTATTTTGTCTGTGGGAGGAATGCTTATGTGAGATTGCCTGCGAAGTGGTATGGGACAAGATATCTGGCGATCATTTTCCCCAAGGTATATCTTACAGAAGATTTTGTTCTCATAGAAGGGGGACACCATGCGAGAGTGAAGCGAGGTGAAAGTGCAGGAGCAATTGTTGGTGATGTTTTTGGAGCAATGATACCCACTTTGGGAGTGATCCTGAATGATGTGAAGATATGGAGATTGGCGACTGGGGTTGATGAGTTGTCTATGAACACGGCAAAGTCATTGGTTATGGTTGAGGGAGAGATGTTATCGATAAGGACTATGGTTTTACAAAACCGTCTTGCTTTAGACGTTCTTCTTGCCAAAGAGGGAGGAGTATGTAAACTTTTGAAGGTCCAGGAATGTTGTACGTATATTCCAGATAACAGTAAGGATCTTGAGAAATATATATATATATATATGGAGAAGTGTGGCTCACTGGTTAGAGGAGGCAGACCTGGAAGCAGAGGTCAGCCTGGGACCAGGGTTCAATTCCCGGCTCGGTGGAGTCTTGAGTCCTAAAATGTCCATGGACTCGACAATTCTCGCTCCGGTGCCTACTCGATTCATGGGTTCACACTCTGCGACTCTGGGGATATAGCTTGCTTAATCTCCACAACGGCCCCTCGCGGCGGGATACCTGGCTTTCACCTTGCGGATACCCTGCCGGGGTTATCTCACAGGGGAATACCAGGACGGGTTCCCTAAGCAAGCGCTTAGAAACCGCTCGGTGATTTGCGCTATATAAAATTCCTGTACATTTACATTTACATAAGCAACATTACTGCAATTCACTATGCGATAGAAGATCTGACTGAAGAAACTGTGTGGGCGAAAGTTGGTAAGGGATTAGAGAAGGTTGGAAGTTGGTTTGCAAATCTTGGAAAGGGTTTTCTTGGCTTTGTATTAAAACCCCTTATTATAGTTAGAGCCAGTGTGATTGGATTGTGGGGTTTAGTACGATGAGAGAGCAAGAGATACGAAAGGAGAGACTGTAGGACAGTCAATATCGGAGTCTAAGAAACATGGAGTTAATCAAAGGGGGAAGATGGCAATGAGC
Organism: Lissotriton helveticus; assembly: GCF_964261635.1. NCBI lineage: Eukaryota > Metazoa > Chordata > Amphibia > Caudata > Salamandridae > Lissotriton > Lissotriton helveticus. Next base: position 657,635,338 of record NC_136068.1, on the reverse strand, counting down.
TCTGTTTAAATCAGTTCTACCCTCAGGGATGGTGTAGAGTGTGTGATGAGACAGGTCATCAAAGAGGGGAACTGAGAGAGCGCCATTTCAGTTTGAAATTTTGTAGGGGTGCATCATATTCTCGAGTAGTCAGCACCCACATATTTACAGGACTTACTAATGTAGTTTAGAAATGCATAACATTAGGTTAAAAATCAGTGTGACATGTAGTAAGGTGTTAATTGATTGCTGACAATAAAGTGCCTTCAGAAAACGTGATGTTTGCCTAACATAGAAATGTAATCACATGTGAAATGTTGCATTAATAGGCATGTGCCTTATTTGAAGTAAATACACGTTTATTAATGAGTGGATTAACGTAGGCTTCTATTGTGAAAATGTATTGTTTGCATTAAGGATAGAATTGGTGCTATAAATGTTGAAATGTCATGTTCACGTTATGTTGGTAGTGCATTTAAAAGTGCAGAGGCCTGGTATATGCTAAAGCCAGTAGAGGCCTAGCTGAATTTCTTTTAGTTAGCTTTAGTCAAAGAAAATGATTTCTCCTGTGGAAAAGGCTGTCTTCAGTAAATATTGGAATGTAATTTTGGATGTGGTCGGAGCTGTTCTCATGCGCTTCTGTTGCAGGTGCAAGGTCGAATAGCTCATTAGGTAGAAAGACCCATTGTGTAGAGAGTTAGGATAGTAGGCGCGAGCGCAGAGGAGCAGCCAAGGAATTTGGGAGTGCAACATTCAGCGGAGAAGGTGCCAGGGACCCAAGGAAACTTCAACGGACTTTGGTGGAGAGGTGCCATGCTGGAAAAATCCGAAGATCAGCACCTGTCAGAGGGGCGTACCTGAAGGAGTTTCAACTGTTTTGGGGGTTTTGCATTAGGGACAGCACCCGGGGTGGAGAGTTAGTCGGATTTAGTCAGCCTGAAGAGTAGGTCGGAAGGTAGAGAATGGGCTTTGGGGAAGGCAAGATGTAGATAGATGGTGAATTGAGGCAGAGTAAGGTGTGGAAAGGAGCATCTTAGAACGAACTCAGATGCTGAGCCATCTTGGTAAAGTAAATGTACTTCTTAGGAAGTCTTCACTGCTGACACTTTTATTCTTGTCGGGAAAATGCTAAGTAGGGATGTCACCTTAGAATTAGTGTAGGGACAGTCTAACCATATTGTTTTTTCCTTTCTGTAAATGCATTCCAGAGGCCAAGTGGGAGCTATCATCGCATGCCTGATGGTTCTTGAGCTGATTTTGATTTTCATCTTGATTTGTCTGAGACTCTTGCATAGGATTATGTTTGTATTAGTGTCAGTCTATCTTTTGAATCTTTTATTGAGATGTCTGTACATCCAATTGTTTTTGGCTCTGTAATAAATCTTTGAACTTTCAGTCCGTAGTCAGTGGTCCTTTGGGTACAAATAGTTGAATTGGGTTGTTGAATTAATTTGTGATGCTGATGTGTAATCTTCCCTCTATGCTCTAAGACAGGTAAAAAAGTCTAGTCGACCTGCTCTGGGATTCCAGAGAATGGTGAGTAAAGTATAGACGAGAATCCCAGCTTCCCCACCAACATGACCTCCAGCTTCTATATTTGCATTTGCAAAGGTCCAGCAGGGACCTACATCCAGCTCAACCACCACTTCAGTAGGTAGTGGTACTGTAACTTCACAGAGTCAAATTCCAGGCACACCCTCCAGTTACTCCGGCATTGCAACAAGTGGCACCCCCAGCTGCAGAAGAAAGTTCACCTCCCCAGTTTGGGACTTCTTTTCGGTCAGCAGTAAGGAGGATAACGTTACTAGATGTTGAATTTGTTGACATGGTGTTAGTCGGGGTAAGCTTGGTACAAACTATGGTACCGGAGGCCAAAACCCCATCTGAAAATACCCCACATGATCCAGTGGGAGGCACACCTACTTAGCATACAAAAAAGTATAACTGCACCCATTGCTGTTGGTGGGGATGAAGAAGTAGAAGAAGATATGATCGAGGTGGAAGGTGAACAAGAGGGAGACATTGTCTCTGGTACACAGAGTAGCACTGTCCCCAGCAGTGTAGGGGTACTGCCCACATCCTCAGCAACATATCAGTGGCACCATAGTGAAAGTCAGGCTGAGACACCAAGGCAACAGAGTACTGAAATGAAAAAAAAGTGTGTCATTGAGCCTAACTGGGTTCAAGAAGTCATCTGCATCCGCTGCACCAGAAAAAAAAAAATCAGTCTACCTCTGTCAGCCTGCTTAGGTCGGAGGGGCAGTACGAACGCAACCACCCAATGGCACATTTGCACAAAGCTGGCTAAAATGTTAGCACTGGACCTTCTCCCTCCTTCTTTTGTGTAGGGGGTGGTTTTCCTTGAATTTGTGACAGCCATCTGCCCAAAATGGAAGGTTCTTAGCCGGTCCTATTTCGCGAGAGTTGCTGTTCCAGCACTACATCACAATGTGCTGGAATTGCTTGGACAAGCTTTGCAGCAGAGTGCTGTTCACAATATCCACCTGAAAACAGACATGTGGACCAGTTTCCAAGCCACTGACTACATGTGCATCACTGCACACTGGATCTCTTTTGTGGGGGTTAGAGAAAATATATCTGAAGTAGGTGTTGACACTGCTGAGTTTTTTAATGCAACTCGGCAACATGCACACATAGCCATGTTCACCATGGAGGAATCTCATACCGCTGCAAGCATTTTGAAAGAGTTTAACAGCAAGGTCTTTGAATGGCTGCACCCAAAAGGACTTAACATTGGTTTTGTTGCCACGGATAATGGCAGTAATATAGTTAAGGCCAGGCAGGATGATGAGCATTTCAGGGTCCTTGTTCAAAACGTTCTGAAAAAAAAAACAGATTCAGCAACTTATTGATCACCTGCAGAAGAATATGCACACATTTCAGCCATTCTTTTAAAGCCTGGAAGCAGCTGTGGATCATTCAACGTGAGTATATAATGTCAGTAAAATCACTCATCCAAAAGGTGCCAAAACATTGGAACTCAACCTATTACATGCTTGATCATCTGTTTGATCAGTACAGACCAGTATGTCATGCAAAGAATAAGGGATGGGAGTGTGAAAGGCATGACCTAACAAATGGACCAATGGGGCCTAGTTAAATGCCTGACAGAGTTGCTTCTTCATTTCAAGCTCTTCACAGGTGAAGTCAGCAAGGAGGACTGTACTATGGACCAAGCTATCCCATTACTGCACATGCTAGAGCAACAGCTCAAGGAGGTGTCTGAAATGTACACAGGTCTGGAGGAAAAAAATGAAGCATATGAGTTGGAGGAGAGCTTATCCCATCGCTTAGCGGAAAATACATTGGTGCAAACTCGCATTGTTTCAGAAAAACATTACATTTTTGCCACAATTCTGGATCCACAGTACAAATCGGCACTGAACACTAAGAAATTAATTCCTTTTTCAGAAGTGGATGTTGCCCAGTACAAAACTTGGATAGCTGAGGCAGCCAGTGAATTGGAAAATAAATGGCTGTTAATTAAAGGCCCGCTACTCAAACCCACAACAAGTACTGCAGCAGGGCATCCTGCATCAAGTTCAACTTCAGAGCCTGAGGACAATGCATTTGGTTTAGAGCTGTCACCAACACTATCGACAACAGCAAGAACCGTATCATCAGCCCCAGTAAAATCAGCACAGTATTGGTATTTACAGCAAGGGCTTGCTAGGTCCATTGCTGATGCAAAGACAAAAGAGGCCCAGCAAAGTGGCACCCATGAACATTGAGCGGATGGTCCAGGCCTATCTGGATGACACACCAGAGGCACTACATTGATCAAAACCCATTGCTGTATTGGTATGGTAAAAGGGTACAATGGTCAGTGCTTAGTAGGCTGGCGATAAACTATCTGGCTTGCCCTGTCGCAAGTGTCTCTTCTGAGCATGTTTTCGGTGCTGGTGGAGCCATTGTAACAGTGAAAAGGACCAGTCTCTCACCCCAAAACGTGGAGAGGTTAACCATGATCAAAATGAATCAGCACTTCATACCACCGAATTACAAAATACGTGTATCAACACAAGAATATGAGGCCAGCGACTGAGGTGACAGATGTAGTGTCTTAGATGAATATCTACTTCTGTTTGAACCACCAGAGCTTGAGGACGAGCTATACTTCCCTGACAACTAGGCTTTGAACTTCTTACTTTCTTTCTTCCTTATTTTACTTTTATATGTGTGTGTCTCTGTTTTTCTGCTTCGAAACTTCGAATCAAAACAAATCCATCACCACCTTCTTTTTTATTTCCATATTGGAGTTGCAGCCCTGTGCATTTAACTTAAGTCCCTCCTCCAATTCCTGCTCCAACCACCTGACTCGCCCTAAATCCATTTCCCTAAAGCCAGATGCTGATTGGATGGAGAAAACGTACAAAAAGAAGTTGCCTCATTGAGTCCCTCCAAAATAATTGGAACATGATGACTACTATAGCTATCCTCCTTTTTAAGCAGAGAGAGACCGCCCCTTAATTTAAGATGAGAACAAGGGACAGGTAATGATGGCATGCATTGGACGCTGACTCTGAGTGGTTGGTGTTTGTGTTCTTGTTTGTTGTGCATGAAATGAATTCATTGTGTATATTATTATTTAATCTACACACTAAAAGTGACTCTAGTCAATGTTTCCCTTCTTGTTGTTTAGTAACACAATTGTACTTCCACTACAGGCCAATCAATTGCATTTTTGAATATGGTACACTGCAGATTGAGTTGGAGAACACCAAGATCATGACCACATTGACCTAATATCTTTGCAGTCAGTCAGTAGGATCAGAGATGATTGTTGGAATAACTCAGGACGTTTCATGAGTGGCATAAAAGGTAAACAAGTCAACAGAAACCACAGCAGACCTACATGTCTGTGTAGTGGTGAAGTTGAGTCACGAGTGTAGTAGTGGTGGTATGATTGACAGCTGTGCATGCCATTGATTTAGTTACTTACTTTTGAAAATGCTATGTTGCCTTATATGTGACATGTGTGCTCTGTCTGGCTCAGTCAAAATCTAAGCAAAGTGGAGGTTGGGTGGGTGCGGTGGGCCTGCTCTGTCCTGTTGCTGTTGTAGGGTAATGCTGGAAACAACAACAGAGTAGACATGATTTAGCCATGCCGCTCTGAAAGTCTTTGCACTCCTCCGTAATTTATGTATGCTTCTTCTCCATGATTTTTAAATATCCCTTTTTGTTTTTCCATCTACACTTACAGGCCCGCCTTTACTTTGTGCTTAACAGAAAAAACAACTCAAACTCACCTACTAATCCGCATCCACCAGCCAGGCAGTGGCACCCAAGATTGACAGACGCAGCATCCATTGGAAGGGAGGACCAAGAGGAATGCTGATATGCAACTCCCCAATTTGACCAAGATAGCATACAGTAACATTTTAGTATCAACATTCATCATCTTTTAAATAATTTGATACATTTTTTCTCTTCAATTGTTACAACTGTGTGTTGTTGTTGTGTGCTCTCTGCTTAGAATTGATCCCTACAGCTATTTTTAAATTTTCTTTGCTAGCTTTAAAAAATAGGCCCAGTACAACAGAAGTAAAAATGTATGTAATTTGGGTCTCTCTGAGGGCAGACAGGCATGGCAAATAATTAATAATAATTAATAATATACTGATGCCCTGTACTACTAGTCTAGTTAGTAAGTACTACTTATCATTAACCATCAAGTCATCATCATCATGCATGCATTTCCTTTTTCTCCCTTAACATATTTATGGATATGTTGGACGTCTGCCATGATTGTGTTTTAATATTTGTTCATGCATAGTGTTTTTCTTTGTCAAACCTTTCCCCAAATCCCCCTTTCCAACCATTCATCAAACCCTAACCCTCTTCCCCCGGGCTGTATGATTTATATTGAGGTGTGACTAAATTAAATTTATACCAATAATTGATCACACGCTTGCTGGGGCAGATGTGGTGAAAGCAAAACTGATTCAATTTCAAGGCATGGCGAGGATCTTTTTCTGCTTGCCCACCCATGCTCAGTATATTTTCAAGTAATTTTTTTTCCCAAAGGAACCTAATCCATCATAATTAATTGCTGGCTTCGATAGGATTCATCATCCTCCTTTTACAGCACTAAAGTTTATGCTTGTTATGCTGCTAATGTCTGATAATATTACTACAATGTAGGTGACAGTCAGCACGTAGTTGACAACTAGCACGGTTATAATTCACGTTTGCATGTTCCGTTGCGCACTTCCCTCACTAATTTTAAATAGTTATCAGCTAATTCACAAGTGCACTGCTTTTTCCATATTTCTTAGCCAACATTTTCCTTTCAACACCCCTGCATTTATCCATAGTAAAGTTTCGTTTTTTTCCTGCACTGCGCATTCTGTTGCCTTCTTGGATTCCAATACATATTCCGTTTTTCATTCCACAAACAATTCCCCCTGAGGAAGAGCACATACTCGAAATGCATCGGGGATATATTTTCAATGTGATGACCTGTTAAAACGTTTTGACATCCGTCAAAACTTCTTCACCATCTTTGGATTGTTTAAATACTGATGGCATAACCATTATTGCTATTTCATATGACGTAATATGAACGTATACATTCAGGAATGAATTTCGTCGCTGAATTTATGAAAATCGATTCTTATTGCTTAGGAGTGCTTCAGATTTTAACCCTTCCCGGCTTTCAGTTTCTCATCTCTATGTACAGGAGGTGATCATCTTTAGCACCCTACCTCTTTCACCTTTTGGAAGAAGATTCACCTGACTATTTACCTAGGAGTGTGACGGTTCCTTTCTTCATTACTATCTTGGGAAACTAACACATCATCACCATGCAGCCGTTGCTGTGCCTAAGTCTAAAGATCAATCACAGGTAAGAGGAGAAGTTTGGGGGAGGCATAATTAATCATTGAAATTAATTCATTTATATACACACCCACACCCATGAGTCCAGTTGCAGAATGCATAGACTAGGAGGAGGGACTGACAGTACTAGTAGGACAAGTCACTCAGTGAGGGTACCGCATCTATCTGTTCGTATGTTACAAAAAATCTGCATATTATTTAAATCAAACACTGGCTGAGGCCCTGCAGAAGCAAAGGAAACCGTGTGAGGTAAAAGAGTAACCCCCACAAAGCATTTACATCATATGTAAAGTTTAAGTATAATTATAATTTAATCTCCTAACAAAAATAAACTATGTAAAACATAATCCAACAAAACCGGACCCACCCCTCCCCCTAACCCCAATCAATGTCCAAAAAGAATAGTCCAACCAATGTCCGTTCAAAAATAAAATTGTCCATATAAGTTATAACCCCAAATTTTCCCCCACATTTGCTCAATGCATATACACCAAAAAAAATGAATAAAAAAGAGGAAATCCATCGGGATCTATCTATCGGCTGGCTCGCAGTCACTGGTTAACCATGAGGACCTCCTGCTTCAGTTCCTTTACCTGATCCTCTAAGCACTCCATTTGGAGGAGCATGCAGCGCTTAAAAGCTTGGCAATTGCATCCGCAGGGGGGGCAGCTGTACTGGATGTAGTGCAGCGGGCGGCTTCCAGACTGCAGCGCCGTACCACTCGAGGGGCCTGAGTCGGGCCCGGGACATTGGAGGAGGCGGCAGCAGCTCCCCAGTCGCTGATATTCATTTTGGATGCCCTCCAGTTCCTGCACAGGGCCATGGCTGCCAACTCCTTCCTGTCCGGTTCAGATGTTTTTGTTGGTTCTGAAGGAGTAGCTATATCAAGAAAAAATGAATATTGTTGAAACCAATATACTCTTAGCAAAACAGTACGACAAATGAATTCTAAACATGGTGGCACAGTAGCACTAGTAAGCACAGTACTTAACATTTGAGGTATCTATTCGCCCACTTCCTCTAACTTTAACATTTGTGGGAGTTTCAGGCATTGTACTAGCACTATGGACTCACTTAAGTAGTACACCAGTCTACTTCTTCTCTCTTGTTTAGCTAAATTAAGTAACCTTGTTGTAGCCAGCATGCCAGCTCCGTCAGCTTGAACACAAGACACATACTCATCTTGTGACGCAGACTCATGTTAGTTTTATTTACTACTGTCTGCATGTGGGCAAGCTGACTACTACACAATCATCCTATTTTTCTAATATGGGTGGCACTGGCCATACTCTGTTACATCAAGGGCAACTGCTCAATTTCACTTTCACCCTGCCCTGACTACTATACTACAACAAGGTAGATGATATCTGATCCACATGATCATTGCTTATAAATGGGACAACATGAGGTACTTTGTTTTTATTGATTGTGTAACCATGCAGCCGATAGCCCACCTATGGCAGGCTAACACAGTCAAAAATAAATTAACATAGGTAGGCCGTGGGCCCCATAGTCAGAGGGAGGTGCTTGATAATAACATATATACACAATGTATATGCTGTGCTTGTAAACTACTGAAAATACAACTTCTATTCTCCTTGGCTTTGCTACTCTGGAGCCGTTTCTTTTTCTGTTACATTCTCTTCAAAGCCTCTTCATCCAGTGACAATCTCCACCTATGCTATCTATGATGAATACCACCCAGGCATCCATCCATTCAAAGTACACATGTCTATCATTCTTCTTAATCTCTCAACAAACTTTAATTTGTTTCACCAACTACAAAAACATTTTTTAAACCACCGCCCATGTGTCCTTCCTTCTTTGCTTGCCTTTGAGTTTGACCCATGAAACACCCTGGAGGATTCTTGCTATCCACCCATACAGTTTCACCCACCCAGGCATGCCTCTTTTCTTTCACCTTCCACCCATCCTTCAACCACCCATGGATCTGATTCCTATGAGCCACCTAAGCATGCATTCCACTCAGCTTTCTCTGGCAGTCATATATATTACATCTCACCCATCCTTCCTCCTTCCATCCTTCTTTCCTTTTTCGTTCAACCCATCCATCAAGGTCATCTGATCTGACTCTTAGGCTTCTCCATAAAACATTCACAGCTGAGTTGAAGTCAGATAGAAGAGGCCATTAGTTACTCAACTACTCCCGCCGCTAATGCTATTGCTCTAATGCTTAGTTAAGGGTGTCTTCTTCAACCGTTGTTAACAACAACTTAGCCTCTCTCAACTTACACTACACCCTTGCAGCGAGTGTGTAACTATTGTCAATAAGTAAGGAATATAAGTATAACTTACCACCGCCCGCCACTGCTGCTGGTTCACCCACCCCTGTGGCAGCTGTTGCATCCACTGCTCCCTCCTGGCTGGCATTACCTGCCCCGCCGCTGGCCCCGGCATAGGTGGTCATGGACGGTACACCTAGAAAAAACATGACACATTTTTTAGAAGCCATATACACCTTCCCCTATTTTTCACTAGCAAGATTGAAAAGAAAGTAAAAATACATACATATACCACATAAATCGCTACAAATCCGGTACTAGAGTAAAGTAGAAACTACTAGTAGTAGTATGTCGTATCCTATCAAAAATAGTAAAATATTTGGTTGGGCATTTTGTTGGTGGGAATTGTCGAAAAGCCTCTCAAGATTAAGGAGACAAGATGAGGCCAACCCAAAGGACTGGAATCAGTGGCTAGAGTGAATCTGAGTTTTAATAAAACCTTTTAAATAAAGAGTGGCAAACTGGGAAAGTTTAGCTAGAGACAGACTAATAATAGTAGTTTTACAGAGAGCCATATCAGAGGCAGTTAGAGGCAGGGATAACAAGAATTTAGAAATAGATAGTCTAGATCGAAGAAGATTTGGTAAAATATAGAATTAGGAAACAGAAATATTAGTTCAGAAAAAATAAGGTGCAGTAAAAGGTATGGAAATATAATTATTAATATTAACAACAAGAAGACTTACTGGGGCCAGCAGCAGAGCTCTCGTTAGAGGGCGGCCCTGGTCCTGGCGTTCTCCAGCTGCTCCTGCTGACTCCAACCCCGTGTTCTTGCCCCAGGGTACTGATCATGTAAGATATATTTAAATTAAGAAAGAGACAAACATTGATGATTGGTGTGAAAATATTTTAAAAAACACTCCCAAAAACATTTTTGGAAACAACAATTGCAATAAAATTGACCTATCTAATCTGAACGACTGGTAGTATCGTGGAATTTGCGGACCGTCTTGTTATTATATTTATGAACACTAATCCAGTGTTCCATTCTGATCCCAGAATACTACGCCTAAGTACCACCTTACCTTGCCCACCTATTCAGATGGATCATTCACTAAGTCTGCATTTCTATATATTTTAGTCCTAAAAAATGCATAGATGGAGGACACATGCATAGAGTTTTGCATACACCAAATCGTTGGTTGGTTGATTGCTGCTGATGTTCTGCTAAGTCAATACTCCTTCACTAAACAAACTACAAAAGGTTCTACTAAGGACTGGAGTAAGCAGCACTCAACAGCACGTGACATGACGGAGGATGCGTCACGCAGACCTCTTAAAAATTACCAATTAATATTAAGTGACTAAACTACCTATCTACCACTATCTTAGTGAAAGGAGGACAAATCAAAGACTAGGGTCTCTCTAGCATTACCTAACTTAAATTCTCTAAAGTAAACTCCTACATATTCAGCCCAAGCGAGTGCAGAGTTGCAAACAACAAGTAAGATTAGTAGTGCCGAGCACTTGTGTGTAGAAGAATAACAATCATAGAGGTTTTTTAAACTTAATTTACCTGCAATGTAAGCATCAGCATTCTTGCTATTAGGAAAGAAATTATATTCACAAAAACAGTAACACAGTCTAGAGACCACACAATACTACTAGTATTAGCTACTCACCAAGCCCCACGACCTCGACACCTACCTGGCCCAGCAGGTCCTGCTCCTGGTCTAATATGTCTGACTACCGGTGGGTCAGCTGGTTATGGGTGCGCCAGACCAAGTGCAGCGAAACACTGACCGGCGCTACCTCGCCCACCGTCGGTGACACTCCTGGGTAGCGTACACAGAGCCAGACCTGACGCATGCTGCCAAGGTCAAGTGAGGTGGTGCTGCACACAAAAAAAAAAGGGTACCCACCTCCATCTCGCCGAAAAGGGACCGGGCTTGCACCCCTGCGGGCGCAGTCTGCCCTAAAGCATGCAGGTTTTTGGCACAGACGCATTGCCCTTGGAGCCGGTACCCTTTCCCTTAGGCATGGTCCTGAGGTGGGCGGGGGCGGAAAAGAAAATTTAGCAGGAAAAAATAAAGTATGGGGAAGAAGTAGGAGAATAAAGAAGAAAGTAATATAAAACAGTAGAAATGTTAAAAAAAACGCAGTCAAAGTAGAAATAAAATGCAACATATAGACTTAGGGACAGAGAGGGATAGATAATAAATAAAAAAGATCAGAAAAACATGGTAAAATATAAAGGATTGAAAATATTGGTGAGAGATTGGATAACAGGACCCAGAAACATGCAAAAGATAGCAAAACTAGATGGCCAGGCCCATTGGTGACCACGTGGTGAAGTTCACGCAATATTTCCACCAAACACGTCATCCGCGTTGCCAAATGTCAAAAACATCTCGCAAGCATACACGAGACAACGCAAGCTTCTGAAAACAAGCAACTCAGCTGCTCGCGTAGCTACGCGTAGCGTTGATGGAGCAAGGATTCTAAGGAAAGAAACTTGCTTGAATCAACCCCTCGCTAACAAGTACTAAGAAGAAAATAATAGAAACTTGAAAGAAAATGTAATGTACACACAACATTCATACAGGGGGGGAAGGCTTTCTGCTTGCTTAAATAACAAAGTATAATTTGCTGTGTAACTGAAATCTCACTTGAAACCGAAAATCACTTCATGCATGTGCGAACCTGTCCTGCATAAGTAACCACGTGATTAACCCATGTGAGAGGAAACTCTCACAAATGTGCAAAGAGTTGCTAACTACGGGTCATGAAGTAGCGCGTGCCTGGCATATGCTCGGAAGGATCTTAAAAGAAATTTTTCGCTACTAACGCTTCACTTAACAAAGAAAAAAATAACACAGGATAGAGTAGAAGTGGGTGGTAAACAGTGATAATCACATATTTGAGAAATTAACCTCTGTTTATGACTCTTTTATCAATAGTGTGTATTTGGGCCTGATGTGCTAAGCCGAAAAAAAAGATGGCTGGTGAGACGTAACGCAAGTTGAGTCTGCGCATTAGACTCCCGGAATGACCTGCTGACCGGGACATTGATCGACTGCCAAGTCCCAAGGACGTGTGCTTGTGAAAAGTTCCTCAACTAAAGAAATGATCTAAAATTTGTATCCATCTATTTCATGAATTCATGTGTAAGAATGTGTTCTAAAATGTTTTATAAATTAAGTGGGAAGAGTTTGCTAAACAAAGAATTAGTTAAGAATTTTGGGATGACCACATGAGGTGATAACAACTCCCATACCCCGGTCCAATCATAGTTCTTGATTCGCAGACATTTGCAACCTTTGAGGGTGGGACATGCACATTTAAAGGGTATCATTTGAGTGAGTTAAGATTTAGATAGAGAGAGCTGCTACGAAGAGTCGTTGATGCTGAGTGAGGAGTCGGCGAGAACTGCTACTGGGAAAAACAGACTTAGAAGATTCAATGCTTAAGACAGCCTGACTAGATTGAAGAATTGCAGAAGAATATCGAGGAGGGAGAGAGTGCAAGAGAGGGGAATGCTCTGGCGCGTAGAGTTCTAGAGAAGTGTAGTAAGTGAAAACCTATCCTGCACCTATTCTACAGTCTTTTTCTCCTGACTTTATCTGGTGACCTCCACTAACCCTTCTTGCCAGGGGTCGGGTTTCCCATTTCACTATTAGGCAAATAATATTTTGTCTTGAATTTAATATTTCATACTATGTCCTTCTGTCTCTTCATCTATCACTCCTATTGCGTTGAGATTGTTGAATGCATTTGTGTATGTTATTAGATAAATTAATTTTTTCTCTCCCATGAAAGTGGATGGAGTCTGCACTGTGAATCTGTACAAATGAGCGTACATTATTGATTTAATAATTAACATAAAATCTATTGAATCTTACTAGGAGTCTGTGGTCATTTTACCCCAGCAAAACAGTCAGGAAATTGCATTTGGCAATACAGCACGCACAACGAAATTCACGTCATTTATTTCTACATCAGTTGTATCATACAATAGACATAATAGATGACACGCACTGCAGTAGATGCTTGTCCCTTGCAAATTGTTTTGCATCCGTCCTTGGAGTGCCATGGAAAAAAGCGATATTGTGGATACATCTTTGATGTGGTGGGTTTGATGACGGGCATGCGATTGGAGTGCATCACCCTTACTATATTGCTGGTAGATGTCAAGGAGGTCCCTCTGGATAGCCAGAAGTTAATTTAACTGCTATTATTGCAACGGGTGGTGAAGGCTGGGGTTCCATGCAACCCTCTGAATGGAAGAGTGGCTTAAGTATGCAGTGTATTTCCAGAGCCAGCTACAGACATCCTAGGATTTAACAGTTGGTTTGATCACACCCTAAGTATACCAGGGGTCAGCTCAAGGATTATCTGCATCTGCTAATGCAGGATGAGACTCAGGCCCCTTTCCATGTGGTTGGATAACATATTTCCCCTGCTAGGAGGTGCTACGTTTTGGGAGATGACTGTAAAAGGCAGTTCCCAGGTTATTGGTGACTCCTTAAAGATGTGAGTGTTGGTCTGTTATTGCTTCTGAGAATTTGGTATGTTCTAGAAAACCCCCTTGTTCTTCCCTCCCTCTCTTTCAAACTAAACCGATTCACCTTTTGTATCTCTTCATTTCGTAAAATGTTATTGAAAGTAATTATTCAATATAAATATGTGGTAATGGATATGATATTAAGCCAATGGGTTTTCATGTGCAGTAGAATTGATAGCTGTACACTATATTGCTTTTGTTGTCATGCTCCTGTCCTACTGATATTTTCAATGTGTTCTGCATTGTATTCTCAATTTACAGACGTTTTAAAAAAAGCAACTTGCATTGTTTTGATCTAACCATTGCATTTTTTTACAGGTTGTTACTATTTCATTGCATTTTCTTTGTCTACTGTTATGTGTTTATCTGTGTTGCATTGTTTTCCTTAATTGAGCTAATAGCCAGTAGATGTTGCCAGCATAACCCTGTGCACACAATTACCCCGCAATCAAAGTACAATTTGAAATTATTTAAAACTCGAGAAAGTCAGACATTTACAAATGCCTTAAAAAGTTTCCTAACTCATCATGGAGTTACTGCTTGACCACATCCAAACTAAGTTCCCCACACAGGCTAGGAAGCAAGGGAAATACTGCCATGAGTGGCATGCACATACCAAGGAGTACGCATTCTTCTGGCCTGAGGGGGGACATTCAGTTCCAAAATAATAGAACACACAAGAATTCACATTCAGACCAAATATGTAGGTCAAGAAAAATTTGGAAGAATTGTGCTGTTAAACCCATGGCCCAACTTCAGGGCTGCCCCAACTTGCAAGCTACATGACTATAGGGCGAGCGACATTAAGGAAGAAGGTTTTAGTTTTTCAGGATCCGACAGCGAGGGTGAGAGTGCAGGGCGGATCCCACCAACCCATAGTGAAAACAGAGAAAATGTGCCAGAGGTCACCAAGGTGGACAAATACATGCTCACATCACTGTGTGCCCTGAACTGCACTGAGTAGGGTCCAATGGTTACGATATTAATAAGCCAGACACCATATCACTTTATGGTGGATACAGGGTCAGCAAGGTCATGATTCTGTGAAAGAGCAGACCTGTATCAAATATCACTGCCAAAATACAAGGAATCTATGGTTTGGTGCCTGAGGTTTCCCTCACAGAACTACTTGAGCTGGAGATAGAGAAGAATAGGATAAGATAACAATTGTATTATGTTTTTTCCCTGACCAGTATACTGGAACCAGATTTACTGTCCAAGCTAAGAATGTCCATCTAGTTCACTGAGAACTATCTACAGCTCTTCCCCTGGAACCTCCCTCCTAGAGCACAAGCCAGCAAAGTGCTCCAATGCCACATGGATGCCACACAGGATGATCCCAATCCATCCAAACCCCTTTAAGGGGGTACTCCTGGAATATAGAAGAAGCTTCTAGGGGCTAAGCAAATTAGCTCAACAGTGGGCAGGTCACGTACACCACCTCTTGGTAGAAACTGCCAAAAAGATGGCATGTAAGGTGCACAAGGAGCGGGAAGATCAAGACCATGACACACACATACCTACTGAATCTCCGAGGTTAGGTGCGGAGTGGGCTCAAGCCCATACGGACAAAGCATAGCAACCAGACTAGCAGCACCCCCAGGGGTACTTAGTTTAGCCTCCGTCACCACCCTGGTGCCTTCATGAGTGAGGAAGTGGGGCAGACGAGATGGACCCGTGCCTTGTGGTAGGTTCCCCGCACCAGAGCCCCCCTACCTGTTACCAAATATGGTACCCAGACAAGTGACCTCTATGGGAGATTTGGTATGCCTGACTAATGGACCGATACCCCAAGGAGGTTTACCAACCTGTCACATGGAAAGAATCCAGTGGCCTAAGGTGGGCAGGTCACCATTCATACCCACCACGAAGTGGCCCCCTTGGAAAGTCCAAGAACAGGGTGAGTCAGCCCTCAAGATGGCTGGGGTGGCAACAAGATTGCAAGGGGTATCTGGCTTGAATAAGACTCAATTACAGAACCCCAGAGCATTCCAACAGAGTACTAGGACCAGAGGGCATAGGACTAACTTTTGGCACCTGAACACTTATCCCAAGCAAAAAGGAATAATCCCAGAACAGCCCCACAGAAAACCCATCTACAAACCCAAGTCCAGAACAAGCAAAAATGGAGCCTACAATTACCCTAAGAGAAAACAGGCAACAGATGCCATACCACAGCACAGGCTTGGTGGTTGGTTGTGCACAAGGCATCAGCTGCAAGGAGCCCAGCCCAGCAAAGAGCAGTGCCTCAAGCCAGGCAGGGAGGGGTGACTGCATGGGTAGGCAATGCCCCTCCACAATTACAGAATGCAAGCACGCAGAGAGTTAAAAACCACCACCTCAACAAGACGTATCCTCTCCAAACTCATTCCAGATAAATTTCCTTATTTGCATTTGCGAACAACTGTTAGGACAGTGGTACAATATATCTATCTGGAATCTGCACTAGAGTTTGTCCTCCAGGTGCCTTCAAGGGTCTGGTCCTCTTTCTGCTATTGAACCCCTTGGGTGGGGTTGGCTGGCCACACCCCTGAAAGGAAAACAGTTTCACAAGAGGGCAAGCCAGCCCATCGCTGGTGCATAAAAACCCGGCCCCCTGGTCCACTTGTCCAAATCCAGCCTTGGACAATCTATGTAGGTCTCAACAGCCCCGGGATTTCCACCAAATGGAGGTCCCCTTACAGCTCCAAAATGAGGCAGACACTCCAATGTCGGGAGCCCGGTTTGACACAAACCTAGGACAAATATGTCCTCAAATATCTGAAGCAAGTAACCACATGGCACCCAGTCCATAGAGAGAATCCATCAAAGCCATGAGCATTACCCACATTGGGCCAATCCCGACAAGTCCTAACTGCACCCCTGACTCTCGCCGAAAGCATAGCAAATAAGCACAATACCAGTCACCCCCTGGCAGATCCACATAGGGGCCATAAACAACTCCAAGACTTTTCCAGTCTACTAAGTTAAAACAATATATGCCGTTACAATGCATCACAACTACCATTACAACACATAATTTTACCAAAGAAAGCCATCACAATGCATTTTTAAAAACTATCATTACAACAAATTCCATTACAACACACACCATTACAACACATACCATTAAAACGCATAATACTTTTTAAAGCAACAGTAGGCTAAGTGTTGGATTGTAATAATAATCTTTATTGCATGATTAATTAAAATCTTTGCAATTAGTCAATAAAAACAGGAAGGAGGAAAGTACATGAATAAAGCATTTTGGAAAGCAATTTAAAAAAACATTTAGAAAAGTCAAAAAGTGAAAAAAGAAGCCATGCGGCTAGTACAGTACTATACATTAGTGAAAAAGGACTTTCACGATCAATTGTGTCTTTGATATTCAAAGGAAAATAGTCTTGAAGAGCGGAAGCTAATCACGCTAAGTCAAATTCAGTTACTAACAGCTGGGCTTAGGCCCGTGTTGACTAATTTCATAAAGCGCACTAGCCTGCATGCTAGTTTGATGTCTTCTCCCTTAAAGCTCATCAGCAGAGCTTTTCTGCGAGTTCGCACAGGTCTTTGGTTCCAAAGCTGTGTTAGTAAGCTCTTTCGGGTACTGTCTAGAGCTTTGCAGCTACACAGCAGGTGCAGAACGTCGTCCTTAGCATTTTCCCAGATCCTACACTTAGAATTGCAGACCAGGTGCATCCAGGGGGGAAGATGTGCTTTAGATGGTATTACCCACATCCTCAAGCGCAAAAAGTCTTCCTTCGCCTTCCTTGAAAAGCCGGTGCTGAGGTATGGCTGTGGTGAGGCGCTGATGTAGCCTTGGATCACAAACCACCCATGGGACCTCTTGGTTAGTGCTGCTTTGTCCTCTTCCAAGGAAATTGTTTTCACAGATTTGTTGACAAAACGCTTGAAGCAATTGTGAGTACAACTCGAGTCCCAAAGATCTCTTAGCACAAGGGAATTTATGGCTGCTTGGAGGTAGACCATTGTAGGGGAGTGCTTGTTTATTTCCAATTCTTTCCAAAGATGGGCATTCAGAGAGTCTATTTCAGCGTTCTTTACTTCGTGCCAGCATTTTACATATGCTCCCTTGCGTGCAATTTGCTGCTTTTGTAGGCCAAACTCGAGTCTTAGCTGTGCTGGGGAGGTGTATGGAGGAAGCGCAAATAGTATTCGCAATGTTTTGCTGACCACATTGTCTAAGATGGTCTCATCCTTCCCTCTCATACATTCACTGCCATATGTAATTGACGGCAGCAATTTCACACGAAATATGTCTAGCAAGGGGATTAAATTTGGGCCCGCTATTTTGTTTTTGATGCTTTTTAATGCAATGGCCAATGAGTTTCCTCTGTTCCTTATTGATGTTTCTTGTTGCTTGAAGGAGCCATTTGAGTCAAAAATTATGCCCAGATACTTGTATTCTTGGACTATTTTCATTTTTTTGTCTTGGAGAGACCATTGGAAGACATGCTTTTTTGATTTTTGATTTAGTACCATCACCTTTGATTTTTCTGTGTTTACGCTTAGCCCTTTCTTTTCGGCAAATTTGCTCGTGGTGTTGCAGGCCTACTGGTGTTTGACTGATTAGTATCAGGTCGTCCGCGTATAGTAGGTTGGACAGCGTAAAACCCCCTAGCTTTGGGGCATGAGGGTTGCAGTTTTCCAGATCTTTGGAGAGGTCGGACATAAAAAGGTTGAACAGGGTCGATGCGAGAACGCACCCCTGTTTCAACCCTTTTGTAGTTGGTATTTCTTTTGACAGACAGTTGCCGGCCCCCAGCTTTACATGGATCCAGGTATCTGTATGTAGTAACATCAGAAGTTTCAGCAATTTGGGGTCAACTCCCCACCTTGAAAGTTTTGCCCACAGTGTAGGATAGTGTAGGGATAAAAATTACTATTCCCACTCCAGTGAGTGCAACAGTAGGAAAAGTGTTGGATAGTTTAGGGGTAAAAATTACTATTCACATGTACTCCAAAACCCATACCCCCTGAAACTAAAACAATCTCCAGTACTTACCTTATAATACGCTGTAATGGCATGCGTTGTAATGGTATGCGTTGTAATGGCTTGCATTGTAAAGGCAGTTGCATTGTAACAGTTGTATTGTAAAGGTAGGTTGTTGTAATGACTTTGTTGTAATGGATGTTACCCAAAATCATAAGAAAAGGTACAATAGAACGCGCAAAAAGAAGCCCAAACGCCCAAATGTAGCCCAGAACCCCTAAACCACCAAGAAAAAGATCATAAACTAAACACCCAATTCCATTAGGGAGAACCTCATCACACTCCACATGCAGACACCAGAGGGACATACATGTACCAATGGAAACATTGCTGTTATCCACAAAGCTCCTGAAATAATTCCCCATCCTCTTCCCTTCACATTGCATGACGTACATGCATGTTAAGAGGATACCCCATGCGCTGATCAAATGACACACATACCCACACATATATGTTTAATGGAAGCAGCCTGGAAAGTACTCTCCACTGCCATAGCGGGGGGAACAAAGAACTCACAAAATAAGCCTCCAATGACCTAACTCCACCATTCCCCAAAGTACTGCCACCTCCTTCTAGTACCCCACCTAAACATTTTGCACATAGTAAAGCTACAGAATATACGGATCACTGACATAATATCGAATACAAAATATAGGCATTTAAAATATCGACTTCAAAATATCGACTACCAAAATATCGAAGTCCTATCTACAAACAGGTAAGTACAAAAATATTGAATCAAAAATATCGTTTAACAATAATATAGTTAGTCAAAATATCCAATTTTTGTAAATGTCTTAAAAGTAATTTAAAATAAATGAAATATTAAAAATAATTAACTAAAACATACTTAAAAATACTTAAATACCCTTAAAATTATAAAATAAATATTTTAAGTAAAAAAAACAATTTTATTTTTTAAAACATAAATATATATATTCACATGATATTATTTCAAAAACACAATATTTTTAAGGTAGGAAAGCGTAGGGGTGAAAATTACTATTCCCATTCCAGTGAGTGCAACAGTAGTAAAAGAGTTGGATAGCGTAGGGTTAAAAATTACTATTCCCACTCCAGAGAGTGCAGCTGTAGGGAAAGCGTTGGATAGCGTACGGGTAAAAATTACTAATCCCACTCCAAAGAGTGCAACAGTAGTGAAAGCGTTGGATAGCGTAGGGGTAAAAATTACTATTCCCACTCCAATGAGTGCAACAGTAGGGAAAGCGTTGGATAGCGTAACGGTAAAAATTACTATTCCCACTCCAGAGAGTGCAACAGTAGGGAAAGCGTTGGATAGCGTTGGGGTAAAAATTACTATTCCCACTCCAAAGAGTGCAACAGTAGGGAAAGCGTTGGATAGCGTAGGGGTAAATATTACTATTCCCACTCCAGTGAGTGCAACAGTAGGGAAAGCGTTGGATAGCGTAGGGGTAAAAATTACTATTCCCACTCCAGTGAGTGCAACAGTAGGGAAAGCGTTGGATAGTGTATGAGTAAAAATTACTATTCCCACTCAGTGAGTGCAACAGTAGGGAAAGCGTTGGATAGCGTAGGGGTAAAAATTACTATTCCCACTCCAGTGAGTGCAACAGTAGAAAAAGTAAATACTTCATATATTATTTAAAAATATATATATATTAATATCTATAAAAAAATCTATTAAAAGTAATTACCAATTTAATATAATATAATAATGAATCAATTAAAAAGTCAAATTAAAATTAAATATTACAATTAGTTACCTATTAATACTAATTAATTACAAATTAACAATTAATTAATTAGCTATTATAAATTATTTAACAATTAATTCAAAATAAATAACATAATTATCAATTAATCAATTAAGTACAATTAATTACCAATTAAAATGTAATTATCTGCCAAATAAACATTAATTAACAATTAATTCAAAATAAATACAAATAAATCAATTAAATTATTTAATTAATTATAATTCATTTACTTCCCACCCTATTCCCCTAGAAACCCACAACACGATACAGAAAATAAATTAGTAAAATTAACATAATTATCAATTAATCAATTAAGTAAAATGAATTACCAATTAAAATGTCATTAATTACCAAATTAAAAATAATTAACAATTAATTGAAAATAAATACCAATAAATACATTTACATATTTAATTAATTATAATTAAATTAATTCCTACCCT
Source organism: Lissotriton helveticus (assembly GCF_964261635.1). Taxonomy (NCBI): domain Eukaryota; kingdom Metazoa; phylum Chordata; class Amphibia; order Caudata; family Salamandridae; genus Lissotriton; species Lissotriton helveticus. The sequence goes on along the minus strand of NC_136068.1, from coordinate 657,614,519 downwards.
ATTCCCCTATAAACCCACAACCCGCTACAGAATTAAATTACGCAAAAATTAAATAACATAAAATTAATTAATTAAAATAAATTATAACATAAATACACACTTTTCACACATATACTAACATAAAAAACACTATAGAAAATTCAATATTATTAAAAATTCGATAATTTTAATAACCTATATTATATACTTCGATATTTTGACTTTCTCTATTTTTAAAATTCGATATTACATTACTTACCTTAAAAACGATATTTTTGATGACTATATTCTGTCCATTCGATATTTTGTCTATCTATATTTTGAAGTCGATATTTGTGCAATTCGATATTTTCTACTCGATATTTTGTCTGTTTACCGAATATACCCCTAAAATGGAAGCACAGGAATTTCCCAAAAACTGTATAAGATATCTGTCTTTTCCAAGCTAACCGATGATGCACAGCTCTTACCCAATAGTGCTGCATTCAAGCTGCATGTGCACCATCATTAAAGCAGCCTACCTCCCCTTCAGCCAAAGCTTACAACAGGACTTCATGAGCCCCAATTGCTCAAGGACACAGACGGCAAGCTGCCTTCATGGACACTTTTTACCAACAGAATCATTTATGTACTGCACCAAGCCAAGACACCTTTAGGCACCCAGATGACAGATATCTTCCCTGGAGATGATCCTATGACCTACAAATGTTTCCAAAGTTATGTATTTATGCATTCTGTACACGCTATGTCGAGCCTGGGTGCTTTCACGCCCCTCCGAAACAAAAATCAACTTAGTTTCATGGAGCCTACCTGTACATTCTTACAGCGCTTGCATATGGACCTCTTCCACCTCACTTAAACTTACACTGACCTGAATGCTAGCATCCCACATGCACTACCCAGCACACTCCTACACAACACAAGGTATAAGCACCTGACCACCGTAGGCACCCAAACCACAAACCGGTTATGTCACATATGTTTGTTGATGCCCCATGCCATAGGCACAGAGAGACTCTACTTGTCCTAAGAGATAGCCCCCACAAAATCAAAATATCTTATTCACATGTACCTATCTAGGATTAGTCCCAAGATACAGCTCAATAGAGTAGAGCCCCATAGAGCAGTAGTGAAGATAACCTGGTATGAAACCAACCGCAAAACAATGTACCTTTTTACCAAACCTAGAAAAATTCAAACCAAGCTAGACATGATGCGCAGAAGGGGCACTATAGGAGAGGAGAATATTTGGCCCAAAGACATTGTTGTTAAATGGTTCTTAAAGGTAGCAAAACCATCACACCAAAGCACAAACAATTCAGCTTCCACCCCCATCTGTGGTTCCAGGGTGGTCCTTACCATTTTTAGGGCATTCTTTCTTAATGACAAACAGTCCCTCCCCTGATATATAATTCCAGTACAGGGCAATTTACCTTGATGACACTAGGAGAAATGGTTCTATGGGACGGGCAAACCGCTTGCCAAGAAACCTGGTATACCAAGCTAAATAGATACACATGATTGGAAGGGAAGGGGCCAGAACTAATTGTACAGAATTTTACATTCTTTGTGTTTCAGAGGCAGAGTAACAATCCTGCCTGGTCCCAGTGAAAATTGTGAAGCAATATTGCACTTCACAGACTTTCAATGGGGCACCTCCACATTGATGGATTACAACTGGAAATGCAGAGAATGTGCCTATGCACAGCCCATCCCCAGAGGGCAGGGCCTCTGTGCCCTCATGACCATACACACCCCAACCCTGGTCATCCCTGGAAAAGGTCTGTCTAAGCTGTTCTTACATTACATACAGAAGAAAACACTGTGTCACATCAGGCACAGAGAAGAAGAAGTGCTGACTATTTTGGCTGGCTTAATACATGGAGATTCTGGGAGAATTTAGACTTTTTTCTGACACTCAGGTGAATGCAGGAGTGTCCATACATTTCTTCATCATACAAATAAAGTAAAATGATCACTGGTTACAGAAAACCAGGTGGGAACTACTGAAGATGATTAACGACACTGAACTCAGCTGAAATTCTATCTAGGAAGATCTAAGAGCCATCTACCTCAAGGTGGTGCAACATCGGTATGTGTTGTACCTAATTACCGTGTTGGAGCTTGGGTGTGTATGAAGATTGGTGCTTCCTGTTGCATGTTTATTCCTGGAAATGATCTTGAAAACAAAACATTTGCTTTTGCCATCCAAGCACTGCAAGCTGAGGTGTCCCTGAGCAGGACTGGTTTCATATTTTTTTCCAGGCTCCCCTGGTGGGTGAACAAAGTGTGCATGTCACTGCTACCGGTTCTTATTTTTGAATGAATATTGTGTTGTTTCCTACAAGTGGGGATTTCCAACTGTGAAAACAAAGTCCACAAATTAGATAGTATTAAAAGAGCTATAGAAATTATAGCAGACACAACAGAAACACACCCAGCCTCGAATAATGTGACTGTCATGACATATGAGAGAAACGATGTAGTTGTAAACGCAACTGGGGGGGGTGTTAATATCAGTGAATGCGATAGCAATGTACACCATAATATAGGTACATGTAACAATGTCAATAAAAGTAAATACAACGTCAATGTACGCCATGAAAAACATACGCATGATAATGAGAATTTTGATAAATGCAATATCAATGACAGCCATGTTGTAAGTACACATAACAACAAACTCCTATCATTGCTGTCGAAATCACCCGAGATGACCTCCCCATCAACCCAGAGTCAGAGATATGTGGTCAGACAGGCCTTGTGACCCAAATCCAAGCCTACCGATTGCTAGGTCACAGGTGGCGTCACATTTAGCCTGAAGACAAATGCACGACCAGCTAAAACACAGATTATTCTCCCAGATAGGCAGCTACACCACAAAGAGGAGATTGATCCCAGTAAAACATGTTTGGCAAAAGGTGTGCATTCCCTAAATACCACAATGTCAGATGCCACATGTAGTTAGGAACACTCAGCCAATGAGAACACAGCACACACACCACATGCAATGATCACGTGATCCCATGCAAGGCATCTGGACACAAACACACTGGCCTACATTAAGTCTCCACAAGCCAAGTGCCACCTGTACCACCTAACAGTAGCGGTCGGGAGTAGGTGTTTCTGTAGGGCGGTGACATAGGCAGGGGGAGGGGCTGGGTGGGGGGTAGTAATGTATGGATTACGGAGTTTTACAGGTAAGTAAACATTTAAAATATTAAAACAAATTTTGTTGCGCGCAGTGCATCACATTTGGTGATGCAGTGCGCGCACATGAAATTTGTTTTATTTATTTAAATGTTTACTTACCTGTAAAACTCCGTAATCCATACATTACTACCCCCCATCCTGTCCCTCCCCCTGCCCACGTCACCGCCCTACAGAAACACCTACTGCCGACCGCTACTGCCACCTAATCAGATGGTTGAATTTATAGTTCATGACTAAGCCCGGATTTACATTCTCTATAAGAATGTGTAATCAGTTTATTGTACTTCAAGAACTGAACTGTACTTAATGCCATCCAAAACATCTGTACAGTGAGACACAACTCTGTTGCTCCTCTCCCACCTGCTGAATTTAATGAATTTTGTCAAGGTAAATTAATATCTGAGAAACAGTAATAACTATATAGAAACATAACTGCATAGAAAGCGTATACATGTATAAGGAGGATAATACATTGAGATATATATTTGTTTTGGATGAACTCTCATAATTTTCAAGTGCTGCTTTACTTGAAGCAAATGTGTTTGTGTTTTATAACTACGTTTTATCATATTTTAATGTTATCTTTTACTCAATATATCAATAGTGAACCACTTGTGGAAAAAATAGTTATGATAATATTTACATACTCTGATAGATAAATAAAACAGGGACCCATATGTATCTAATCAAAGAACATATGTGAAAACTATGCAATGGTCTATAAACATACATACATATATGTTTAGCCTTCAAAAATATATAAATTAATTAACCAATAATATTTATATATTTTAATAACCATAGTTAATATACATATTTGCACAAAGAAATACACATTGCTAGATACATACGTATAACTGATTTATTAATGTTTTTATACACAGGGATATGCTATAGATTAGTGTTTGAGTATAGTGGTTATGTAGGAAAAGAGAAAACTCTTGGGTAGTCTTCTGAAGACAAGATTGCTATACATGTATCTTATGTTTGAGGGTAAAAAAATAAATTGTTTGGCTTCTTGAACATAAAAAGATGTACCCCCCTATATTTTCATTCTTGTGTGGTGGGGTTTTAAGGTGAGGTGCCAATCTTGAGATGAGGTTCCTTTGTTGAGCGTATTTGGTGATTGTATTCCTTATGAAAAGCAGTCCTTTTCCATGTATTGCATAGCGGGTCATACAAAGCAGCTTGAAGATGGATATTCTGGCAACAAGTACATATGCAGGGCCCTCAAAACAGGAGAGATGTGGGCCTGTGGCTTTAAATATAGGCGTAGTCTAGCAGCAGAGTTCTGAAACTGTTGTAGTCTTATCATAGTTGATAAAGATGATCCATGGTGTAATCAAGTGTAGGCAGTACAAGAGAAATAGTAGCCTGGACCTTGTTTGGAAATCCCAGGTGCGGTAAGATGTGTCACAGAGTTTTTATAGTAATGAAGCTTGATCTTGCTAATTTGTCCACTTGCGCATTCACTGAGTCCATGGTAAATCCAAGGTTTCTTAATTCCTAGGATACTTTAGAAGGCAGACCCAGATCATCAGGCCACACGCAGAGTGGGTCATAATTTTTTCATATTGCCACATTTGAATATTCCAATTTTGGAAGCATTCAATTTGAGATGGCTCTATGTCATGCAATGATCAACGGCTCTGAGGCAACTAAAAATATGTGCCTATCACCTATCGCTCTCATGTGTCACAATCCCTTTCACACCTATTTATATCTCTGAAACTGGTCACCTGATCTCCAACACAGCAGTAGTGAGAATGTAAATAGAAAAGAAAATTCATCAATGGCCTAAAGCAGATAAGGCCCCGAGTATGGTGTACTAACACATCTGGACAATAAAGAATACATGGAAAAGGAGGAAATACAGCTCCAGACCTCCACCATTGCACAATGTCCATTGCCTTTACATACTATTTCCACTCCCACATTGGCCTGTCTGTAATCCTTACTTTCTGGACCATCCAGCAACAAACAAACAATATGAAAAATACACAAAGGAACACAAATAGAGGTTTCTGCAATCCCTCAAACATTATACAAAGTACTACACTTATCATGTTGGACAATATGACAACTAGGGATAAATAATGTTTCAAAAACGGAGAATACAAATTTAGATGGGATAATATTTTAGTTGTTAATGTTATTGCTGCCTTGTACAGAAGATGATAAACATCCATATGCTGAACTATATCACTAAATGAGGAGATAATGTACCTCTTCTAAAGGCTATTGACCTGAAAGATTGCTATATATTTCTTTGTAATGGATTAAGATCACAAGCTCCTCAGACATACCAGGGACGGAAAAACATATAAAACAAGTATTGGAAATGCCAACAGGTCTATCTGTTTATGAAAAATGAAGGCACATATGTATTGATCAGTGATTTCCTATGTTTGGCTGCCCAGACAGTTAACTAGGTGAATGTAAAAATGAGTTTAAGGATAGGTGAATGGAGCAAAGAATTTGAGGATGAATTGTTAACTATGTAAGTGACTTGGTGCCTAGATCGATGGATAAAAGAGAGCACAACGATGAGTACTCATCCAGTTGCCTCGTGTTAGAAATTTGGGCCACATATATCAAAAATCCATTCTGCATTCCTTAAGTAGCGATTTTTAGGTCATGCCTATTTGAGGAATGCAAAATGATATGTAAGAAAATAGCGATGACCTAATAGCCATTCCTAAATGTTCCCAATCACAATTAGGTCATCGCTATTAGGTAATACCTCTCCATTTGTTCTTATGGTCCCTAAGGCCCATATGTGCCACTGGTTTTGTATTACCAAATTTGTGATTAACTAATTGGTAATCACAAATTAGGTAATGCAAAACCAAATGTGCCTATGGGCATAAGGCCCCCCCCCCGGAGCACCCCACAAATAAATGTACACTTGTAAAGCGCACACAGGCCCCAGGGGAATGTGAGCGCTGTATAGCACTTTGAAAAATAGTTTTTTTTTAAATTGCACATGGCTACCATCGACAGTTTGTATTTAAAAAATGCTTGGTACATGTGCTCATCAGGACTACTGCTGCACGACGCAGTTGTGGTGCAAGCCTGCGTCACAGCCCTCACAGCACATCAGAAACCTTCAAAGTGGAAGGCACCCTTGACAGGTGCTTTGCACTGCTCCTCAGGACCACCACTGCTCGGTGCAATGCCCCCCAGCCAGGATTTAGGGTACATTTCTCAGATGGACTAACTTGATCTCCGTAGCTAGCTCGTTCTCCATCGTGGTTGGCCTCAACATGTGACTTTGTCCCATTATGGGATGGACAGATAACCACAGTTGAAGCTTTGTGTTTTTAAACACTATTTTTACCTAAGTCTTTAAAACTGCTTATCTCCTATTCTACCAGTTGGATTTATGTCATTTTGGTAGCATACAATTAATTACATTTTACTCTATTTCTCCATGTGGGATCCTCTAAGAGGGACTGCCCTGAAGCCATATTAAATACAAATATGGCTTTTGCTAAAATCCCATTGTCCTTCCGAAGGATCGCAACACAAACAAAAAATAAAGTAAATGGCAGGTATCACTGACTTTATAAAGTAAACCCCGGGGTGGGCCAGGGACAGAGGTAAAAATATATATTTTTATTTTGGGAGGGGTGTGCATAGGGTCTTCCTCCCAAGCGAGTTTTGACCCCGGGAAAGCCGATCCCCACAATCCACCAAATTTTCCCCATGGTATGCTATATTTACAAAATGGGAGAGGACAAGAGGTCACCCTGACTAAGAGTGCAAAGGCACCGGGAACCCTTTCTCCTGGGACTGATGCATATATTTGAAGGGAAAGAAGGCATGTGGCCTGCTCCATTTATGTGTGCCGGTGATCCCATTGTTGTAATCGAATCTAGGCCCCTAGTGTAATTCTCCCGATTCATGCCCTTATATAGGTATACTTTATCATATACTTATAGGCATAGAAATCAGTACCCTATTTGGTCTAAGCCACACAGCCCAAATACGGCATGGCTACTTCCACTAGGTTTCGAGAATTAACAACAATTTCTTGGAAAAACCCGCCTTCAGCAGCTAGGAACTTCCCCCTGCTTGAATATTAAGTTCTCCAAGAACTCCTGGCGTTTTCCAAGAATTTAGCCTTTGAGTGATGAGATTAAGTCCAAACATGCGTCAAACTCAGCACCTTCAAAGTATAAATATGCTCAGGTTTGCCCAGTAAAACACACGGTGGTTTGGAGCAGATCGATTGTCTACTTGCCCGACACCCTGCAAGTGCCGAAGGAAGCCGACCCTCCAGCTGACACACTGAGAGAGACGCTGTCTTTTCTCTTGCCGAGAAATCCAGCTCCAGTGTTTCCGGCTTACCCTTGCGGGTATCTGGGAAATCGAGTTCTGAGAGAGAGATACAAGACCTCCTTCATTCTAAAACCAAGGTACGGAGCTGATTAGACCTCTTAGATAATTCTTGGAATAGATTCCTGGCAGTGAACTACTAAACTTAGACTACTCCTCACTTACTTCTTCCCTAGTACTAGACTTAGTTTAGGTACACCGGGGTAGGCGTATTTTAGAAGCACCAGTTGAGTACTTCTAGTCATTATTTATTACTGTATGTATTTTATACATTTTATGTACTTTATGGCTTAGAAACCATATCATGCTTTTACAGTACTACTTTATAATACTGTTCGTATTATATGCAGTGTACTTTATAATCAGTATTACGATTGTAGCAGTTCATTTCCAATGCTTGAGAAAGAAGACTGTTCAATAAATACTTTTTATTGAAAACGCCCATCTCTCTATTTTCTCTGCATCTCTGGTGAAACAAAGTATGCACGATTGACTGAGTAAAATAGCTATCTATTGTTTCCGCGACTCTAGAGATTTGATATTTTATTCTTGGGAAACAAAGTTGTCATGTTTATGCGGTTGTCAGAAACTAATCCCTTCTTGTGAATTCGAGAACGTTTCTAGTGACTTCTGAGCTAGCTGGCACTCACTATTAAGTTTAATATATACGGTAGAGACCTAGTCGACTTCAGTCCTACGTCAAAACTACAGTTTATATTATTCCAATGCGCAGAGCCTATTGGGAATATAGGAACTACACTACACCATAACCAGAGGCAGTTTTCATGCCTGCAAGAGCACATGCAGGGAAAAAAAGGTGCAGTCCCATCTGGCAGGAGCTTTACAAATGCTCCTGATCCACTAAAGGAGATGCTATATGTTGTCAAAGGGAAAAACGCATTCTCATATGATTATGGTGCCCAGGACACCAGACACACCAAACTTAGGTTCTAAAAGTTAGGGGTAAACTGGCACAATTGATAGGGCCAGTAAATCCTTTCAGGGAGTCATTATAATTCATAGAATGATTAATAAAATAACTACGAGGTCTGAGCAACCATGCTCTACTAACAGAATACACATCATTATGTACTCTCACTGGCTTAGGGTGTGTTCGAACTGCAGTTGCCACCTGAGTAGTCAGAGAGCCTGTATCCCTACACTGAATGCACAAATGCATGCAAAACTGTTATCTTGACTGACTACTTGGTCTTAGCATCATGCTATCCTTGTGTGTGGGTAGAGCCTTGGAGCTATTCTTAAAAATGCAAGGTCCTGAACCTCATTTGCGGCCTGGAAGGGTGCACAAAGTTTGCCCTCAAAGCAAGTAACGGACTCCTGGCCATACCCAGGGTGAAACACATAAAATAGTGATGGCAGCTTATAGATTTTTTTTATCATTTATAGTGCCAGCACATTTTTTCTCTGTCAAGGTCAGAGTGGTGTAGTAAAACCTTTTGTATGCAGCTATCCGTTATTTCATCTCCAGAACTTTTCCGTTACATTATGTGCATGTTTAGTGCCTATATCTGCAGTGAGAGTATGGCACATGTATGATAGTAGGACTCTCTGTGTGGTCACAGTCTGAGCACTGGACCAGTACTATCTATATTAGATGGCTCCTGGTTTAGCATGGCAGACAATGGAAAGTATCTAACAATTCCCTAGACAGTGGCTGTGCATTGACTGCCTTCCTGTGACGGGAGGATGGAAAGGAATCCTAGGCACATTAAGATGGATAAAGGACTGGGTTCCGGCTTTCAAAGTGAGGAAGCTTTTGGTATGCCCTTGGATAATGCTTCAAGAAGGCTGTTTCAAAATAAAGGTTGTGGGAACAACTGAATCAATACCATTTACATTTTGTGCAACTTCATGTTACTATAATTACATATGGGATAAGATGTATTCAGACCCTTTATTATGACTCTATGATCACCACAGTGTTCTGAGGCAGCAATATGCTGGCAGGTCCACTGCGGCACCACCAAGCTTGTTACGAATTGCCTCTCCACCATCATTTCCATGGCTTTAAGCCCACCATGGAAGGGAAGGCGGTTAGACCCCCTATTTCCTCTGGAGCTGGGACTGCCTGCAGGGAGGCAGATGTTGTTCCACCCTGTATTTGTGCATCACCAAGTTCTTGCACAGAATGGACTGCACAAACCTGGTGCATTCCATGCCTTGCAGGAAAATACTGGTGTGGTCCCATCGCGCTGCCTTTCTAAGGCTCACATAGAGTGGCACCGCCAAAGTACAACAGCCCGACCTGGATTCCAGTCAGAATTTAGCAGGAGGTTTGACTACGATTTTGGCGGTGTTGCAGCAGAGCGCTGGAAAGGCTGCCCGCTGCAACACCGCCAAACTCATAATAAGGCCCTCATGCTGCAGGAAGCACTGCCATTGCCTTGCACATCTTAGAGTGGAGTATTACGATACCTGCGGTATACATTGGTGGCTTAATTTCACTATTATAGCCCATTTATCTAATAATGAATACAATACATGAGGGACAGACACAATATATTATGCTGTCGTCTTAGGTCCACAAATGCTCTCTGGGTAAAGTTGTAGACTTGCTTCTGTATGGATATTCCGAAGTATTTGGCAAATTACTGTTTTGTTTAATTCAGAGAAGATTCCAGTAGTAAAGCTACAAGTCTGTAGCTCTTGGAGATTTTCAAGAGTACTCACTTGATAACGGTCTCTGCACATGTGGCAATGTATGTGTGTACAATCAGCCAGTGGAAATGTGAAAGAACATGCTATTAGAACTGTTCTTTTTCAATATGGGCAACATTTTCCCCAAAGTAAAAGTTTCCTTTTGTTCCCTTTCAATCGTCTGAGGTGAGGTGCTCCCTTCATACCACATATTACAATTAGCATGCCCATGACTGGCGTGAATTTACACATGTTTCTGGGGTGGTAAACTTAGTGGCAATTATTGGTGAAGACCAATACACTTTCAAACGTAGGGGTGTCAAACAGGTTTTGCTGGCGAACCAACTCAAAAAGGACCACAAATCAGAGTATCTTTGTAAATGTATTCGCACACACATTCAATCACACTGGCGTTATTCATATGGTGGCAGACTCCATTTAGAAAGGCACAAACCAACCATTATTTATTTTATTAGGTAGGGATGGGATTTGCCCTACAAGTAATTATGTTTGTGCATGATACTTTTGAGAATGAACCAATTGTGTTATAGTGGAATGTCCCCTCATTCTAGTGCATTTAACAATAATTGTACCTGTTACATTTCGTCAATAAGTTAGCGTCCAAGTGGAGGCAGGGATTTACTTAACATGTAAATGAGATCTCTTGCAAGGGTGTTTGGTGAAAATAAATAACATCTTGTTCATTTGTTGTCCATTTCTAATAGTCTTTTCAGATATTTTCGATTTAGTACTTAAGCAGTTTTTTTTAGTTCATGTGTGTTAAGAAGGGTACACTTTGAAAAGTCAGAATGCATTGTTTCATATAAGCTGACTTTGGACTATTTAGGTGGCAATCACCTGAACTATTGGTCTTTTAAATGTGGACTAAAGAACAGAAAGTGCTACACCACCAATAAAAATGTTTTACCATTTCCAAGGTATTTTAAAAGAGAAGCAATGGATTACAAAAGCCCGGGAAAGTAAATATTTGCACAGGGTGTGATGCACCAGCAAGAGATATTATTTGCACTGGAATGCTTTCCAGAGGAGGACCAGGATTTCAGTTTTGAGACATGGATGTTGTAACTGTCACTGGAGAAAACAATGCCCCACAGAAAAATTGTCTTCAGGCTTAATATCCTAAGTAATATCATAAAAGGGAAACCAGTTATGGGAACTGGGGAGCAGTTCCTACAGAATCTTTGGTATACAAAGCATTTTTGGTGATTTTTAGGAATTAGCCTGCCTTTAGAACAATTGGAGACAATCGTAGTTATCAAATCATGCATTTTAGATTGCCTCGGGAGGTTCACATTGAACAGAAGCCAATCAAACGTTTTATTGGAAATACCAAATACGATCAATGCCAAAACAGAAAATGAGGCATTTCCCATAATACTCTGGAGACGATGAAACTGCCACTTACCATATTTTGTTTCAGAAAAGACAATGATTTGTTTATAACCATTTCTTCTAAGGCATTTATGGAAAATGTGAAAAGGGCATTATCAGGAGATTTACCCTGTCCCCAAGTTAAGTGTGCCAAGTCGCGGGTGAGCATGTACTGAGGAATAGAGAAAGGTTTGGAGTTAAATGTATTGATTTTAGGAGCGAATCATACAAAATGCTGCTGTTTCAGTATGACAATGTGTACAGTCAGAGACCACATTCCCCTATGGGTCAGAGTAGCAAATACAGCAATGACAGCTGTGACAGGAGATATTGGATTATTTTCTCGTGTGCAACAAGCAACATATGCAACACAAGTAACTAGCAGGACACTGACAGTTTTTCCATCAAGGGCTATGTGTTCAAAATAGCAGATGTCCGTAGCACAGGCTGGGAAGCATCGGTAGCGCCACTCTGCCTGCAGAGAGCAGACGAGAAGACAGCGCTCCAGCATCAAGAGAGGTGAGGCCAGGCTGCATTATAAGAGAGCGGTACAAAAGGGGGTGTTGATGGACGGAGCATCCGAATCAATGAAACACTCACACCCAGTCAAAAGATCTGGGTTTAATCCAGTCCATGGAAGACATGGCTTGGAAGTTCGGGCTGGACTGTTCCCATAAGGCACAGGGTCAGACTGATTTGCATATAGCCATGTCTGAAATGGGGTGGCTGAGTGGGCTAAAGAATGGTGATGGATTAAACCCAGATCAGTTGACTGGGGGTGAGTGTTTGATTTGCTCAAACGCTCCGTCCATCATCCCCTTTTGTATCGCATTATAAGAGAGGTCACAGACTCAGGGCCGTAATAACAATGGGAGGGAGGAGAAGAGAAGAGAGATATACGAGAAGGGGTGCGAGGGATGGAACAGTACGGGATATGTGTGTTAGTTCACAGTGAGAAATCAACACCCCCCTTGGGCCCCTCGGAGAGGACCTGCAGATCGTGTGTGAGCACATCCCATTTCAATGCCATGGGAACCCTGTGCAGCCCTTTGACCTTCTCCCTGCGGGGTGCCACCCATTGGACCCTGCTTCACTACAATATTGCTGCATACCAATATAACAAGCCCAGAAGGCAAGTAGCCTTCCAGTTCATGGCTAAAGTTCTCTTGCTTATAATCAGGGCTAAGTCAATAAACTGACTAGTGGCATCTCCCTTCTTCCTTCGCCCATACAGCCCCAACAGGCTCACCTCTATAGTGTATGGGTCCCCCTTCCCATGACTGTCAGCAAGGCATGTACAACCACCCCCCACAGTAACGGAGCCTCCAGGCAGTTCCAAAACATATGCACCATATCCTCAGCATCCGATCCATACGTAGGGCATGTGAACCCAGTCCCATATACCTACTGTATTTGCGCAGGCATAAAGCACGCTCTGTGTAAAATGCTGTGTTGAATGTATTAGAATTTTGCGTTACAGGAACGTCTGCATGGATATATGAGCAGCCCCTCCCACTCTTTCTGCCTGAGTTTGCATCCATTATATAATTCCCTGTGCTACCTAGTGGAATGCATCAACTCCAGCAGGGCAGAGGCTATCACATGAATGAACTACGTAATAAGATGTCTACGATCCCTCATTAAGTGGAAAGCATGTAATATTGGATGAGTGTCCGGCTCAGTGCTATACCAGAGCTGTTAAAGTTCAGCCATCAGTGTTCTGTGTGCTATGAAATGACTCACAGGCAGGCCACAATCTTCGCAGAGTTGTTCCATTGGCAGGAGAGCACCATCCCAGAACAGGGTGCCCTGAGTTTCCACCTCCTCTCTTTTCCGAATCTCCACGTCCTCCCTCCCATGGAGTTCCCTGAATGGTCGAAGGGATCCAACACAGACAGTGCTTAATTTGTGCCAGTGCTTTCCGGTGCTAAACACCGGCACTTACTTGACAGGGCCGGGGCTTTTGAATTTATATCCCCTGTGAATGGCCCAGTAATTATTAAAAATAAATATACCTACCTGTCCCTTCCACCTCCTTTTGCTCGGATGCATGTCTGTCTGCCTCGCATTTCTTCAGAGGATGGCACAGCTCCAGGCATGATTACTGCATCACGTTAGTGATGTCAGTAGTTTACGCATGCCAGTCAAGGAGCATGTTGTTCGAATTGGTTACTTATTATGGTTGAGGGAGGGCTGATGGGTGAGCTGGGGGCAAGGCACTGATGAATGATTGGTCCTGGAAAGTTGAGGTCTCAGCCAGACAACAAAGTTAATGCAATGTTCTTTGCGGAATTTCAGGTAGCTGCTTACCATTTTACCAGCTCGCACAATGCACGCACAAAACTGAATCCAGTAGAAGCAGGACAGAAATGATTAATTTTCACTTGTCTTTTGTATACTGATGCTCGTGGCCTGGGCCCACTGTCAGAGCCTTGTATGCGCGGGCATTGATCTCGTTTGAATGTGGCGAATGGTAGCATTAAAAATAAACACAACTCCTTCTTAGGAGTCTTGGGGATTTTTATGTTCTTTTCTTTCTTCTCTGTGGATTCATGATGTGCTGTGTTGCACCATCATAGTTTAAAAGCACGCGATGCCAAAGTCTACATATTCAGATATCTGCCGTTCTCTGCATTTTTTTCTGTTTGGGATCCATTGTGTTTCGGTGCCTATGGCCGGGTATGTGTTTGTTTTCAGTTGACATTTTGGCTTGAATTTGCATTTGACTGAGTGGGCGATTGTGTGTATTTTGTTTGTGACTTCCTGCGTCACACGTGTTTGTGTGTTATCTATGGTGCATGCACTGATGTGAGAGTTCTTTGTTGTGTATGTTTCTGTGGTTTTTCCTACGTGCATGCGTTTCTGGGGGTGTTTGTGATTGCATGTATTGGTGTTTATATGTGCTCGTATTTCCAGCTATCGCTCTTTTGAATGCTCCGGGAGTTTGTTTACCCTTTTGTCCCTGTGCATGCGAAAGAGAAACAAATATTGTTTCTATTCGAAAAGTGTGATTAGTCCATTTACGTCCCATGCATGGTGTGTAAGAATATTTGAAATTGTGTGTTTCTGAACCCCTGTGTGAGTCAGGTCGCAGCTGTGTAAGAATCTAAATTTGTGTGTGTTGTGTTAGAAACAAAGCCTACACATTTATTTGGAGTGTTTCAAGGTCAAATTGGTTAGTGATGCATATTAAGGAGAGAAATAAAACTAGCTAGTGGTTACAAAAAAACCACTCCTGTCACTTCCCGTTTATTGCTGAAAGCCTGAAACAGGGTGCTTAAGCCAAAAAAAAAATATGACTGAAATGCGTCTCTACTGAAGCGAATGAATGGCAACAGTAAAGTACCTAAGTCCTATGCTAAGAAGAGCGTTGTCGCCCGCTCCCTGCACCCGGCCCTCCAGGTCGGTGTCAGGAGAGAACTGTGAAAGTGACAAATTTTGGAAAGATGGGACCAGGCTGTCTCTTACAAGTGCTTGGAATGATAGATGCATATACTCAGCATAGAAGCAGTTGTTTGGTTTAGCGCTGCGAGGCCATACTGCAAGGATACAGGCATGCTGCAAGAGATTTTGGTTTTAAAAGCAGGGAAATCAACAGTAAAAACCAGCCCCCACCTGTCTGGCACTGTCTGATTGCCCTATAGGCCACTGTCCGACCCTGCTATCAACCACCCAAATCGAGCTATTCTGAGCTATATTCAAGGGAAGTACCATATAGTCTCCGCCACTATGGGCTTGAGTTGTGTTGTGTTTTCCATCTTTCCTCCACAAGGCTCTTCCATGTGCAATGCGCATAAACATCAGAAAAATCCAAATGGTTGCGCGCCTTGTTGCACACTCAAGCCCCTGTTTATTTATTTATTTAATCGTTTCAAACAGCGTCATGTCACCATGAGGTATTCAAGCGCTTTACATAGTAAAGATCACTATTCATGAAAATGTCAAGATGGAGTGGGAGACGAGAGGATGAAAAGCTAATTCAGTTGCCCTGAACTGCAAATAAAGTGTCCCAAACCAGGTTTAGATTCCGAACACTGGAGAAAATGGTCTGTTCATGACTTGAATGGGATGATCCTAGTCAGTTCTGAACCTGTAATGAACATGGAGCCATTCCTGATCCCGTTATGATGGAACTGTCGAAGAACGAGGCTCATAGAAATACATTGTAAAGAAGTAGGTCTTTAAACCTTTTCCGAACTATAAAATGTTGGCGAGTTAGTGAATTCCAGATGCTAGAGGTTGAATCAGAAAAGGATTGTTTCAGGGCTTGGCAAGATCCAAGTTTCAATTTTGACAGGATTTGAGAATTCTTATTTCTTGATCGTCTTACACTGATGAACCGAAAATTATCATAAAGAGCTATACTTACCAATAGCCCAATACCATTTACCAAATAAGCAGTCAGTCGGCAGTGAAGAAGGTTCAACCGTTTATTCGAATTAAGTACTCTATATAGAGTAGCCTCTCTCTCATCCTCACCCCTCGAGGTGCGTGGAGAAGAGTGAAGACTTACATTCAAAGCAAGTCATATATACCTTGCGTACAATACATGAAATCCCCGTACATGGAAAAGTACCCCCTTGGCTCCTAGACAGAAAGGAAAGACCATATAAGGCGCACTTGATTAGCTCGGAACTGAACGTTTAGCTATTACGGGGGTAGGTCAGGAGAGGTGACTCCCTTTCGTCTTGGTGCTTTGGGAGTACAGGCACGGCGCCTGCAAAAATGCGCTTATCACGCCTGAAGCCAGATGCGACCTTGGGTTACCAGGACATCAGAAGAATAGCGTGCATTCAGCTGCCCTCTATAATGCAACTCCTCTGCTTAAGACATACACGTGAATACTGCTTGTACAGAACGGACTCGAGGGGAGGATGAACAAAGATGGCGTTTGTCTAGTCAAGGCCCGGTTCTTACTTAATAATCCAAGGCCTTTATATAAACCGAATAACGTTAAATACATTATGTTAGATACATAGATACACGTTAGATACATTATGCTAATCTATACTAATATTATAAAGAGAGAGCCCAAACCTTTGAGGTGGGTAATCTCAGGAACCACAGCACCAATCACAACACCCAATGCAGCATTGGAAAGGGCAGTTGCAGCAGAAGGACATAGGCTATACAGATGCCCACCATATACATTTGAAAGGTAAAAGAACCTTACCAGCACAGTAGTCCCTTGTGGGCGTGGGCGGGGCGCGGAATGACAACAAAAAAAAGCGTTCCTTAAACGTGTGCGTTGTGCTGGGGGCATGTGCTGGAGGCGAATGGGCACGGCAATTGCAATTGTGCGGCAGCAAGGGGTGTGGCCAATGGGCGCGACAACCGGCAACAATCACGTGGCACATTCCCCCCAAAAAAGCATGCCTTGAGGGCGTGTGGAAAACAAATGTGTGCCGTGGGCGTGGCCAAGGCCAATGGGTGCGGCAATTGCGTGGGAGCAAGGGGCGTGGCAGGGGGCAGACACGACTGATCGTGCCTGCTGGGACAATACCTGCACAGTATCCCACGCGCTGTCAGCCAGTCAACTCTCTGCATAAACGAATTGACACCAGGCGCACAACATCAACCAGGGCTGGAGCTGGGCTCAGGCGGTGGATGACGCGACTAAGCACGCATGCTGGGACACTAACCTTTGAACTGACTGCACTTTCCCACACGCGCAGCATCTTCAGCGGGCGCTGTCACCCACTCAACTCTCTGCATCAACGACTTTACACCACAAGCACAACATCAAACAAAACTGGAGCCGGGCCTCAAGCGGGGGATGACGCGATTCAGCGTGCCTGCGGGGAAACGAAATTTACAACTGAATGCACTTTCACACACGCTTACCTACGGAAGTGGAGTACATACACACTAGAGACATCTGCTAATACTTCTTACTCCGAGGTACACACAGTATCTGCACAAACATGCCTAACTATTGTGAAACTTCATGCTAAAAATGTTCTCTACCGCAAGATTTTAAAATAAATTTCCCTTGCCCATTACACACATTCTATTTCATACCCGGACAATGTCGGGACGGGCTGCTAGTAATACATATAAAATCAGATTTTTATCCCTCAGAACAGCCCTTTTAGCATGATGTAGCTAACAATACTAGGAACCCTAATCAGTAAACACCCCCTCGTCAATCAGCATCAAGTCCTTTATCTCTTGCTGAACTAACTGAGTCTCAGTTTTTACAGAGGAAGAGTTTGAAATTGAGGAGGTAAGTTTTGTGGCACAATAGGAACAACATGCGGGCCCACAATGCAGACAAAGGCAACAGGAAAATATAATGCCTATTATGCCCGCTAAAATCATTAGCATTTTCCATCCCCACGAGGATAAGAGATCCCAGAACCACCCAGACAGGGACCAGGTACCAGTGTCAACATGAACTTCAGAAGCCAAACGATGCAACTTCTGTATAGCTAAATGAACAGAGGGGCGGAGTCAGGTATGTATACGCAGCAGGAGCTACCGATCACGCGGCATGCTCCTCCTCGATCTGCCAGGATGACATCTAAAACCATCCGATTTTGAAGCATGACAAGTCTCTTAGCCTGAAGCTCAACAGTCAGATTGGTTAATATACCTGCAGTGGTATTAACCACACTTTAACCGTCTCACTTCCTTGCTAGTCAGGATAGGTCCCCAAATGGGAAATACTACTTTTGCTATGTCAATGAAATGCTGTCCTGGAGTATCAGTCTGGTCAGTGCTGCCAGTATCTAACTCTCTTTTCATTCGGTTATCAATCAAGCTCCGTTTGTTTAGCTGATGATCTTTGTGATAACTAGATGGAGCTATATACACTGGGGGAAATAGGAAAGACAGATAACAATGTCCCGCCCATACTCAGGGAAGCCACGTATAAGCATTCTCTCCACATAAAAAATATACATTAGGAGGGGTTATTAATGGTGGGCTACTATTAGTATGCAGTCGATAGGTGTGGTTGCATCTGCTATCTCCTACTTGGACATGGCCTATTCCTTGAACACAAAAAAAGCGGTACTATTTAAAAAGGTACAGGAATCGCTTTGTCCTCCATAATATTTCGCTCCTGAAAGTGCTTGAAATACTGAATAAAATTAAACTCTTCAAAGTCTAACATTTCATTTTTTAACCAAGTGACATTTACATTTTCTGTGTATTCATTCATACAAGCAGTAGGATCCAATGACCCTTCTCCTTCATTCCCTAGAGGGTCAAACCCTTGATGCTGTTCTATATAGGCCAATATGGCCTCATAATCTTTTTCTGAGTATCGCTTAGGATCTACTGTATAATGCAGGTACATCATGGATAACAGTTTGAACCAGGCCTCACAGCTCCCTAAATATGACAATGGCAAAGAAATGAACAAATCATGTCGGTGCATTACAGACGGCAATAGACCACAAACCCAACAATTAGTAGTATTCGGAGCATTATGCGTTTGATGGAGCATTTCAATAAAAACATTCTTGCTATAAGTCTTGCGATGTCTTTCTTTGTGTGGTGCCAAGTATAAAATAGATGCTCTGGGGGCAGAGTCATTGTTCCCAGTACTTGGGGCATAGGATAATAGAATTCTAGATAGACAAATACCCCCATCAATAAAGCTAGTAAGATTGTAATCGTTATTACAAAAGCTACTTTCACACGTACAGTCCAACTAGAAAAAACAGGTACATACATAGGATAATAACGGGTTTGCACGTGGGCGTTCCTCCTCAGGGACAAAACGAGCAAAGGGATACATTCTAGCTAAAAATCCAAACAACTAAACTCGGGAGACGCAGTCCAATCTGCCAGAGGGTTTCTTCGTTCCTGTGTCCTTCTAGAGCCTCACAGGCAGGCTCCTATCGTTCATCAAAAGAAACTCCACATAACTTTCAGATGGTGTCCAGGACCCTCTGGCAGTGGCTGGAGTACTGCTGATACCTGTTGATGAGTGGAACACACATTTTTAGTCAAAGCATACAGGTAATCCGTCATCATAGGATAATCAATGTCACAAAACTATTTAGGTCTTGGAACGCCCCAGACATTGGCTGGTCACCCAAAAACGACCTCGTAAGGTGATAGGCCAGCCCGAGAATGTGGTGTTACTCGTAAGGACATTAAAGCTAAGGGCAAAGCGTCAGGCCACCTTAGTCCGGTACTCTCTTGGAGTTTTGCTAATTTTAACGTCAAAGTTCCATTATATTTTTCAACCAGTCCTGCAGACAGGGGATATCTAGCTGCATGAAACTTTTGTTTAATCTGTAAGCCATTGCAAACATGTCGGACTTTTTCTGCATTAAAGTGTACCCCGTTATCTGTCCAGATCACCGAGGTAATCCGTAGCGGGGCAAGAACTCCTTTATCAGGGCTTTTACCGTTGCTAAGGCTGTGTTTTTTTTTGTCGGATAGGCTTCCACCCACTTGCTAAAAGCAAATACCACAACCAAAACATACTTTAAATTGTTCACTCTTTCTAACTGGATATAATCCATTTGGAGTACTTCAGAAGGTAAAGATGGTGGTGCAAAGTTCCCACTCAGGACTGCCTGCTTTCCCCCTGGGTTATGTTGCAAACATATCATGCAGTATTTGACCAAATGGGCAGCAGTTTTAGGAATATTGGGATTGCTCCATACAGGGTCTAATAGTGCACAAATGCCTTTTGCTCCAATATGTGCCGTGCCATGCGCCATAGTCACTACTACGTATACTAATGCATTGGGCAGCAACCACCTTTGTTTCTCTGTCAAATCACCCCAACAACTATTCTCATCCAACCTACCTACTTCTTGTTCCCATCGTGCTAACTCAGCAGGTGTGGCTTCGTTCTGTAATTCTCGGGCACTCTATATAGTGTTATCAAACATTGTAGACTCTGCAACCCATCTGGCAGAAGTAATGGGGAACATCGAAAACATTTTAGATTTTGCAGTTTCTTTTGCTGTTTGATCGGCAAATGCATTTCCCTCACCTGGCATGTCTATTATTTTCTTATGAGCACTACATTTGATTATTGGCACTTGTTCAGGCAAGGTCAAGGCATTCAATAATCTTATAATCAAGGGACCATGTTGTATTCTCTGACCATGGGAGGTGAGAGATCCTCTTTCTTTCCAAAGTCGTCCAAAACTATGGGCCACGCCAAAGGCGTACTGACTGTCTGTATAGATATTTACTCTCAACCCTTCACTTAATTCACATGCTCGTGACAGAGCAATTAGCTCAGCTGCCTGCGTTGATTGATAGGACACTCAGGAGGTTTCTCCCACAGATCGGAGAATGGTAACTGCATACACAGCTGTTGTTGTGCCATCTGGTAACTTAAAGCAAGAGCCATCCACATACAACTCCCCTTGGGGGTCAGATAAAGGAGTGTCTGTGAGGTCTACTCGTCCCTACGTTTCTTCTTCAGTCCGAAATATACAATCATGGACATCGTACTTTTGGTCGTCCGAAGGTAAGGGTAGTAACGTGGCAGGGTTCAGAGTGGCACATCGTTTGCTAGTGATATGGGGAGCAAATAAGGTCAATTCATAGCCAGTCAATCGTGCACTTGTGAGGTGCTGGGTTTTTGTTCTGTTTAACAATATATCCACAGCATGCGGTACCATTACTGTGAGGTCAGTGTTCAAAACGAGCCCCTCTGACTGTCGAATGGCAACTGCTACTGCCGCAGTTGCCCTCAAACAGCTAGGAAGGGCTCTGGCGACATTATCCAATACCACCGAAAAGTACGCACGAGGTCTTTGCTTACCACCAAATCCTTGTGTTAACACAGAAAGCGAACAACCATCTACCTCGTGCACATATAGTACAAAAGGATTTCGGTAGTCAGGAGTACCTAAGACAGGTGCCGAACAAAGTGCAGAATTTAAAGAGTTAAAAGAGTCCTGACATTCATCAGTCCAGGGTAAAGGTTCATGCACATCTTTAGTAGTCAAATGTAACAAAGGTTTAGCTAGAAGAGAAGAATTAGGAATCCACTGGCAACAGTAAGAGGTTATGCCAAAAAAAGCACGAACATCACGCTAAGTACAGGGTACAGACATATTAGAAATGGTAGCTATACGCTCAGGGGTCAATCTCCTCCTCTCTTTCGACAGTAGATGACAGAGACTATTGAAATTTGGAAAGGGATACTTTATTTCCATTTGCTGCCAAATAGGTCAACAATTTAACAGTGGCGGGTTTACAACCTTCCTCAGTGTCGGATGCCACCAAGAGATCATCTACATATTGAAGGAGCACATTCCCTGGAGGCAATATCAATTCCTCTAGTACAGCTTTCAAAGCCTGGCTATAAATGCTGGGACTCTCGGTGTACCCCTGGGGAGCGCGGCAAAATCTAAAGCTGCGTCTAGATATGAGAAGTCGAAAATATGCCGGCTATCGGGGTGAATTGGGATACTAAAGAAGGCATTTACAGAAAAATATTTAACGGTGGGAGGAATCATATTAAGAATTGTAGTAATGTCTGGGACCACAGGATACTGAGGTACCACTATTTTATTAACCTCTCGCAAGTCAATTACAAATTGGTAAGTGTCTTTGTAATCGGGGTCACCATCGAGGGGGGCCTTCTTCAAAATCGGTAAAATTGGACTATTGCAAATATTTGCCGCTGTCTCCTCCACTACTCCCTTCTTTATGAGGTCATGAATGATATCAAGCAAAGCCTGCTCGCCATCCGGAGAAATTTTATATTGCGGTATATGCGGTAAATGAACATCAGGTTTCAGAGTAATGGAGACGGGCGGAATTTTTAACAAACCCACATCAGTGTCTCCAGTTGCCCATAAAGTCGGGGGAATATGTTTCAAATTCTGGGGGAAGAGGTTAATTTTTAGCAAAACATTGCAAAGTACGCTTAGCAGGGGATTGCATTGTCACATAAACACCATCAGGAGAACAGTAAATTTGTGCATGCAACTTCTTGAGTATGTCTAATCCCAACACATTTTCACCACAGTGCGAGGTAAGCAAGAACGGAGAGTCTACAGTAATTGGACCAATCGTAAATGGAAGTGGTTTAGAAATGGGGCTTAACACTGGGATTCCAGAGAATCCCACGGAAACATTATTTTGCCCAGACAGAGCAGCCCCTGGAACCAGTGAACGAGCAATAGAACTATTCATTGCACCCGTGTCCACTAGAAACTTTTCAGACATCCCCATCAATTGCCCGTTCACATAAGGCCCTTGCTGATCAACGGGTACTGATACCTGGCCCCCCCTATGTCCGTGGCTATCCTATGCGTATCCATACCACTCTGATCCTTCAGACTGATAGTCCTCGTTGTAATACTGTCTCCCCTGGGGGTTGTCAAAATAATTATTTTCCGACTCACCGTTCGATGAGTCCCTATGTCGCATATTATTCCGGTCTACACCACCTCGTCCCCTTCCTCTCCCTCTCGCTGGCCAACTTCTGGCCAGTAAAAAGGGACACTGAGCCCGCCAATGTCCTTCCTGTTTACAATAAGAACATTGTTATTCCTAATTCTGGAACGGGACCTTCTCCACCTCCTCGGCCAGCCCCCGCCCTTCTTGGGAACAAAGCCCTACCGCTTCTTCCACTGCTCTGCCCTCTAATAACCTGTTGCAGTAATACCCAGGTTTTAAGATCCTTAACTTTCTTATCCGTCTTGTCCTTACTCTCATTTTCTCTATGTTCGTAATACTGGGCCATGCTTAGTATAACTGAAGGAGTGGAAGTGGTCCAAGTACTCTCAGCCGCCTGTAACCGCCCCGAGATCTCAGGCAGTAAATTAGTGACAAATCTGTTAACAAACAACCGTATACCACCCTCCACTGATAAGTCTTGTCCACTAAAGCCAATGAATACCTCTTCAAACCGTGTGAAGAAATCTGACACACTTTCCTCCTTTTTCTGTTTACATGCCGTCAATTTATCCCAATCTACTTTGCGAGGCGGGATCAAAGTGTGCATATAAGTGATAATCCGCCCTGGTATAGCCAATATTTCTGCTCTAGGTTTATTTCCGGGTTTCCGATCCTTGTCCCATCCCTTAAATTGTTCCCATGTTCTGCCTAATTCTGCAACATGATCCTGGTCATGCACCTGTCGCCATATGTCTACAAGGACCAGAAGGCCAAAAAATAACTCAATGTCAGCCAGGGTCATGACGGCTGAAGCGGCTGCCTCAGTAAGTTCTTTATAATATGCCGTAGGGTTTTTTCGAGGATCAGGGAGTTGTGACTGCAAAGACAGTACCTCACTCCTCTTCCAAGGGGTGTAAACCCACTGCTCCTGAAACCATGATTCCACACAGGCTCAGGTTATCTGGTTCTGATCATCCCTCTATTCCGGTATTTCAGGATGATATATAGGGTGTACCTCCCTCATTGGGTGTTGTGCATCCTATTCTGGACACTTCCTGTGCATCCACTCTCTGTATCGTACTAGAGTATCGACATTCCTAAACACATCTTCTAGTCCTAGCTCGAATCTGTGTGTCCTATCTGAAATATCATATATTACCTGAGGGGCCCTTCCGTCAGCAAAACATTGTTCCCATGAAGAGATCAACCGGGCATCCATATGTTCCAACGCTAATTGCTGCATAACTGGTAGTAGCCTTTCACAGTACTCCATATGTCTGTTACTGTATAAATATAATTCCGCATCCATTGGGATTCCTGATCTATAATCATTTGTTTTTCCTGGGTCCCTACAGATGATCGCGTAAACAACCGTCGGGAACTCATGTCACCTGCAGGGTGAAGGGGAGTAGTATCCACTAGAGTGGGGGGTTCTCCCGCAGATTGCGACACCCAGGCCACCATTTGCGGGTCAAAATCACTGGTGATAATTTAGAATCAGACGATAAATCAGGCATTAGGGTGCTCAATCCCAAAGCAGGCGGAGGAGCGGCAGATAGTGGCCCCGAAGGGGCAGAAGATGACGCCGCTATGGGTGCCGTGCTCACAAGGGCCAAAACCCCTGTTACTGGGACCGCCAGATAAATTCGCTGTGGGGCATAAGGAGGAGGTGGACGTATATCTAACAAATCTTCAATTTCTTCTTCAGGTTCAGTCCTAGTCACATCGCTTTTATCCGTTTGTAACCTGAATTGTCTATCTGTATGCTCAATATTTTTCTCTAGTCGCTCCTTGTCATAAGCCACGGCCTTTTGAGTAATAGTTTGACCCCCTCTTATTCTATTCAACTTTTCCTCCCTCATCCATCTCCGCTTCACTTCCTTCTGCCAAAGATTTAAGGAATCAAACATGGTCTGTCAACTTTTTTTGGCAAACAACCGGTCTTGCAAATAATGTATTTTCTTCTCATTAAAAGACCCCGTTAGAGGCCATTGTAATTCTGCATTGTTTTTGGTATATTTATGCCACAAGGTATTAAACAATATCAGGGAGATACCATGTTTAACATACAAATCAAAACTTGGGCTGCCCTCCGGTGGAGCAGGTTGTCTTTCATCCAATCGTCCATTCTTCTGACGACAGCAACATCTAAAACATAGTTTGTTAAAACACTGCATTTTTTCTTTTTACCAATTCGCTTATTTTCAGATAAACAATCTTACTGACATGGCCATGTCCAAACATCCATACGTTCAGGTACTCTTTTTCATTCTTTCTTTACTAAACTTTCTCATTACTAATACCACAGCTGGGTTTGCTCTCCTCTTTTTTTTCTTTCTTTTCAATATAAAACAACCAAATGCAAAAACAGGCGTCTTTTCAAGTTCCAAAATGACATGTCTTTTCCAAATAGAACGGAGCCCGTCGACTCCCGTTCGTGGAGAATCAATCAATTCAGATTCCGGACCAAACAGATACTACAAAAAATAGGCAGTCCGGAGACTACCCAGAGATCATCAGACAGGAATTAACCACAGACCGGCCTACAGACCATCCCGTAGTCCTACCTGGTTCATTTTCAGGACTATTCATGAATGAACCCGCTATAATAGCGCCGCTTCAGATCTGTCCAAAAGGCTACCCAGTTACTTCTACAGGTGTTTCCGAGTGCAGTCTGGCCGAGTGCGCACCACACGTGCCACACCAAGGCGTCCGATGTTGTCTCTATTATTCACCAAACAAGTCCGTGGAGCATCTGCCTGTGCAGCCACACTGCTGCCCCGTCAGACCCCCAAATTATCTGTGGTTCGCCGACCACCAACCAAATACAGTTAACTGTTTCCAAAGGCACCGCTCAAAGGTGCATTCCAAAGACGCCAACAACAATTCACTCACCTGGTGCACACAGGCCAGATTGCGTATTCTTCACTGCCGACTCCTGATGACCAACACGGTCAATTCCTGGGTTAGATCCGAAGGACTCCGGCGAAGGGTCACTAGCAGCTGGGGAGGCTTCCTGGGCGCGAGAATGGATTAGCTTCTACCAAAATTGGCTTTTTCATGAATCCTTTTTCTGTCTACCCGCTTGACCAGAACTCCCCCTTGTTCCTTTTCACCCACCTATGGGAGGAGACGACCCTATCACCAACTGATGTATCGAAAATTATCATACAGAGCTATACTTACTAATAGCCCAATACCATTTATCAAATAAGCAGTCAGTCGGCAGTGAAAAAGGTTCAACGGTTTATTCGAATAAAGTACTCTATATAGAGGAGCCTCTCTCTCATCCTCACCCCTCGAGGTGCATGGAGAAGACTGAAGACTTACATTCAAAGCAAGTCATATATACCTTGCGTACAATACATGAAATCCCCGTACATGGAAAAGTACCCCCTTGGCTCCTAGACAGAAAGGAAAGACCATATAAGGCGCACTTGATGAGCTCGGAACTGAAATTTTAGCTATTACGGGGGTAGGTCAGGAGAGGTGACTCCCTTTCGTCTTGGTACTTTGGGAGTACAGGCACAGCACCTGCAAGAATGCGCTTACCACGCCTGAAGCCAGATGCGACCTTGGGTTCCTAGGACATCAGAAGAATAGCGTGCATTCAGCTGCCCTCTATAACTCAACTCCTCTGCTTAAGACATACTCGTGAATACTGCTTGTACAGAACGGACTCGACGGGAGGGTGAACAAAGATGGCGTCGGCCTGGTCAAGGCCCGGTTCTTACTTAATAATCACACACAAGGACTTTATATAACCCGAATAACGGAAGTTAGATACATTATGCTAATAATACATATAAAATCAGATTTTTATCCCTCAACGCCCAGGGTTAAGGCACAGGGGTGTCTTTCCACTGCTCTTTAACCAGGAAAAATAAAATGATAATAACATAGTTATTTTCATTTTATTTTTGGCAGGTTCAGGTCTTAGTTTGGGCGGGGCTGGTGGCTCAGGGGGAGGAGTGGTTTGCACACTTCAAAGGGCGCATGACTGAGGGCCGGTCGTCTCCGGATGGCCAAATAGTCATGCACATTTTTCATGTTCCCCACCAGGCTGCATTACACAGCCTGGTTCCGGGACTTGCAGGAGAAGCAGAGGAGAGACGCGCCCGGCAAACGAGGTAAGAGGTATTTTTTATTTTCTCCCAGTCCACCACCCCCACCCTCATTCCCTGCCAGCTGCTGGTGCTTATACCTCCTGATATGACCAAGAGATCTGCTAGGTAGGTTAATTTTCAAAGGCGCCTCCGGGTGAGCTACTGGTTGGTGAATGAAGACTCCTTGGCTGCCACCACTCAGCCAACGCGCCTTCAAGAGTGTTACTGGTTAGGAGATGAAGTCCCCATGAATGCTGAGGGTCGTTGGTACTAGAATATTTCACGTGTCCCCTTACGTGCTTTAGTCATTTTAGCCAATTTATTCCAAATGGTGCTTTAAATACACTTTTTGATTTCCTTTTTTTCAAAAATTTTTATGGGAGGGCAGAACCTCCTATCAAAACCTTACTTGAGGAAAGCTCCCTGGCAGAAATTCAGATTGGGTATTACATCTGACGTTCAGCAGTACCAGTTGAGGACAGATGTGGAACCAATATAGTAAGTGGGTGGAGCAAGTGGGTGGGGCTTAGGGAAGTGTGTGTGGCCTACTACAAATATTTTAGCACCTGCACATAATATTTTACAAATTAAGCACTGCTCTCCTGTGTGTAAGTTGTCAAGGCCTGGGTCATTCAGAGGCTCCAAATATAGATATTGTAGGCAACGATAAGAAGCTTAACAGTATGTGGTGGGAGTTTACTGGATGGTAGTAGTGGCTCATGAATGCCTTGTGCAGTTTGAGCCTGCGCAGGAGGGCCCAACTGAATCAGGTTTCAACTAGCCCGCCAGTGTGACACCCACTGTAACTGACCTGCCAGATAGTAATGTTCAGAAACAGGGGCTCCCAGACCCCCCTTATCATCTGGGAGCTGAAGCTTCTGTAAGGCAACTTGTCTGCATCCCTTATTCCAAATAAATGAGTGCAATTGAATGCCAAATAGAAAAGGAAAAAGAAACAAAAGGAAAGAATGAGACAAAACAGAAAAGAAGATAACTACTCCACATCTTGTACCAAAGCCCAACTTGATTTAAAAAATGGTTTAACAAAGATTGGAAAAGGCCTTACAAGATACTTATCCATATTCTTATTATAAGTCAGTTCGAATAATGTCCAAAAAACAGTCTATAATCATGGTATTTCATAAGCAACTTTCCAAGGTACACTATATTATCAAATTGATATCCAAGAATGTATTACCACTTCAAATCAAAACCAAATCCTGAAAAACGAAAAGCAAAATGGCATTTGTGGATAACACAATAAAATCTGAGTGAGCCGCAGAAAAATCACACCAAATGGACATGCATGTACCCAAAACCAAACAAACGAAAAAAAGTACAATAGCAGGAAATAAGTGAATTCCCCGTGTACCAGTGACCTGAAAAGCCCACCATCTTCGCATGTGCCGGGAAACCCCTCGGGGTAGCTGTGCGCCTTATGAATTTTAATTTAAAAAAAGATATTTTGTTCACTATTAAAAAAGAAATAGAAGAAAAATTAAACCATGCATAATTTTTAATGCTCATTCTAGTCAATACCATATCACTGCGTTGAAGGAAAAGATTTCAAATTGTAATAATAGTAGATGCACAAGTTTCAATATTGGTGCAATGTATGTCAAAGTGAGTACTTCAGTCGTCCAAGTTAAAATAATAGCAAAAACACCCAGAACAAACATGAAGGACCCCCGGATATTAAACCAAATAAATCACAAGTAATCCTCAACAAAACTAAATTTCCAAGATTTGCCATACAATGTTCAATAGGAAACACCACACTCCGTTATCATAGATTCAAGCAAGCACAACATAAAAAAAGCTTTCACACACCCACAAAAGTAATCACCATTACACCTCACACAAGGCTTAACAAAACACATCTTAAAAATTGTTAGCTCCAGACTCAGAAAACACCTGACAAAAAGGTACCCCTCTATCTCTACAGCATTCATCGAAGATGTGCTGTGCGCAACAAAACAAACAATAAAGTGCTCCTTTAAATTTGCGGAATTTGTAATTAAATATACCCTGCGGACAACTGTACATAATTAAGTAAATCTTAGTATACAAGTGGTGTAGACCGAATCTTCCATAATCAACATTTGGACTATTAGTAAAGCAAACAGCTATAATTTGAAAACAGGGATAATTAAAACATAACAGGCCTGATTAAGATGTCGGTCAGATGCTTACAGAGAGACATCCTTGGTTTGAAGTCCAATCACCATATTTCAATGATGGCGATCGGAGTCTAAACCGGACGGTCAATCCGTCTGGTTTCCGACAGGTTCAAGGAGCCTGTCGGCCAGTCAGAACCACCGACAAATCCTTTATGGACAGCATTTCTGCAGTCAGAATTAACATGTCAGTTTCCAACAGGCTTTCAATATCGGTCTTTTCGACATGGGAAGCGTGTTAGAAAGCAAATATGTGTGCCCCAAGCAGGGCTTACCTCATTTTGTGGCCTCCGATTGTGGGCTGGGCGACACTTATGGTGCCCCCCTGTAAATCCTTGCACCATGTGGCAGGCACCATAAGGTGCCCGCCACGGGAAACTACCTTTACAACGCAACTATTACAACGCAGTACTATTACAATGCAACTATTACAACGCAAATACTATTACAACGCATGTTTTTACAACGCATGCTTTTACAACGCAAATGCTGCTACAACGCATGCTTTTACATCGTAAATATATTTTTTTAAAAATTATATTAATTGATGTATTTTTAGCTATATTTGTTTTTTAATTTTTATTTTTGTTTGTTAGAAAAATGATTTTAATTACAAGAATTAATATTCAGGTATCTTTTTAGAAAATGTAAATGTTTTAACTATATGTAGTGACTATTTTTTATTTAATTTTAACTAATTAATTAATTTAAATTAATGTTGGATAAATGTTAGAAAAATGATTTTAATTACAAGAATTAATACTCAGGTATCTTTTAAGAAAATGTAAATGTTTTAACTATATGTAGTGACTATTTTTAATTTAATTTTTATTAATTAATTAATTTAAATTAATGTTGGATAAATGATAGAAAAATGATTTTAATTACAAGAATTAATACTCAGGTATCTTTTTAAAAAATGTTAATGTTAAAAAAAATGTATTTATTATTTATGATTTATTTTTAATTAAATTATGTATATTAATGTTGAATAAATGTTGAAAAAATGAATTTAATTAAGAGAATGAATACAAAGGTATCTTTGTTGAAATATATTTAAAATAACAGTATATAATAATGATAGATTAATTAATTTAAATAGAGGAATTAATACTCAGGTACCTTTTTGAAAATTAAAAAATATTTAAATATTAAGTATTAATTAATTTTGTATAAATGAACAAAATCAGAAGATTTAATATGAGTTACTATTTTATAATAATTTAATAAAAATATTAAAATGTAAGTATTTTTTATTTTAATGTGAAAAATTAATACTATATATAATAATATATAATATAAATATATATATATATATATACATAATATATATATATATATAATAATAAAGAATATATAAATGATTTATTTATATTTAGTTATTAGTTATGTTTTATTTTTTAATTTTTTAATTTTCTAAAATATAACGTTTAAAAAGTAAAATTTATTTTAATTTTAAATAAATTATAATTAAGGTATTTAAATGTATTTTTAAAATATATTTAACAATAAAAAAGGTTGGTATATTTTAAATATGAAAATGTATATTTAATTTTTTAAATAATTAAAATATAATAATAATTAATTAAATGAAGGAAAATATTATTAATAAAAATTATATTTATATATAAATTATTTATTTAAAATATTAACCATTTTTTAAAAATGATATAAATATAATAGGAAACATTTTTGGAAATGTTCCCACGGTTTAACATTCATTCCAATGGAATGTTTAGTCCTTCGTTTATTACAATGACCACTCTATAGTAACCCACGCAATGGAATAGTAAGGTCGAAAAAGAACAGAAGGAGGAGAGAGAAGATGGAAACAAGACCAGCATACAGGTAAGTGAATAAAAACATAATTTATGGTAGTCAATACATTATTTTTAAAGTAAATATAATGAAGTATAAAAGTATAAAGACAATGACGTTTTTTTTTTTATTTGTTTAATTTAATTAAAAAAATATTCTAAAAAAATATACATTTTTATTAACATTCTCCATATTTTTAAACAATTTAAAGATAAGAAATAACATTTATAATAAATTAATATATTTAATAAACAAATGTTTATTAAATAGTCCTTTGTTTATCTTGGTAGATTTTGATCACGTCGTTACGTTGACGTCGACGTTAGCGGCCATCTTGGATAGCATCGATTGCTGGAAGCAGCTGGAAGCTGATCTGCGCTCAGGTAGGAAACTTAAAAAACTTTATTTACATTAAAAAAAAGGATATGTATATATATATTGTAATCAAAGGATAAGGAGAGGTTGCGGTAGTTATAAAAAGATGTTTAGAGTTTGTTTACAGCATGTCGCCGAACTTATTACTTGTATATGTCTACGTCGGGTTATGTAACGAATAATGTAATGGCTATTGATTGAAAAATTATTAAGTGTTTCATTATTTGAAAACATTTTGAACGTTTAATGTTTTGCGTTGAGATAGAACTGTTTTGCGATTGAAGATTTGAAGAAGTGAAATAGGATAGTTTGGTTGTTTTTCCAAAATTATTGCTTCTCATTAGGTAGTTGAAAAATTAAACTGTTTCTTTGAATTGCAAGAGAAAAAAAAAGGGAGATGAATTTTGTTTTAATTGTTCTACTTTTCGTTTTGGAGATTTAATTTGTTGCATTGGTTTATTATTTATTGGTTCTGGAATTCAGACACATTTCTTTGGGAGTTGTTTTATTGGAAAAAATGGAATGAGATACGATATGGTTTAGTTAGTGAGAAAAAAAATAGTTAGGATGTGATGTGTGATAACTGAAAAAATTAATTTACAGGTTTGGAACGTCAAATTTTGCAACATGGGATTTTTGTAAAAAAGAAGAATGTTAAAGATTCGTGCAACGAATACGGATTTGTTTTAAAGAACGAATATTTTCTGTTTGAAAATGTACAGAAAATATTAAAAAAATTTGAGCTAATAAGTTAGGAAAATGGTGGTATTTTATGGCATTAAAAAATATTTTTGTTTGTGAAGTAGAATGCATTAATCAGGAAATGCATTACTTTATCCATTTATCAATAAGATTAAGATAAAGTAACGATCTGATATTTAGTAATTGATAAATATTCAGATTAGTTTTGATAATTTTAAAGTAATAACTTTAGGAGATTATCAAAATCTTCTTTATTTCACAATTTTTAAAAGTATGTCAAATACTGTACAAAAAACTTGCATTAAAAAACCAGTTTAATATAAAAAATATAATGTCATAAAAAGCATCACTTTGGAAAAAATAAGTGGTGAGAAAGGAAAGATTATATTTAAAAGATCGTTCAAAATGTTTTTAAAAAAATAATATTCCATTTTAAATGCAATGGATATCATAATCCTATTTGGAAATAAAAGAAGGTGAAGAGTGACTTATCTTTGGATTGTAAGGGTTTTTTAAAAGGAAAAATTTACTAATGGATTTGTCTTCATTGAAAAATGGTGGAATAGAAAAAAAGAAGACTTCTTAAGGTAAGGGAACCCGACGAAATTTAAAAAAAAAAATGTTTAAAAAAATGCCAATTAAATTAAATGTGTAAAAAATAATTGAAGGTAAAAGCAGGAAAGTAATTTTGTGAGAATTGATTAAAAATGTAATATGTTAGCAACATTTTCAAGGTAGTCTAATGCCACACTCAACGAAAATTGTTGAAGTACTCCCAATAGTCTCTCGGACATTTCCTTAGCTTGCTTAGAAGGTCGTGGATTTAGGCTACCTGTTAATGCTTGTGCAAGTCTCATTTCTTGAAAACTTTGCTCCTTCTTCAAAGTTTTCAAAAAAGAGTAGAAATTTGGATGATGTTTCCGAATTGTATGACTGAAGGAGTTGTGCCATCCCTCTATGGCATTGTTTGTTTTTGCACCTCCTTCTAAGCAGGTTGAGTAGCAGTTCCACCACTCCACATGGAAACGTGGCTTCCTCCTGCGACCTGATCTGCTTAGATGCCCAATCCATGTGTCCTCAAAGTAATTTAACAAGGGTGCCAATTTTTCTTCATTTTCGACATAATATTCTGATTCAGAAATTGCAGTATAGTACTCGTCTACACTTTCAGGAGGTACAAAACAAAGTGCTGTTAATTTTTTTAATTCAAATTGTAGTTTGCTATCTGAGCAGTAATCTGTAACCAGGGATGTTTTTTGTAATTTACGCCAATATGCCTGGGAAAAATGAAAAAAACATCCCTGAATTTGGGTATCCACGTACAATTTGTTGATCACATTGATCATAGTCAATTCGAAATCTATAATGATTTTCCGAGGAATTTTTTTGGGATGTTTTCTCTTTAATCACTGACAAAAATTCAGTGTAGGTTGCAGATTGCTTATCTGGTAGTAAACTATACACTAAGGGAACTACATTTTTGTTAATTTGTGCATGAATGCTGTAAATTTGGGTGAATGGATGGGGCGTACATTTAAACGTCCCATCCATCATCCAAATTTCAGTATTCTCTAACTTAAAAAGTTTGCGGGGAGTGCTAAATATTAGAATACGTTTAAGAGGGTTTTGGTTGTCATAGAGTAAGAAAGGTTCATTAGAGAAAGATAGAGTAAGGTCATGAGGAATATTTATGTCTGCAAAAGTTTGAGGGGTAACTGTGTGAGTGTTACTTGCCTGCTTTTTACGTTGGATAATTCTACGCAAATTGGGTATATTAGGCATATTACAAGCAATATGACCAGGGACATACTGTGCAACCTCTCTTAAAATTGAACCAGGAGTTTCATTGGAGGTGGATGCAATATATTTCATTTCATTTATGGTTTCACGTATTTCTATCTCCATTGCAGAGGCAGAGTGGTTATGTTCAGTTGTTTTTATTATGTTGTCACCAACAGTAACCGCTCTGCCGCTGCAACGGGAAGAATAATATTGCACACACCTCCAATGTCTCCTTGGTTCACTTATCCTTTCATTACAATATATATATCCACAATGTTGGAGAAGTCTGTTTCCTTTCCTGGATTTAATGTAAGATGCTGTGGCCTGGCTTGACATTATCTGTAGAAAAAATGAAAATAGAAAAAGAAATTACTATGTTTTTCTATGTTTTTGTTTTATCTTTTAGAAATGTACAACTTTTTTCATATTCATACAAGTTTTAGGAGTTAGAATAGTAAGTGGGACTTTTACACTATGCAGCACTTACACTACTGTTGCACTTTCATGGAGTTAGAATAGTGAGTGGCACCCCTACAGTATCCAGCACTTATCCTACTGTTGCACTTTCTTGGAGTTAGAATAGTAAGTGGCACCCCTACACTATCCAACACTTACCCTACTGATGCACTTTCAAGGAGTTAGAATAGTATGTAGCACCCCTACACTATCCAGCACTTACCATACTGATGCACTTTCATAGAGTTAGAATAGTAAGTGGCATCCCTACAGTATCAAGCACTTACCCTACTGATGCACTTTCATGGAGTTAGAATAGTAAGTGGCACCCCTACACTATCCAGCACTTACCCTACTGTTGCAATTTCATGGAGTTAGAATAGTAAGTGGCACCCCTACACTATCCAGCATTTACCCTACTGATGCACTTTCATGGAGTTAGAATAGTAAGTGGCACACTTACACTATCCAGCACTTACCCTACTGATGCACTTTCATGGAGTTAGAATAGTAAGTGGCACCCCTACACTATCCAACACTTACCCTACTGATGCATTTTTATGGTGTTAGAATAGTAAGTTGCACCCCTACACTATCCAGCACTTACCATACTGATGCACTTTCATGGAGTTAGAATAGTAAGTGGCACCCCTAAACTATCAAGCACTTACCCTACTGATGCACTTTCATGGAGTTAGACTAGTAAGTGGCACACCTACACTATCCAGCACTTACCCTACTGATGCACTTTCATGGAGTTAGAATAGTAAGTGGCACCCCTACACTATCCAGCACTTACCCTACTGATGCATATTTATGGTGTTAGAATAGTAAGTTGCACCCCTACACTATCCAGCACTTACCATACTGATGCACTTTCATGGAGTTAGAATAATAGGTGGCACCCCTACACTATCAAGCACTTAGCCTACTGATGCACTTTCATGGAGTTAGACTAGTAAGTGGCACACCTACACTATCCAGCACTTACCCAACTGATGCACTTTCATGGAGTTAGAATAGTAAGTGGCACCCCTACCCTATCCAGCACTTACCCTACTGATGCACTTTCATGGAGTTAGAATAGTAAGTAGCACCCCTACACTATCCAGCACTTACCCTACTGTTGCAATTTCATAGAGTTAGAATAGTAAGTGGCATCCCTACAGTATCAAGCACTTACCCTACTGATGCACTTTCATGGAGTTAGAATAGTAAGTGGCACCCCTACACTATCCAGTACTTACCATACTGATGCACTTTCATTGAGTTAGAATAGTAAGTGGCACACCTACACTATCCAGCACTTACCCTACTGATGCACTTTCATGGAATTAGAACAGTAAGTGGCACACCTACACTATCCAGCACTTACCCTACTGATGCACTTTCATGGAGTTAGAATAGTAAGTAGCACCCCTACACTATCCAGCACTTACCCTCCTGATGCGCTTTCATGGAGTTAGAATAGTAAGTGGCTCACCTACACTATCCAGCACTTACCCTACTGATGCACTTTCATGGAGTTAGAATACTAAGTGGCACACCTACACTATCCAGCACTTACCCTACGGATGCACTTTCATGGAGTTAGAATAGTAAGTGGCACCCCTACCCTATCCAGCACTTACCCTACTGATGCACTTTCATGGAGTTAGAATAGTAAGTAGCACCCCTACACTATCCAGCACTTACCCTACTGATGCACTTTCATGGAGTTAGAATAGTAAGTGGAACACCTACACTATCCAGCACTTACCCTACTGATGCACTTTCATGGAGTTAGAATAGTAAGTAGCACCCTTACACTATCCAGCACTTACCCTACTGATGCACTTTCATGGAGTTAGAATAGTAAGTGGCACACCTACACTATCCAGCACTTACCCTACTGATGCACTTTCATGGAGTTAGAATAGTAAGTGGCACCCCTACACTATCCAGCACTTACCCTACTGATGCACTTTCATGGTGTTAGAATTGGAAGTGGCTCATTTATATTATCCAGCACTTACTCTACTGAGGCTATTTGTTTGTTTTTTATAAAGTTGATAAATCTACTTTTGGTACTTATTTTGTGGTTTAGATGTGTTTATTTTTATAAATTACCTTTGGTTTTTGGAGTTTGCTTCTTGCTTTTCTTCCTGGTCTTCTAACTTCTTTTTGATTGGGTTTCTTGTTGATTGCTTTTTCAACTTTTGCTTTTCAAGCTGAGCTCTAAAAAAAACAATTGGAGAATGGTGTAAATGTATTCTAAATGTTTCATGTAATTTGCTTTTTAGAAGTTTTTGAAGGTGTGCCAATTTTCAAAATGATTGTTTTTCAATTTAATTTAAAAAATGTATTTTCACTGTTTAAATTTTTTAAAACTGCTTCATCTTTCTGAAATTAGACTACTCGTTGACACACATACACTATCCAACAATTACCCTACTGTTGCACTTGCATGGAGTTAGAATAGTAAGTGGCATCCCTACAGTATCAAGCACTTACCCTACTGTTGCACTTTCATGGAGTTAGAATAGTAATTGGCATCCCTACACTATCCAGCACTTACCCTACTGTTGCACTTTCATGGAGTTAGAATAGTAAATGGCACACTACACTATCCAGCACTTACCCTACTGATGCACTTTCATGGAGTTAGAATAGTAAGTGGCACACCTACACTATCCAGCACTTACCATACTGATGCACTTTCATGGAGTTAGAATAGTAAGTGACACCCCTACACTATCCAGCACTTACCCTACTGATGCACTTTCATGGAGTTAGAATAGTAAGTAGCACCCCTACACTATCCAGCACTTACCCTACTGATGCACTTTCATGGTGTTAGAATTGGAAGTGGCTCATTTATATTATCCAGCACTTACTCTACTGAGGCTATTTGTTTGTTTTTTATAAAGTTGATAAATCTACTTTTGGTACTTATTGTGTGGTTTAGATGTGTTTATTTTTATAAATTACCTTTGGTTTTTGGAGTTTGCTTCTTGCTTTTCTTCCTGGTCTTCTAACTTCTATTTGATTGGGATTCTTGTTGATTGCTTTTTCAACTTTTGCTTTTCAAGATGAGCTCTAAAAAAACAATTGGAGAAAACTGTAAATGTATTCTAAATGTTTCATGTAATTTGCTTTTTAGAAGTTTTTGAAGGTGTGCCAATTTTCAAAATGATTTTTTTTCAATTTAATTTAAAAAATGTATTTTCACTGTTTAAATCTTTTAAAACTGCTTCATCTTTCTGGAATTAGAGTACTCATTGGCACACCTACACTATCCAGCACTTATTCTACTGACTATCCAACAATTACCCTACTGATGCACTTTATTGGAGTTAGAATAGTCAGTAGCACCTCTACACTATCCAGCACTTACCCTACTGCTGCACTTTCTTGGAGTTAGAATAGTAAGTGGAACACCTTCACTATCCAGCACTTACCCTACTGCTGCACTTTCTTGGAGTTAGAATAGTAAGTGGAAACCCTACACTATCCAGCACTTACCCTACTGATGCACTTTCATGGAGTTAGAATAGTAATTGGCACACCTACACTATCCAGCACTTACCCTACTGATGCACTTTCATGGAGTTAGAATAGTAAGTGGCACACCTTCACTATCCAGCACTTATTCTACTGATGCATTTTATTGGAGTTAGAATAGTAAGTGGCAACCCTACACTATCCAGCACTTACCATACTGATGCACTTTCATGGAGTTAGAATAGTAAGTGGCACCCCTACACTATCAAGCATTTACCATACTGTTGCACTTTCATGGAGTTAGAATAGTAAGTGGCACCCCTACACTATCCAGCACTTATCCTACTGATGCACTTTCATAGAGTTACAATAGTAAGTGGACAACCCTACACTATCCAGCACTTACCCTACTCATGCACTTTTATGGAGTTAGAATAGTAAGTGACACCTCTACACTATCTAGCACTTACCCTACTGATGCACTTTCATGGAGTTAGATTAGTAAGTGGCACCCCTACACTATCCAGCACTTACTATACTGATGCACTTTCAAAGAGTTAGAATAGTAAGTGGTACCCTTACACTATCCAGCACTTACCCTACTGTTCCAATTTCATGGAGTTATAATAGTAAATTAAACCTCAAATCTATCCAGTAATTACTCTACTGATGTATATTTAAAGAGTTAGAAAAGTAATAGTAAGTAGCATATTTACACTATCCAGCACTTACCTTACTAATAATTCTAGTGTTTTTGATGATTTTCTTTGGGTTTCTTTGTCGAGT
Source organism: Lissotriton helveticus (assembly GCF_964261635.1). Lineage (NCBI taxonomy): Eukaryota > Metazoa > Chordata > Amphibia > Caudata > Salamandridae > Lissotriton > Lissotriton helveticus. The sequence goes on along the minus strand of NC_136068.1, from coordinate 657,575,917 downwards.
GATATTCTCACTTTTTTTCTCGATTGGAGGGCTTCGAAAGATAAATTTGAGTATCTAAAATGTATATAAAAATTATTTTGAAAATTTAAAATCTATTAATTGTGATCTAATGATAACTGACAAGTGCAAAATCGACTCTTGCTTTCTGTAAAATTTACCTTCTTTAAATGTATTTGTTTCTATTTCGAAAATGAATGGATTTCTTCTTAAACCAAGTTTGTTTTTCTGTGTGAAAAAAATAAAATATAGCTATGGATTATTATTTAGGAAGGTGTGTAAAATATTTACTCATATGTTTTGGTAAATAGTTAAAAAAGTACCTTATTTTAACTCGTGCTGAGTTATGTTGATCTGTAGAAAAATTGCTTTTTTTACAAAAAGCTTGTTTATTGGTCTCACTTGTTCGGAGAACTGTTTCAGAAATAAATAAATATTTGTCGTTTCTTAAAATAATTTATATTATTTTTCTGAAAAGAATACTATCTATTGAAATATTTTGAACGACTTTAAAAAAATTACATTTATATTTTAATTGGATTATTTAGAGATATTTTTAAATATATTCAGGTATTTTATTAGTTAAAGGTTAATGTACTATTATTAATTGTATTTAGAAAATAAAAATATATAATTTATTGCTGCTTAAATATTCTACATAAACATTTGTTTACTTCGTTTTCATTACTTACTTGAATGTCTTTGAATAAATGCTTTAAAGTTGGCTACAGCTGATATCTCGTTGAAGAGGTCAGAGAGTCACCTTTTGATGTCTGCTTACTCTGGGAGTTGATAATCAACTGAATTTAAAATGGTGTCTTGCTCCTATTTATATCTTTTAGTCAGTAGCATCATTATTTTTTTACTTTACACCGTTAGTTTTCTAATTTTATTTTAAGACATATGATGTGGAAACGTATAATTTAAAATGTTTAGTTTTGAAGTGATGTTTTGATACTTTCGTTCCGTTTTGGCATCCATTTTGAGACTACTGTTTATCTTTAATGTCATAGAAATGGTTGATGGACTTCTTTTTAAACATCAGTACTTAAAATGGCGGTTCTCTATATGCAATATCTTTCTGTTCAAATAAAATGTTTGTTTTTCATTTATTTAATAATCGTTTCTATGTTTTTAAGAAAAGATAATTTTTCTCTCTGTGAAATTTGTGAATTTTTATAAATGCGAGTACTAAATTTGTTACTCGAGTATTCATTTTGTTACTCGAGTATTCATTTAAAAAATTCTTTAATTTCTGAGAATTTCCGTGCAGATTTTCATCACATTTTAATACACTACCCCACCCAAAAACCCCTACTTTCTCTGCATCCCGTGGCAGGATTTATTACTCTTAAAAAAATATATTTATTTAATAAATTGATGTATTAAATAATGTTTCGTAAAGGTATATATTTTACAGAAAATCGCGGTATTTCCGTGCAGTTTTTCACCACATTTTAATACACTTCCCCACACAAAACCCCTAATTTCCCTGCATCCCGTGCCAGATTTTATATATCTTAAAAAAAATAATAATATAAATGCGTTGTAAAAGTATGCGTTGTAAATGATTTCGTTGTAATGGTACTTTTCTATTACTTACTCTATATTGCGTTGTAATAGTATTCATTGTAAAATACTGCGTTGTAGTATCCTATGCGTTGTAAAAAATGCGTTGTAAAAGCATGCGTTGTAATAGTATGCGTTGTAACGTCATACATCCGCCTGCCACACGGTGTAGGAATTTACTGTGATTCCAATTTTCCTGTGGGAGCATATGCTGCGGCCGGTTTCTGACCACTGCAGAAGCACCTATGGAGAAATGGGAGTTTGCGAATGCACAATGTGGGGTTGCATCGTAATTGCAATTTTGGACCGCTGAGCCGAGGTCTGTTGGTTCCAAAATCACAGAGATGTCGCCCGGAGGCAATATCAACCGACAACATAATCAGACCCAATGTATTTAACAACTCATTTTCCTTAGTCTTTTATCTGCTGTAGATGCAATTTATTTGTGTTTCTAATGTACTGTTGCAGTCTTACTTATGACTTGTTTATCATGGTTTCAAATAGACCATTGTTGTAATACAATGAATATTGTCTTAGGAACGTATAGACACAAAAATGATCTATGGTTGATTTTATATAAATACCAATGAAATATGTTAGAAGAAAAAAACATTTGGTTGGCAATCTTGGTGGAAACCATGGTTTAATGTAACACTGACAGCGTCGCCCCACTGGTTAAATAGAAGTGCAGAGGAAAAAAAGATGATAATAATGGAACATTATTATCATTTTATTTTTTTGTTCCTATGTGTGGGGATGGGTGGGCTGGCCAGAGCAGGGGACAGGGGGCGGAGCATTAAGCACACTCTATGTATGCATGACTGTTTGGTCAGCAGTCCTGGACCAGCCAAACAGTCATGTGCACTTTCCATTTTCTCAACCCAGGCTGTATTACAATATGATGAACAATCACAGGATTCCTGTCCTAGTCTGAGCTCCTAATCATGGAGTGCTGATCAATCACAGCACTGCATTGAAGTGTTGGGATTGGCTTAGGGAAACCTGGGGGCTTTCTGTGACAGAGAGGCTGCAGCTGGTAACGCAATCAGCACGTAAGCTGTCTTTCTCTTTTTTTTCTTTCTTTATTATTTTTTACTGCCCCCGCAGCTGAACACTGACCTACAATTTTTGTGGTATGGTTGAATGAAACAGGGTTATCTGATGTCAAAATTCTAAAGGCCATTTAAGGCCCTCAAAATAACAGAAAATGTTATTACAACTGTTCTTGCCCAATATGGGCAATATTTTCTCCAAAGAGAAAGTTTCCTTTTGTCCCCTTTCAATCTGAGGTGTGATGCTCCTGTCATACCACAAACAAAACAGAATATGCTCTTGACGAGCGTGAATTTACACATGTATTTGGGGTGGGGAACTTACTGGTAATTGTGCGTGAAGGCCAATAGACTTTCAAGTGTGGCAAACAGATTTTGCTGGTGAACCAACTCAGAAAGGCCTACAAATCAGCCTGTCTTAGTACATTTATTCACATAGACATTCCACCAAACTGGCCATATTATTATGGCACAAACCAAACTATCATTTATTTTATTAGTTAGGAATGGGATTTGCCCTACCAGTGATTGTTTTTGTGCATCTAACTTGTGTTTGGGGCGTGATACTTTTGAGAATCAACCAATTATGCTACGGTGGAATGTATCCTCATTCTGGTGTATTTAACAATAGTGTTACTGCCATTTCATATCCTGGGACTTTAATGTATTATTAAGCCTCCTACCCTCGATATGGCTCATTTCTCCCACTCACTCAATCATATCTCCTTCTACCCTATGCCTCTCTTGCAAGCTTATTGATTTGGTGAAAATAAATCACATGTAGCGTATTTGTTGTCCATTTCTAATAGTCTCCTCAGATATTTTCTATTAAGTACCTAAGTGTTTTTTTTAATTCATGTGTGTTAAGAAGGGTGCAATGTAGTAAGAGAGACAGCATTGTTTCCTATCAGCAGTATTTGGTTCCCTTAGATGGACACTTCACCTGAGATATTGATATTTTAGATGTAGGATCAAGAACAGAATGTACCACACCTCCAATGAAAACGTTGTACCATTTCCAATTCCTTCTAAAAGACAAATATTAGATTCCAAAAGCCCGGGAAAGTTAACATTTGCACAGGGTGTGATGCACCAGCAAGAGAAATTATTTACATTGGAACGTTTCCCGGAGGAGGGCCAGGATTTAAGTTTTGAGACACGGAGGTTTTAGCTGACACTGGAGAAAACAATTCCCCACACAAAAAGTCTTCAGGCTTGATATCCTAAGTAATAACATACAAGGGAAACCAGTTATGGGAACTGGGGTAGCAGTTCTAACAGAATTTTTTGTATACAAAGCAATTTTGGTGATTTTTAGGAATTAACCTGCCTTTAGAAGTGTTGGAGACAATAGTGGGCATCAATTCATGCATTTTATATTGCCTTGGGAGGTTCACATAGGAAGCTAATCAAAAGATGTATTGGAAATACCAAATACGATAAAAACCAAAACAGAAAAGTAGGCCTTTCCCGTCATACTCTCAAATTGTACAGCTCTTTACTGGAGACGATAAAGCAGCCTCTTACATATTTTTTTCAGAAAGGACAAGAAATTGCATCAGTTTATCACCATTTCCTCTAAAGCATTAATAGAAAATATGAAAGGGGCATTATCAAGAGATTGTCCCTCTACCCAAGTTAAGGGTGCCAAGTTGAGGGTGAGCATGTACAGATAAAGGAAGGTTTGGAATTTCCCTTTTATTTTTGTAACCAAATGTATTGATTTTAAGAGCGAATTGTACAAAATGCTACTATTTCAGTACAGCAACATGTACAGACAGAGACCACATTTCCCCAAAGGGTCAGAGTAACATACATAGCAATGACATTTGTGACAGGAGATATTGGTTCCTATTCTCATGTGCAACAAGCAACATATGCAATACAAGTAACTAGCAGGACACTGACAGTTTTTCGTTTAAGAGCTAGGTGTTCAAAGGAGCAGATGCCCATAGCACAGGGCTAAGTCAATAGATCGATTAGAAGGTATCTCCCTTCTTTCTTTGCCCACACAGCCCCAACAGGCCCGACTCTATGGTGTATATGTCCTCCCTTCCTCTGTGTAGGAATGTAGGATCTGCTTTTATGGTTACAACCACTTTTTGGCTGTTGCTATGCTGTTTATGAGTAGTCTGACTGGGACCCTGCTAATCAGGACCCCTGTCTCTCTATCTTCTCCCCTAAATTGATATGGTAAGTGCCTAGGTACATTCAAGATAGGATATAGGGGTACCCTTATAAGTCCCTAGTATATATACTAAGGTACCCAGGGCATAGGTAGCCCATGGGTCCCCCATGGGCTGAAGCATGCATTATGCCACCCATGATGGACCACTCAAACTGTAACTAAATGCCTGTCATTGCAGTCTGCGTAAGCTGGAGCAAGCACCAAATACGAAAGATATAGATTTCTCTATATCTAAGGTTACTGCACTTAAAACCTATAAGTCCCCCTAAAGCAGGCCTATCCAATCCTAAAGGCAGGGTGCTCAGTTTTAAGTGCGAAGGTGCCCCTGCAAGAGCAGGACAGCCCTACAGCCATCAGAGTCCATTCTCCCCTGTTGTAAGTGAGACAACCATATGGCATATAAAGGATCATCTCAAAACTGTCTGGAATGAACCCTATCATGTTTGGAATAAAACATGTTCAAATCATACCCCTACACCGTGGTGTGGGAAGTACGATTCCAAGCACTGTAAAGGCCCTTCGTTAGGTCATCAGTGCTCCTGGTACCGGTCTTCTAGACCCAGACTGCACAACATAGCTGCTGCTGAGCAGAGACACACATTTTCCCTCCTGCTGCTGAGCCAAGCTTGAGCAGGGGAAGGCAGAACAATAGATATCCTGTCACAGGGAGGTATGACCACCTCCCAGACAGGATTTAGTGTATTGTGGCCGGGTGGGAGCTCTTGCCAGAGCCACTCAGTCTGCTTGAGGAGCACATTTGGTGCCCTCCTTGCTTAGTCCAGTTCAAACCAGCTCTCGCTCTGGCGTAAAACTGATCAAAGGACATGGGGGTATCCTCCCCTCTGTCCAAACCCCTCCACTAGGAGGGAACCATAAATCATCCCAACCCTTTCCTTAGGGTACTTAAGGGCTCACCTGAACGTGGGTCCCTAGATTCATCACACGAATAATTTCAGACATCACTTCAAATTTGACCATATTAGCCCTTTGAACTTCTCTGGATTTCGCTCCCGGCATCAAGGCTACAACCGGGAAGACTCCTGCTGCTCCTGATCTCTTCACACGCTCGTCTGCTGCAATGTCTGTGCCTATGATCCATACAGGAAACCTATCAAGGCCTGTTGGCATTCAAGACACCTGAAGGAATCTCCCTTGTAATGAGGGAGCCACTTCCCTGCATCAGCAGGCACTGCAACTAGGTGGACTGGTCTGCTGATCCTGGGCTCCCATGGACCCTGAAAGGCTTAGTAACAGAGGTGGTGGTTCTGCACATCCCTCGAAGTCTGCTGTGTCCACTCACAAAGTTTTAGGCCAGTATCCATCATCGGAGCTGCAGGAACCAAACCATTGCTCACTGCATTGACTTGCTGTTGCAAAGGCTTATTGGCTTCCTTCCATCAAGAACTCCAAGCTCCAAGTAGACCCCACCTCAAGCACCTACAGTGACCAAGATCTTTGTCCTCACCACATCACTTGCACCGTGGACCTGCTTCTTTGGGGAGCTGCTAGAGGTCCTCTTGCGACTCCAGTGCCTGGGGGTCCTTTTGTGAGCCATCTTTGATTTTTTTGGGCTCCCCTGATTGCTTTATGCCTGCCCTTTCTCCCCTGCTTGTGGTGAATACCTTGGGCCTTGCTGGTCCTGACATTGCACATTCTTCAACGTCCATGTTGGTTGCAGTTGCCAAGGCTTGTTGCTGCTCCTGCCGGGCACCGACACCTCAACTCATAACTTCCAACAAAGAACAGCTCGTGTACAGATCCTGGTCTTTGACAGCACTACCTGATGCACACAGCTGCAGTTCCAAGGTCTCCTCAAGCTCTCCTGCAATACCCGACATCGATGGTCATTCGTCTTCCAGGTCACTCCTGAGTGGCATGGACTCTGTCCCCTCTGCTTGCTGGAGCTTCACATCTTGAATCCGTCTTTGGGTTGCACCAGACGCTTTCACCTTCTCCAGTAGGGCATCTTCTTTAAGTCTCCCATTGAGTTCGACTACGGTTTACGACGCCACTTCACACGTATGCACCCTGCGTCCCTAGTGCAGGTAACCTGGTTCCAAAGGTATCTACAGGGTGGCTGGCTCTACAAACTCTTGTCTTCCATGGGATTTCTTCGGTGTCCACTGGGAAGGGCCCTTCGCCTTTAAAATTGCAACTGAAACTTCTATGTTGATTTGTACGGAAAATGTGGTCATCTTCCCACACTGCACATGACTTCCGTGGGGCTCCTTGATACTCACCTTGGGTGGTTCCTTGGGTCCCCGGCACTTCTACATCCTATGAGTATATCCTTGACTCGAGTTGTGGTTCACATACCAATATTTTAGTATATGGTTTGATCTCTCCCTGGGGACCACTGCGTATTCGGTGCTACTTACGTGTTTCTATTGCAAAGTATTGTGTTCATTGTATATATCTATGGGTAGAAGATATCTGTATGTATTAGTGACTGTCTTATAATAAATACATAATTTTATAAAGAACTTGTGTGGTTCTTTTTCATTTAATCTATACCAATAAGATTGTATTCTGGTAAAACAAGCAGTTTCCACTCCTTCTGGACTAAGCCTGAAGGCAGCTCTTGACAGCTTACACTTGGAGAGCATTTTAACCCCTTGGAGGCTCATGACGAGCTCAGCTCGTCATGAGGTACACCTCTCGTACACTCATGACGAGCTGAGCTCGTCATGAACAATGGGATTCTGCTTTCTTCAGCGCACAGAGGGAAAATGCGCCGCACAGATGCGGTTAAGGTTGTCTAAAACCACTAAAATCACCATAAGGGTTGTCTGGATCACTGCAAGTTGATCCATTATCATATACTGAGTCAGCCTCTCATAGAATGTCTGTCAGCAAGGCGTCTGCAACCACCCCTCACAGTAACTGTGCCTCTGGACAGTTCCAAAATATATGCACAATTTCCGCAGCATCCCCACCATATTTAGGGCACGTACCTATTGTATGTGTGTTGTCGTAAGGTACGCGCTGTATAAAATGCTGTGTTGAATGTATTGGAATTTAGCATTATGGGAAAGTCTGCATTGATATATGAGCACCTCCTCCCACTCTTTCTGCCTAGGGTTTCGGCAAATATACCATTCTCAATGCTACCTAGTAGAATATATCAACTCCTGACGAGCAGAGGCCATTGCATGTGTGAATCACATAATAAGATGCCCACCATCACCCTTCATGTGGAGTGCATGTAACATTGGATGAGTGTCCTGCTCCATGTCCGTGCTATACCAAAGCCATTGTAACTCAGCTGTCAGTGTTTTGTGTGCAAGGGAATAATTTTCAGGCAGGCCAGGAGCTTCACAGAGTTATTCTAATGGCAGGAGGGCGCCATCCCAGAACAGAGTGCCCAGCGCGTCCATCCCCACCCTCTCCAAAAGGTTCACCACCTTCCCTTCCCATGGAGTTCCCTGAATGACCGAAGAGATTCAATACAGATTTCCAGTGTGTAAGGTGTCAAGGCCGGGGTCAGTCAGAGATTCCTAATATAGGTCTTGTAGGCAATGGTCAGAAGCTTATTAGCATGTGATGGGAGTTTACCAGATGGTAGTAGTAGCTCATGAATCCTTTGTGCAGTACGTTCCTGAGCAGGAGGACCAGGCAGCGTGAGGGCCACTGTAACTGAGTTTCCCGATGGTAATGTTCAAAATCTGGAAGATAAAGCTTCCTTAAGGCAACTCATCTGCTTCCATTATTCCAAGTGACCCCAGCATGCTATGCAGGTTACGGAACGTATAAAGTGGCATATGGAATGACAGTTTATGAAAGAAGTAAACAATTCTAAGAAGCATCACCATCTTAGCAAGAGACACAAAATGAAAGGAAAGAATGACACAAAAGAGAAAAGAAGTTAATTACCCCACATCTAGTACCAAAGCCCAACTCTATTCCAAAAATGGTTTAACAAAGAATGAAATAGGAGGAGGAGCTTCGCAGGCATCCAAGATGGTCGCGTGAGCACAGAGCTCCCCGGACCCGCGCCGCCCTTCACGGATATCCTGACTATATCCTGATTTTAAGGACGGGCTTTTGTTCGCACATCCTTGCTGATCTTCCTATCCTTTTGAAAAATCGAATTCGGACGCTGGGGTCCACTTTTACATCGCTGCTACTTTTTGCGGCCCACCCCGAAGCAGACCGGGGGCTCAGTTGCTTGGCAGACCGGGGAGTAGTTGAACAACAACGGCTGAGGGGGTCTCCCTTTGGTCGACCCCCTCTTGACTTTCAGTTTCGTTTTCTACTCCCGGCTCGGATTGACGGAAGCGCAGCCCTGCGCCACCTTCGGCTGGCCTGGTGTCTCTCTGCTGTTTAGTGCTGGCCTTATTGAGTGCCCAAACTCCGACTTTCTTGGTGCCTTTGCACATCTGATCTGGTCTTGTTGTCTGTCTGGCCACTCCACGAACGGCCATTTTTACCAGGTTGCGAGGACCCCTTTGGGGTCCCTTCTCCAATATGGCCACCGGACCTGCTCCCGAGAGGCGCAAGATCAAAACACCTCTCCGTGGGGGCCAAACCCAGACGAACATTATGGACCACTATTCTCAGATAAAGGGGTCCCCTGGCGGTTCTGGTCGCACTTCAGACGATCCTAGGACTGTCTCTTCAGCGCCTTCGGAAATATCCTTGCAGGACGTCATGGGCGCCATTACCAACATGCAGGCCTCTATGGGACAGCAGTACGAGGCCCTTGCCTCTAAGATCAACACGGTGGCCGTCGACATCACGCTGATTAGAGCGGATCTGGCGAAGACCAACGAGAGGGTGAAGTCATTGGATTTGAAGACTTCTAGTCTCACTACGGATGTCACGGAGGCCCAGACTGAGATTGGTAATCTGTGTTCCTCACACGACCTGCTTGCTCCTTGTCTCAAGGATTACGAAAACAGAGCCCGTCGCAATAACGTACGTCTTATTGGTGTCCCGGAGAATCCCGAGATGCTGGCGGTTGATCTTTTGGTGGAGGTTCTGGTTACGAATTATCTTGCTCCCGTCGGACTTAGCAAATTCTTTGCTGTTGAATGCGCTCATCGAGTCCCTGGCGAGAAGGCGAAGTCTGGTGCTCCCCCGAGGCCCATTATTGCCAGATTATTCCACTTTAGATATCGGGATGCTATTCTTCAGGCCTCTCGGGATAAGGGCCCAGTGAAATTCGAAAATGCCTCTGTTTCTTTTTATCCTGACTTTTCACCGCTTGTTCATAGACAAAGACTTGGATTTCAGGGTGTGAAGAGACGATTGCGGGACTTGGGCCTCAATTACGCCATGTTGTTCCCGACCAGGCTTCGGATTGAATATGGAGAACGTACATTTTTCTTTGATCGCCTGGAAAATGTTAGTGACTGGCTTGACTCCCTGCCTAGAAGAGACGAACGTACTGGGCACCCCGGAGGCGCCGACGGGGGCACGCGAGAGTGAAGGTTGCCCCGTGGATCCTGGCGTCTGAACTTTTCTATTTTCTCAGCTGAGTCTGGACTTTGGTCTTCTTTTTAAGCCTAGATTAGCCTGGGGGTGGCGGGGGGTGACTGGGGACTCTTCCTCCTCCTGGGTTCTTTGCATAGCTTAGTTTAATAATGGGGCGACAGGCACACTGCAAGTTGGGGTGGCTTATGAGTCATACGCAGGGGTGCAGGGTGGGGGGTGTTGTGACATGTTCAAGTTGGGGGTGGTGGGGTGAGTGTATGTGTTTCCTTTTATTCACGAGGCATCGTATTGTTTTCTTCCTTTGCTCTGATCATTGGGCCCTGTGTGGGTGCTGCTCTGCCTACTTCTCGGGGATGGGGGGTGGCGAGATGAGGCTGCTATCCTGGAATGTCAATGGATTGGGTGACAGAATTAAGTGTGGGATTGTGTTGCAGTTCCTTAGGCGTTATTCTCCCGACATTGTTCTCCTGCAGGAGACGCATCTAATAGGCAATGCATGTCAGGCTCTGAATTGGCGCGGATATCGTCTGGTGGCCCACGCTGGGTTTACTTCTGGTTCCAGGGGGGCCGGTATTCTTATCCGGTCCTCTCTCCCTTTCGAAGTTGATGAAGTAAGGCTTGATGACAGGGGGCGCTATGCGGCGCTCACTGGTAGATGGGAGGGGAAGACATTGTCCATACTCTCAGTGTATGTCCCCCCGGGCCTACAGACCTTGACCTACGCTGATCTCTGCAGGGTCCTTTTAGAACTTCCTGAGGGCCTTCTGATCATGGGTGGGGACTTTATTTCGGTTGTCTCCGGCACCTCTGATCGTCATCCTCCTAGGGATTTGCCCAGGGCTCAAATGTGGCTGAGTGATTTGCTTGAAACCTTCGGGCTGGTAGACGGCTGGAGATTACTGCACCCCACACAACTACAGTACACTTTCCACCCTGGGGCATATGGTAGTCTTTCGAGATTGGATTACTTCGTAATGCCATCGGTCCAATCCTCCTCCATTAGAGAGATTCATCAGCTCCCTAGGGGTATTTCCGATCATTCCCCCTTGTGGCTTTGTTATGAGGTCGGGGCGGGCAGTGAGGGTAGGGTCGCCCCTATCAACCCCTGGTACTTCCGCAATCCTAAAACCCGCTCTGAACTTGTGAAAGCTATTGAACATTAATTTGACGAAAATGTGGGGTCTGTTTCTTCTGCTGTTTCAGTGTGGGAGGCTTTCAAGACAGTTGTTCATGGGCAGTCCCTGTCCTTGATTGCCGCTGCTAAGAAGGCTGCAAATGTGGAGGTGGTGTGATTGGAATCTGAGATAACCGCACTTGAGGACGATCTTCAGGCAGGCGTCTCCAGTGTAAAGTTGCATTCCCTTGCCTTAAAACAAGCTGATTATAGGGCTCTCGTGACTGATGCGGCGAGAATGATGTATAGGGAGCAGCAGGGTACGCTGTATGATGTGGGAGACAAGGCGGGTAAATCGCTTGCGTGGTTGGACAAGAAAGAGATAGTGAATCGTGTTGTTCCTGTGATTGAACGGCCTGATGGAGAGTGTGTTACTGACCCAGTTGGGATCGTTCAGTGTTTCGCGGACCACTTTAGGACTGTGTACACCTCGGTTTGTGGTAGGGATGAGGAGGACTCTCGTTTGCTGCTGCGGGATATCGCTTTGCCTTGCCTTTCTGACGCTGAAAGGGACCTCATGGATGCTCCGCTCACAGTGGATGAAGTCGCTGTGGCTATTCGTTCCCTCCGTTCCGGTAAGGCGATGGGTCCCAATGGTTTTCCCATTGAATTGTACAAGCTGCGACCCGACAAAATGGCGCCCTACTTAAGGAACATGTTCCTTGAGGCTTTGGAGTCTGGTTCCCTCCCCTCGGACCAACGACTTGCTACCATCGTAGTTATCCATAAGGAGGGTAAGCCGCGGGATTGTTGTACTTCGTACAGACCCATTTCTTTGCTCAATGCCGAACCTAAAATTTTGGCTAAATTGTTGGCTAATCGCTTGATTACTGTGATCGGGGACTTGATCCATCCAGATCAATCCGGTTTTATCCCGCACCGCAATACTGCTCTGAATCTTCGCAGACTCCATGGAGTTCTCGCGAGAGCCGGGACGCTCACTGAACCGGCCATTTTGGCTTCCCTTGACGCTACCATGGCCTTCGACACCATCGAGTGGCCTTATCTTTGGGCGGCCCGCTCGAAGTTCGGGTTTGGACCGGGATTCATTGCCTGGGTGAAACTTCTTTACGAGATGCCCCTGGCTCAGGTGGTAGTTAATGGGAAAGTGTCTTGCGTTTTTATGCTTGGGCGTGGTACCCGGCAGGGCTGTCCGCTGTCTCCATTGCTTTTTGCTCTCGCTCTGGAATTGGAGTGGAGTTGGAATTGGAGTAGGTTTTTATAAAGCGCGGTAGTTACCCGCAGGCGTCCTAGCGCTAGTGGATGACAGGAGTGTATAACTGAGAAGGACCTGCGTTTATCTGCTGAACAGGAATGTCTTCAATTTTTTCCGAAAGAGGAGGAGGTTGGGCTCAGAGCGAAGGAGTAGGGGGAGAGAGTTCCAGAGTCCGGCCGAATTTACAGAGAAAGTTCGACCTCCACACCTCGCTCTTTGAAACCTTGGGTTACGTACTCGGAAGGCATGCGTCGATCTAAGCTGTCTGGTGGGATTATATGGACTAATCAAGGTGTGATTTAAAACTGCTCCTTTCCTCCAGAAGGCGCGTTGGGAAATGCACAAGCTTTTGAACTCGATTCTTTCCCTGATAGGTAGCCAGTGGAGATTTTTTAGTTCTGCCTCCACCGACTGGCGACGGGGAATGCCTAGGAGGGTACGAGCCGCGCAGTTCTGAATTACCTGGAGTTTTTTTAGGGTTGATTTGGGTGCTCCCAGGAAGAGGTCCCGAAGTCTAAACGGGACAAAATAAGCCCTTGAATCATAATCTGTTTTGCCTTTGGAGGGAGAAGCGGAAGGATCTTGCGGATAAGCCTGAGAATGCCCAGGTAGGTAGCAGAAAGTTTTACTGCTTGTTGGTTGAATGTAAATGTTTTGTCCATCCAAATTCCCAGGCTTTTAATGGTGTCTTTAGGTTCAGGAGCAGGACCCAGTGAGGATGGCCAGATGGAGTTGATGGATTTTGACGGAGAGTTGCCTAATATCATTAACTCCGTCTTATTTCCGTTTAATTTTAAATATGACTGGGTCATCCAGGCACAGACTGCTTCCATGCAGCCCCTTATGTCACTTGGCTGGGTTGATGGATGATTCAGCGTTACCACCAGCTGGGTGTCGTCAGCGTATGATATAATTTGGACACCAAAAGGGCGGATGATCTCGGCAAGGGGGCGCATGTATATATTAAACAGTGTGGGGCTCAGGGAGGAGCCCTGAGGAACCCCACAACTGAGTGGTTTGCTGGGCGATATAACGTTACCCTCACAGACTCGGAAGGATCGGTCTGACAAAAAGGATTGAATCCAGGCTTTTACCCCGGAGCCAATTCCGAGACCTGAGATCCTCTGAATAAGGATGTCATGATTTACGGTGTCAAAGGCGGCACTGAGGTCCAATAAAAGGATGGCCGCAGTGCCGCCTTGATCCGCAATCATTCTTGCTCCCTCTGTCACTGCCAGAAGCGCGGTTTCTGTCCCATGCATGGGTCGAAATCCAGTCTGCGATATGTCCAGTAAGTTGTTACTTTCTAGGAATTCTGTAAGAATGATGTTTACATATTTCTCCGCGATTTTACTTAACCAAGGCAGTAAGGAGATTGGACGGTAGTTTTCAGGATTCGTCTGGTCTAAGTTAGATTTTTTCAAGAGGGCTCTTACCGTTGCTTGTTTCCACCTTGGTGGAACAATGCCTGAAGAGAGGGAGGCGTTAATTAGATTAGAGATGGTGGGCAAGATGGAGGGAGTAACAGACCGCAAAGACTGTGCTGGGGCTGGGTCGTCAGGGGATCCAGATTTCACCTGGAGCATGATGGTTTCAGTATGTCAAAAAGTAGAGTCCCCTTTGGACAAATTATAAGCAATCAAACAAATTTACATATATCATCATACTCCTTGATACATTCATACAGCTTTGAGCAACACTAAAGATGATGCCAGAAACAGTCAGAAATCATAAAAAAGTACACAATTTATTCTAATAAAACATTATTTCCACATAAAAATAACAATATAACCTGATATCATACATGCAGGTAATAATCACATAGTGGGAACAAAAACAACACACTAGTTAAAAATGAGGAGGGATACTGTGGTCCAGTTTCAGTGAATCATATTCCAATTTTGTAATTTTTTTTGTAAATATATCTTTCAAATTGGAAACGTTGTATAGTCCACAGATTTAATGTATCCCAATACACAAGGGCATCAACGCGTTTCGGTTTTGGCAAATTAAATTCCAGGCCAACACCTTCATCAGGATAAAATTCTTAACATTCCCACAATATAAAGAAATCTTATTTGCTTGAAAATAGTAGACTGAAATTGGTCCTTCCAAATACTAGATATCAAAGTAGGGAATCAGAAAGCGTATTCCCCACTGTTCTGACCCATGAGGACGTTCGTATGGACTTCGTCTCTCAGGCTTGATCAGTATTGAAAATCTTAAAATATTTTTATAGACCGACATACGAGGGCGTTAAATCACGAGGCTTCTCCTTTCCGACGAAGCTTCCACCCAAAACGCTAGACCGCCTGCAGTCTGCTGTCACGTAGCGTGCCGTCTTAGATGTGGGGTTCTCACAAGCAGAATCAAGCTCCTCAGGCTGTAGTGTGTGCCACATAATAATGATCCCATTTTGAATGAGCAGATTGTGTCCTGCAGAGTAGTAGGAGTACGCTGGAGGGACCAATGCACAGACTATTGTGTAAGATAATCTGCCAGCACTAGTGAGGATGCCAGGGGGGTCTCTCAATCTGTGTCTCTCCAACACAATAGACATACCCATCCTCAAGCCTGGGAATATGGGTACATATTGTAAAGATGAGGTATAGGTGCAGGAGGAAGTTTGATTTGTCAACATTTGGCACTGAAACACTGTCTCACAATCTATGAAAATGTCAGAGACCTTCAACAAATACATATTGCCCTCAGGCTCTTGGCAGTGTTTAATGGGTAAAATGGGAGTCCGTATGGACCCACACAAGGGCTTCCCTTGCCAAACCAGATAATAGGTTAAAAAATGTAGACAATGCAAATATTTCTGGAACTGGGTGTACTGTTCCAGTGTCATGGGTGTTTGCTTACAGTGCAATATGTTTTCATTAGCACAACTAGAGACATCATCACAATGAGTCCATCTCCCTTGGTGTCCCATATCTCGGATATTCAAAGTCAGAATGCCATTAATACCCATGCAGGTGCACTCTACTGGAAGAGTGGGGATGCGTTTCTGGAGTAGTCTGACTCCAGGTGGCACAACAACACACATCCTTGACTTTTCACTTGAGGGGGCTTATAGCCCTCTAAGCAATGGACTGCCATCCAATGTTCTGGCATCATGGCATTTCAATATAAGCAGTCACCACCTCCATCCCAGGGCAGAATCCAAGGGCAAGAATGACAACAACTACCTGCAAAGAGTTAATCACCACTTATGCCCACAAGCAACTCAGACAAGGCTAGGTGGAGGCAACTTGTTCTGTGATGTCAATAGGTTTTGCATTAGCCAGTTCACTCAAAGCGGCCTTTAAAACAATCAGTCATATACACTCATTGGCAGGCAGCAAGTTGAAGCACACACATACTACATCTTCATATTTCCTCTTGCAACTGTTTTTGCATACTTACATAACATAATCGACAAATTTGTACATTTCAACATTCCCTCATGGCCTGCATGAACTCTACTTGTGCAAGTATGACCCCTCTCACATCTACCTCAAGTACATGCTTATCTCTCAAAACTATCCTACACACACATGCACGTTATAAACCCTCTCTGGTGCAGCTAGCCGGTAAAGCATGTCTGCTCCACAAGCACCAGCCTTGTGCTCAAACTCTTCCAACCCGAATTTTACAATCTTCTACTGGCGCTGCCCTTCTTACATCCACAACTACATTCACAGCACCACTCTTCACCACTATGTACATAATAACTCTCACAAACATGACATGTATACACTGTACTGTACTCATCACCTCCTCATCAGACAACAAACGTAACATCTTAAATGGACCACTCTCATGACCAGTTGCAGCCTCAGTAATGTCTTGGACTGCACTCATATCACAATGTGCAGCATCAAAGCCCATTGTGATATGCACCCTTAACACATCACCACTTCTCTTCACAAGACACTTACATCACTCAATGAATATGACTTCAGTCATTTGCATATCACCATACACCCATCATACTCTGCTTGAGTTCAACAGATAGTAATTTCTAAAACAAATCCATCCACAGTTTCAAGCACAATAAACATCAACTGGACAACACCTCACATTTCACCGTACAGCACCCGAAATTATACAACTGGTGAATACCCTTCACAGAAAAAAACAAATAGAGAACAAGGACTGCTAAGTGGGATCATCCCTGTCACTGAGTATATATATCAGAAACAACTTAGACGGACCCAGAACTGGTAGCTCTGTAATGCTTGTAGTGCCAGGCACGACTAGGGTTTGTTAGAAGAACCCTCACCCACCAACCTAGTTGTTGGCATGCTTCATCATCCAGTTCCCAGCTGAGTAGCCGAATGCTACCCAGCTGTGCTTTAACACCTGAGTACAGCGGAGCTGGACTTTTGGTGTGTGTGTGGTGAAGTGGTGAAAATAAAAGATACCTCTGGCAATTCGTACTGATTGATTATTCATTCCCAGTGACCCTGGGTATACTAAAAACAGAGATTTGGATAATCTATAAAGACTGGTAATTGGTCTTTAGAATCCTGTTGGTCAACATGTTTTAGCCTTGTTAAAAAATGATAAAGCTTTCTTCAGGACCACATTAACGTGAGAAGGTGATAGTGGTAGAAATTATGCCACGTGTTTTTGATTTTTCAGCACACGCTCTAAGGTGTGCTGTTCATGCTGTGGTGCGACCTTACTTACGGGTCTACTGCTAGAGATTACCTGTAAGGAGAAATAACAAGTAATAGAGACAAGCAAGAGATACAATTAGTCATAGTTCATGCTGTTAAATTTCTCTGGGAAGTTTGTCACTTGTTCATTTTGTATGGTGGTTCAAGGCACTCAGTGTCACTTACTCGTGTGTCAGCATTCTTACCAGTTCCATTCAAAACAACTGTTCAATAAGCAGTTAGACAAGCATGTGTCATTTTTGTATACAAGCATGCTTCAGGTTGTAGAGTATTAATGACCGATACTCCTCTAGTGATAGATATGCCCATAAAAGATTGCATTTGGATCTCTTTAACACAAACTATTGTTACTATGTCTTTGAACAATCACTGCAAAGCAATGATATTTAACGTTAGTCGCTGCATCACATGCCGCATTCAGCAACTCTCTCTCTCTCTTTTTTAGTGCACCTCCTATTATCATTAGACATAGAAGATAGTCCACGTAAGTCACTGTGCCACCAGACTCACGCAGCAACTGGTATTGGAGTAACAGTCACTAATACTCTACAACCTGAAGCATGCTTGTATACAAAAATGACACATACATGTCTAAGTGCTTATTGAACAATTCTTTGCATGGAACTGGTATGAATGCTGACAGACCAGTAAGTGACACTGAGTGTCATGAACCACCGCACAAAATGAACGGCCATGGACCCTGGGAGCAGCTAGGAGTGTGGAGATGGTAGTGGTGGTTGTGGACCCCGACGTAGAAGATTCAGTCCCTGGGTCATCCACCACCAGAAGGGAGTCATCACTGTAACTGGAGTTGTCTTCAGATCCTGCAGATAATACGTCTGAAAGGCCCTCAGTGTAGCTCCACACACCGTCCGTGCCACTGGGTCCCTTCTCCTCAGACTCAGAAATAGACCCAGTCTGGCAAACTGCTCCCCCTTCATTCATGGCACTGCCTCCTCCGCTGGCCGGTCCTGATGCTGTGAAAAAGAAGGAAAAAGATTCACACAAGTCATCAGTATGTACTTGACACATGGGTGTAATCACAAATCTTTACAGATCAAGCAAATACATGATTTTGCCTAGCGCTATTACCGCTTGATACATTTTGATACATGGCACTTGTTAGTCTGAAAGCTAACCATTGCTCCCTCACACGTGATGTTATCTGCAACATTGGGTGTATCAACATCAAATACCACAACCACAATGTCAATTACTTCACTATGTAGCAGGTTATGTATGGTCTTTTGCTCCTGACAGTCTTGTGTCATGACATACTTGTCTCATCTCCTGCAGGAGAGTTTAGACCTCACATTAGAAATAATATACACACAATTGAATGAAGACATGATATCCATTCTACAATCTCTAGTCACAACTTGGGAATCATTGGCTCTAATGTTACTGGTCAAATGACTCCCTTGTCAAACTTTAAACTGGCATAGTCATTGTGTGAGTCATATCACACAGATAACAGTGATTGTGCTCATTGTTCCTGTAACTTATGTTCTCCTCTGAGGGTTCACAGATATGACTCTTATTGTGGAGACACTAAGGCAGTAGGTGTAGCTAGAGTGAGAGGCATGTGGCACACTGTCTTGTGCCATCTACGCAGTGTCATGAAGATGAATTAGAATGTTGTGCACATTGTAAACAGCTCACCACTTTTAGATGTGGACAATGGTCAACACACTTCCAAGTCCGATGACTCCATCTTCACAGTGCTTCAGGTGGAACACCATGCTACTGGCTCATCTGGGTGCATTGTCTGTACAGATTATTAGTACTGAACCTCTATTCTTCATGAGTCAAGTCAACACTGTGTACCAATCCTGGCTAGACTGCCGAAGTCCCCATTTGTATGGGCCAAGTCTGAAAGTCTTTCACTTCTTTTCGACATATTGCACACTTTGTACAGCTTACATTGCTCTTGTTTTCAATCTCATTTGGTAACGTACTCCAAAATGATACACATTTGACATCTCTAAATCATGCATCATGCACATGGTTTACAAAGCCATCAAGTATGAATAGTCAAGAACATTTACACACATGTCAACCATTGTGAATGTGTATCTAACATCATACCTTACAATGTCAGAAATGTTTCCACCAGTGACACCCTGTGTTTGACAATGAATTGCATGTGTTGTCACTGTGACAGAGTCAGACACACAGACTCACTCTTTTGAATGGAGTGAACAGAATCTTCCACACATCATATGAAAGGCCAGTGTGACAAGAGACTGGAGTTAGCATACCTGCAATTGGCCCACAGGATACATCTGATTACACTGAGCACATTGGCTGGGACCTAACATTGGCACATTGAACAATACAAACTCACCAAGGTCACAACATTGACATCACCTGCTGCTGGGATGTATTGTATGGGCATTTCAGACTTGAGTGCTCCAATAACAACATATTTCACAGATTTGTTGAAACCACATTGAGAACAGGTCATACATTAGTCATTGTGCTGGCACATGTCAAGTAATTGCATTACACATGAAGATCATCTCTGTGCACATGTTGTTGTGATTTGTGCTGATAGAATGTGCTGATCGCATGAGCTTGGCACAACTGTTACTACCCTGAACATAAATTCCTCATATGTCCCTGATGAACGGGGCATAACCCTTGTGCTTGTTTCCAGTCCAGAGAGGACCTGGCTTGGCAGTTCGGGCTGGACTGTTCCCATGAGGCACAGGTTCAAGACTGATTTGCATATGGCTGGGTTCAAACTGGAATGGCATTGTGAGCAACAAAAGTATGGATTTAGGCCCAGATCTCCGTACTAGGGTGAATGTATGACATTGTTCTGCATTCTGTTCATCAACTGTTGTTTTTGCATTTGTCACCCCGAGTGAGGCGGGTATGCCCAGACGTGGGTCCCGTGCTCTCCATGCCACTGGAATCAAGCTATACTGGCTGAAGAGGGGTGAAGCCCGAAACTGGTCCTAGAATGCTTTTTTCCAGTCCAGGAAGGACCTGGCTCGGCAGTTCGGGCTGGACTGTTGCCATGAGGCACAGAGTCAAGACTGATTTGCATACGGCAGGGTTCAAACTGAAATGGCATGCTTTTTCCCCTTATCTTGCTTCCACTTGGCAACTAGAGTACTGGGGTTCTGTGCTGTGCTGTTTCCCCCTCCTTGAACCCTTACTCAATCATGCCCTCCCTCGACTCTCTTCCAGGAGTTGTATGCTCCTCTCATGGCACAGGTGATCTTGAGAAGCCTGCTGCTGTACTGTTGACAGCAGCAGTCATCCTGCCCCGGAAGGAAACTTGAGTGGCAGTCTTCCAATTACTGCGATGATCCAGACTGCCTCCGCCCACACTCCTATTGGTCTGCCGAATCCTGATGAATCCTCGCAACCCTCACAACGTCCACACTGCCCTGTCTCTTCCTCACAAGCCTTTAGCACAACATGGTACTTGATTGCCATTCTTTCATTTGTTTCATTGGCTGCCATGTTCATCTTTCATTATTTGTATACGTAGATGTCTGCTTCATTTATCAGCTTAAGCCTTAGTAGATTCTCTTTTGTAAGTGCCATAGTTTCCGCTGAGTTGGATATCCTCTTTGCATTTGTTGGTGTACATATTGCTGAGGACAGCAGTGATAAAATAGTTTGATACTTTATTCAGCTGGATATAATTCTTTGCAGGTGGAAAGTGGTTCTATAGTAGGATAGAGGTGTTTTAACTCTCCACTAATTAGCTATCCCCTTCCGGATCGGCATTCTCAGACAGTTCAGTTTACAAAACAGACCCCAGTCAGCTCTTACGTTTAAGGGGAAATCTTGCTCTAGTACCAGAAGTACAAGCCCTCATCAAAATGTGTATGTACTGTTCTACAGGGGAGCATCAGGCAGGCAAGATCTTCACCCGTGAACATATTGCATGCCATATTAAAAAAAGAACAAGAACATTAATCTATGCATAATTGTTAATGCTCACTTTAATGCATAAATAATAGGGTCTGATTATGATGGCGGGGAAACATGAGTCTGCCCGCCACACTATCGGACAACGGGAACGGCTGACATTCTGTCAGCGGTCCCGTCAACCAAATTACAATGCGACCCCCTCGAACCTGGTCGCACTGTCCATCTTTTGTATTGCGGTACAAAATGGATCAGCTCAGGGATGTCCCCCAGTTCAGCTACCTGCTCCCCTGCAGGCACCAGGGTGTCCCCCTCAAGGTAAGCCTCCTCCCGGTCTGTGGTCACTTCAGGGGACGGTTTCCCGTGCCCCCTGCCCTTGCTCTTGGCAGGGACTAGGGACACTGCTTTAGGCTCCAAGTGCTTCTGATCACCCTTTCTGGCCGACATTGACCGAGTAGACAGAAATGCCAACTCTAGCAACCCAAGCATCTTCAAGTGAGACCTGAACTCAACATCCTTCCATATGGACTGCTCCAGGTTGTTATCTAGCAGACAATCAACAGGCATGGTAGGGAATACAACCACCCTCAAGGGACTTGAGACCACTCCATTCAAAGGGAACCTGCAACCAGACACTGCATACTGTCTAGGGACTATGCGAAGATCATGGACAGTCCGTGTGTCATTTCCTAGCACACTGAATGCTGATGGCCATACTACAGTGGCTTTGGTATATCCGTACATGGATCAAAACACTTATCCACTATTATATGCACTCGACCTGATGGGTGGTGGTAGAAATCTTATCACGTGGCTCCCACATGGGATGGCCTCTGCCCCACAGGCATTGATGCATTTCACTAAGCAGCACTGGCAACAGAATATCATCCGGGAACTCACAAAGACAGAATGGGCGGGGGTGCTCATATATCCACACAGACTTTCCCACAACTAAAAATTCAAATACATTCAACACAGAACTTTACACAGAGCGTACCTTACACCAGTGTGAATACAGAAGATACATGGGAGTCAGTCCACAAGTGCTAGATGTGGTGTAGAAGCCGCGTACATAGGGCCGCGTACATTGGGCATGTGTTTTGGAAAAGCGTAGAGGTGCAGTTACTGTGGGGGGGCTGCTGCATACACCTTGCTGGCATTCATAGGAAAGGGAGACCTACATATTATAGAGGCATGAGTAATGGGCTGTATAGTAGCAGGAAGAAGGAAGGTGCCACTAATCAGTTTATTGACTTAGCCCTGATTATAACCAAAAGAACTATAGCCAAGCACAGGAAGGCTACTTTCCTTTCAGGCATGCCCTATTGATATGGGGCAATGTTCAAGTGGAGCAGGGTCGAATGGGTGCCAGCTCCCCAGGGAGGATGTTATAGGTTTGCACAGGGTTTCCATGGCATTGGAATGGTATGCCCTCTCCCAAGACCTGCAGGTCCTCTCCAAGTGGCCCTCAGGAAGAGGATACCGGTGGGGAGTTTAATTGCTCACTATGATCAAACACATATACCCCATACTATCCCCCTTATGCACTTTCCTTTCCTCTCTCTCCCTTCTCCTTGTGTTCTTCTCTTCTCTCCCCATTGTTATTACGGCCCTGAGCCTACGATCCCTCTTGTACTGTAGTGTGCCCTCGCCTACCTTGATGCTGGAGCACTGTGGCTTCATATGCTCGCTGCAAGGAGAGTGGCACTGTGGATGCTTCTCAACCGGTGCCATAGACATCTGCTCTTTGGCTATATAGATCCTGATTGAGAAACTATTTGAGTTCCATGTGTTGCTTGTTGTACATAAGAAAAGGAATAAATATCTCCTGTCACAACTGTCATTGCTGTATATCCCACTCTGACCCATTGGAAAAATATGATCTCTGTCAGTATAGGTTGTCATAAAAAGAGCATTTTGTACAATACGACCTTAAAATCAATAAAACTGGTTCAAAAATAAGAAAAGACACTTTACCCCTGCCTTTATTCCTCTATACATCCTCTCCTCACTGTCGACTCAACACACTTAATTTGGGTAGAGGGTAAATCTCTTTATAACGCCCCTTTCACATTTTCTATTAATGCTTTAGTAAAAATAGGTATAATCAGATGCCATTATGTTTCTTTTCTGAAAAAAATATAGTAAGTGGCAGCTTATAGTCTCCAGTAAAGAGCTGCAAAATGAGAAGGTGAGATGAGAAACACCTGATTTTCTGTTTTGGCTTTTTTCTGATTTAGTATTTCTGATAAAGTTTTAAATCATCTTCTGTTCTATTTTAACCTCTTGAGACATTCTAAAATACATGATTTGCTACCTACTATTGTCTCCAATATTTGTAAAGGCAGTATAATCCGAATAATCACCAAAATGCATTGTATATATGTCAGACTTTCTCCATGTTGTATCATTTATACAAAAGAATCTGTAGGAACTGCTCCCCAAGTTGCCATTTCAGTTTTACCCTTTTTTTGTTTTTATTACTTGGGCTAATTTCCACTAAAACACACGTGTGTGGATGTTCTAGCAGTAATAACAAATATATGAAGGTTTTAAGCTTTAAGACAGTTTTTCTGAGGGACATTGTTTTCTCCAGTATCAGCTACAACATCCACGTCTCAATACTGAAATCCTCTTACTCCTCCAGGAAACATTTCAGTCCAATTAATTTCTCTTGCTCGTGCATCACACCCCGTGCAAATATTTACTTTCCTGAGCTTTTGGATTGCATTGTTTGTCATTCAAAAAAAACTTGGAAATGGTAGAACAGATTTCTTAGAAGTGTAGCACATTCTGTTCTTTAACCCACATTTATAATATCAATTGCTCAGGTGATCTCCATCTAAGGGGGCCAAAGACTGCACATGGGAAACAATACAATCTGTCTTATCAAACTGCATCCTTCTTAACATACATGAATTAAAAAAAATACTTAAGTACTACATTGAAAGATTCTGTGGAGACTAATAGAAATGGATAACAAATACATTATATATGTATTTTCACCAAAGCAATAAGCTTGCAAGAGAGCTCATTTACTTGTTAAGTAGTTCTGTACCTCCACTTGGAAGCTTCATTACTGACGAAATGTAATATGTATAGGGCAAAAGGAAATATGATGGAGTGATTGAGAGAAGAGAGCCATATGGAGGGTAGAAGGCTTAACAATAGTATAATGCCAGAATTTTAAATGACAGTAAAACAATTTATAAATACACCAGAATGCAAGCAGATTCAACTATATCACCATTGGTTCAGTCTAAAAAGTATCATGCCTGAAAAACAAGTAAGGTGCACAAAATATATCATTGGTTGGGCAAATCCAACATTATTTATTTTATTAGTAAGCGATGGGTCCCTTACTAATAAAATAAATAATGTTGGATTTGTGCCTTTCTAAATGGATTCTGCTAACATAATAATATTGCCAGTGTGGTAGAATGTCTGTGTGAATATGCGAACATGGGCTGATTTGTGGGCCTTCCTGAGTTGGTTCGCCGGCTAAACCTGTTCGATATCCATACATTTGAATGTTTATTGGTCTTCACCTATAGTTGCAAGAAATTCCCTACACCAAAAACATGTTTAAATTTAAGCCAGTCAAGGGCATAGTTATTTTTATTTTGCGGTTTGAATGGAGGGAGTACCAAATCTCATATTGAAAATGGACAAAAAGAAGCTTTCTCTTTGGGGAAAATATTGCGCATATTGAAAAAGGGTCACTGGATAAATATCGACGGACACAATATAGACTACCCAAAATATCGACGCCAAAATATCGACGGACAAAATATCGAATCCCTATCTACAAACAGGTAAGTACCAAAATATCGAGTCCAAAATATCGTTTATATATATATATATATATACATTGTAATAATATCGAATTTGTTAAAAAATAATGTAAAATGGGGGCGTGGCTAGCAGCCGATGATGGCGGCAGCTAAGGGACAGGCTCCGCAGTTGAGGCGGCCTCTCCGACGATCCGGCTACCAATCCGACACTTTTTTCAATCCCTGAAGGAGGGAACCAGAGCCCAGGACCGGGCGGTGCAAGCGGCGACAAGCGGCGTCCAAATCCGACGTCTGGAGCCCAAATTCCATCGGAGCACCGGACTGGCTCGCTCAGACTGATCGGGCCGGGATCTGCCCTGATAAACTTGCCCGGCAGGAAGTGGGGCCGCTCCGGGAGACCGGCGCCGGAAGTGCCCGTACATCGTGAATGGATGCTGGGACCCGATGTGCGCACCGAGCGACTGGATACTGCCTGCAGTCGGAGGTACAGTGGCGGTGTCTGCCCACCTTAACCGCCGCCTACGGATCCGCATAGTGCACGACTGATGGCCACACACGAAGGGAATCTGCGGTACGTTGAGGTCAGCCGCCATTTTATGAACGGCGAAGGTCAGTGCGCACCAGCAGACCGTGATAGGGTGCATGCCCCGCTCCAGAGGACAGACGACACGAGGAGAACGGGCGGTGATCGCCACTGAAGCCAGCCGGGGGTCCGTGTGCGCTGCGGATAGGTGGGGGTCCCACCACACACAGCGCACTGACGGTGACGCTGGGCGACCTCGGCGATCGCCCACACCCTGCCATCCACCGCGCCGGTGGGACTGTCGACACAGAACACGTGGTGTAGGGGGGTTAGGCGCACCCCCATATGTGCGGTTGATTTGTGGACACCCAACATATACTGCACACCGGGGCCTATGACACACCACCCGGAGCTATTCTCGCACGGCGACATCGGGGAGCTACTAACACCGCAACTCGACTGGGTGCCCCGCCCGGAGGATAGATACTCCAGTGGGAGCGCAACCCGCTCTGAGGGGCGCGAGGTCGGAGCGGCGTCCCTGTGCCCGGCTGGTGGGTCGGATCACACCCTATAGAGCACACCCGGCGCATAAGGGCAGAACAGGCCTACAGACCTTGGCAGAACTTGGCTCACTGGCGCCCGTAGACAGCAACGGAGTCCCCTGATCACCCACGAACGCGGGTGAAGACGTCAGCGCACTGCAACCATCGCGGGAGGGGTGGACCGGACACGCTGGATCGGAAAGGCCTGAAAGCTACAAAGACCACAGGCATGGCTGGGAAAGGACCGAAGAGTGGCACCACGCAGACCCGCATAGACCGCTATGCTTGCGACAAGCCAGCTACCTCCCCCACAACAGGAAGAGAGATGGGCGCCAAATCCGCGGATGCCCCAGGGGGAAAGAAGGCGACACTGGACGACGTGATGCAGGCTTTGGCTCAGCTACAGACGACAGTGGGCTCGATCTCAACAGATGTAACGTTGCTCAGAGCCGACCTCCACAAAATGTCGGAGAAGGTCAACGCCATGGAAGTGGTAACAAAATCCCTTGTGGAGGATGTCTCTGAACTTCAGCAGGCGGT
Source organism: Lissotriton helveticus (assembly GCF_964261635.1). Taxonomy (NCBI): domain Eukaryota; kingdom Metazoa; phylum Chordata; class Amphibia; order Caudata; family Salamandridae; genus Lissotriton; species Lissotriton helveticus. The sequence goes on along the minus strand of NC_136068.1, from coordinate 657,549,328 downwards.
GGAGAAGTTGGCGACGGACAACAAGGTACTACGTGAGAAGCTCCATGAGCAGGAAGGGCGCTCCAGACGGAACAACATCCGCATAATTGGTGTGCCAGAGTCGGAAGGCACGAGAGCCATGGACTTGTACGTGGAAAGCCTGATTACGACTGAACTTAAACCAAAAGGACTGTCCACCTTCTTTTCCGTGGAGAGGGCACACCGTGTGCCGGGTGGCCAGCCGAAACCGGGGGCGTCCCCACGACCTATTGTTGCCCGACTGTTCAATTTCCGGGACCGGTATGCCGTCTTGCAGGCGGCCCGTCCTCCCCCCCCCCGTCAGACTCCAGAATTCCACTGTGGCTTTCTTCCCTGACTATACGGCGGATGTCGCACGTAGGAGACGAACCTTCTTCGAGGTGAAGAAAGAACTCAGAGCACGAGAGATCCCATATTCCATGCTCTTCCCGGCCAGGGTCTGGGTTGTAGCAGAAAATAAAACGTAGTTGTTCGACACCCCAGAATCCGTGCAAGACTGGCTGGAGGGATGGAGGCCGGGCCCACACCCTCGGCGATCCAACCGGCATCCAAAGGGCCGTAACGCCGGGCGTCATCTGGAATCCCAGGCATCAGGAGGGGGCCCGGACAGCGGCTCGCCCCTAAGAGACGACGTTGGGGTAGAGGACAACGAAGATCAATGACCTCCAGGTTTTACATTTTGCTAGACTTATAGTGCTGCAAGCCTACGGCCCGCCACTGGACACTGGGTGATGGACCTCCGGGGAAGAGACTGAGGGGCCGCTGACTTCGGAGAGTCCCTTACCCCGACGCGCAATTACACTGTTTTGGGGTTGGGGCATGCACTCTGCTCAGTTGGGGGGCGGGCAGCTTTGAGTCCATATAGCAGGGGGGCAGGGAGGGGGGTGAGTAGGGGAAGGGAGATGGTTATTGTTCGGGACCAGTTGGTCCTTAAAGTTAAGGGTTTGGCTCATGCACATGCTGATTGGTGTGACACTGCCTCTGCACAACACCACATGACACAGGGGGGGTCACAGGACGATAGGCATGCTGGCGTTGCACCTGCTTTGTTACTGCCCAGACACATTACCTTGAGCTTAGGGAGATGGGCCCACGGGATGGGCCGAATCCAGCGGCACTTCTCAGGCCCCGCTACCAACGATTGCCATGGCCAGGGTAGATAGTTTCACCCCGCCAGCCCCGCTACGAATTATGTCCTGGAACGTCAGGGGCCTGGGCGATAAAATCAAAAGGGGCCTGGTGCTACAGGGAATTAAGAGGCAGGGCCCGCCCTGATTCTTTTGCAAGAAACACACCTAGTGGGGGCGGCCACACAGGCAATGGATAGGCGGGGATACCGCATGATTGCACACGCAGAATTCACCTTGGGGTCTCGCGGTACTGGCATACTGCTGCAAAAATCCTCCCAATACATAGTGAAGTCCACAAAGATAGACGACCGGTGCATGGCTAGTGGGAGGGTAGGCCACTGAACGTGGTCTCTGTTTACATCCCGCCGGCGCTACATGCCGTGGCGCTGCCAGACCTTGGCAAGTTCCTCTTAGGACTTCCTGAAGGAGAACTACTCATAGGCGGGGACTTTAACACAGCACTACATAACACCCATGATCGGTTCCCAGTACGAACACACACAGATGGCCCTAGCAAGCTCCAGACTTTCCTGGAAGCGCAAGGGTTGGTGGATGTATGGCGTCTACTGCACCCAGAGCAACTGCAATACACTTACTACTCGGCGACGCACAATAGCCTCTCCAGGATAGATTACTTCCTCACACTAGGGAATGGTCTCCTTACCATAGACGAAGCGAAGATACAACCGAGGGGTATTTCGGATCATTCGCGATTACTTTAACCATGTCTAGTACAGGTACAAAGCGCAAGAGGATCTATCCGATCTTTCCGGGGTATCTTAAAATTCCATCTATTAGTAAAGATCTGAAGAAAGCAACCCGACATTATTTCGAGGAGAATCAGTCCTCGGTAAACTCGCCTTCAGTATTATGGGAAGCGTATAAAACAGTGTTCAGGGGGCAAGCCATTGCGGTGATAACAAACCACAAGAGAACGCACGGGAGGGAAGCTTTAGAGCTAGAATTGGGCCTAGAAAGGGCCAACGCTGCCCATATGGCTGACCCATCAGACGACACACTACATTCCTTACAGCTACACCAACGCCGCCTGACTGACCATCTGAGGCAAGTAACCGTGGCGGACATTGCTGCCACTAAACACAGAGTCTACGACATTGGGGACAAAGCCAGTAAGCTCCTAGCATGGCTGGACAGGAAGCAGGGGGGCGGCAGGAGTATACTGCAAATCACTGACACTCACGGGATAGTGCATACACAGCCGGAAGAAATTGTAGACGCATTGGCCGATCACTTTAGCGAAGTATATACCCCGACGGTAGACGTGACGGAGGAAGATGCCCGAGCTGCCCTCGGTCATGTGTCTATGCCGACGCTGACGGAGGAGGCGGCGAAGGACCTTGATGCCACCTTGACAACTGATGAAATTCAGTTGGCAATCAATTCCCTCCATTCAGGTAAGGCTTTGGGCCCTAACGGAATGCCCATTGAATGGTTTAAAGCTATGTCGGAGTTCATGAGTGAACCCCTTCTCCAGATGTATGAGGAAAGTAGGGAAAAAGGTACGCTGCCCCCGGATCAACGGATGGCGACCATAGTGGCCATCCCAAAGCCGGGTAAACCGCCTAATGACTGTAAGTCCTATAGGCCTATCTCACTCCTGAACCCTGAGTCCAAAATAATAGCGAAAGTGCTGGCGAACAGACTTATGCCGTACTTAGGCCAGCTGATCCACCCAGACCAGTCTGGCTTTATGCCACACAGAAGTACGGCATTGAATCTTCGTAGGGTGCATGGAGTGTTGGCAAGAACCCCACTTTTGACGGAACCAGCAGCGATATTGTCATTGGATGCCAAAATGGCGTTCGACATGGTGGAGTGGAGCTATCTCTTCGCAGTACTCACCCACATGGGGTTTGGACCCACCTTTATCTCCTGGATCAGGTTACTATACCGGGACCCAGTGGCAAGAGTAGTACCAAACGGTCACATATCGCGTGACATACATCTGGGACAGGGAACTAGACAGGGATCACCACTCTCACCCCTCCTCTTCGCATTGGTCCTAGAACCACTGGCAGTTACCATTCGAAATACGCCGCTCCTGAAGGTGATTAGGTGGGATCAATCCTGGGAAGATAGAGTGTCCTTTTACGCGGACGATATGTTGATTTACCTCACGGACTTGGGGAATAGCCTTCCGAAACTCCTAGCTCCATGAAACTCACAGGGGCGAGTGTCCGGCTACACTATTAATTGGTCTAAATCGATAATTTATGAGCTCAAAGGGCCGATCCCGCCCCTTCCGGAGTCTTGCCCTCAAGAGGTGGCTCGTACTTCCTTTAAATACCTGGGAATATATGTCACCCGTGATGCCACAGAATTTACTGCACTCAATCTGCAACCCCCTCTAATTCGGCTACGTAATGACGTGCAGTGCTGGGAGGAACTGCCTTTAACATTGCTGGGCAGAGCAGCATTATTTAAAATGATGGCGCTACCGCGCTTTTTGTATATACTTGAAAACACTCCAACATTGATACCCACCAGCTACTTCCAGAAAGTGACTGCACTGATATCGAGTTTATTATGGGGGAATCGACCAACCCGGATAGCCGATGCGAAACTTAACAGGAGCTGGTATTATGGCGGGATTGCACTGCCTAATATTCAACTGTACTACTGGGCGGCCCAACTTAAGATCCTCAACCAGTGGGTCCACGCCCCGCAGGACGACCCGACATTCAAGTCGGACAGGGCACAACTGGGCACCACCAGTTTACTGGCGCCTCTGTATCACAAGGGTACGGCGGCGAAACTCATAGGACCCACCAAACATACAGTGCAGCTTTGGTACAGGGCGCAAACGAAACTACACTGGGAAGGGACCATCACGAAACTCACACCACTGTGGGACACTAAGGCACTGGGACACTTGCGTCGTACTAAGGGTTTCACCCAGTGGGACAACATTGGGATATCAACAGTGGGGGACATGTGGAATAGAGAGGGAGTGGTCCCGTTTGCGTCACTTCAGGAACAGTATGAATTGGGGGACACTGAGCTGTATAGATACATACAAATTAGGCATGCCCTCCAGGCGGCAATCCCACCGACTACGATACCCCCAGAGTCCTCCCCGCTGGAAGACCGTCTGCTCACGGACTTTATGCAGGAAGGTGCAACTTCCTTAACATATCGTAAGTTGCTTAATAACCTACCTGACCCACTGGGGAAATTGAAGGACAAATGGGTGGAAGACGTCGGAGATTTTGATGAGTCCGAATGGAACGCTGCCATTGCATCCCCGCGTGAGGCTGGCATATCGGCTAAGTTCCGCCTGGTACAATTAAAAATCCTACATAGGATATACTACACGAGAGCTACTCTACATAAATTGCAGAGGGCAGATCATCCTTATTGTCTTAGGGGCTGTGGAGAGGAAGGCACTTTCATGCACACACTTTGGAGCTGCACGAGCATCGTGAGCTACTGGCAGAGGGTACTCCGCACTATCGCTCAAATACTTACCACTTCACTGACACTGGGCCCACGGGTATGCCTGCTGAACGTGTGGGGACCCACGGATCTAACGTTTTATGGGCGGGCTTGGACTACGATAGGCCTCATGACGGCCAAACGAGACATTGCACAAAAATGGGGGGCGGCAGAGCTCCCCACCTTGGCACAATGGAGCAGAAACATGGATATGCTTATGTTAACAGAGAGGGCGGTATACAAACTGAGAGCTAATCCGCGTAAATGGAATAGAGTTTGGCAGCCCTGGAACACATACAGAGGGGACATTTGCGAACCATTGCCGGAGGATGATCTTGATAGCTCTGAGGATGAGGAGGACATTGAGTAGCGGCTAGGGGTTACGGTGGGAGGCATACACGAGGGGTACGGGCTTAGTTTAATACAATGGGGCCTAGTGGTGATATGGGTAAAAAGCAGGATGTAATACTGTGCGGCTTGCAGATATGATCTTAAACAGGGTAGCGTTGATACCGGTCAGCAAAGTATATATAAAGTGTATTCATACCGAGTCATGTATTGAGTTTCTTAGTTCTACACAAAACACAAAATGCAAGTTAAATTTATGTATATGTAGACTCCGTCTCTATTGATCAAACAACCTACTTGACCGGTAAAGCAGCAACGACCTGGGAAGGCGTGAATGTATGTAAGTGGACCTTCCATATGACACCTTGTATGCCGGCCTCAGGGTTGTAGGCACAGATATGTACTGTTGTTGGAGATATCTATATGACCTTGCAATAAAAATAAAATGAAAAAAAATAATAATAATGTAAAATAAAAAATTATTAAAAATAAATAGCTAAAATATACTTAAAAATACTTAAATTACCTTAAAAATATTAAATAATTAATTTAACTAATAAAAAAAATATACAATCATATCTGTTAAAACATATATATATATATATATATAAACATAATATTAATAAAAAATACACAATATTATTAGCGTAGGATAGCGTAGGGATAAAAATTACTATTCCCACTCCTGGAAGTGCAACAGTAGGGAAAACATTGGATAGCGTAGGGGCAAAAATTACTATTCCAACTCCAGAGAGTGCAACAGTAGGGAAAGTGTTGGATAGCGTAGGGGTAAAAATTACTATTCCCACTCCAGCGAGTGCAACAGTAGGGAAAGCGTTGTATAGCGTAGGGGTAAAAATTCGTATTCCAACTCCAGTGAGTGCAACAGTAGGGACAGCGTTGGATAGCGTAGGGGTAAAAATTACTATTCCCACTCCAGAGAGTGCAACAGTAGGGAAAGCGTTGGATAGTGTAGGGGTAAAAATTACTATTCCCACTCCAGAGAGTGCAACAGTAGGGAAAGCATTGGATAGCGTAGAGGTAAACATTATTATTCCTACTCCAGCGAGTGCAACAGTAGGGAAAGCATTGGATAGCGTAGGGGTAAAAATGACTATACCAACTCCAGAGAGTGCAACAGTAGGGAAGGCGTTGGATAGCGTAGGGGTAAAAATTACTATTCCCACTCCAGTGAGTGCAACAGTAGGGAAAGCATTGGATAGTGTAGGAGTAAAAATAACTATTCCAACTCCAGCGAGTGCAAAAGTAGGGAAAGCGTTGGATAGCGTAGGGGTAAAGATTAGTATTCCAACTCCAGTGAGTGCAACAGTAGGGAAAGCGTTGGATAGCATAGGGGTAAAAATTACTATTCCCACTCCAGAGAGTGCAACAGTAGGGAAAACGTTGGATAGCGTAGGGGTAAAAATTACTATTCCCACTCCAGAGAGTGCAACAGTAGGGAAAGTGTTGGATGGCGTAGGGGTAAAAATAACTATTCCAACTCCAGTGAGTGCAACAGTAGGGAAAGCGTTGGATATCGTAGGGGTAAAAATTACTATTCCCACTCAAGCGAGTGCAACAGTAGGGAAAGCGTTGGATAGCGTAGGGGTAAAAATTACTATTCCAAACTCCAGAGAGTGCAACAGTAGGGAAGGCGTTGGATAGCATAGGGGTAAAAATTAATATTCCCACTCCAGTGAGTGCAACAGTAGGGAAAGCGTTGGATAGCGTAGGGGTAAAAATTACTATTCCCACTCCAGCGAGTGCAACAGTAGGGAAAGCGTTGGATAGCGTAGAGGTAAAAATTAGTATTCCAACTCCAGTGAATGCAACAGTAGGGACAGCGTTGGATAGTGTAGGGGTAAAAATTACTATTCCTACTCCAGAGAGTGCAACAGTAGGGAAAGCGTTGGATAGCGTAGGGGTAAAAATTACTATTCCCACTCCAGAGAGTGCAACAGTAGGGAAAGCGTTGGATAGCATAGGGGTCAATTTTAATATCCCCACTCTAGTGAAAATAAATTAATATAAATCACATAATTATAAATTAATCAATTAATACATTTTAATTACCAATTAAGAATTAATTATTTACCATTAAAAAATTAATTAACAATTTATTTTAAATAAATACCAATTACTTAATTAACATGTTTAATTAATTATATTAAATTACTTCCCACCCTATTCTCCTATAAACCCACAACCCGCTACTAAATATAAAATAATATTATTCACATAATTTTCAAATAATCAATTAATAAAAATTAATTATCAATTAACAATTAATTAATTACCAATTAAAATTAATTGAAAATGTATTCAAAATAAATACCAATTAATTAATTAAAATATTTAATTAATTATAATTAAATTACTTCCCACACTATTCCCCTATAAACCCACAACCCACTACAGAAAATAAAATAATATTATTCACATATTTGTCAAACAGTTATTAAAAATTAATTATCAACTAACAATTAATTAAGTATCAATTAAAAATTCATTAACAATGAATTCAAAATAAATACCAATTAATTAATTAACATATTGAATTAATTATAATTAAATTACTTCCCACCCTATTCCCCTATAAACCCACAACCCGCTACAGAATTAAATTACACAAAAATTAAATAACATAAAATTAATTACTTACAATAAATTACAAATAAATATACACTTTTCACACATAAACTAACATATAAAACACTTAAAAAAATTCGATATTATTAAAAAGTCGATATTTTTATTCACCTATATTTTGTACTTCGATATTTTGACTGTCTATATTTTTAAATTCGATAATACAGTACTTACCTTCAAAACAATATTTTGAATGTCTATATTCTGTCCAGTCGATATTTTGTCCATTCTATATTTTGGACTCGATATTTAGGTTACTCGATATTTTGGAATCGATATTTAGACCATTTACCATTGAAAAAGAAAGAGTTGTAAAACATGTTCTATCACATTGCTACTGAATGAAAGAACACACAAACATTACCCCATTTGAGGATACCTTTATCAAGCGAGCACTGTTGAAAATTTGAAAGTGCTACAGAATTGAAGTTTACAACTGAAATCTTTTCTGAGTTAAACAAAACCTGTAATTTGCTCAAAACTCCTGAATACCCATAAAGAAACAAACCCACAACTTTACTCAGAGAGCATTTGTGAACCTAAGACGACAGCAAAATATATTGTCTATCCCTCACGTATTCCTTGTTAGATAGATGGGCTATAACAGTGACATTATGCAACTGATGTGAACCACAGGTATAGTATTACCTTAGGATATGCAAGGCAATTGCAGTGCTCCCTGCAGACTAAGTGCCTGATTATGAATAAATCCATGGTGGGGATGCAGCAATCACCCTGTTACAACCAAACAATCCCTGTGTGATGGCTTTCTGGAAAGTATACACAAAGCTTAGCTGTCACTCTACCCGAGATGTGAATTGGAGTCAGGCTGCAAAGCACGTGGAGTTAAGCACAGAGAAAGGCCCACTTTCTAAAAGTGGCATTTCTACAATAGTAATGACAACTCCACCTACACCAATCAGCAGGGTTTATCACCACTATTTCAAACATAACAAACATGGCAGTGCTACTCCTTTCAGATAAGAAATTACCACTGAAGTACCTTTAAAGGAATTCCCAATGCTAGCCTTTGAGATGCGTAGGCTTCATAGCCGTGAAAAACCAAATAGCCTGTTTGTCAAAAATGACATGCAACACAAACAAAAGACACATGTCCTACCTTTTTCCTACACAGCATACCCATAAGGTTACCTAGGGCCTATCTTAAGGTTGAGCTATATGTAGATAAAGGGTGATTTCAGGCTTGGCAAGTAACTTTAAAGGCCAAATCAATGTAGAAGTAAAGTGCACAATCAGGTTCTATGGGTGGCACAAGCAGCCCTGCAGGCCCACCAGTTACATTTAATTTACAGGCCCCTGGTATATGGTGTACCGAAGTACAAGGGACTTACAGTTAAATGAAATATGATAAACAGATGTAAACCGATCATACCATGTTTAAATAATGTTCAGGGTCACTGACCTTTTGGGGTGCCAATTGGGAACCCTCCCACTCAGTGCCCTCTAAGTGGCTCACTCATGTATGCTTCTGTGGTTTACCTGGATTCACACATTGAGTTACCACTCATAGTTCTTCGCAATCTAGGGATCCTCCCCAGGGTTTTCCCTAAATTCAGCAATCCCTGGTTCTCTTTTAAGGCTGTCACCTTTGATTTACTTTCAAAATAGAGTAGGGTTATGAGAAGTGCCCACTCATTTAATTCCCCACTCACAGTGAACCCATCACCCGGCAGAATTCCCTCAACTCCTCCTGATTAAAATCCAATATGTCATCTTCATCATAGATTCACTCCATTTTGACGAGGTACCCGAATGCAAGTGCAGCAACAACATTCCTATGTGTAAGACCTGAAGCAGAAGTAACAATACAAAATGACCAATGAGAGAATCTGGAGAAAATAAGAACACGTAATTATTAGAGATGGGGTTTGTAGTTGGCAATGGTTTGAACCTTTGTCCAAATAGGGACCCTTCCTTCTAGTTGTAATAAGGGGGATACACTACTGAAATAACCATGGTAGCATGGCACAAGCATTCAGGCTTATCTCAGAGGCAGTGTGTAAAGCATTTACACACAACCAACAGTAATACAGTGAATACACTACAAAAGGACACCGCACCATTTTTTGACAAATTACCAATATTTATCTGTACAAACAAGATCAATAACTATAAAAGACCACTATACAGTAATTTAAAATAGGCACTTTAGAAGAATACTTCAAAAATGAGGTCCCTAGGAGTCGGTAGCTTCATCTGGGGCAAACTTGATGAACAACAGAATCAAACAGTTCCAGCTAACCACATTGGTGTGGGTCTGCTGTAGCGTCGACATGCTTGTAAACAGTACCTTATGTTGTGGCCGATTGTGTTGGTGTGGGCCTGTTTTGGCAACCGGCGCAGTTATGATGTGAAATGTAGTGGTGCTGCGTGAGGTGCCTTTGGCTTGCTGTGCAGGCAGCAAATCTGTAATGTTCATCCAGCAGCTGCGGTGTGAAGTTCGGCGGTGCTCGTTGTGGTGCTGACAGGTCACGATTAACCCTGGGCGAAGAACTACGCTCCGCTCGCGGAGCTTGCGGAGTTTCGGCAACTCCGCGTTCTACGGAGAACGCAAAGCTGTCGATTACTCCGCGATCCGGTGCGTAGCGTAGTTCTCGCGCGCTGAATAACATTATCGCGTGCGCGGCAATGGCTTACCTTCGTTCTGCGTTCGTTTTTTCCTGGTCGCGTGTGCCACCATGTTTGGAAACACTCTCGCACAATCCCGTGCGACTGTGCGAACGCGATAACGTCATTTGGATGCGCGATAGCGTCATAAGGATGCGCGAGGATGCTTGTTGGTAAGTTCGAGTTGCCGAACACGCAGAAACTGCATTCTTGCACAGAATAACTCGCGAGCATGTTAAAACCATAATAAATTACCATTTTGGTTAGGAAAAAAAAGCAAAAAAACCTTAAAGTTGTACCTTTGGCTTTATTTTTTGGGGGGTAGGAGCCCTCTTTTTGTTTCTACTCTTGTTTTGAAGAGTAAGGAGGAAGGAGGAAGGGCTCTTGAGTTTACAACTTCCTGTTCCTGTCCACCAGGCTCCTCCCAGTGCTTTGTCCATGTGGTGCTCACTTTCCTTTGGATTTTGAGCTGGAAGGATCACTTTCTGTGTGTGTTGGCTGCATTACTGATTTATCTTGGATTTATTGAGGACTTTTGGATTTGGAATTCTCTTTTTCAAGTAAGTTTGTGTAATGTATGAGTGAGTATGATGTAGACATGTGCTTGTTTGATTTGAGGTTTTTTTTTAACTACAGTATTCAATCCTGGAATTAAATTATTGATGGAGGCCTGTACTTTTATGAGGTCCCAACTTGTATTTTTTTTTAACTTTCATCCAGGCTACATAGAGAGGTACCCATGGGTCCAATCATGTTTCTGTAGTCTGTGTTTAAATTTTTATTCCAGTTTGTAAACAAACATCATGGATGGCATTGGATTATGTTCATTATGCAATAGCAATGTCTGTTGTGGAATTTCTGTTTGTGGAATTTAAAATGTTTTTATTTTTTAAGCCAATAGCTGACCCTAGTACTCCATGTAGTTAGTGTGTAGGCATGCTTGAGTTCATTGTATTAACTTTTTGTGGTTGGCCTGGCCATGTGTTGGCGGCCATTTTATGTTTCCAGCCACTTTGCTCTTGCCATAGGCCTCCAACCTTGTGGCCTACTCTGCCAGTAGGCCAGAGGTACTACTCATAGGGTCATGAAAGTTAATCAACTGTTTTTGTGGTGTACCCTTAATGTGAAAATCATGGATGGCTTGGATTGATGTAGAAAATCTTATTTTTATGTGTGGGCTATTTCAGGTTTTGGGTGTGTTTAAATACTGTGTCAATTTCTGCCATTAGGTAACCCTAGGAATACAGCTTGGGTAGTTTTGGTAACTTCGCACAGTGTGAGAACGTGACCTTACATTTTTTGTCTTGTTCGCGCACTCAATGTACTTGCTCGGGAACGCGAAAACGACATTTTATTCCATTCGCGCTGCCGAACATGCCGAAAATGTTTAATGTGTTTCTTGTGCTACAAAAAGTCCTCATTTATGTTATGTTGTCATTTGGTTGTAGTTTTCTCTTTTTGGAGCATGGACCACTTCCATTTTCTGTCCTCTATGTAACGATTTCTTGTTTTTGGGTGGGGTGACCAATTTGGGCGGTGGTGTGGTGTGTCCATTTTGTGAAGCAAAGCATTGTCCCTTTGCCATAGGCATTATTGTCTGTCTTCTCTTTCTTGTCATGTTGTTGTTGTTGGCCAGGCCATGTGGTGGCGGCCATTTTGTGTATGCTTCCTTTGTGATTTTGCCATGTTGTTGTTGGTGGCCAGGCCATGTGGTGGAGGCCATTTTGTGTATACATTAAAGTTGTCCATGTTGTTGTTGGTGGCCAGGCCCTATGGTGGCGGCCATTTTGTGTATGCTTCCTTTGTGATTTTGCCATGTTGTTGTTGGTGGCCAGGCCATGTGGTGGAGGCCATTTTGTGTATACATCCTTTGTGATTTTGCCATGTTGTTGTTGGTGGCCAGGCCCTCTGGTGGCGGCCTTTTTTGTGTCCTTCCTTTGTGCTTTTGCCATAGGCATCCAAGGTTTTTGACTATTGTATTGTGGCAGTAGGGTATAGTTACTACTACTCATAGCCATAGGTGCATTAAAGTTAATCAACTCTTGACACACGACATTACATTTTTTGTCTTGTTCGCGCGCTCAATGTACTTGCTCGGGAACGCGAAAACGACGTTTTCTTCTATTCGCGCTGCCGAACACGCCGATTTTGCATTCTCGCGGACAATATGTCCCGAGTTGCATAAAAGTTTCTCGAAAATGTTGCAGGTGTTTCTTGTGCACCCAAAAAAACAGAAGTTGAAATTTGGTTGTAGTTTTTGGAGCCTGGAACAATTCCTGTGTCTGTCTTCTTGTTTGTGGGTGGGCTGACCACGTGGGCAGCGGTGCGGCTACTTTGTGAAACAAAACAAACCATTGTCCCTTTCCCATAGGCATTTATTGTCTGTCTTCTTTTTTCTCTTTCTTTTCATGTTGCTGGTGGTGGCTAGGCCATGTGGTGGCGGCCATTTTGTAGGTACTTCCTTTGTGCATTTATCATTGGTCTCCCAGCTTTTGGTCTGATCTGACAGTAGGCCAGAGTCCCAGAGGTAGTAGTTAGCGGGGGTGCTGCCTTTATGTAGCTGTTTTAATTCGGTGTATGCAATTAACATCATTAGGGCATGTGTGTGTATGGCATTGCATTCCAAAATGTGTTGTCTGGGCAGGGGTTTGTTTGTATGTGTTTTTGCGGTGTTAGGTTTACAACCTCTGTCTTAGCCATGGGGTATTTTATTCCTTGCATTAACCTGTCATGTGCAGCAGGCATCCTCCTTTTTCTGTCCATATTGGTATATATAGGCCTGCTTGACTTTATTGGTTCTTTCTGGACTTCATGTGGCTTTGAGCTGTGGTGCTGGACTGGTATTATTAGTCTTCTGTTTTGTCTTTTATACATTGGCCTGTGTGTCTTTCAATTGTTCATGTTGCCTTACTGCTTGTTTGACTGATGTTGTTCTGCCTTCTTTACTTGTAGGTGCACAAAAAAAGACTGAGGAGGTGCTGGTTGTTTTTTCATCCATCGCTCGTTCTACTGCCAGACGGACGTCCTTCAGTTGTACGCCACGTGTGGTGTGTGACTCATCTGACCAGACATCTCTGCAATTTGTGCTGCTGTGAGCTGACTGACATCAGAAGAAGATGGGCCCTAAGAAAGCTACCAGGTCCTCCACCACGAAGAAAGTTGCTGAGACGAAGGAACAGAAGAAGGAAGTGTCACTTAAGTCTGGTATGGACCCCAAAACCTTTTTTGGGACCCCAAAAGGTACGCCTGCAGCAGCGGTGTCTGGGGTGCAAGCTGGGACCAGCACATCCGCATTAGTGGGGGCAAGCCAGCATCCCAGGGCCAAGCACATGATGAGGGTCGAAGAGGTAGCCAGCCTTCTGTTTGCGAGCAGTGATACTGAGCCTGAACTAAATGTATCGCTGTCTCAAAGTAGTACACAATCCACGCAAGATGGAAGTGCTCAACAACCACCGCCAGCAGTAGATGTTCAACAACCACAACCACCGCCCGCAATAGGAGTTGTTCACCCACAACCACTTCCCGCAACAGTTGTTGAACAACCACAACCACCGCCCGCAACAGTTGTTGTTGAAGAACCCCAGCCCGCAATAGTACTTCCTCAAGAACAACAACCACCATCTCCGCACGCAATAGTAGTAGTTGTTCCTCCCGAAGTCGGGGCAGTTCAGGAAGTAGAGCCTCCTTCCGAGCAAGAAGAAGAGGAAGCCACTTCTGGAGGTGATCTATTTCCTTTGAATTCACCAAGGGAAAGGAGGGTTAGTGCATCGAGTTCTTCGCCAAGCATCCCTTCCGATGACCTTGATACGGATTGGCAGCCACAACTATCTGCGCATTCAAAGGAGAGACATCCCAAGAAGACCAGGCTAGGAAAAAGGAAGTTTCCAGGCAGGCTTGAACTTATGGAGGTCGATGTAGGTGAGCAGGATACTGCTGGTGATAAAGACGGGTCTGACACTGTCATCATCACGAGCGTTATTCCTGGTGCAGAGGATGTGGAGACCAACATTTTCACCCTATCCAAAAATGCTGCAATTAGTGATGAGCAGGTACCACGCATAACTCCTACACACTCAACACCCAAAGTAACACCAGCTCCCATTTTTTCATCAGCGAAGGCCCGGCAGCATCCGACATCCAGCAGAAGCGCCATTTCAACAGAAGGAGGTAGTGGCAGTACTAGGACTGAGCTGTCACATAGTGAAATTCAACAATCCTCCAGTCCATCCGGCATTGGCAGTGGGTCCTCCTCTTCCTATGGCAGGAGACAAAAGTTTACCTCCCCAGTGTGGGACTTCTTTACGGTTCACCCAGTTCAGGAGAATATTGCTGTATGCACCATTTGTCATGCCAATGTTAGTCGTGGTAAGCTTGGTACAAACTATGGTACTGGAGGCCAAACGACCCATTTGAAACAAACACACTTGATCAGGTGGGAGAACCACCTTGCAAGCTTAAAAAATGTTAGCACTGGTGTTGGTGGGGATACAGTGGTACAAGGTCCACTCATGGTTGACCAGGAGGTAGAAGAAGAGGGAGACGATGACCTTCTATCTAGGAGTGGTACACAAAGGACCCCTGTCGCCAGCACTGGACTGGTAAAGTCCACATCCTCCGCATCAGCAACTTCTCAGTGGCACCAGAGTCAGCTGGAAACACCAAGGAGTGCAAAGTCTGCGATGCAAGGTGGTCCGTCTAGCATAACTCAAAGAAATGCAAAGCAGCTTACCATTCCTAGCATGTTAAGGCAGGAGGGAAAGTACGAGTGGAACCACCCAGTAGCACGTTTGTACAATGCCAAACTTGCGAAAATGTTAGCACTGGACCTTCTCCCATTTTCATTTGTTGAGGCTGTTGGATTTCTGGAATTAGTGGCAACCCTCTCCCCAAAATGGAACGTTCCCAGTCGCTACTATTTTGCCCGAGTTGCTGTTCCAGCACTACACCACGACGTGCTGGAATTGATTGGGAAAGCCTTACAACAGAGTGTTGTCCATTGTATCCACCTGACAACAGACATGTGGAGCAGTTGCGATGCTACAGATTTCATGTGCATCACCGCACACTGGATCTCTTTTGCAGGTGTTAAAGACAAGTTAACTTCAGGCCTCCGTGACGTTGCTGGAATTTTTAATGATACGCGCAGACATGCAACTATAGCCATGTTTGGTATGGACAAAAGTCATACTGCTGAAAACATTTTGTCTGACTTTAACACCAAGGTCTTTGAATGGCTGAAACGAAGAGGCCTTAAGATTGGTTTTGTTGCCACCGACAATGGCAGTAATGTAGTGAAGGCAATGAGAGAAGGACATTATTTCAGGGTACCCTGTTTGGCACACTGCATTAACTTAGTCGTGCAAGACTTTCTGAAAACTGAAGCCAAAGTCAGCAACATACTGGCCATCTGCAGAAGAATATGCACGCACTTTAACCATTCTTTTAAAGGACGGATCTGCTACGGGTCATTCAGCATGAGCATAGGTTGCCAGTCAAAGCACTGATCCAGGAGGTCCCAACACGTTGGAACTCAACTTATTTCATGCTTGAGCGTCTCTTTGAGCAGTACATCCCACTGAATGCTTATGTCATGTCAAGAAGATTAGGGGATCCTACTGTTAATCTTAAAGCCCTGACCATTGAGATGTGGCAGTGGGACATCATTAAATGCATCACAGAGATGCTACAACCCTTTGAGGTCTTCACACGTGCAGTTAGCAGGGAGGACTGTACTATGGGCCAAGCCATCCCATTGTTGTACATGCTTGAGCAACAGGTGAAGGAGGTCTGTCAAACATACGAAGGTGACGAACAAAAAGTTGATGCATATACCTTGGCCAAGGGCTTAACCAACCGCTTGTGTGCAAACGTAAGGCTCAACAATATTGTGTCAGGTGAACATTACATAACTGCAACAATCTTGGATCCACGGTACAAATTATTTGTCAGCAGTAGCGCAGTAATTCCTTTTTCAGATGAGGATGTTGACAAGTACAAAACTTCCATAGCTGCGGAAGCTAATGAGTTAGAAACTGAACGGCTGTTACTTAAAGGCCTGCCACTGCCAGCCCAGGCCAGTCCAAGTACTCCTGACGCAAGTTCTTCACAGCATGAGAGCAGTGCGTCTGCTTTCCAGCAGGCACCAACAGTACCAAAAGCAGCACCTACACGATCTGATTCAGCAGACCCAACCAAAAGCATAACTGCTTTTTTTCTACAGAAAGGGATGGGTAAGTCCGTTGCTGTTGCAAAGGGAAAAGAGGACCAGCAAAGCCGAGCCCCAATGAACATTGAGCGGATGGTTCAGGCCTATCTGGATGACACAACAGAGGTGTTCATGGAGCAAAGCCCATTGGTCTATTGGTATGAAAGAAGGAGACAGTGGCCAGTGCTGAGCAGGCTGGTGATAAAGTATCTGGCTTGTCCTGTAGCCAGTGTCTCTTCTGAGCGGGTTTTCAGTGCTGCTGGTGCCATTGTCACATCGAAAAGGACTAGTCTCTCCCCCCAAAGTGTGGAGCGGCTGACAATGATAAAAATGAATCAACGCTTCATACCACCAGACTATCAAGTACGTGAATCAGCGCCGGATGAAGAAAGCGAGTCCGAAGACCTCCTCACTACTGGGTTACATGACCTACTTCTGTCCGAACGCACAGAGTTTGAGGACGAGCTCCTCTTCCCTGACAACTAGGCTTTTAAATTGTTACTTTCTCCCTTCCTTTATTTGTGTTATTTTTTTATTAACAATGGCTTTCTGGTGCTAAACTGCAAATAAAAAAAAAACACAACCTAATCCATCCCCACAACTGATTCTTTTTATGTACCTACTGGAGTTGCACGACTGCTTTTATTTTCACTGTATCTTTTTATTTACCTACTGGAGTTGCCCGCCTGTGCATTTGTTGACTGCAGCACTCCTCAGAGTCTTGCTCCATCTTCTTGCCTCCCACTCAAGTCAATACAATTCCATCTTGCCAGCCATACATTGGATGTTGTATGTAGATGGAGTATAGTACAATAATGTAGCCTCTAACAGTCCCTCCATAACAAGTGAACCATACAGTCATGACTACAGCCATCCTCTATATCATTTGAAATCTGCAACTCATCACTGTCTTACTCTTAAGGCTACCACCTCTGTCTGCAGGCATTCATAGAGACTCTTCAGTGTCAATACTTGAGCAGGCATCCACAACTGAAGTCAACTTGATGTGCTTTTTGAAAAGGCTCGGCAGCATCTGTGATCAATCATCTGATAGTGAAAGACAAGAGCAAGACAGGTATATTAAATGAATGATGCAATGCATTGCATAGGATGTTTAGCGGACTTTGAGCAAATGTGCATGGAATTAAAGTATACTAGTAAGTTCAGACTCACGTGATGGGCAATTTTCCCATGTTATTTAGTAATATAAATTATTTACGCACTTGTGATCCTACTACTACAGGTGCAGTCAGTACTTAATTTATCGTTCGTAGTCACTCACTGCAGAGTAGACTGAGTTGCTGGTGCTGTTGGACTAGACGTGCCAGACCTGATAATGATGGTGACCCCACACATATCATTGCACGCGGCCAGTCAGTTCGATCTGCGCTGATTGATGTACGATGTTT
Organism: Lissotriton helveticus; assembly: GCF_964261635.1. Taxonomy (NCBI): domain Eukaryota; kingdom Metazoa; phylum Chordata; class Amphibia; order Caudata; family Salamandridae; genus Lissotriton; species Lissotriton helveticus. The sequence goes on along the minus strand of NC_136068.1, from coordinate 657,531,485 downwards.
CTTGGAGTGGAATACAAGGTAAATACAAATAAGAGGCACAGCACAGTAGAGTAGACCCAGGCTACTTCATGTGTGTGCACTGCACTGTGCAGTGGTACAGTACAATAGTGGTATTATTGATGACTGAGAATGACGCATTGATTTGGTTGATTAATTTTGCAAACGCTAGGTTGCTTTTTTTAATTTTTATGCCCCGTTCTCTGGCTCAGGCAAATTGTTAGGTACATGCAGTTTGTGTTACTGCGACCCTGTGTCGTGGCCCGTGGGTCTGTTCTGTGCTGGCTCCTATAATTTCTTGTACTTCTAGATTAATAATGATGTGCAACTAGTAGACTTATACATAACATACTGTATCGAAGCCGCCTCAGTCTGAAAGTCCTCTCTCTCTTTACGACTATTCCGCTTGTATTATTTTGTTGATCTGCACTGTACTTCAAATACACTTTGTTTAGGTCATTCACATTCTTTTGTATTTGCCTTTTCTTTTTCAATCCACACAGGCTGGACGTTGTTCACCCACTGCTATTATACTATGAGCGTCTACTCACTGTCCATTACCACTAATCATCATCATCAAGCAATTGGATGGCGGGAAACAAAGAATGATATTCTGCGTATCCTGGTTCTACATTTTATTCCTTACATTCATTGGCTAGTGGATCAAATTCAACATCATAAATCAACGTCTTCATTGTTTTCCTTTTGTTGTCTACATGCGTACTGTTTTTATTTCTCAAACCTTTCCGCAACCCCCCGTACCCATCCATTCAACAAACCCTAACCCTCTTCCCCCGGGCTGCGTGGTTTCATTGAGGTGCGATGTTTGTTACATTAAATATACACCAACAATTTGATCACGCGCTTGCTGGGGCAGATGTGGTGAAAAGCAACAATAGTGTCAGACTCATTTTCAACAAGGCCGGCATCTTCTTCTGCTTCCCAACTCAAGCTCTGTGTATAATGCCAATTAATTTACCATTACCATCAAACAAGCAATACGTAATGAATTGGCGTCATTGTTTGTGTTTAAGTTTACAGCATTATGATTTAGAAAAGTTTGACGTTGACGTGAGTACTACAACTACAGTTGAACTTCTTATCTTCTCTTGCACTTACTTTCCAGTCCCCAAAACCATTGTTTTGTTTCAGTTTAGCAGTTGCAAAATGGTATTGGCTCAGTCGTGTAATCTACTGTACTTAATACTTATACTACCCCCACATTGTCTATCACGAAAATGACTGTCTCTTTCTTTTTGTCTCAAAATGCTACTGGCAGGGTCTGTCTACTACTATCTACTATCACAGAAGTTCAGAACAACAGAGTCTTATCCATTGTCTTGGGAAACAAATGCAGCCCACGTCATCATCAGCAATCACAGGTAAGATAAGTTTGCTGTGAGGTATAACGCAAGACTTACTGGTAGTTCTTCTAATACTACAAATAGAACTCGGTGAGGGTTTAGCGCATCTACCTGTCTGCATGTTAAAGATGTGGACAATATATTTTTTAATTCGAAAGCACTGTCCCACCTGACCTGCATGCCCCATTAAACGTTGTGATGTTGCACAACGTACATTATTTGGTGAAACAGTCCCCCCTCCACCCCCCCAACAAACACAAATGAACTTCAAATGTTTTCTTTTGAAAATATCTTTGTCTGATTTTTATTTTATCATAACAATGATAGAAAAATAAAATATATATCAAATGTTACCCCCAGGCCCAGAGCTGTCCCTACCCTCCCCTAACCCCAACCAAATTTCAACGTTAAATGTACACCCCAACACCCACATCCCACCCACCAACAAAATGATTTAAAAAGGGGCAAAAAACAGGGTCCATTTCAAAGCCGGCGGGCTTTCAGGTGTTTGTCCACCATGATCTTTACACGCTCCTCTATACCGTCCTCCAGCTTCTTCCGCTCCTCCTCAAACTTAGTCGCTACCCGGCGGAGAATCTTTTCTTGGAATTCCCGGCACCTACATTTGCACGCATGTTGTTGTGGGGGGGCCGCCGAAGATGTAACAACTCGGCGGCGGGCGGCTGCCTGACCACGGCGACGTAGTCCTGCAGGCTTGGGGGCCGGGGCATTGGAAGAGGCAGCAGCTGCTGCCGCCGCCTCCTCCTCCTCCTCCTCGGCCTGATCCACCAGCCGGCGGTAGGCATCTACGATAGCCTGCAGTTTCCGCTGCCGGGCCCGGTCTGCCAACTCTTTCCTTGTTGGTTTTTTGGAAGGAGTAACTATAAAGAAAGAAACAGAATTGTTGTAATCCAAAATCCCCGCAAATCAAGAACACAACATTGATTCAACACATAGTGGGCGGCACAGTAGCACTAGCAAGCAAGCTGAGTACAAAAAATTGTGTTGCATCTATCTTGAACATTCTACAGCCTCTATTAATTTATTGGACTTTTTGGCACGGCATTATGCCTGCCCTATTAGCATGGGTGTACTTCAACGGTCACACACATTAGAACGAACACCTGTCTTTTTCATATCTCGTTTTATATTATATACTCTGATTCCGGGAAGGCGGGAACAGTCTCAAAGTAACATTAATTAACAGGGGGCAGCTAGTAGTACATGTCTAGTAGAGACTATCATTCTTTATATCGCGCAACAAACCTTATTTGGTTTGTGTTTCACCAGCAACGACCCATGCACCCAGTCGTCCCCTCCTTCCCTTGCCTTTGGGTTTGCCCAAAACACCGCTGCTGCTGAGACTATCCACTAACCACCGGTATTGGGTGTGTCTCCCAACCACGCTGGCAGCTGTGTTTTCCCCTTTCCATGCTTTAACAACAACCCATGCATCCGACTGCTATCAGCCACTTGCATTACTGTAGTGGTAATGCTAAGCATGGTAATGACAAGTAAAGGTAACATCATATATTGTCCAGTAGAGTACAGTGAGGAAGTTTTCCTCTCCCACCAAGTAATGCGGATCACTATTGAATGTAACTTACCATCGCCCGCCGCTGTTGGCTCCCCCCCCACTGCTGCTGGTGTAGGTGTAGGTGCCTCTGGTCCTCCTGTCCCCGCCGGGATCGCTGAAGCTGCGCCGCTGTCCCCGTCGGCACTGGTGGATGGTAAGGGTTCTGCACCTATAAAAATAAGTACACCTTTTTAGATGGATGCACAGCCCCCTTTGTACTTGTTCACCAAGAATGGAGTTCTTCGAAACAGTTAAGTACAACGTACGTAATCAGTAGGAGTCCACATTGCATAGTACAGCAGAGTCACTCACTACACATATTAGCATTCATTGTTATAGTATGGTACCCAAGCTCATCTCATCTGTCCTGCTACTCTAGTCCTTGGAAATTGGAAGTGAACTATGTAACCTTTGTACATCAATGTATCCAGTTTTGCGCATGCTAACTCACAGCTTGTTGCGCAGTACGAGAAGACGCTTTGAGGCAACACATCATTGTTCAATGCATACACCTGAAGAGGTTGGAAAATAAAAGGGCCCGTATTTAAGTTTTCTATGTGGATTGTGGAATAGAGTTTGCTTACAGGTTACAACTTCTTTTTAGCATGGCTGCATAAAACTGGCATAAATGTATTTCATACTGTCTAACGTGCACCACTTTTGTCATTAATTTTCGGCAGATGAGAAGATTTCCTTCTACGAAGCGGACATTTCCAGAGCTTACAAAAAAAGAGGAATATCTAACCAGTATACGTTAAATGGTGAGAGGTCTCCGATATTTCCCACATTTCCCTATTGTGCACTAGTAGCTGTACAAATGTTGATTACTTTATTCTGCCTTTTTTAACTCTGGATTTTTTCTGGTGGGCCCTTCGACGTATTTCACGGAACAACTTAAAAACATTGATGTTACTTACTTACTTCTAACAAAATAAAGCTTTTGAAGTACCACTTTGACTCTGAAGTTTATTTTCAGTGTCTGTTGTCTTGTAGACTCACACGAGTGAGTGAGCAAAAGGGGGTTTCTTAGGTAATGGTTTGTGTACTAAAAGCATTCGGCATCTTGGTATTGGGGTTCAGGAGTGTGATCATTGAATAATTGACCAATGACTGAGCCCATATACGTTGTCGTTCAGTGAATTGTGCGTTCCTCAGAGTTCTGTGACTGAGGTGTAAGTAAGGTCCAACCTGCCTATCAGTACCAACATCCAATTTTCTGGTGCTTACATAGTTATGTAATATGTATATGACTCCATAGAAGATAGAATACCCACAAGACTAGTAGTGGTATACTAACGTTTACAAAATACTAGACAAACATCATTCTGGATGCATACTTGGTTGGTGTCAATTGCCAAAGCAGACACATTACAGAGGAAAAAACAAGCACTGTTGGACTTACTGGGGACAGCAGCAGGATCCTCAGTAGAGGAGCTCTGTGTCCGAGGTTGTTCACCCGCCGACTCGGTCCCTGCATTCTGCTTGCCCCTGGGTTCTGTGGTTCATGTAAAAAATAATAAACAAAGAGAAAAACATTGAGTGCTGTGAAACATAGACATCATTGCAAAAAACACTGCTAGAACATTAAAAGAAACAAACATTGATCTAACAAATGACTACTGCCTTGCAGGATTCACTGACTGTATACTTGTAGGAAACAAATCACATGTTCCATAAACATTCTGATTGCAGATTAATAAGTAACACAGAGGCAGTAACACCTGAACAACACCACCGATTCAAGAGATTCAAGAATGGGGTAATCAATTATCTGTGAGTAGTCATTTCTTTTTCATTTTTGCCAGCAAAATGACATAGATCATAAGGAGAAGACATGCAGAAATTTTGTGCATACACGAAATTGTACGTTCGTTGCATCATATTTTGTTCTGCTACTGACTGAATGCTACTGCTGCCAAGCCTACCACTCATTAAACAAACTACATCAGTTCTATTGAGGGCTGAGGCAGGGGTGGCTCTAGGCTCATGGTGGTCCTCCTGGGCAGGGAGCGTAGGTAGGGGGCCCCAGAAGAGGAGGTCGGGGCGGAGGACGGAGGACAGTGAAGAGGGGGAGTCAGTCAGGGTGTTTGGAAGTGGAACAGAGCCGGAGGCAACAAATCCATGCCAGGGGCCGCAACGCAAATATGTATCCATCCTCAGAGTATTATTAAATTAAGGATATATATTGGTGCGGTGGCCCCTGAAGTTTGGTGGCCCTGTGCAGCTGCACAGCTTGCACATGCCTAGAGCCGGCCCTGGCTGAGGTAAGATGAACAAAGTAACGTTAGCATTCATTGCCAGAGGAGGATTCGATTCATGCAGAAGAGAAGGCCGTGAAAAAAATGCTACAATATGCAAACTACGTACAATTATCCATCCACCGCTATTTCACTGACGGACAAAGGAAGGACAAGACTCTATTAATAGCATTAACTAACTTCAGTTCTCTACAATAAAGAAAATCTCACATCAATAAACAGCAACAGCTAGCGCCAAGTTTAAACAACACGCAAGAGTCAGTGAAGAAGAACACTGTCATACAATTACAGTAGATATACCGGAATACATAGGAAATGTAACTAGGAGCAACAGTCATCGCGTTACTTATTCAGCCAATATTTACAAAGATACAATAACAATATTTATACTACTATATATATATATATATATATTCACTGAAAAAACCATAGGTTATAGACCATATATAGTTAGGAATTAGCATTTAAAAAACCTTATTTTACTCACACAAAACCATTGAAATTCCATATATAGTTAGTTGCACTAACTATATATCGCGCACCCGCAATCCACTGCTGATCATGTCACATATTACATCATTCATGACATGGTCAGTGACATCACTGATGACATCACTGATGACATCTCAAATGACATCACTGATGAGATCACTGATGACGTCATCCAGTGACTGTATAATTCTGTAAAGTTCAAATATGTCTTACATATTGAAGAATGAATGGATGTATAAGTGTCTTGATGAAGGATTTAGTAGGGGCATGGCTGACTGTATGAGTGACTGATTAAATGTGTCTCACTGAGTGCATGGGTTAGTGACTAAACTGTCTTAATTTGTGCATCATTATGTCTGTTGTTCTGTAAATTGCTGCATGTGTTGATCATTAGCTTTATGATTAACTGTATGGGTTATTGATTGGTTGCCCAAGCATTTGTATGGGAGACTGAGTGTGTGTGTGGGTGGCTGGGAGGTGTATGACTCTCTGCATAGATGTGTGAGCAGTTGATTGACTGGATGTATGGGTTCAAAAGTGCATGTGGAAACAGCTGTATGGGCGGTTGACTGTGTGCATGAGTGTATGGGTGAGTGAATGGATATCTCAGTGCTACATGTCAAAGTAAGTACATATGTAAAACACAGTACATGTGAGAGTTACCATATATAAATAACTGTGCATAAGAGCCAGTGAATGTGTGAGTGGCTGTATGGATCATTGTGAACTTGTATCCAGGATTGTATAAGTGAGTAAATATGTTTTAGTATATGTTTGAATAAGTAAGGTGTGTATAACTGTATAGTTGAGGAAATGGAGGTGTGATTGATTCTTTGCATGACTGACTAAGTGTCTGAGTAACTCCATGGATGAGTGACAGTCTATGAGTGTCTGTTTACACTGAGTGTATCTAAGGTTATATTAGAGTCTGAAGAGGTTTATCGTATTATCACATGAATGATGTCATCAGTGATGTCATCAGTGATGTCATTTGAGATGTCATCAGTGATGTCATCAGTGATGTCATTTGAGATGTCATCAGTGATGTCATCAGTGATGTCATTTGAGATGTCATCAGTGATGTAATCAGTGATGTCACTGACCATGTCATGAATGATGTAATATGTGACATGATCAGCAGTGGATTGCGGGTGCGCGATATATAGTTAGTGCAACTAACTATATATGGAATTTCAATGGTTTTGTGTGAGTAAAATAAGGTTTTTTAAATGCTAATTCCTAACTATATATGGTCTATAACCTATGGTTTTTTCAGTGAATTTTCAAGGTTTTGTAAATGCTAATTCCTAACTATATATGGTCTATAACCTATGGTTTTTTCAGTGAATTTTCAAGGTTTTGTAAATGCTAATTCCTAACTATATATGGTCTATAACCTATGGTTTTTTCTGTGAATTTCATTGGTTTTTTAACAGCTAATATCTGTAGCTGTAAAATGTATTCTTCTTTAAATCCCAAAATATATTTTATATGTTTATGAATAATTTTTTTTTAAAATATTTTTTTTTCTTCGTTCCCGCTTCGCAAATCGGGAAGCTTCCCGTTAGCTGACCTTGATGCCGCGAAATAGACCGCGAGCCGGTAAACGTTTCTTTACCGCAAGTGCCGCGTTACAAAACAACATCGTGACGCCTCCCGCCCGCATGACGTTTCACGTTGTCGCGTGATACGTCATATGACGTACTACGTTAGCGAACTGGTACTTGAAGCGAGTCGCAAAGCACAGGTTTCTGGAAGCAAACCGGGAGGCCCTGCAAAGCGCTTAACGTAAACACAGCAAGTCATGTGACTTGGTAATAACACTTTTCATTGGTTCATTTCACTTTTGGTTTCCTAATGATGTAAGACTAGGTCATATAATCTAAAATGAACACTTTTGATTGGTTGAGAACTCTTGTTTTTCCCAAATGATGAAAATCCCTCCTTCTTTCCTCACTCTGACTTTCATCATTGTGAGAGAAAGACCCTTTGTGATCACTGAGCAATGGCTTCTTTAGTAGCTTCAGCTGGTGCTTCCCCACCACCTCCACCACATCCAAGGAAGAGTGGACCACCTGCTCAAGTTATAATTCAACAAGAAGAAGAAGAAGAGGAACAGGAGGACGAGCACGAAGAGAGGCAGTTTTTGCCTGAGCAGCCCAGGACGTCTCACCGGAAAGAAAACTTCATTTGGCAATTTTTTTAAATTCCCAAAGGTCAGAAAAAAGTAAATGCAAGATACGTAACTTGCCTTATATGTCAAGATAGACTGTCCAGAGGGACCGACAAAAAATACAGTTTCGGAAACTACACAATGCATCGCCATATGACTAGGTGGCATCCTAACAACTACAGTGCTGCACAGTTTCTGAACGACCTAGATAATCTCCCTATTATGGCCAGAAGATCTGTTGTACCGGAAGTAACGGGACCAGAGGGCAGGGAGATGGTGCCAAATATACAAATGAGATTTGGTGATGTAAAACACATCTGCGTATTTTGCGATGGATTCATTTCCTACGGAGAAAAAAGCATCACTCTGATCAACAGAGCTATTGACTATCATATGCAAGTTTGTACGAAACGCCCAAAATAATAAATACTTCTTTTTTTTGTTTTGTTGCTCCTGTTGAGCCCTTTACAATGAATCGTTTTCATTGCCCCCTCCAAGAAAAACCCAAAAAAATATAAAACTGTTCCAAAAAATTCAAAAACAGTAAAAAAAGTTCAGAAAAATAAAAAAAAAAGTTCTTTTCAGAACTACCTCCCCGTTATTAAAAAATTGGTACAATATTTGGAACTGTGCCAACCTCTATTTCTCTTAGTTCGCTTCCCAGTTCGCTCGCCGGTACGCGAACCGGAAGCGAACCAAAAACAGTAAGTATAAGGGAAGGAAACAGACACTTATGTTAAAAGAAAGACAGCTATAGGGGAGTAAACCAGAGATACTATTACCCGTAATCCACTGCTGATGATGTCACATATTACATCATTCATGACATGCTCAGTGACATCATCAGCAGAGGATTGCGGGTTTTTTGGCAACATGCCTTATCCACGGTTTAATAACGCTGCCTTTTGCTTTATATAAGTTTTCAAATTGTATGAAATATATACCAATAGGTCGTTATGAACCTTTAGGTAGTGCTTTTCTTCATGAGGTCTGGTCGCTTCCATACACATACAGATGTTTCAAAGATGATCAAGAAGTTTATCTGAATGGAGAGGAATGCACTGAGACGCCAGATCATTCACTAATGTGTAGGCACATACAGTTACACGGTTCATGCAACAAACACCGACCAAATATGGCTTGCGTGTTGCAAGGCACGCCAGTTCCTGCTATCATCCCCACGTTCAAGTTGTTGGAAAATGGTAGTTATTTGATGCTCAATAATGAAGATTGTTCTGAGTTAATTAAAAGTATTCCTTTTATCGTAACAGTAAGTGAACGGGTTATTTGCTGCAGAAATGTTCTATTTCCTCCCACACATGAACATAGGGAGTTTTCAATCTGGCCACAAATACCAACCTTGGGACACGTTTCAACGGCATGGCAAGAATAAGAGCTCTTTTGTCTCAGAGAGAGGTGGCCTTGAGTTCGGCCCGTGAAACTTTCGTACTTCACATAGCGAACACCCGTACAGAGGTGCACACCCTTTTCAATTAAGATTTGCCTTTCAATTTCAGCAACATGTTTCCGACTATCTTTAACGCATCCTCCACAAAGTCCCTGGCGCACTTTTTTAAAGTTGTTACCAGTGGTCTCGTGACTTCATTTGAGAAAATCTTTGGAGTCATCCCTGCTTCCTTTCATTCTATTTTCTGCACTCTGGTTCGTGGATTGGCATTTTTACTTGCATTACCAGCGGACGCTCTTGTGCTTTTTTACATTTTTAAATATGGATGTCCCTCCTATGCAACCTCCCACCCTGCAGCTGCTGACACTGTTCCGCAATCGCATGCTAGAATATTATGGCACAATGCCGTTGGCGATATTAAGCACGGCATATGGATTATCTTTTCGATTCTCCTACTTCACCTGTGTCCAGCCTGTATTTCACTGCCTGACCTGTGATTTCGATTGGGCCATTGATTTGTGTCTCTGCGGACCGGTTTCTCCTGACGTCGACTTTAATCAGCTGATGACTCCTATCATTACTCACGAGTTGGTTTGTCCTGGCGAAAGGATTATGGCTGTGGCATTGATGCATGGACTACTTGGTCCCTGGAATTTACTGGCGGCAGCACAGTCTTTCTTGGAACAGAGCTTTCTTGAAAACCCACCGAGCTGTCCTCTGATGGTGATAGAGGATCCGGTGCTGGGAGAGCACGTATGTTCTTTTCCGCTTTTAAATTGGATGGCTGAACTGTTTTCGGATGAAGACGGTGACTTCCTATTGGAGGCTGTTGCAGCTTATTTTGCATACACAGTTATGTCATAGACCTTTTTCATGTTTGATATGCTGAGTACTAGCATTTCATTGACAATTCATTGACTTATTTGTCAAGTTTTTATTATTTACCTTGCCTATTGGCTTAAGACTCGATAAAGTACTTGGCTGTTTTATTTTTCTTTAGCATTAAATTTTCCTAGTTTTTAATGCTTTACCTTGCGGACCGTCCACATATAAACTTGCAATCTGCTCTCATGAGATGGCACTTCTATTATCTTATTCAGTTCGTTTCCGGATCATGAGGAGGTGTCATCTAGGTCCTGGATATCTTTACACCGTGTTAAGTTAGCATGGGCTCATTACCGGTTTAAACGCCATTTTTCCTTTTTTGCAACTTCTGCACACGACACTTAGTTGTTGCTTTAGCTTTCCACCTAGTAGTTCATCGTGGTTTACATGAGAATAATATGTTATTGGTCTACTATCTGCTTTACTTGTTAAACTATATCTGTACAGCGAGTGCTAAAGTTTCAAGAACAACACGATACAGAATTGTTATGAGGTCTGATCTCCACGACTTCATACTCATAACATAAGTGCAACTTCTGCCAATTCTGGGCATGAGGCGGGTTTTATATTGCTTTGCCGAACACACATACACAACAGTTGATGCGGTTCACATGAAGAGAGAGCTGGTGTATGCTGATGTGATTCCTTCAAATCTAAGACACTAAAGTATGGGCACGCCCTAAACCAACACAAAGAGACCTTCTTAGCAAATAATATAATATGTGTATTAGGGAGGGTGAGATATAAGCAGCCGCGGGCCGTGGAGGGAGTTACGATGGGGCAGGGAGGCGGGGAGGGGGAGAAGCAGGGTGGAGCCCTCTCTACCTTGCCCCTCCCCCTCCCCGCCTCCCTGCCCCACCGTAACTCCCTCCACGGCCCGCGGCTGCTTATAAGTGTTGCTAACTCTTATTCATTTACAGCATGTTAACATACTGTCACCATTCGCTTTTTATGTACTAGTAACTATGCTGGTAATTTTGCTACTGATAATATGTGTACTTGTATTCTCCACCCTGCTTCTCCCCCTCCCCGCCTCCCTGCCTCACCGTAACTCCCTCCACGGCCCGCGGCTGCTTATAAGTGTTGCTAACTCTTATTCATTTACAGCATGTTAACATACTATCACCATTCACTTTTTATGTACTAGTAACTATGCTGGTAATTTTGCTACTGATAATATGTGTACTTTTATTATCTAAGGTACTACGCCTGAGAAGACGGCATTAGTAAATAAACATTTCAAATACACATCTGTTCTTCTTAACTCCATGTTCTGGTTTCTAAGAAATATATAACGACCGACTGTTCATGAGTTCCACGTATCCTGAGGTACTATAAGTTCATATTCTGGATTGTCTAAACATTGAGAGTTTGTTATATCCAATGTGACACTGTACCTAGCTTGCTAAGGAGTTTTTGATTACTAACGTGAGTTTTGGGACACCCTAATTCGCCGAGGTTCCAATCCTCTGTCCACAGTTCTGTGTGAGAACAGAAACCCTGCGACAGGGGCACCCCCGACCCTTGCTGGAGCTTCATCACACTTGCGATACAACTCCAGCAATGCATTCGCCGAGGTTCCAATCCTCTGTCCACAGTTCTGTGTGAGAACAGAAACCCTGCGACAGGGGCACCCCCGACCCTTGCTGGAGCTTCATCACACTTGCGATACAACTCCAGCAATGCGCCACCTTTACGGCACAGATACATCACGCATCTGTGCTGTTTTTGCCCCATGATGCGCCGCATTGTAAATGCAGCACACCATAGGTGACGGAACAGCGGCACAGAATGACTAACACATCCCTGGTGATGCGCCAGTCATCATAAATGTATCCCTATGCTTCTTATCTTGTTAGAGATGAACCGCCATATGTATCATCAAAGCTTTTTGCATTTCCTAAATAGCGAACTTTAAGGAATAAATAGCGATTCTTTACCATTCCTAGTTTGCGATGAGCTATTTGCTAATTAGCCGAATGTAGCCCAATGAAGCCCAATGTAGCCCAATGTAGCCCAAAGATGGCCGCCAGACACACAAAAAAACAAATGTAGCCCAAATATCAGCCAGATGTAGTCCAACTATAGCCCAGTGACAGAATGACCAATCAGCTTCGCAAACCTCCGTTACGCGAAGCGGAGCGCTGTTACAGATATATATCTTTTTTTGAACGTTAATTTCTCAAAATCCACTGGAGCACATATATTGAGACCTAGCAAAGGCACATCGGGCTACCAGTCCCTAATATTTTGCCAAGTTTCGTGCAAATCCATTCAGCCGTTCGATTATTATTATTATTATTTTTTTTTGACCCGCGGGGCCCTTTTAAAACCTCCACATCAAACCTAGGGGGTCAGCGAGGATCTACTATGCCCCCTTATAGTTATTTCCCCCTTTGTTTTGACCTCCTCTTGTCTCTCGATCCTACCGAGAGACAAAATGGCGGCCGCTACGGACTGTTTGGAATGTTGACAGACGCCGGAGAACCAATCAGCTTCGCTTCACAAAGCTCCGTTGCGCGACAAGTACGCGTCCTGGGCCGCTGCCCAGTCCGCTGTTACAGATATATATCTTTTTTTAAACGTTAATTTCTCAAAATCCACTGGAGCACATATATTGAGACCTACAAAAGGCACATCGGGCTACCAGTCCCTACAATTTTGCCAAGTTTCGTGCAAACCCATTCAGCCGTTCGGGCTAAAAGTGAGGCCAACCGCCCTATGGAAATTAACATGGGAAAAACGCGTTTTGGGACCCCCCTTTTTTCTCGGCCCCCCCTTGACGAACCCCCCCAAAATTTTCAGGGGCTGCTCAGAAACAAAATGTGCCATTTTCCTGAAAATTTCAGCCAATTCCGTCCACAAACGCCAAAGTTATTAGACATAGAATTTTCAAAAAACCCATAGAGAAAAAATCCTAACTATATATACCTACTGGCGACCGCCAGTAGGTAATATAAAACTATATATATATATATATATATATATATATACACACACTTTATTTTTGGGGTAGCCACTCACCAAGACCCACAACCTCGACACCAAGCAGGTCCAACAGGTCCTGCTCCCGGTCCAAAATGTCGGCCCAGTGGTGGGACAGCTGATGGTGGGTACGCCGGATACCGGAGCAGCGGAAGACTGCACGGCGCACCTTCGCCCACCGCCGGAGACGCTCTTCAATGCGCTGATAGCCGGAGCCGGGCCTGCCGCCTGCTGCCAAAGTCAAGGGGAGGTGGCGCTGGATAAAAAAGACCAGGGCAGCCACCTCCTCCTCCCCAAAAAGTTGGCGGGGCGTCACTCCTGCGGGGCGCATTCTGCCGCAAGGCAGACGGGTTTTTTTCGGCACAGTCGCCTTGCCCTTTGAGCCGCCGATGCTGCTGGCACCCTTCACCATGGTTCTGGGTGGAGGGGAGAAGGAAAGTTTAAGACAAAAAGGTAGGGGAAGGAAGAAGCAAGGTAAAAGAAGGAAGTAATATAAAACAAGAGAAAAGTTGCAAAAAAAGTTGTAAAAGTAAAAATAAAATGAAAAAAATAAAGCTAGGCACAGAGAGAGATAGGTAATAAGTAAAGAAAGTTAGAAAAAGTGAGTGAAAAGACCAGGATGGAAGAGATAGGAGTTAGATGCTAAAGTAGGCCCAAAACCATAGCCAGAGTGTGAAATCCAAGATGGCTCCGCCCGTCGCGACCGCCGGGGTAAGTTTGCGCGATATTTGACGCGATCACGCACTTTGGCAGTGCGAACGAGAAGATGAGTTCCCGAACATGTCTAACACAACGCGAACACGTTACTTGTGACCCGGAACAGGAAATAAGGGAACGCAAGCGGGCGGGACAAACCTCTTGAGTAACTTAGCGCGCTAGCTATCTCGAGCATGCAGGCAGCGCCCCGAACACGCGCACCGCGCTCCCGAAGACGAAAAACGGCGCGCGAACGGGTCTAGCAAGCAACTACGCATGTCCGCGGAGCTACGCGTAGCTCGCGGAGTGCAAGTGCGTCTTTGCGTAGCTTCACAGAGTGCGGCTACGCGAACTACGCCCAGGGTTAGTCACGATGCAAGAGAAAGAGCCAGTTGATGAGAGCTGGTGTTGGTCGGCTCAGACTGCAGTCTCTGATGGGGATTTTCACTGTAGGACTCACAAGCAGTGCCCTCAAGCCCTGGTGAGAACACTGGTGTCGAAGTCAGCGTGCAGTGATGTCACTGGTGAGACCAGGGTGGCAGAGTGAGGCAAGGTTGTGCGGAGTGCGGTACCCACAGGTCACAGTGCAAGCAGTGGCTCTGTGGCGGTGGTGGTTGTCATCATTTGGGAGACCAGGGTTGCTGTATGAAGTGCAGCAGTAACCTCTGCAGTGCCTTCAGGACATGGAGCCAGCAGCAGAGTCGGTGACAGAGTCGGGGGCTCTCCCCCTCTGTGGCAACTCAACCCAAAGTTGCAGAGGTGGTACCCAAAGGTAAGTGATGTATTTGCTGTCCCCAAGACTTCGTGAACAGGAGGCAAGCTCTACTTCAAGCCCTGCATACTCAGCTATGGCATCCTAAGATTTTGTCCTTGTTGCCAGATGCTTCAGAATGTAATGATGTAAAATGCACCTGGCAGTAGTTGGAGCTGGGCTTTCTCCTGTATAACAGTCTTTGTGTGGATGGGATCCTTATCCTGGAATGAATCTATTTCTGAACTCAAATCAAGCAGCGTTCTCACTTCATTACACTTGGTAACTGAGGATGGCTCTACTCTCCTGTAAAGGATCTCAACATTACTAAACTTAAGCTAATTTTGAAGCTTAGATATCTTTCTCAAACAAGTAATTCTCAACATTCAATGGATTACAAGGTACTGTCCTTTAATGTTATGTTCAGTGGCACCCTCATTTTGCCTACTTGCTACCTGCGTCTTGCTGTGGATGACCAGGAGGTTCCTGAATGGACAAGTTTTATGTGCAAAATGTCCTTTTATCTATTTAGGCTTGTGTCCTCTTTTGTTCAACTGGGAAATCTATGCACATGTTTTATTTCCCAAAGTAGGTTTTACCTTTGACGAGCGAGTGCGGCTCGCGCCTTCTCTAGAGCCTCTTGTGAATCTTGTTTTCTTTTGAAGAGAAGCATTTACCTTCCAAGAGTGTGGGTCGTGTTTTCTAACACCACATGCCATAGAACTCCAGCTCCTTTGTTGCCTGCTTGTGTTTCCAAGTCTTCAACGTCATCCTGCCTACGTTTTCACGCTACTGTGCACATCGCATAAGTTTGCGTGGCAGCTGTCTTGGGAGGATTATCATTGCTCATTTTTGTTCTTGCTAAGAAATCAAGAAGCGTTTTCTGCATGCGGTTTCAGTGACATGCACACTGCATTTCAATCTGGTATTCATTTATCTTTCTCTAAAGTGTCTTAATTAATCAAGCATTTTCCCTACAATTATCACTGCATGCCATGACACACACATGCTGTATACACATGCAATGATTCAGACAAGGGGGTGGTGATGAACAGAGTGCCTGAATTAAGCAGACCACTCTTACCCAGTCCAAAGATCAGGGCTTGATCCATCACCGTTTTTTAGCTCACTGAACCATCCCAGCTCAGAACTTGGCTATATGCAAATTAGTCTGTTCCTGTCCCAGTGCATGATGGGAACAGGGCAAACCAAACTACCAAGCCAATTCTTGTACTGGGAAGGAAACAAGCTTCCGGGGACCGGTTTCTGCCATTTCAGGCGTCTTCGGCCCGGCTTGCTTGAATCTGGACTGGGTAAGAGTGGTCTGCTTAATTCAGACACTCTGTTCATCACCACCCCCTTTTCTGTATCGTTTTTGGCCACTATAGGTGTGGCAGGGTATACTCAGACATGAGTCCCTTTCTCACTGCTCCATCAGGATTCAAGCAAGCCGGGCCGAAGAGGCTGAAATGCCAGAAACCGGTCCCCGGTAGCTTGTCTCCTTTCTGGTGAAGAATTGGCTTGGTAGTTTGGTCTGCCCTGTTCCCATGATGCACTGGGCCAGGGACAGACTAATTTGCATATAGCCAGGTTCTGAGCTGGGATGGGGCAGTGAGATAAATAACGGTGATGGATCAAGCCCTGATCTTTGGACTGGGTAAGAGTGGTCTGCTTAATTCAGACACTCTGTTCATCACCACCCCCTTTTCTGTATCGTTTTTGGCCACTATAGGTGTGGCAGGGTATACTCAGACATGAGTCCCTTTCTCACTGCTCCATCAGGATTCAAGCAAGCCGGGCCGAAGAGGCTGAAATGCCAGAAACCGGTCCCCGGTAGCTTGTCTCCTTTCTGGTGAAGAATTGGCTTGGTAGTTTGGTCTGCCCTGTTCCCATGATGCACTGGGCCAGGGACAGACTAATTTGCATATAGCCAGGTTCTGAGCTGGGATGGGGCAGTGAGATAAATAACGGTGATGGATCAAGCCCTGATCTTTGGACTGGGTAAGAGTGGTCTGCTTAATTCAGACACTCTGTTCATCACCACCCCCTTTTCTGTATCGTTTTTGGCCACTATAGGTGTGGCAGGGTATACTCAGACATGAGTCCCTTTCTCACTGCTCCATCAGGATTCAAGCAAGCCGGGCCGAAGAGGCTGAAATGCCAGAAACCGGTCCCCGGTAGCTTGTCTCCTTTCTGGTGAAGAATTGGCTTGGTAGTTTGGTCTGCCCTGTTCCCATGATGCACTGGGCCAGGGACAGACTAATTTGCATATAGCCAGGTTCTGAGCTGGGATGGGGCAGTGAGATAAATAACGGTGATGGATCAAGCCCTGATCTTTGGACTGGGTAAGAGTGGTCTGCTTAATTCAGACACTCTGTTCATCACCACCCCCTTTTCTGTATCGTTTTTGGCCACTATAGGTGTGGCAGGGTATACTCAGACATGAGTCCCTTTCTCACTGCTCCATCAGGATTCAAGCAAGCCGGGCCGAAGAGGCTGAAATGCCAGAAACCGGTCCCCGGTAGCTTGTCTCCTTTCTGGTGAAGAATTGGCTTGGTAGTTTGGTCTGCCCTGTTCCCATGATGCACTGGGCCAGGGACAGACTAATTTGCATATAGCCAGGTTCTGAGCTGGGATGGGGAAGTGAGATAAATAACGGTGATGGATCAAGCCCTGATCTTTGGACTGGGTAAGAGTGGTCTGCTTAATTCAGACACTCTGTTCATCACCACCCCCTTTTCTGTATCGTATACACATGCAGACAATTTTCCTTTAAAAAAAGGGAGAAGTGACATTCTTGGTTGCCTGCACCTCCTCCGTGACATGCACACACAACTTGTTGGTCCAGACATCTTCACACAACAATTTGAAGCCCTTATCAAATCTTCTTTTTTTTTTCTATGCTGTGACACGCCATCGCCTTAAGGATTTGGAATGTTTCGCAATTCTGCAACTTTGCTGCGTTTCACATCTGTGATATGCACACTTATATTTCTTTTCACAAAAAGAAAGGAAGGAAGGGAAGAATTTCACACCACATTGTGACTTGTTTTACTGCTATTTTCTAATTTGAGATTGCTTTCTCTTCAATTACATTTACTTGGTTAATATAGTAATGTGCTAAAGGGCCAGGTGCATCAATGGGTTTTGCCCATTCTGTGTCAATGGGAAAATGTGTTGATGCATATGGCCCTTAGTCATTTTGATGAATGCATTTGCCTTTTAAGGGAATTTTCCTTTAAAGGTAATTAAGTCTATGTTTCTTACTGCCGTTCAGTGTATGAAGGAAGGTATTTTGCTAAACTTATATATTCTTTATTTTCAGCAAAATGACAATTTTTTGATTTTCAAGTGTTTTATCCACTATAAAATGTATTTATTGTAAAACAAAATATGCACCAAGTAACTGCACCTCTTTTATTTGTGTCATCTCCTGGGAATCCACGGTATTGGAAAGACAAGCAAGGATTAGTGGCTCTTCATTGAGTGCCGAGAGGAAAACAGCTTTGTTGCTACATTGTCTGGGATCTGAAGGCCAAGAAGTGTTCGATCATCTTCCTGAGGTTCATGACTCCGATCTTAACGAATATGAAATTTGTATAGCAAAATGAGATAAACATTACCTACCCAAAGATATTACCATTCTTAAAAGATACCATTTTGGTCACAAAACTCAAATGGATGATGAATCAATAGAAAATAATATTACTTCTTTGAGGAAGTTGGCTTCGCCATGTAAATTTGGATCCAACTCTTGATGAGAGGATTAGGGATCAATTTATATTGGGCTGTAGCATAGAACATGTTAGGGAAGAATTATGGTAAAAAGACGAACCTTCTTTAAAAGATGTAATTGTTATTGCGAAAAGAATTGAAAACTCTCTCAAATGTGTTGAAGTGAAGTAATAAAGAAAAGGATGGTGAAAGGAACGACAAAAGCTCTGTTAAAGTTCAACCGCATAAGGATCTAAAAGAACATGTAAAAAAAAAGATAACTTTTGAGAAAACTGGTAGATTCATCACCTTCCAAACTAAATGTTATTGTTGTGGGAAGGTAGGTAATTCGGCTAATAACAAACAATGTCCAGGTTGGAAAGTCATCTGCAGCAATTGCAGGAGGAAGGGTCATTTTGCTGCTGTGTGTAAAGGTAAAACATATAGAGGGAAGGTTAATGAAATATATGATGATGAAGGCAACTCATATGATTCATTTGACCAAGTAGACTGTGGACACATCTTGCTACAGGTTACTGGAAATGAAGAAAACAGGAACTGTCCAATGGATAAAATCTTGGTGGAAGGTGCAGCAACAAATGTACTTTTTGACTCAGGTGCCAAGATCACCATAATTTTAAAAGGATTTTATCAAAAAAAATATTAAGGATAAAATTAAGGTTTTTGATCCTGATATTAGACCCTGTGCGTATGGGGGAATGCCCTTTGGGTTGTTTGTGGAACTACATTCACCACATTTGATTTTTAGTGTAGTTCCTATTTCCTTATAGGCTCTGTGCATTGGAATAATATACACCATAGTTTTGGCAGAGGACTGAGGTCAGTATGCTTCTATTGTGTACATTAAACTTAATTAATTGTGTGCCAGCTAACTCAGACGTCACTAGAAACTTCTCAAAAAAACAAGAAGGGAGTAGTTTCTGGCAACCACATAAACATGACAACTTTGTTTCCCTTAGAATCAGAACAGTGGATCAATAGAACGTGGAAACAATAGATAACAGTTTCACTCAGTCAATCGTGCATGCTTAGTTTCTTCAGAGTTAAACAGAAATAGATAGACGGGCGTTTCAATGAAAAGAATTTATTGAACAGTCTTGTTTCTCGTCTAAGAGATTTGAGCTGTTACAATCGTTAGACAGTAAGCGAGATATAATATGCACAGCGTAAGCAGTAATAAGAAATAATACTGCAATAGCATTGGCTTTTAGATATGACCTATATTCATGGGGTCTTTCTCACCCCATCACTCTTGCTCTGGGCTACTATTATATAGGCCACCGGGCCAGGCTGGCTCCTTTCACGAGGAACTTCACATGGCTGTCTCCTCATTAATTATGAAGTTTAAACACTGCTTGCCTCTGGGGGATTTCAACATCCACATGGATGTGCCAGACGCAGTAGATACCATTAACCTCCTCGACGTCACAAATCCACTCGGGTTGATCCCTTATCTTAGTTCAGCCACCCACAATAAAGGCCACACATTGGACAAATCTTTTCCACTATTCCAATTGCCTCTGCTCCACCTTTACCTGTGGTGTGGTCTGATCACTATTTAATGAATGTTGATATCCTGCGCGTGCTCAAAACGGCCAACAGCGGTCTTAGTCCGCAGTCATCTGCCTCCCGCTCCTACCATCGTGTGTCGTCTGACATGCTAGCTCAATCTCTGGCCTTGCACCCGTGCCAGCTCACAGGTGATGTGGAGGCTGATTTAGATATTTTTCAGACCTGGCTTACGCACCGCCTTGATGAGCTGGCACCTCTTTCCATCAGCCGCAAAAACAACTCCCGTGCCTTGGCTCCTTGGTTCACTCCGGCGCTACATGAAAGTAGAAGGCTCTGTAAGAAAGCTGAGAGAGCGTTGCGCAGAAATTACGATGTGCCACTAAAGGAGGCATATAAGGCCCGCATTAAAATCTATCATAAGGATATCATCCTTGTGGAAAAACATTATTACGCTAAAAGATTGAAGCAGCGGCTAACACTAGCAAGGAAATCTTTATTATAGTCAAGGAATTCACCTCCCCTTCAACCTCAATATCCAAATATTCTCCATCGGAACTTTGGATTAAACAATTGGCCAATTTTTTTGCTAGTAAAATTAAAAACATCCATGCTTCATTTAGGTTGACATGCCCACCGGGTGATCCCAGCTCCATCTCCCACGCCCCTTCTTTTCTCCCTGAGCGTAATTTGTTCACAAATTTTCCTCCTCTTTCCCCACAAGTATCGCTGGATTTTTTATCCAAATTAAAATCTGGTTCGCCGACGGAACCTTGCCCTCCAAAATTCCTTGCCAAGATAGCGCACGTCATCAATCCCATAATTAATCCGGTCCTTAATTACTCTCTCAACTCAGGCATTGTCCCTTGCTCCTGGAGAAAGGCGTATATCCTCCCTTTATTGAAAAAACCCAACCTTGACCCCCTCGCCCATGATAATTATAGACCAATTTCGCTACTTCCGGCCTTTGCTAAGGTCGTTTAAAAACATGTCCACTCCTCCCTTTCCAATTTTCTTGAGGCTCATGATATCCTCCACCACACTCAGTCCGGGTTCCGTTCTAATATGAGTACGGAAACGGCGTTGCTGGAGATTACTGAGTCTATTAAGGAGGTTCTGGACAAAAAAGGGAAGGCGTTGCTGGTCCTGCTCGACCTGTTGGCGGCTTTTGATACCGTCCCTCACAACCATCTTCTTCTAAGACTCCAGGAGATTGGTTTGAGAGGGACGGTATTCAGTTGGTTTGTGTCTTTTCTATCTGACCGCCAACAAGCAATCTGGGCCCCTCCATTTTTAGCTCCGGTCCCACCTCTTGAGGTGGGAGTCCTACAGGGATCAATTTTGAGTCCTACTCTTTTTAATATATATATGTCCCCCTTGGCAGCACTGGTTGAGTCCTTTGGAGACCAGATTGTGTCATATGCTGACGACACGCAGCTTCTTTTTACTTGTAATAAAACACTGCTTTTAATGGCGATAACATCAAGAGCTGCCTCGAGGCCGTTTTCGCTTGGTTCCAAGTGAATCAACTAAAGTGTAACTCTGACAAATCAGAGGTTCTCTTTTTTGGCTGCCCCCGGATGCCAACTGGAAATCCTGGTGGCCCGCTGATATGTTCCCTCCATGAGCTGCCACCTCCATGGCAAAAAATCTGGGTGTGAAGGTGGACAATGGGCTCACTCTCAAACCCCAGATCTTGGGTCTAGTGGGACAATGTTTTGGCCTGCTAAAAATTCTCAGGAAATTTCTTCCCTTCCTGTCACTGGCTCATAGGAGGATTACGGTACAGGCCTTGATCGGATCTCGGCCAGACTATGCCAATGTTTTATATCTAGGCCTCCCGGAGTATCTCCTCACCCGTCTACAAACTGTTCAAAATTCAGCCACGCGAGCAATCTTTGGCCTCAGTCGCAGGTCCAACACTTCTGTTCTTTTAAACTCGCTCCATTGGCTGCCAGTGCGTAAACACATTCTTTTTAAGACTCTTACCATGGCATTTAAAGCTCTTCATGACACTGGTGCCTTTTATTGAAGAAAAAGAATATGCTTTTACCATCCCTCTAGATCCCTACACTCTGCCTCCTTAGCGATGACTACTGTCCCGGCTATTAGACGAGTGCGCATTGGGGGACGCTCTTACAGACTTTTGGCACCCCAATTGTGGAACAAACTGCCTCTGTCTCTCAGGAAGTCAGATAACCTGCTCTCTTTTAGGAAGGAGCTCAAAACTTGGTTGTTTTAGACAGTAGCCTTCCGCGATTTACAGTCTTTGTGGCCCGACAGGTCTGATAGCGCCGGGACACTCTGCCCGAGTAGCTGAGCTCTTTATAAGACTCCCTCTAACATAACATATACATATACATATACATAAATAACAAAGGCTGAAAGTGGATACTTATCTGATGCTTCTAAATAGTTCTACCCCAGTGTACCTAACCTAAGTGGAGCACGAGGTAAGAAGTAGGTGCTGTTTAAGGGTGGGCGTAAAATCCTTTTCGCGGGCGAATTTGCGGATTTTCCGCAATTTCGCGATCCGCGAATCTCACGAAATCGCGGTAAAATCCGCGAACCAGCGGGGACGAATTTTCAGCCAAGCAAGGGTTACAGCAGCAGGTGCAAAAGTTGAACCTAATTTCTTTGTAACCTTTTACAAAAGGGTTACAAAGAAATTAACTTCAACTAGGGCACCTGCTGCTAAGTGCTTCCTGGCGCCTCGTTGCCTACTTGCAACTATTCTCTGACCCTGCTCTGACCCTTGAAACAGGGTCAGAGAATACTTACAAGTAGGCAACAAGGGACCTGTCCCAGGAATTAAACCTCATCAGGAAGCACTTACAGATATAAAAAAACAGGAAGAAGGGAGAGGATGGCAAATACACCCATTTTGAGTTGTCAGGAGGGGTTAAACTAAAAGAGACCTTTACAGCACAATTTTCATATGTATTTTGCTAAAAATAAAAAGCTGTATGTTCTGTAGGGGCAACTCAGGAATCTGGCCCTTCAGAGTTCCGGCCTCTCTTTCTTTCTCTCGTTCTCTCTCTCCCTCTCTTTCCCTCTCTTTCTCTCTATCTATCTCTCTCTTCCTCTCCTTTCTTGCTCTATTTATCTCTTTCTCTCTCTCTCTGTCAAGTTCTTCCTCTTTCTCTGCTTATCTCTTTCTTTCTCCGTTGTTCTCTCTCTCTTTCTCTCTATCTCCCTCTCTTTCTCTCTCTCTCTCACATCCTCTTTCTCACTCTCTCTTTCTCTCTCTTTCTTTCTCTCTCACTCTCCCTCTTTCTTTCTCTCTTTCTCTTTCTCTCTCTCATCCTCTCTCTCTCTCTCCATCTCTGTGTGTCTTTCTCTCTTTCTCTCTCTCTTACCATGTCTCTCTCTCTCTCTTTTACTTTCTTGCTCTTTCTCTGTCTCTTTCTTTCTTTCTCTCTCGTTCTCTCTTTCTCTCTCCCTCTCTCCTCTTCTCTCTCCCTCTCTTTCTCTCCCTTTCTCTCTCTCACATCCTCTCTTTCTCGCTCTCTCTTTCCCTTTCTTTCTCTCTCACTCTCCCGCTTTCTCTCTCTCTTTCTCTTTCTCTTTCTCTCTCTCATCCTCTCTCTCTCTCCCTCTCTGTGTGTCTTTCTCTCTTTCTCTCTCTCTTTCCATGTCTCTCTCTCTTTTTCTCTCCCTCTTTCACTTTCTTGCTCTTTCGCTGTCTCTCTCTTTCTTTCTCTCTCATTCTCTCTCTCCCTGTTTCTTTCTTTCTTTCTTTCTTTCTTTCTTTCTTTCTTTCTTTCTTTCTTTCTTTCTTTCTTTCTTTCTTTCTTTCTTTCTTTCTTTCTTTCTTTCTCTCCCCTCTCTCTCTTACTCTCTCTTTCTCTTTCTCTCCCTCTCTTTCCCACTATCCCTTTCACCTTCACTTTCTTGCTCTTTCTCTGTCTGTCTCTCTCTTTCTTTCTTTCTCTCTCTCTTTTCTTTCTTTTTTCTTTCTTTCTTTCGTTCTTTCTTTCTTTCTTTCTTTCTATCTTTCACTCTCTCTCTTGCTCCCTCTCTATCTCTATCTCTCTCTCTCTCTTTTTTGAAACATTGCAAAGATCTCGTAGATGACAAAGTACAAACAAGCATTTGCAATGCAATAGGTCTCGCATGTTTTGTATTTACGTGACTTAGCTGTATTGATATTACAAATTACAATGGCTTTTAATTTTTAAATAATTAATACTTAAATAAAAGTGATTTTAATTTATAAAGGCAATAGCTTAAACTTTTGTAAATAACTTTTGTGAAGATTATGTTCAGTGTATTTTATTGTGATGAAATTCCAAGAACAGAAGTGAAATATTAACATCTTTTTGTGACATTTGTAATAAAGTTTGAAACATTGAGAGAACATATTTGAACCAGTTGTCATTGAATGGTTGCGCCGATTGATGCTGGGGTAGTGCTGAGTGGTGCTGTGGTGGTGCTGAGTGGTGCTGTGGTGATGCTGAGTGGTGCTGTGGTGGTGCTGAGTGATACTGGGATAGTGCTGAGTGATGCTGGGGTGGTGCTGTGGTGGTGTTGAGTGATGCTGTGGTGGTGCTGAGCGGTGCTGTGGTGTTGCTGAGGGATAATGTGGTGGTGCTGAGTGATGCTTTGGTGGTGATGAGTGATGCTGTGGTGGCACTGAGTGGTGCTGTGGTGGTGCTGATTGGTGCTGTGGTGGTGCTGAGTGATGCTGTGGTAGTGCTGAGTGATGCTGTGGTGGTGCTGAGTGGTGCTGTGGTGGTGCTGAGTGATAATGTGGTGGCGCAGAGTGATGCTGTGGTGGCGCTGAGTGGTGCTGTGGTGGTGATGAGTGTTAATGTGGTGGTGCTTAGTGATAATGTGGTGGAGCTGAGTGATGCTGGGATAGCGCTGAGTGATGATGTGGTGATGCAGAGGGCAGAAAGGCACAAAAAGCAGTCCAACAAAGGGCAGAAGGGCAGAAAAAGAAGGGAAAAACGAGTCTAACAGAGGGCAGAAGGGCACAAAAAACCAGTCTAACAGAGGACAGAAGGGCAGAAAAACCTGGGAAAAACGAGTCTAACAGAGGGCAGAAGGGCACAAAAAAACGAGTCTAACGGGGCAGAAAGGCTTAAAAATGAGTCTAACAGAGGGCAGAAGGGCACAAAAACAAGGGAATAACAGAGGGCAGAAGGGCACAAAAAAACGAGTCTAACAGGGGGCAGAATGAATCCCGCCCTGCATGTTTGTCCACGAAGATGCCAACTTTTTGTGCAATACCTCTACTCAACTAGAGTACTTTCTACTGTCTAATCAGTAAGTGCTCCCTCGTTGGCTAAATGTATTGGGGCAGATTTACAATAACTGGCGCATCCCCAGGGATGCTACAGTTATTGTGCACCGCAGCTCCGCCACCCATGGTGTGCCGCATTTACAATGCGGCGCACCATGTGGCAAAACGGCACAGATGCGTCACGCATCTGTGCCGTAAAAGCAGCGCATTGCTGGAGCTGCGTCGCGCTTGCAACGCAGCTCCAGGAATGCTCTGGGGGTGCCCTATCTACTCAATGCTGCATCAAACCTTGCGCCTGCTTCAAGCAGGCTAAGGGTTTTGACGCAACATTGGCCAAAAAGTGACTGAGTGAAATCTTGTAGATTTCACTCAGCCACCTTTAGGAGGCTGAGTCGGCACGCCTCCTGATGGCGCAGGGCTTTAGAACGTGACGCATCTCACAGAGAGATGCGTCACGTTGTTAATACCCAGCACAATGGCGCATCTTTTGTGCTGCCGCTGCGTCACAAAAGGTCTCGGTAGAGGGTGGCAGTGGTGAACCAGAGGGTGGAAGTGATGAACCAGAGGGTGACAGTGATAAACCAGAGGGTGGCAGGGGTAAACCAGAGGGTGACAATGCTGAACCAGAGGGTGGCATTGCTGAACCAGAGGGTGGCAGGGGTGAACCAAAGGGTGGCAGGGGTGACTCAGAGGGTGACAGTGCTGAACCAGAGGGTGGCAGTGCTGAACCAGAGGGTGGCAGGGGTGAACCAGAGGGTGGCAGGATGAACCAGAGGGTGGTAGTGGGGAACCAGAGGGTGGCATGGGTGAACCGGAGGGTGGCAGTGGTGAACCAGAGAGTGGCAGTGGTGAATCAGAGGTGCTGTGATGAAACAGAGGGTGGCAGTTGTGAACCAGAGGGTGGCAGTGGTGAACCAGAGGGTGACAGTGCTGAACCAGAGGGTGGCAGGGGTGAACCAGAGGGTGCTGTGATGAACCAGAGGGTGGCAGTGGTGAACCAGAGGGTGGCAGGGGTGAACCAGAGGGTGGCAGGGGTGAACCAGAGGGTGGCAGTGGGGAACCAGAGGGTGGCATGGGTGAACCAGAGGGTGGCAGTGGTGAACCAGAGAATGGCAGTGGTGAACCAGAGGGTGGCAGTGCTGAACCAGAGGGTGACAGTGGTGAACCAGAGGGTGGCAGTGCTGAACCAGAGGGTGACAGTGGTTAACCAGAGGGTGGAAGTGGTGAACCAGATGTGCTGTGATGAACCAGAGTGTGGCAGTCGTGAACCAGAGGGAGGCAGTGGTGAACCGGAGGGTGACAGTGCTGAACCAGAGGGTGGCAGGGGTGAACCGGAGGGTGCTGTGATGAACCAGAGGGTGGCTGTGGTGAACCAGAGGGTGGCAGGGGTGAACCAGAGGGTGGCAGTGGTGAACCAGAGGGTGGCAGTGCTGAACCTTAGGGTGACAGTGGTTAACCAGAGGGTGGAAGTGGTGAACCAGAGGGGCTGTGATGAACCAGAGTGTGGCAGTCGTGAACCAGAGGGTGGCAGTGGTAAACCAGAGGGTGACAGTGCTGAACCAGAGGGTGGCAGGGGTGAACCAGAGGGTGCTGTGATGAACCAGAGGGTGGCAGTGGTGAAGCAGAGGGTGGCAGTGGTGAAGCAGAGGGTGACAGTGTTGAACCAGAGGGTGGCAGGGTTGAACCAGAGAGTGGCATTGCTGAACCAGAGGGTGGCAGTGGTGAACCAGAGGGTGGCAGGGGTGAACCAGAGGGTGGCAGAGGTGAACCAGAGGGTGGCAGTGGTGAACCAGAGGGTGGCGGTGATGAACCAGAGGGTCGCAGTGGTGAACTAGAGGGTGCTGTGCCCATACACGACTGCATGGGTAACTTCGAAATGCAAGCGGCCCGTGAACACGCAAAAAGCCCCGCGAACACGCAAAAACCCCCGCAAACACACAAAAAAACCCGCGAACGCGCAAAAAACAAAATTCCGCAAATTTGCACGAATTTGCGGATTTTGCGGATTGCAAATTCGTTTTCGCGCGAATTCGCGGAACGCAAATTCGCAAATTTCACCCATATCTATAGTATGGTATATACTAAGTTAGTATTGCAAGAGTCCCTCTAAGTTCTAGTCAGCTCCATGCCTTAGAATGAGAGAGGTGGGAATCTCTTTCCAGATCTCAAACTCTAACACCCCGCGAAGGGAGTCAGAACACTGGAAGCTGGAGCTGGATTCTCTGTGAGCAGGGATGACAGCGTCTGGTCAGTGCATCAGGCGGGGACTCAAATTCCTTCTGAACTTGCTGTGGCAAGCTGCATCGAGCTGTGTTGCCGAGCCGTGGTTTGCCATGGTAAGTTATGGTATATTTATTCCTGGAAGGTGTGTCGGAATGCTAGCATTGACGTACAGTCGGGCAGAGGAAAATGTTGTGAATGAACCCCTAAGGAATAGTAGTTCATGCATAAAAATGAGTTCTTGGAGAAATCAATAATCCAAGCAGGGAAAGTCCCAATGGCTTAAGGGGTACATATGTAGAAGGGTCCCCGTAAGGATAGTGTATTGTAAGTAACAAACACTGGAATAGAATTAAAAGCAATCAAACAAAAAATAGAAAAACAATTCCAGATTGGTATTTATGATTTATTACCAAACGATGCGTGATTGCCAATGGCAATATATGAATTAAATTTGTAAATAGCAAGCCCCAAAGGGGGGAGAGGAAAGGGAGGGGGGAAAAGTAGTGCTCAAGGGAGTGATGAGGACATGGAAAATTAACACAATATAGAAGGGTAACAAATGTATTACAAATTTAGTGACAGTATAAAAACAATTACAATACAGATGCCAAAATATAAGGCAAAATTCGAAACATTGTCAATAAATCACATTCAACGGTCACATCAGAATACTAGATGGATCGGGGGTGTGCCGGAATATCAACAAAGAAAAAACAGTCGACGTTTCGACCCCTATCAGCAGGCTAATTAAAGTCCTTTCACGGGGTCTTCATCAGGACGTCACACAGGGAGGGGGAGGGGCAATTCTGTATGAAAAGATAATTAAACTTTAGTACATAGTAAGGACGACGATTACTCATCCTATCTAATATATAGACCAAGGAGTGGATTAAAAACAACAAACAAAATTACCATGGGGTATGGCCCGAATGGGCTCTGTACATGAAAGGGACGCCACGCTGGGAAGTCGTGGTCAATCGAATGTGGTGGGGGCCTCAACTAAAGAGGAGACAAACAATCAGTGAGATTAAAAAGAATCAACCGGCTATTCAAAACAAAGTGAGTGTACTTCGACCCTGTGGTGGAAGGTGAGGCATCAACAATAATGATGGCCGAACCTTGTTCCCAACATTAACAAGTCCCACTTAGGGATTAATCACAAAAAAAAAAAAAAATGAAAAAATGGCCATATAGAGATGTACCTCTAAGTTCTCGAAAGTGAATCCTGCCAAGGATCCACGAGTATGGCACAATGCAGGGAAATTAGCTGCTTTGGTCTCCTGTGGTCAGCTGAAAGGAGAAGATAGTATACTAAATGTACCGGACAAGCGAATCTCGTAGTCTGAGAAATTCGCTGCGGAGTGGCAGATACTCACAGGAAAATTTGAGCGGACAATGCCGTCTACGTAGGACATTCAGCCAACCTCCGTCACGTCGATAGCGCGGAGTGAGAAATTCATAGGTCTAACTCGAAACGGGATAAAACTTCCAGCGCTCGTGTGTCTGTTGGACCTGCGATAGATGAGGTAATTGTTTACCTAAGGTCCGGGACTCTACTTTTAAGAACAAATATCTGAATTCAGAATTACTTACAGAGAAAAAGCGAGCAGCGCCGTCTACATCGGTACTGCCATGAAATCCGCAGCAACTGCAATGCGGAGTTTTGGGAGGAGCAAACTGGTATGGTAATTCAAAGAAATGGAAGAGTTACTCACGATCGCCGAGTTGGGCATCTGAGTAGGATTTGATGGCCAAAGTCAGAATTTGGGTATAAATTCGGGTATAAATTCATAGAGCGAGTATACAGACCATGAAGATTAAAACAGTTGTATTCAGAAATTTTTTTTTGAAAAGAAATCACATAAGAATTTAAGGCACACGGTCACTGGTGCATCTCTCACACAGGAGGATGTAAACCAGTAAGCAAGATATTAAAGAACAATTATTACGAAGAAAGTAAACAATCCAAAAGATATACTGTAACAAAACCACGCGACTCTCGTCACACGAGGTCATAGGTCGGAAACATTTGATGATCAAAAGAGCATGCTCGTGCACTTCTCTAACATGAGAGTGTAACGAGTTTGATGAGTAATTGAGGAGCATTTAATGATGTAAGTTTAAAGATGTAGTTTTTAACCCAGTGCTGCCAGTTGTGCTATGCTACTATCCTGCTCATTCAACCCATTCTTAATGGAGTCCAGAAGGGACATCCATTTGGACTCACGTGTGTTCAGTATTGTTAAAAGATTACCTCCTCTTCTACCAAGGGTAACTTTTTCAATAACAAACCATCGTATGTCTGTGACCACATGTCCCGCTGTTAGCCAATGGTCTACCAAAGGTGCCCCTGCCACTTTGCATCTTAACCTACTGCAATGAGAAGAAATCCTAGACTTGATTTTTTGTTGAGTTTGGCCTACGTATAACTGGCTGCATGGGCACCGAATGATATAAATGACTCCAGTTGAGTTACAGTTCGTGTAGTGTTTTAGATTATACGTTCTTCCCTCGTGGGCAAATGTTTTGGTCTGAATAGTCGTGTCACAGGCGGTGCATGTGCCACACCTGTAATGGCCAACTACAGGGGGCAGGTTCCAAAGTGATGTTAAGGTGGGTTGACTCGCTGGCTCCAGATAAGAATGGACCACCATGTCCCTTATGTTTTTAGCTCTCTTGAAGGAGTGGAGAGGCAGTTCTGTTTGTTTAATGACATCCGCAACCAAAGGCCAGTTTTGATTAATAATCTTTTTTATGTCATTGCTACGCGTTGAAAAAGTCGTGACACAAATGACGCGGTCAGCCGAGGCACGTGGTACGTTCTCTGGATTAAGTAGAGAGTCGCAGGGGTTGTACCATGCCCGTTTTCTAGCTCGTTTTACCATCCTGGAAGGGTACCCCCGTGATATGAGGCGTTCGCTTAAGACCTCGGACTCTTTGAAATAGTCGGCTCTTGTGGAACAATTCCTCCTGATTCGGAGGAATTGCCCAACCGGAAGGTTATCCTTGAGGCCCCTTGGGTGATGACTCTGATATTGTAGTAATGAGTTGCGTTCTGTCGGCTTCCTAAACAGCGTTGTTTGCAAGTGGTCTGTTTCCACATAGATCGAGATGTCTAAAAAGGGTATGGTTTTGTTGCTGGATTCCATCGTGAACTGGATATGAGGGTTCCGGGAGTTCAGCCAGTCGTGGAAAACTTGAAGTTGGTCCCCGTTTCCTTCCCAAATGCAAAGAACGTCATCAATATATCTGACCCATAGGGGCAGGTTGGCCTTGAAGGGATTGGTTGCTGGGGCTTGAGTTGAGTGGAGCTGGGGAGCGGAGCAGAGCACCGGACCACAGGGTGCAGATCCCCGACGCCGCTGGGCAACGCGGCCGCCAGCGAAACTACACCTCCCAGGATCCTCTGGGACGCCGACTTCCTGCTTTTCCGGTTTTCCGCGCCAGGAGGCGCATAAGTAACAGCTGCCCCTCCGGCAGAGCGGGGCTTGAGTTGAGTGGAGCTGGGGAGCGGAGCAGAGCACCGGACCACAGGGTGCAGATCCCCGACGCCGCTGGGCAACGCGGCCGCCAGCGAAACTACACCTCCCAGGATCCTCTGGGACGCCGACTTCCTGCTTTTCCGGTTTTCCGCGCCAGGAGGCGCATAAGTAACAGCTGCCCCTCCGGCAGAGCGGGGCTTGAGTTGAGTGGAGCTGGGGAGCGGAGCAGAGCACCGGACCACAGGGTGCAGATCCCCGACGCCGCTGGGCAACGCGGCCGCCAGCGAAACTACACCTCCCAGGATCCTCTGGGACGCCGACTTCCTGCTTTTCCGGTTTTCCGCGCCAGGAGGCGCATAAGTAACAGCTGCCCCTCCCGCGTCGCGGGAAGCGCGCGGGCAGCGCCGGGAGAAGCCCGGGACAAGGGCGGGGCCGTCTGTGGCCGTCCGAGGACGACCTGGGACGGGACGGGCCATCTCCCCTGGCTTGGACTTAGCTATTTAAGGTACTGTGGACTAATACGGACTTTAAAACTGTCCTCCTCTGGTCGAGATCGGGGGGCCTATTCTAACGTTGGTAACTCCCCATTGCTGGTATTATACACCGTTTCTTTAAAGTGTCTAGCCACACGGGATGTACCAACTGTTTGATTAACTGAGGGGAAAGCTTCTATTATTTTTTTGTTGTTGGGGTGGTGAAAAAGGCGGTAGTGCCACACAAGATCCTCATGGCTAGCCAACCTAAAACGCGTTCGGCAACCAGTAAACTAACGCGGGGGGAGACTCTTAACCAATCAATGGATGTCGTTAACAATGGGGTGTTAACTACAACTAAAAAGCCTACCGCAATAGACTTGATGTTAAGGTCGGTTACGGGGCAAATTGAGCGAATGGAAAGGAGTCTCTCCGCCTCACCTATTCCCGTACTCTCGAGCCCCCTACAATTAACAGCCCTTTCAGTAACAGATAGTTTAAATACATCAGTTAATGCATCTGTTTTGAGTAACCCGATTGAGGGGGTCCCCTGTGCCCAACCCCCTGCCCGAGCAGGGCAAGAAAGAATAGACATCCAAGGGAACAAGGCTGGTATCAGCCATGACAAATCTACAAAGCAAGGGAGGACCAAGGGCCCGAATAAGAAGAGGAAGGCTGTGAGGGTGGAGGTTAGTGAAAAAAATGGGCAAACTCCTAGGGGGAAAGTGGTGAATGCTGAACCGAAACTAAGCCCGCCAAGATGGTTTGAGGATGTCATGGGGGACCTTAAGAGTTTCTTTGAACAATCTATTGCCTCTCACTTAAAGCCTGTGATCAGCAGGGTAGATAAGTTGGCAAATGAAGTAGCGAAGCAAAGTAAATCGCTAGAGTTGCTGTTAAAGAATAGTACACATGTTGGGCTCACTGATTCCCGAGGTGTTGTACCTAACCCCAGCACCAACGATAGTCGAACAAACAACTGTGTGGCTCATACCTTGGCCCAGATACATAATGCCCCAGTAACCCCCCAGGGACGCAATACGGGTCTAGCCCAGCAAGCATCCGCTACAACTACCAATCCGATTCCTCCCCAGCTACCGACGCAAGGCCGAGTGGAGAACAAGCAGCTAAACTCGAACCTCCCTAGCGTATTTAATGAATCCCGAGACCCTGCCCCGGGCCCAGATAGCCCTCCACCACCACACATAGATCTCCCACCTGAGGCCATTCCTTATGTGGTCGTGTTCGTAGGAGTACCAGAACTAGGCCCATTAGAAAAAGAAACATATAATCAATTACATGCAAAACTGGCAGGCTGGTTAAATATACACAGACCTCTGAACACAGGTGTAAATGGTGAAATAGTCCATGTAAGGAGGGTGTCTTGGGTTGGGGGAAGGAATAAGGACATAAGGGGCGATTGTATAGTGGCAAACTTCAGGGATCCCAAACTTGTAGGTCACATCCTAAGACTCCCGAATAGGAACCATACAAGTACTATTCGTGCGGTACCACTGGGCTGTTTTTATCCTAGAAAGTGGAGCAGCATGAACAATGTCAGTGGGTTTACAAAGTGGCGGGATGGAAAACTATCTAATAACATTCCACAATATACAAATAAGATGCGAATCCCAGAGTTTATGACCCACCTTCGCCCTTCATATGATCAACCTCAGTGGAGAAATAGGTTTTCACCCTTGCAGGATCTTGAAGAAAATGATTGACTACTGCCTGGTGGTAGGGCCCCCACCTCCAGTGCCCCGGGAAGGGGTAAAGATGCCCTTTCTTTGGAAAATGTACCTATTGCAAGCCAAAGCATTACTAGGGGAGGTATAAGGAATCTGGACCTGTGGGGAACTGTGTCTATAGCTCCCCAGATACAGAGGGAGGAGTCGGCTAGTTCTCTTGTGATTTTTTCAGAAGAGAGGAGTGGGCAAGACCTGGTGGGCTCATTAAAAAGAAAAGAGGAGAGGGGAGGATTAAGTTTTATCTCCTGGAATGTGGCAGGTTTGGGGGCCAAACTGAACTCAGTGGACTGGTGTGAGTACATTAGGGGTTTTCATATTATAGTCCTCCAAGAGACTTGGGCTCTAACCCCAGATCATTTACAATTGGAGGGCTATAAATGTTTTTTTGGGCCTGCTAAAGAGTCAAGCTCAGGAAGGGCTAGGGGTGGTCTAGTCATTTATGTTAATTTAGAAATAAAGGGTAATTGGACTCAATCAGGCTGGGTGTCTGATACCCTGCAGGCAATAAGATTTCAGGGAGTAGGACAGAGCTTCCTAATCCTGAACTTTTATAATTCAGGACCCGTGGATGGTCATTTTCCTGTAATAATTGAACTGGAAACAAGGTTAAAGGATGAATTAGAGTCAGGGAAAGCGGGATTTGAACCGACTGTTCTACTAATGGGGGACTTTAATTGTCACCTTTGTCCAAGTTTACTTACGTTTTCCCCTGACTGGTCATCATGTCCGAGGGAAACTGGGCCACATTTTGACCATGGCAGAGAAGGCTCTATGCTAATGAAAGTCTGTGAATCCTTTGCCCTGTCTCATACCATGGATTTATTGTCAGTCAAACCAGGAGAGGCTGTTACACCGACATTTAAGGGTAGAGGATGTGCCTCTGTTATAGACTTTATAATGATCTCCGCTTTCGGTAAACATAGTATTTTGGAGGCTCAAATTGAGTGGAGTCCTTTCAGTGATCACAACCCCTTAACTCTCTTATTAAAATACAACAATATTGTAGCTAAGCCGCAAAAAGGGGACACAGTAATGTATCCTATAGACCAAGGGAGGCGGTTGAGATGGTCCACGATCAACCCACTAGATTTTTATAGCTCCCTAATAAAGAATGGTAAAAATTATATTGATGTTTGTCTGGACTTAGAAATGGGAGATAGGGAGGTGGTCGTAGCGTTTGAATCACTAACAAAGGTGGCAGAGGGACTTTTGAAAACTAAAAAGCCCCTCAAAGTACATTCCTCTCCCAGATGGTTTAATTCAAAGTGCTCTTTGGCTCTTAGAGAGCTAAAACAAGCCCTAAAGGACTCCCCGAGAGACAAGACGGTAATAGCTCTCTGCAGGCAAAACTATAAGGCCCAGGTTAAGGTTAGGAAGTTGGAACTACACAAAGAGGTGTGGGCAGACCTTAGAGAAGCAGGGGAGAACAGAGACTTTACTCAGTTTTGGAGAATCATAAATAGACCAGGTCTCCAAGACTCGAGTGCATTAACTATCGGTACTAATATTCTCCCAGGTGACTGGATAGCCCACTTCCAAGGTCTTTATAACCAACATGATGAGTCATTGGTGGCAAAGCAGGACTCATGTTTTGCACGTAGTAAAGTGGCTCTGGAATTTTCACTCCTCGAGGTCCTGAAGGCCATCCAGGGACTGTCTAGAAATAAAGCTCCGGGGCCGGATGGGACCCCGCCGGATCTCTTCCTGAGCAAAACTGACTTGTGGGCACCTATTTTGACCAGAGTCTTAAACGCGGCCATTAAAACAGGACTCCCACGTTCTTGGTCTACAGCTGTGATTGTCCCTATTTATAAGAAAGGCTGTAGGGACAATCCACAATGCTATAGGCCAATTTCGTTAATTGACGTCTCAGCAAAACTTCTGGGGAGAGTTATATTAAACCGGTTATCTGAGTGGACTGATCTCCACAACACCCTGGTGGAGACTCAATATGGATTTAGAACGGGTAGGTCAACGAGTGACCAATGTCTTAATCTATATTTGTTGGCTGCTAAATACACTAAAAGTGAAAATGGTACCCTGTTTATGGGGTTCATGGACCTAGCAGCAGCCTTTGATAATGTGAACAGATCTAAACTGTGGGCTCTGATGCAGGAGTTGGGGATGGAATCAGACTTGATTGACATCCTAAGGGAGCTTCATTGGAACACCACGGCCAAGGTCCGCTACAGCGCGGGAGGGGTGAGTACTGATCCCTTCCCGTGCTCTAGCGGGGTGAGGCAGGGGTGTATCCTGGCTCCCTTTTTATTTTCTCTCTACATTAATGGATTGGAGAGTGCACTGCTGACTCTGGGAACGGACTGCCCGAGAGCAGGACGGCGTCAGATACCTGTACTTTTGTACGCGGATGACGCCGTCCTCCTTGCTAGAACTGCGGTCGGCCTGCAGTGCCTCATTGAGGGGTTTGGTAGCTTCATGGAGAGTTTGGATCTCTCCGTGAATCTCAGCAAATCTTTCATCATGGTGGCAGGGAAAAAGCCCCTGAAAAAGTTTTCTTTCTCATTAGGAGCACATGTGTTTGATTTTGTAAACTCCTTTTCCTATCTGGGTGTACTCTTTGATGGTCAATTGGGGTTTAATCAACTACTGGAGGAAAGGTCAAGGAAGCTGGTTGCGGCAAATGGTTCAATCCTTAATTTTGCCCGCAGGATGGGACGTTGGTCTCCGGAACAAGTCGTAACATTATATAGAGCAGTCAGCATTTCGAAGGCCACGTATGGGGCGGAGGTGTGGGGTTTCAGGGATGCTCACTTACTCCAAGTGGAGGAAGATAAATTCTTAAAAAAACTGTTAAGATTGCCACAGAGCGTTCCTGCTTTTATCACACACAAGGAACTGGGACTTCAGTTTATAGCTGATTTGATTAAGCTCAAACCTATTCTGTCTTGGCTTCGGATTTGGCAAAACCCGAATGCAGGTCTTTCTAGATTGATCATCACAGACTGTGTAAAGAGAGATAGGTGGTTGCTAATTGACTGGCTCAAATATGTTAGTGATGCCCTAAAATCCATCGGGTTAGAATGGGTTTTTTCAGACCCCACTAAAATTAATAGCTCTTGCAGGTCTAAGATCGAAAAGCACTTATATGATAAATATGAGCAGGCCAGAATACAAGAAAACTCTGCTAAAAAATCAGTTTTAGCCTACTCTCTTGTCTGTAATGAGAGGGGTATGGAACCCTATTTGTTTTTAATGCACAATCAGCAAGAGAGATTTTTAATTTCCCGTTTTAGGCTCAATTTGTTGCCAAATATTCTAGCCTACCCATCGGGTTTTACTCGGACAATTGAGCAGAAGGGTGCCTGCGGCTGCGACAATAGGTCTCCGCA
This sequence comes from Lissotriton helveticus, assembly GCF_964261635.1. NCBI lineage: Eukaryota > Metazoa > Chordata > Amphibia > Caudata > Salamandridae > Lissotriton > Lissotriton helveticus. The sequence continues at coordinate 657,495,132 of NC_136068.1, read as the reverse complement.
GGACACCCTTCATTTTGTATTATTATGTCCTTTTTATAGTTTACCCCGCAGAGGATTTCTTGTAAATATTTTAAAGGAGGCGAAAATCTCCCAAGCCAAAACTGCTCTGTTATTCCTCCAAAAAGCTATGGACACAAGGACTCTCTGTTGTATTATCAGTTTCCTGAAGATTGCTGTTAAATTGAGGAATACGAGGGATTGAACTCAATGGGGCTGAAACTATGAATGAATTAATGTTTTTTAATTGATATAAGCCCCCTGGACAATCTTTTTTTAATCTCTGTAATCCTTATTCTTCCTCTTTTCTACAATTTTTTACTGTGATTAGTTTTAACCAAATTGGTCTTTTCTGAAATTGTATATGCTGAATCGGATTTTATATGTTTTGTGTATGTACTTTTTATGATAGTTTTTAACTATCGAAATAAAGATGATTCTGATTCTGATTCTGGTTGCTGGGAAGATATGTTGATGTTCGAAATGGTCCATGTAAATTATTGCCAAGTTTGGAGCGAAGGTAGCCCCCATCGCTACCCCCCTAGTCTGCAAATAGAAGCCTTCTTGAAAAATGAAGAAATTGTGCATCATAGCAATCTCCAGTAACTCAATTATGAATTCTGTAGGGACCTGAAACGGCACAATTCGGGTGTCTAAGGCCTTTCTCATCACTTCCAAGGCATCTTGCTGGGGGATGCTGGTGTAGAACGATATAATGTCGCAGGTGACTAGGAGTGCACGTTCTGGATTAAATGGTCTTCCATCTATCAGGTTAATGACCTGGGTAGTGTCTCTTAGGTAGGCCTTCGTATTGAGAGCAATGGGCTTGAGAAAAAAGTCCACATATTGGCACAGGGGCTCTAACAATGATCCACAGCCGGACACGATAGGTCGTCCTGGAGGCTTGTTAAGGTTCTTGTGCACCTTCGGTAGGGTGTAAATTGTAGCAAGTCTCGGAAATTTTTGGTTGAGGAATTCGAATTCCTGTTTGCTCAGAAAGCCAGTGTCCAATCCTTTCTGTGTGATTCTGAGAATGGTACTGGCCAATTCACGCGAGGGGTCACTGGGTAGAAGGCGATAACTGATGCCATCCGACAGTTGTCTGTAAATTTCTGCCTTGTAGTCCGAAAGGTCCTGCACAACAATGGCACCGCCTTTATCCGCGGGTTTGATGACTACCTCTTTGTTGTTGCGTAAATCCGCCAGGGCCTTCTTCTCCATTTTGGGTAAGTTAAGCCTCATGAATTTAGGTTGTTTAAGTGATTGATCTACAGAAGAGGTAACAATTTCTTCAAAGGCAAGAATCCGACTGTTCATAGCATACGTGGGTGGAAAAAAAGTTGAAGGTACCCTAAGTCCAGTGACCGAGTTTTGTTGTCTTGATGTTTGATTTCGGAAAAAATATCGCAGCCTTATCTTCCTGAAAAAACTGTATAATTCTGTTTTCAACAGGAATTTGTTCACCTGAGCAGTAGGAACATAGGAGAGTCCTCGGCCGAGGACCTTGAGTTCTTCCTCCTGGAAATTGTGTTTGGAGATATTGATCACCGGGCTAGTGGTAGTAGGTGTAGTAGGGTCTTGTCTAGTATGTATATCTACCATCTGTACGTGTTCCTGCGGGTCGAGATCTCCCCGTGCACCTCCTGTCGGAAGGTCACCCGTTTCTGCTGCTTGCCTCGTCCACCGTCCCATCCCGCCTGATTCTGTTGTTGTCCTCTTGTTTGGCCCCGGGGCCAGTTGTTGCCACGGCCCCGTGGGGGGCGCCATTGGCCCCGACCTTGGTCTAAAAAATGAGGTGGAAATTGCGGAGGATACTGTTGGTAAACTGTGTCTTGAGGGGGATAGGATGGGTAGGAGTATGAGGTACTGGGTCCTGCCTCACCGTCACTTCCGGAACTATATGAAGAGTCGGAAAAGGTTGTAAAATTCTTTCGTCCTCTGTACCCCCCGCGTCCGCGGTTGGTAAACCGACCCTGATTGTCCTGTTTGTAATAGTCTGGCTGTAGATATGGGTAGACTAATTTTTTGTCAAACAGTCTGAGGTCTCGTGCTAGTTTTTCCAGCTTTTTAGTTTGGGCTGTGGTATCAAAGTCTTTGATTGTGACTTCCAGATTGTCTATAGCTTCCTTGGCTTTGGTGAGTGTGTTATCTCCCAGGATTTCAGCCTTTAAGTCTGCAATTTCCTTGCTTAGAGAGACTTCTTGTTCCGCAGCTGTCTCGACTCCCAGCACCATCCAGTGCCGGGAGCAGTTGTTTGCCACGTAGCTGAACCCCTCTTTGAATTTTGGTACATCTACAAAGATCACTGGCTCGATTTTAATTTGCAGCCCAACCGGGATAATGTTTTCTTGCAAATATCTCGTAAAAAGGTGCCCATGTAGCCGAGTTCTTATGAGTTTCTTCTCTAATCTTTCCAAACGGGAAATCTTATCATTTAAAGTGATATCAATTGTCGGGACAGAAGTGGATAGAAAAGTGGTTGACAAGTCTTTGGTAAGCTGGTTGATGTACTCCTCTGTATAGGAAAGTAATTCTGATTCCACCATGGTATGGATAAACTTAATTTAAGGAAAGGTAACCTCGCAGGTCAGTACCTGCTCAGAAAGTGTTACAAAAAGGGGGGTTGAACCCATGCAGTCACGGGGACCTGGGCGCTATGTGGTACATATGTAGAAGGGTCCCCGTAAGGATAGTGTATTGTAAGTAACATACACTGGAATAGAATTAAAAGCAATCAAACAAAAAAATAGAAAAACAATTCCAGATTGGTATTTATGATTTATTACCAAACGATGCGTGATTGCCAATGGCAATATATGAATTAAATTTGTAAATAGCAAGCCCCAAAGGGGGGAGAGGAAAGGGAGGGGGGAAAAGTAGTGCTCAAGGGAGTGATGAGGACATGGAAAATTAACACAATATAGAAGGGTAACAAATGTATTACAAATTTAGTGACAGTATAAAAACAATTACAATACAGATGCCAAAATATAAGGCAAAATTTGAAACATTGTCAATAAATCACATTCAACGGTCACATCTGAATACTAGATGGATCGGGGGTGTGCCGGAATATCAACAAAGAAAAAACAGTCGACGTTTCGACCCCTATCAGCAGGCTAATTAAAGTCCTTTCACGGGGTCTTCATCAGGACGTCACACAGGGAGGGGGAGGGGCAATTCTGTATGAAAAGATAATTAAACTTTAGTACATAGTAAGGACGACGATTACTCATCCTATCTAATATATAGACCAAGGAGTGGATTAAAAACAACAAACAAAATTACCATGGGGTACGTCCCGAATGGGCTCTGTACATGAAAGGGACGCCACGCTGGGAAGTCGTGGTCAATCGAATGTGGTGGGGGCCTCAACTAAAGAGGAGACAAACAATCAGTGAGATTAAAAAGAATCAACCGGCTATTCAAAACAAAGTGAGTGTACTTCGACCCTGTGGTGGAAGGTGAGGCATCAACAATAATGATGGCCGAACCTTGTTCCCAACATTAACAAGTCCCACTTAGGGATTAATCACAAAAAAAAAAAAATTTGAAAAAATGGCCATATAGAGATGTACCTCTAAGTTCTCGAAAGTGAATCCTGCCAAGGATCCACGAGTATGGCACAATGCAGGGAAATTAGCTGCTTTGTTCTCCTGTGGTCAGCTGAAAGGAGAAGATAGTATACTAAATGTACCGGACAAGCGAATCTCGTAGTCTGAGAAATTTGCTGCGGAGTGGCAGATACTCACAGGAAAATTTGAGCGGACAATGCCGTCTACGTAGGACATTCAGCCAACCTCCGTCACGTCGATAGCGCGGAGTGAGAAATTCATAGGTCTAACTCGAAACGGGATAAAACTTCCAGCTCTCGTGTGTCTGTTGGACCTGCGATAGATGAGGTAATTGTTTACCTAAGGTCCGGGACTCTACTTTTCAGAACAAATATCTGAATTCAGAATTACTTACAGAGAAAAGCGAGCAGCGCCGTCTACATCGGTCCTGCCATTGCAGTTGCTGCGGATTTCATGGCAGGACCGATGTAGACGGCGCTGCTCGCTTTTTCTCAGTAAGTAATTCTGAATTCAGATATTTGTTCTTAAAAGTAGAGTCCCGGACCTTAGGTAAACAATTACCTCATCTATCGCAGGTCCAACAGACACACGAGCGCTGGAAGTTTTATCCCGTTTCGAGTTAGACCTATGAATTTCTCACTCCGCGCTATCGAAGTGACGGAGGTTGGCTGAATGTCCTACGTAGACGGCATTGTCCGCTCAAATTTTCCTGTGAGTATCTGCCACTCCGCAGCGAATTTCTCAGACTACGAGATTCGCTTGTCTGGTACATTTAGTATACTATCTTCTCCTTTCAGCTGACCACAGGATACCAAAGCAGCTCATTTCCCTGCATTGTGCCATACTCGTGGATCCTTGGCAGGATTCACTTTCGAGAACTTAGAGGTACATCTCTATATGGCCATTTTTACAAATTTTTTTTTTTTTGTGATTAATCCCTAAGTGGGACTTGTTAATGTTGGGAACAAGGTTCGGCCATCATTATTGTTGATGCCTCACCTTCCACCACAGGGTCGAAGTACACTCACTTTGTTTTGAATAGCCGGTTGATTCTTTTTAATCTCACTGATTGTTTGTCTCCTCTTTAGTTGAGGCCCCCACCACATTCGATTGACCACGACTTCCCAGCGTGGCGTCCCTTTCATGTACAGAGCCCATTCGGGCCGTACCCCATGGTAATTTTGTTTGTTGTTTTTAATCCACTCCTTGGTCTATATATTAGATAGGATGAGTAATCGTCGTCCTTACTATGTACTAAAGTTTAATTATCTTTTCATACAGAATTGCCCCTCCCCCTCCCTGTGTGACGTCCTGATGAAGACCCCGTGAAAGGACTTTAATTAGCCTGCTGATAGGGGTCGAAATGTCGACTGTTTTTTCTTTGTTGATATTCCGGCACACCCCCGATCCATCTAGTATTCAGATGTGACCGTTGAATGTGATTAATTGACAATGTTTCGAATTTTGCCTTATATTTTGGCATCTGTATTGTAATTGTTTTTATACTGTCACTAAATTTGTAATACATTTGTTACCCTTCTATATGGTGTTAATTTTCCATGTCCTCATCACTCCCTTGAGCACTACTTTTCCCCCCTCCCTTTCCTCTCCCCCCTTTGGGGCTTGCTATTTACAAATTTAATTCATATATTGCCATTGGCAATCACGCATCGTTTGGTAATAAATCATAAATACCAATCTGGAATTGTTTTTCTATTTTTTGTTTGATTGCTTTTAATTCTATTCCAGTGTATGTTACTTACAATACACTATCCTTACGGGGACCCTTCTACATATGTACCACATAGCGCCCAGGTCCCCGTGACTGCATGGGTTCAACCCCCCTTTTTGTAACAACCCAATGGCTTAAGGGTCTGGTTTCTAAGAACTCGTTGTGACGTAGAATGGACGGATGTAAGTGACAATGCCTGTATTTTGATAGCATGGCTAATACCTAAATAAAGACTGGGATTCTATGCCTAAATAAGGGCAATGTGAATAGTGACTATATAAGAACATGATTCAGGAAACCTATGTACGGGCATCTAAATCAAAACACAAAACCCACTCCAATTTCGAAATATCGACATTACTAAATGCTAAACATGGTAAACATGCTAAAAACATAAAATAGAGTATCACTTGATTCGCAAAAAACATATCTAAAAGCATAAAAATGTGTACATGTTAAAAACTGTTTGCTAGACATGAAATGCAAAGGTGCTGTACATATAAAGCAATGTTTCATTCTAAGTATATTTTCATAATGGATGCTAAGTAAATTAGCACAAATGTATACATATGACAAAATGGTCCAATGTTACAGAAAAAAGAATTGTTTCAAAAACCATGTCATGATTACATAAATGCAATCAGTGTGATGAAAAGGTGACAATGTGTCCCTGGAAGTGTTCACAGAAGCCTGTTCTCTATGAATCACTGATAAGAGAAAAAGGAACATGTATTGTCTTTTTGTTTTTGAAAAATGAAGGCCAAATTCACAGATTACCCGGTACATTGTGAGTCTAATCAAAAGTTAGTGTAAGGTGCCGGTGAAAACATGAAATCGTTTATTCCTGTGGACAAAAAGTCGTCTACCGATGGCGGTGAGAGTAGGAATACCTCATTTAGAAAATTAACTGCACATAGATGTGAGGCATCGTCAGTAGCAGTGTTCGTTACCGATGTTACTTATGCGCCTGTTGATCCATCTAGTACCTCAGCAGTAGCATGCTGCGTCTGTGGGATCTCAACGAATGCCATCATCAGGATTGGTAGCCTCTGGGGACAACACAGAGCATGGGCCGTTTCGGGTTCCAGCAGAGTGTCGATATCCATTGGCATGACTGATGGGAGTGTTAGACAGATGTCTAGCATGCATTTGTCACTGATAAGCAGGCAGCGTAGAACAGGTGAGATGCAATCTTGCCAGATTGGTCTAAATGACAGAAACCATGTGGTATTTATTTTTCGTAGACGAGGTAAATCAAAAAGCTGTACTATCAGCTCACGACACTTCCTTTGCAGGAGAGCTTTCTCCAAGTCGCTGAGAGTGACAGTGGTGGATTGGCTTGCCATAGCGTAGCAGTAGGAATAAAAACAGGACTCCTGCAACGAGTGCTAGAATCAGCGGCAGACCACCAAACACCGAGTGCATAAAGTTTCGAATGATTCCAAGGACTGCTTGAAAATGTGTTAACAGTCCTGAACATACGGTCTTAAATACATGCAGAATACCACTCATATCAGACATGTTTAAGATATGTTCCAACATTTCTGTGAAATGCGTAGGTCAGTTTCTACTTAATAGAGCCTCTATCTCAGCCAAAGTCTTTGCAATTTGTAAATCTTAGGTTTCTTTGGTCGAGGTCAAATGCACGGTTTGTTGCAAAAGAATGGCTTTCATTCTGCTTAAATTATCAATTTGTATAGAAGAGATGTTCAGTGAAGGCCATAAAGGCGACTCCCTGACTGTGTCTATTTGGGGGGACAAGACTTGCATACATCAAGTGACCTTGGAATCAACCGTTACTAGATATGGGATACCTGGCAACATGCCTCAACAGCTTTGATCATTCAACATGAGGGAACTTCCATTGGAAAGTTGTCCAAACGTTGGATTAATTACAGGGGCTGGTGAACACTGTAGGTGGCTGGATACATTTGCAGTGGAACTGCTACAGGCACTTGTGTTTGAGGCAATACTGAAAATGGAAAGTTGTAACAGGCAGTTATTTTGCCATGAATAATCCATTCTGTAGCTGTTTTTCTGCTACCGAGAATTTTAATATTTCCAGTTTTTCAATGCTCAGCACTGTATACTTTGCTCCCCTTTGTGCCAGTTCAATCTGTTTATCAGTGAGAATGTATTCTGAAACAGAGACGACGTGTTGATAAAACGCCAAGGCACATAGCCTGCACGCAGGTTTTGTAGCGTCCAGCCTAATAACAGAATAGAACGTAATTGAGACTGGCCTTGTTGCAGAAGGACCAAATCTTGTTCCATAATGTCTATAGAAGAGGATACAATGTTGCCCAATGAATATATTCTGGATGACCCATTGTCGACCACAGCAAGAGAAGTCTCTAAATTAATACAATCAATTTCTCGTATTCTTTCTGCGACGACTGCTTGGGTAACCTTCCATATTTCATTATAAGCAGCAAATATGCCGACATATATGAAACGTTTTTGACACGGTTTTCTTGGACCTAGCAAGAAATCCCTAAGGTCTGTGCCTTCTTAAGTAAAGATAAGAGTTGTTTCACATCCTCTAGTGTAGATGTTTTTCGCCAATCAAGTCATAACTTTCCTATACTATATGTTGTTACTACCCCCGGATGCTGTCTTTGACCATAGCTTGGGTCTGGCCTATTGATTGTGAACCCCTGTATTCTGTTCAGTAATCTTTCTTGACAGAAGTTTCTGTCTGTGGGTCAGAGCAACCATTTTTTCCATTCGGAATCTGATGTGTTGTTTTGTAAAATGTTATGTACGCTGACCTCCCGCTGTATAGTGCTATCACTTACAGGTTTAGGTATGGATGGAGTGTTCATGTCTTTGATCTTGGCTAATCCAAGGCAAGACATTTGTTGCACAGTGTCATTCAAAAACATTATTTGCAGTGGGGTGATGCAGCCTCTAAACAAAGCTTCTATCCCCTGCACTTGCCAATCTTTTTTTTTTTTACCCCAGACAGATTTTGTGTCAATTGTGTCTTTCCAAAAGTCAAAACCCTGTCTAGACAGTTGGGCAATAAAGGATGCTGAATAAACTGTTTTGTATTGGTTAACATATTTTTCGTTCCTGTTTTGTTCACATTTTTAAAGTAAAACGTTTCTGAATTGGATGTATTGTATCCTGAAAAATATGGAAACGTCACTGCAAACACTTTTGATCTACCCCTTGGTGGTGTAGGACATTGTTCCCATTGGGTATAGATAAATCCATTTTTAGGTGTTGCAGATTTAGGCAAGAAAAGATGACAAAAAAGCTATTAATAGTATGTTTAACCCTCGAAGTATTCATTTGTTCGAGAACGCAGCAGACCTTCCTAGATCAGACATCATGTTATTAACAGTCTCAAAGTCCCAATCATCAGAATGGGAACTGGAGGTGATAAAGTCACTTAATGAAATTTTAAATAAGTGTGGAGTCTTAAAAAGTTCTGACGGACCAAATATATCATAAGCCGTTTTGTCCCAAACTATACCATCTTGTATAGGAACAGCTGTGATGTTGACGGCTAAAAAGTCTCTTGCTTCACGATAGGATGATTTGTGTGGTTTCAAAAGTAAGTTCACAGTTTTACTTTCTGTGCCCAATTTAATATATCGTGGGAGGGGTGTGGCGCCGCGGCCAGGGCGACTGACGCTGGAATCTGGGGACCACGGTTCGATCCCCGGCTCCGGCGGCAGGTTAGCCCAGCACCATGTGACTCTGGGCAATAGCTCGCTTAATCTTCCCGACGGTCCCCCAGCGCCTAGAGACCCTTACGGGTGATTGTGCGCTTTACAAATGTGGACTTTACTTTACTTTAATATATCTTCCATTTATCAGCATGCTCAGAGTCATTACTAAAGCTAGCCAAAGCAGAAATAAAATGTTTCCAGAAATAATCCATAGTTCAATGCATAGTGAAACCAGATAAATCTTTTTCAGTAGCAGAAAAAAGTCTTCTGCTTGTTCTTTGAAAGTTCTTTTTGCTGGCTTCGTTTCAGGTTTGCTTGGATCCTCAGAAAATGTATCAAAGTTAATGAAATAGCCAGAGACATTTCTGTCAATGGTTGAAATTGCATCATGATTCGTTGAAGTTGCTGGCACCAGTTGATCACGTGCTACGTTGGTGTAGACAGGTGAATCTGGACGAACTGTTATTTAGGTTTCAATAGGAATGAGTTCCATAGAATTGTTGCTTAGTCCTTCATTTCTTTCTGATGAATTCTCAATTGTGATGAGTCTTTCAGTTTGAACCTCTTGGATAGTAGCTAGAGGAGTGCGTCTGCTACTTGGTTGGAGTCCGCATGGCCTACTGTTCAGTAATGGCCATATAGTGTGGTTTGATGAGGTCGATGGACACTAATCTTTTCTCAATTTTTCCAGCAAGGGGCGGCAGAAGTACTGTTCTTGTTCCGTGAAAGGCTAGGACAGGTACTGGTTGTCTATAAGAAGGCCCAAATTCCTTCTTGTCCATGATCTTCTCTCTTGTTGGATCCCCAAGCTCTGGTGTCCAGACAGGCCTTGCTGGGACGGCTGGATTTTCCCCAGTGGTGGTTTGCTTCAGGAACACATTGCTTTGTTTTGTTTTTAGTTCATTTCGGTCCTGTAAAACAGTCAAACGATCTTTGATATCAAATGATTTATTTTCCACCACTGTGCCTTTACATTGAATATCTTGGACCCACATTCTTGTCCCAAATAGGACCTCATATGGAGTGACACCCCCTAGAGAACATCCTTGCAAATTGTTTAGTAAGCGTTGGACCCCATAAAAATGTTTGACCCACCCATCACCCGAACCTAATACTCTAGCTGTTATAGACCGCTTTATGTCCCAGTTTTTTCCTTTCCACAACTGAATTTCCCTCAGGATGGAATAGAGAGGAGTACCACAATGCAACGCCCAAACTGGCCATGGCTTCTTTGTAAGCCCGAGAGCTAAACGCAGGGCCCTGGTCAGAGTGTAGTGTGCCTATTGCGTAAGTGCTGATAAAAACTAGCAAATCTTTTTTAACAGTTTGAGCGTCAGCTGAGCGCTGAGGCCACATCCAGAGGAACCTTGACTTAATGTTTGTGGGACTGCATTTGTCTAAAGGAATGCCTGCACATCGATAGTCTAATGCTATCTAACAATGATGTCTGTACTAGGCAGGCTACTTCGTAGTCTGGTGTCTGGTGGCCTTCTGTACTGCGATCTCTAGTGCAGACTATGCAGTTGATGATGAATATGTGAATCAGTGTATACATTCCAGGCCTCCAGTACATCTCTTTTAATGTTAATATTGTTTTAGAGATCCCCTGAAGTGACAGACCCTCTCCCATATGTGCTTCATAAATCAAAGCTGCTCTACGTTCCATGTTTGGAATCACCCTATCCCCCACTCCAGGGATTCGAGCAAACAGAATGTTGTTTGCATCAATTATATACGAGTATTTGATTGGAAACATTTTAGGTAATGCTGAACCGCTGCCTTTGCTTGAAGCATTGACATCCAGCAATATATCACTGTCTATTTTCAATTTTGAATGGGTGATTGCAGCTACGGAAGCTGTCTGCACAGCCCCCTTCATGGCTTCATCAGCCAATGCATTCCCTGCTACGTGAACGCCGTCACGTTGATGACTCAGCGTGTGTATCAAGTGAGTGTTCTGTAGTCTATCTCGCAACTGAACTACTTATTCCCAAAGAGTTTTATGCTTGATTGTGCCACCTTTTGCATCTTTGAAACCATTTTGAAGCCAATTCTGTAAATATTCATTATATGATTGAACACAGTAAAAAGAATCGCACACTATAAGGGTGGGGAATTTGCGATCCGTATTTTCAAGTGCCAATTTGAATGTTTGTAGTTTAGCTCACTGAGCTGTACAATCTCCAAGAGATTGTGTTTTTCTGACCATTGGTCGGAATTTACCATCGCGCATATGACCTTCAACGATCCTGCATGCTGTACTGTTAGCTTGCTTATTCCCCGTAGCGGGTTGTACTGATCCGTCAGTATAAATTATACATTTGTACTGTTCAAGAGGTAGAATCTCAATAGGCAGAGGACAATTGTGTTCATATTGCATGAATGCTTGTGTTTTTAAATAAGGATCAAAAAGATGGGGAGGCGCTAGGTGGCGCACTAGCAGATGGCCGCTCTGTAGAGAGCTCCTGCCGCCCGGCGTAAATTATCCTTTAATTCTCCTTTAATTGCTCACACTGGTGAACTCTGGCACCCCCAATCGATGGTGATTGCTGTGCTGCACTTGCGGACCTAATTTCAGTTGACTTCCCAGCTCGCTGACCCAGGAATTGATGAGGAAAGGTGCACCCGCCGGACAGTGAAACTTCCGGAGCTGTGAGGCCGGCCGCAGAATCCACCCTGCACCGAGGCTGCGGCGTGACTGACTAGTCCGCGCCGGCCGCATCTCCTACCCGCGGCTGCATCGGTGGCTCCCTGCTGCCCGCAAAATAACTCCGTCGGATACCGCACTACGGGAGGACGCCTGTATGACCCCGCTCAACCCCTTCAAAGCGGGTGGTAAGGTACGGGCGGCCTGAGCACACTACCTGCCCACGCTGCGGGGCCGCTTGTTATCGAGATACCGCGAGTGTCATGCCGGCCCCTGGCCTGGGAGAACCACAGAGATCTCATAAGGCTTGCACTGCGGAGGACCTACGGAGTGACTGCCTAAGCTGCGACGCTACGTGCAGAGCTTGGATCTTGTGGCCTGAAGCGCAACCATTGCGAACTAATACACAGCGCTTAGGATCTTGCGAGAAGGCGCCTGGCTGCACTTGCGGTGAGTGTGCGCCTGTGCTCGACGCCGACTCCAACCTCACTGTGGACCTGGCAGCGTGTTTATAATCACACAGTTCACTTTCAATTCATGTGTCTATCCTCCGCTTACTCATCAAGTGCCACTGCGGAGTGCTGTGTCCCCTGCCTTCGGCCCTGAAGAAGACGCTGCAGTGCCGCGTGCTCCCGCCGTAGCCTGTTGACAGTAGCTGGCATATTGCAGCGCTGGGTGGAGAGGGTGCTACTCCCGGCGCCATCTTAGATCTAGATTGCGGTAGCACAACGCGACTCGATTGTGCTCCCTGGACGTCGGTGGGCATGAGTGGTGTTCTCTGGGTCGCCTTGCTGTGCTACTAGTGCTTCGCACGAAACCCATTGTTGATGGAAGTGAAGGAGGGGTGACTGCCTCACATAGACGATTGGATTCTGCTGAGAGGCCCTGTAGTAAGTGCGTCCTCCTGGCCGACGCGGTTTTCTTTTTTTTTACCGCTCTGTGGTTTACTGCGGCTCCTACCTCTGCGGATACATTGCTACACTTGAGGACTGTGGAAGAGAGAGTGCTGACGTCCTTATCTTACCGGTTTGACGCCATGGGTAAACCGGACACGGGCCAACCCAAGATTACTTTCGACGCTGCCAAAAAAGTGCCCCGGCCTAGCCAAGGGGCCCGGGACCCGCCTGGACGGATAGAGGACGGAGCGACGGAGCCTACCCCTGCTTCCGAAGTACAAGAAATTCTTAGAGAGGTTCGGCAGGGATTCGCCACTATCGTGGATAAGGTGGACAGGCTCTCATCCCGGATGGACGCCATTGCCCACAAGTTGGATGGTCATGATGAGCGGCTTAAAGAGGCGTAAAGACGCATCTCTGACTCTGAAGATGTCTCGGCAACCCACACGTCCCAGCTGTCTCGCATGGACAATCTACTACGCTCCATCGCGGTGAAAAACGAGGACTTAGAAGCGCGCAGTCGGCGCAATAACATTCGCCTTATTGGAATTCCGGAGTCCACCAACACTGGACGCATGGAGGACTATGTGGAGAAGTTGCTCCTGGAGACTGTGGGGGCTGACCAATTCATTGTCGAACGCGCGCACCGCTCGCTGGCGCCCCGGCCCAAGCCCGGAGACACTCCCCGTCCTATCATAGCACGTCTCCTGAATTACAGAGATCGAGATGAGGCATTGCGAGCGGCCCGCAGTGGGCGAGAATTGGCCTATAATGGAGTTCATTTTTCCATATATCCTAACTTCACTCCTATGGTGCAGGAGGAGCGGTGTACATTTTTGGATGTCAAGGCTAAGCTGCGGAAAGCACAGGTGGACTACGCGCTGCTGTACCCGGCTAGGCTGAGGATTACTCATCAGGGGAAGCAGCGATTCTTTATGAAACCACAGCAAGTGGAGGATTTCTTGAAACACCGGAAACGATCGGCTAGACCAGGGGCGGATGCCGACAATCCTCGAGACCGCCCGATGGCCGACGAGAAAATGGAACACTAGTAAGACCTTGCACTCTGTAACTTTGGGCTGGGAATGTTTTTGGACTTGCATTGTGGAAGGGGAGGATGTGTGAACTGCTCTGCTCCTTATTGCCTGATTTGAGGAGGACTTCCCCCCTGACAGGGGGAGGGGTAGGTCAGATTCATGGTCCTGTAGATATGCAGTCCTCTCTTACTGGAAGAATTGCTCCCCGTTCACCTGAGGGCCTTTCCTGGTCTGCCTGGCTAATGCTGATCCACTTGCGTTTATATGTGGGGGTGCTTTGACTGACCTGGTGTGTGCCACGTTCTTTAACACCTGGCACCTCTGTCTGCTTGCTCGAGGTCATGGCTTCGGGCTGGCATGATGGAGGTGAGGTTGTGTTGCCACCTTAGACGGGCCCCTAAGGGCATAACCCTGATTTGGTCCACTACATGAGTTTAGTGAGACTCAAAATGTTGTTGTTCTTCTTGTTGGGGGTGGGGGGACTGAGGGTGGGAGGATGTATGGTACTGGCATGATTGGGATGCTTCAGTGGGTGGGTGGGGAGTGGGGTAAATGAAACTGCGTGAATGTGGAGAAGACTGGTGAAATGCGCTACACCGCGCACTTTTGGTTTCTAAGACTGCACTTCTTGAGTGGCTTTCTACACCCTACATTGCACATGGTGGTTTTACTTTTATTTCTGCACACGCGCTCGTGTCTGGCTATCTGTGCTTACATTGAATCCGCACATACACGATGCCTCATAGGGGGACACCACTGAACGTCCTTACATGGAATGTCCGAGGGTTGGGGGACCCACGTAAGAGACGGCAGATCATTGCTTATTTAGACTGCCATCACATCCACATAGTGATGCGACAAGAAACCCATCTTAATCACTTGTGAACCCCAGCATTTGCTTCCCGCTGGTCAATGTTCAGAGTATTTTCTTCTTATTCTACCTATGCTAGGGTCACCGCCATATTGGTTAAAAATAATGTGCTTTTTGCTGCGGTAGGTTCCCTCAGCGACGAACAAGGCAGGTTCTGCCTCACATGGGGATGGCTGGGAATGAGCTCGGTGATGTTGGTGAGCTGCTATGGCCCCAAAACAGACTCCCCTGATTTTTTCTCTTCCCTATGGGACACGATAAGGGAGATTGGGTCGACCTATGTTATCTGGGGTAGGGATTTTAATGTAACCTTTGATCCTGCTTCCGACAGATCTACTCCCGCACCACACCACCGTACCAAAGCATCCGCAACGCTTTGTGATATCATTTCTGATAACTGTTTGTTGGATGCTTGGCGACACGTCTATCCACACCGACGTGAAGGCACACACTTCACTGCTCACGGTGCCTCTTGGGCGCGACTAGACTACTGGCTTTTGTCTCGAGGCCTGGGCCCTCTGATTGATTCAACACAGCACTTAGCCAGGACGTATTCTGATCACGCACCTGTCCTACTCACTTTTTCCCCCTCGGCCTTTGAATGCCCGCGCAGAACATGGCGACTAAATACACGTATGCTGCTTGATGAGATCTTACGAGCGGAGCTGGAAGATGAGATCCGAGTATTTTTTTAGATAAATAAGGGATCTGTACAGAATGTGGAAACAATTTGGGAGGCGTTCAAAGTTACCATTAGAGGAGTGTGCATATCTAAGGGAGCAGGAGTCTTAAAGAGCATCACTTCCTCCCTTCAGAGACTAGAGCTGGAGCTCCGTGATCTTGAGGCTCTCTTAGCCAGCCACCGGGATGGAAACAGAGTAAAGTCAGGGAAAAGCTAACGGAATACATGGAAGAGGCAGACAGGGAAGTGCGCTTTCGTGGCAAACACTGGGTGGCGCGTAGATATGGGGAAGGGGAGCGCCCTGGCAAGGCTCTTGCAGATGTGATTAGACACCCACGACACTCTAATTATATCATTGACGTAGAACACTCGAACGGCACGAGATGCTGGGACACCGATACCATCCTCGATGAATTCACCAATCATTACACCACCCTACATACAAGTGTAGGCCAGCGGGACCTGGATTTAGACTCATACCTCGGAGATGTAGCTTTGGGGTGGCTTAGTGATGTACACCGAGAATTCTTAAGTATGCCGTTCGAGCTCGATGAAATACGAGATGCCATTATGGGCATGCAATCGGGCAAGGCCACTGGCCTAGAAGGCATCCCTATTGAATTTTATAAATCCTACATTGACCTGATGGCGCCTATTCTGCGTGAGGTCTTCGAAGAATCCCTTAAAGTGGGGATCCTTCCGCCATCCATGAGGGAGGCGCTTATTATCTCCCTCCTGAAACCCGACAAACCGTCTCACCTATGTGGCTCCGACCGCCCCCTATCATTACTTAACTGTGATGCAAAGATCCTAGCGAAACTCATTGCCAATTGACTGACTTTATTGCTGGACCGCCTAATTTTGCCGGACCAATCTGGGTTTGTCCCGGGAAGATCCACCTCTCATAACTTACACACATTTTTTACTGTCTTAGACACTGTTTCCCCTGATCTTCCTCTGGCAGCGGTCTTTCTCGACGCCACCAAGGCGTTCGATTCTGTCGAATGGAATTACCTATTCGGAGTCATGCAGCGGATGGGCTTCCCCCCTCTATTTATTTCTTGGATTAAACTACTATATTGTCAACCGCGCGCTAGGGTACTGATCAATGGCCGTATGTCTATGCCCTTTCCAATTGCCCGAGGCACCAGACAGGGTTTCCCCCTCTCGCCTCTCTTATTCACGTTGGTCACTGAACCATTGGCGGCTCGGCTAAGGCAGCGACATAATGATGCCAGCTGCGGCAGATCCTTGTATCTATTATGTATGCCGACGATATCACGGTCTATGTTCGTGATCCCACTCCAACCTCAATGGTGCTCCTCCGGGAGTTTGTTATTTTTGGTGGTATATCTGGAGTCCAGATTAATTTGGGAAAATCATGTCTCTTCCCTCTCACGAACTCGACTATACGCTTTCCCCTAGATTATCCACTAAAATGGTGCGGAGACAAGTTCCGATACCTGGGGATTGGCATCACACGAGATAAAGAAGAACTTATGAGGCTTAACTATAGGGTTGCGCTAAACCGTATCACCGACAAGATATCCCGCTGGATAAAGCTCCCACTGTCCATGGCTGGACGGGCTTCTTTGATCAAAATGGTCATACTTCCGCAACTACTCTACCTGTTCCTTAATATTCCTCACCACCCAGGGCGCCACTTCTTCGCACTGTTAAAATCTGAATTGATTAGGTTAGTGTGGGCGGGAAGCAAGCTCGTTTGCAGTGGTCGATTCTCACCAGGCCTTATGCCGCGGGCAGTTTTGCTATCCCGGACCTGGAATTGTACTATATAAGCGCGCAGGCCCACTATCTATACTACTGGGTACGACATCACCGATTCATGCCACATATAGCGGGCGAACACTGGCTCGTGCACCCGATACCGATAGATGGGGTACTATTTGCTGAAGTCCCAGCTCGAGAACGAACTCAGAACTCAGTAAATGCCACCATCACTGCGTGGCGCCACATTGCGAACTTATTAGAAGCAGATTCTTTATATTCTCTGCTTCTACCATTGGCCTATCACCCTACTATGCCACTGCTGCAAGAGTCGATTTTTCATAAACTTAAGGAGAGAGCTGCTCTTGTCACTTGGGGTGCCTTGTACGAGGATGGCCACTTCCGTACCTCAGACATCCTTTTTCAGAATCTGACCCGCACTCCCCTGGACAGCTTCCTATATCTTAGACTCCAACATGGGATCAGGGCCTTGCATGGCAATTTCCCGGCAGAACCCTCCACGCTTACGCCACTCCACTTACTCCTACAATGCAAGACGCCTACCAAGCTGGTCTCCTTGTTGTACCGTACTGTACAGGAACAGCAGGTGTTAGCCGCTCCGCAGGCCCGGGCACGATGGAGTGAGGAATTCGGGACTGAGATCACCGATAACCAATGGGAGTTTTGCTGCCTTCAAACTGAGCGTGTTTCGGCTAGTAGCAGATTACGAATTATACACTACACATACCTTCGCAGGTTATACTACACACCAGCCAAAATGCAACAGTTCCGATTACGAGACACGGACACCTGTGATAGGTGCCGTGCGCCTAACGCAGATATGTTACACTTAGCCTGGAACTGTCCGTTAGTCCTCACCTTTTGGGAACAGGTCTTTGAAGCTCTGCATCAGATGACTGAGACACAATTGGAAGCTACCCCGCTGTTGGCTCTGCTTGGCTGTGTCCTACCCATTCCATCACCTTCCCGCAAATACATAGCATTGGCGCTGTTGATGGCTAAGAGACGGGTGGCATGTCGCTGGGGGAGAGGGAGGGTGCCCAAGTTTAAGGAATGGCTAGATGACATGATTTATTGTCAGGAACAGTCATCCACTCATGCTGAATTGCTGCCTAGCTCCTCTAGGCCTCGCGACATTTGGTCCCCTCTGAGGTCCTATCTTGCAGCCAGGGCAGCAGACACAGACACAGCGTGGCTGACCGCCCCTTGTAGTGGACTCGCCCTCCCCACCTGACTCACATACCTTAGGTATATTACTACACATCTATAGATAAGGCCCTAATCACCCACTCAATAGAGATGCCCTGGTTGGTGGTGGTTCTTGACCTCTTGTAACAATGTCCGGATCGCTTGACCTGGCGCCTGGCGGCCCCCCCCCTCTCCTCAGTGAACTTCCCCCTTAGACAACCTCATTTCTATGCTGACTAGCATGGTTCTGTATGAGCGTGCAGTATGTACCTACCACCTGTGTTGCCATTTCTTTCCTCTTGTTCTATGACCTTTGACCACCGATTGTGAATGCAGTTTTATCATGTTACAATGCTATATTATACATTACAGTGACGTTTAACTGTGTGCTTGACGCGGCCGGCCCGGAGTGGTTGTAGGCGGCTTGCTGTGTAACACGATGTCTACTTTTTTTGTACATTATGATTTGCCCCTTTTTTTTTGTTCTTATCGGCAGCCTGCCACTCTGTGGATGTAGGCTTCTACTCCTGTGTTTGTTGTGTTACCAATAAAATAAAAATAAAAAAGGATCAAAAAGATATTCAACATCTGTTGCAGCAAGAGAATTAACCCATTGTAAAGCTTTTGCATTTGGAATGCTTGCTTTTGTAACTGCCTCTAAGGCTTGTACTGGAGTCATGACAATGATGAGTTTCCCTTGAGCTAGGGCTCTTCTTTTGCTACAGCAGTTTGAACTGCTGTCAGAATTGTTTCTGTTGAAGTGAAGCGCATTTCCGTTTGTGTATACAAATGAGATTTGTATTCAATTGATATATTTTTACCTTCATTAAAAGTTAAGTAGGTGAATAGCATTGACCCGAAATTATTTGAATCCTAGATTGCATGTATCAACGCGTGTCTGTAAGTGATTTGTTGCTAACATGTCGGCTTCAATTGAACGGAGGATATCTGTGTGGTCCTGTGTCCAATCTTTGATTTTGAAATCATGTTTGATTAATTCGTAGAGCGGTAATTTAGAATATAAGTTCTTCCAAAAATCAGGAAACTTAGAATCAACTGTAAATTCTTCTGCGTTTATGGAGTTGGAGCAGCGCACACTTTTCTTAAAAGTTAGCTGCCAGTCTTTTTCGTTCACTTAAAAGCTCGTATCCTAGGAAAAGGACATTGAATTGAATTTGTAGCCCTCAGAGGCAAATCCCAATATAATGGTATTTAGCCTGTTCAAGTGCCTATCCAGGTCATCGTCTGTCAGATATATATCATAGACATATGACAATGCCTCATCAGCATAAATTTGTAGTAACTCTGTTTCTCTTTCTGAAAATAACCCCAGGCTGTTCTTGAACCCTTGTGGGAGTCGACAAAAGTGATGCGTGTCCCCATTATTGAGAAAGCTGCTAGTACCTACTTTCAGGTGCTATGCTTTGCCAAGAAAAAACATTTGAAATGTCTAATGGGGGTTTATATTTTTTATGCACAATATTATTCATTAATGCTGTACTGTGTGCATTTTGTACTGCAAATGTCTTAGAACAAGTGTTCAGGTGTCTGTAATCCAAAACTAGACGATATGTATTGTCCGGTTTGGAAACAGGAAACAAAGGATTGTTCTTTGATGAGGTGCATGTTTCAATCCCCCATTGGTATTCAAGTTGATCTAAGATCTCCCTGACCTGCTTTTTAGCTTCTTGCTTAATTGGGTATTGCCATGTGCATTAGGTTGAGTTTTTAATTGGATTTTATGGTGAGGTGAGTCCCCATCCCATCCTATATGATTTTTGCATAATGCTGATTCCTGGGCTATTGCCCATTTACTGGCATAAGTATATTTTAAATGTATTGGAACATGGTTGGAGAAGGCTGGCATAATGATGTCTTCCCCATGTGGGCACTCCCTGACAAATTCTGGTTGCCAGTCCTGTTTTGCTAGAAGTATATAATAACCCCTTGAAAGTTTTTTCCCAAAAAAGTGCTTTCACGTTCCTTGGTATGTCTCCCTCCAGCCGGAGTGTTATCTCATATAACTTTTGTGGAGAACTAACCCTGGTGTCTACAGTCTCAACAGCGATGTACTCATT
This sequence comes from Lissotriton helveticus, assembly GCF_964261635.1. Taxonomy (NCBI): domain Eukaryota; kingdom Metazoa; phylum Chordata; class Amphibia; order Caudata; family Salamandridae; genus Lissotriton; species Lissotriton helveticus. The sequence continues at coordinate 657,475,000 of NC_136068.1, read as the reverse complement.
CAAGTCCACTGTCTCCAGAAGTTGCTTCAGGCTCTGGTGAGCTATTGTTACTTCTGCTGCACTGTCCAGCATTGTCTGAGCCCATTCTCCGTTCTTGAGTTGTGTTCTCAGAATCTTCGGCATGTCTAATCTTCAGATCTGCTACCTTTTTCTTAGTGAACTGAGATTTTTATATTTTTTTTCTGAACCTGTTGAATGGCTTTGGACTTCACGCGTTCTTCTTTGTGTTCTGACCATCCTCTTCTTTCAGATGTCTGTGAAGATGTCTGAAAGGTACGAGAGGAACGTGTGTCAGTATCTTGATACCTGTCAGGTTTTCTCAAATTATCTCTAATCCTGAAGTTATACCTCCTTTCAGAGGGCTCCTTTTGAGGAGACCTGCCTTGGGATTGAGAACGTTTCTTTTTTGAATTTTGTTTGTTATTTTCCCACTTCATTTTAGAAGATGTAGGATTGTGTATAGTAGAGTACTTCTCAGGACATTCAGACAGTTGTGGTTTAAGTGTGTAAGTCTTGTATTTGATTAAGTAATTCCTTGTCTGACATTGCTTCAATATCAGGATGAGGCGTGTAACCGGCTAAAATTGGGCATGTTGCTCCTGGTCTACCTAGTGGAACGAGCCTGGTAATGTAATTGTAATATTTTAGGGCGCCTTTGAACTAGAGCAGATGCTCCTGGTATGTGAGTGGAATTTCAACATCCTCGAAGGAAATCTATTCCTCAGGTGGTTCATTTTCTTTGAAGAAGTGAAACATTTTTGTTTCTGGATTTGATTCTGGGAATGTAATCTATGAATAGAATACCTCTGTCTGAAAAGATTCATGTGCCTCTATCACAAAAACTGCTCTATCACCTCCTGGTGTTAGGACATGTTTTATAAGTTTTAGAGTGATGGCTCATCTTAAGTTTGGAGGGATGTTTATAACATCCTCATCGGTTTCATTTAACCCTGTAAGATTAAAACCTGTTACGACTGGGTCAGCTGTAGCCTCTGTATCCCCATTAAGGAACATTGTTTAATGAAAAATGTAGAACAAGTTTTAAGGAAACAAAGATAAGGTGCACAATATTTTGGAACACTCCACCCTTCAACGTTGAACAAACCAAACAGCTAATACATAGGATTCTCATCCTACTCAGCTATGGTTGATATTAACCCTACCAACTCGAGATGTCTTATGGAGTTTTATGAGTAGGGGGGTCTCTGAGAAAAGCACGACTGAGTTACTTCATTATCTAGCGTTGAATGAGTGCCTTACCAAACCGTTGGGTGCCATGTAGTGTAGTTCCTATTTCCCTTATAGGCTCTGCGCATTGAAATAATATACACTATAGTTTTGGCATAGGACTGAGGTCAGTATGCCTCTATTGAGTACATTAAGCATAATTGCTTTTGTACCAGCTAACTCAGAAGTCACTACAAATTTCTTGAATAAACAAGAAGGGAGTAGTTATTGACAACCGCATAAACATGACAACTATGTTTCCCTTAGAATCGGAACAGTAAGAAGAAATAATACTGCAACAGCATTGTCTTCTAGATATGACCGATATTCATATATATATACATAAATAACCTGGGCTAAAAGTGGATACTCATCTGATGCTTCTGAATAGTTCTACCCAAGTGTACCTAACCTAAGTGTAGTACGAGGTAAGAAGTAGGTGCTGTTTCTATAGTATGGTATATACTAAGTTAGTATGCCAAGAGTCCCTCTAGGTTCTAGTCAGCTCCATACCTTAGAATGAGAGAGGTAGGAATCTCTTTCCAGATCTGAAACTCTAACACCCTCTGAAAGGAGTCAGAACACTGGACGCTGGAGCTGGATTCTCTGTGAGCAGGGATGACAGCATCTGGTCAGTGTGTGAGGCGGGGACTCGACTTCCTTCCAAACTTGCCATGGCGTGCCCTATCGAGTTGTGTAGCTGAGCCGTGGTTTGCCATGGTAAGTGAAGGTATATTTATACCTGGAAGGTGTCTAGGAATGCTAGCATTGAAGTAAAGTCGGGGAGAGGAAGACGTCATGAATGAACCCCTAAGGAATAGTCAAAGTCAAAAATAGCTTTATTCAATTCCTATTTGTAAAATCAAAAAAGCACATTATAAAATAGACAGAAAATAGGACTTTTAAAACTGATTATACAGTGTAGTTTGCAGATCTCTCAGAAAAGTGACATTCAATTCATTGCTGATCTAAATCTCATCACACTCTTTAAAAACAATAATACTAAATATGTTGTTCATTTCATCATGAGGCATTTTAATTTTCAGAAGAGTCGGTCTGCACTGTCTCAACCCCCATTCCTTTAACAATGGTAGCAAATATTTTCTCCTACAGAGCGAATAAAACGTACAAAATAATACACAATGCAGCGTTGAATGCTGTGAGGAATCATCACTCGGGCAGAGAGTTAGGTTCTTAGACCAATTGTTGGTATCTGGAAAGGTGGTCAGCCTAAAGAAACTACCTGTCCTTAGCCTTGCTAAAAGCATCCTGCTGTAACTACTCTCAATGAGAATTAGGTAGCTCTGCATGCCAGGCGCCTGGGTGATCAATTGATTTTGGACAACGGACACCTTTTTCCCCTCTTGCTGCCAGGGTTTCTCCTCTAAGAACTCAAGACAGAGATCTTTCAGCGCCTTTCTGGTAACTGAAATTAACAATGACGGGGAATCATAAAATTGCGGGTGCCCCATCTTTGTTAGAAAACCCTTTATGTAAGAGAACCATGCAATATTTTGTACCCCTTGGTGTTTGAGGCAATCCAGAATTATGCCCCTGTTTAGTTCAGTGGCTGCAGATGTCCAGACCTTATACCATAGCAGCACAGGGCTTATCCTAATTAGGTGTGCAACATATACCAAGTCCAACTCCTTGTGACAAACATACATAGATGTTGATCTGGGTACAGCCAATAAATACCGCAGGAACGGGTTTTCACATGCTTAAATTTCAGAGGGGCCTGCGATTCCCCATATACCTGCCCCATAAATGGCGGTAGACACGCATTTCGCTTTATATATATCAAGCAAAATTCGTACAGACCGACCCCCCAGCTTGTTTGCAAATTGTCTAATCGCCACAATCGCACGTGAGAATGCTAGCTTTTTCATATTAACAGCTGATGACCAGGTGCCCTTTTTATTAAAAACAATCCCTAAGTAGGAAAAAGTACTAGTTAATTCTATCAATGACTTCTTTAAAAAAGTAAAACATTGGGTATTTAACTTGGGTGAGCAACACATAGTAAAAGTTTTTCCATTATTAATCTATAGTCCCATATTACCCATATAATCAGAAAAAGGGGTTAACGCTTTCTGGAGACTAATTTGAGTCCTTGCCATGATGACCGCGTCATCCGCGTATAGCAATATAGGTGCCGGATCTCCTCCAATTTGGGGGAAATCCAGTTAGTTTTTGGATTAGATGGTCGTCCACACTATTCATGTATAAATTAAAAAGAAAATGTTCTAAAATGCAGCCTTGTTGGACTCCTTTTCGTATTGGAAAACTTGGTGTACATTCACCCTTGTTCCCGAATCTTACTTTTGCCCCCACATTCCGGTACAGCTCTTTAATAAAGTTGAGGATATTAAGATCGATGCAAAGGTTTAAAAGAGTATCGCACAGGGTATCATGGCTCAAGCAGTCGAACGCCGAACTCCGATCGACAAAAGTCATAAATAATTTACCTTTTTTACTGCCACATATTTGCCCATATTCAAGGCCAGGTTTAAACCTTGTTCGACTGTTCCTAAACCTGCTTTAAAACCGTATTGGAACTTAGAAAGGGCACCTGTTTGTTCTGTCTATATCTGTAATCTGTTTAAGATTACTCTGCCTGCAACTTCCATCAAGGAATCAAGTAGGGAAATGGGCCTGTAGCACCTAGGATCATTACGATCCCCCTTTTTAAAAATTGGCACCACAATTGCCTCGTGCCAAGTCGACGGGAATCCCTTTTTGTTATAACTGTTAAGTACATTGGTCAGGAGAGGTGCCCAGAGTTTACTATTAGATTTAAAAACATCTATTGGCACCCCATCTGGTCCTGCCGCTTTATTAGAGGAGCTTTCCGCAATCGCTAGCTCCACTTCGGATAGGGAAAATATGATATCTAATGGAAATAACCCCTTGGTATTAGTCACCACAGGCCCAGTATTATCAGGATAGCTCGCTGATACTGTTTCATCTTTTTTATACAGTTCGGTGAAATGGGTTACCCAGGTTCCATCATCTATCGCAATTTCAATACTGTCCGTTTTCCTCTCAATAAAAAAGAGGGCGTTCACTGCCTTCCAGAAGGCAGTGTTGTCTCTCAGGGTACAGGCCTTATGAAGTACTGTCCACGCTTCCTCCATTAATGCTTTTTTCCTGTTTTTTATTTCAGCATAATAGAGTGCTCTGGCAGTTCTTATTTCCTGGACATTTTTCGGTTCCTTTTTGAGCGTTTTCTTTCAAATCGAGTGCGCTTTACTGCACTTCGAGTCAAACCAGCCCTCCGCCTTAGGACATGCGGTTTCCCAGGCTGTACCAGTCAAGGTTTTCTGGATGTTCTTGGAGATATTTTGGAAAACTGGTGTTACATTTAGGGGATCAGCATTTTCAGATAGACAATCCATGAAGTCTTTGTGGTGTTTTCTTATTAATTTGTCAAGAAAACCTACGGGCTCAACCCTGTTCCATTTTATGGAATATCCGTTGACCTGAGCAAGGCTTATCCCATATTGATACAGATTGTCCACTACATCATTAGATCGTATGCATCTCGAGCCCAACTTAAAGGTAGTGCTAATCAGGTAATGATCGTTCATTGCAATTTCCTCGGTTTTAAAGCCTTGGACACTGCAGGAGTGTCTTTTGGTAACCAGCGTAAAATCTATTATGGACCGGTGCCCCCTTCCGTTGAAAGTTTGTTTTAATACCATTTGTGGGCGACATAACTCATTTACAAAACCCAAATCCCACAGGGCGGATAGATTATTAAGGCAGTTCCCAAAGATCGTGTGTTCAAAATGGGTACACGGATCGCCCTTTATATTGACCACCCCGCAGATTTCTAGGTCACTATGGGGGTATAAATGACAATTTAGGTCACCTGTTAGTATAAGACAATTGTCAGCCTGGTTTATTTCTGGCGAAGATTGTAATGTTTTTATAAGATCCTCGAATACCCTACTTATTTCCTCCTTTGAGATGTTATTATAGAAGTTAATCAGGGTGACATTCTGATACACTCCCAGTTTAAGGAGTATTATCTGATAATGGCTGGTCCCCGTATTAAGTAGCCGGACATATGCACCAATCGTATTAGATATAAATGTACAAAGCCCCCCTGAGTTCCTGCCCCTTCTTGAGTATTTAGCGGGCAGGAAAAAGATACGGTAGCCATTTATATGGTTTTCCTCACGCTCCCAGCTCTCCTGGAGGCAGATCATATTAAAATTATCTATAAATGAAATAAAAGTAGGGTCCTTAATTTTATTCGAGAGGCCAGCTATGTTGCAAGATACCAGGGCAACTTTATCCCCTGTTACTGCTGTTTCTCTTGGGCGGTCTCCCGCTTTAATGACAGGTATATTATTAGTACTTTGTACAGGGTATTCGCACTCAATCTGAGATATTTTGCATAGCTTGAATGTCGTGCTCTTGTGCATCCCCACGTATTATGCCATTCCTATCGCAAACAGTCCTGGTCTTAGCACGAATAGGGTCATGGCTATCTTCATCCCTTTTATCTAAACGATTTCGTAAGTCAATCTGGCCTACGCCATAGTTGCCCATTTCCTCACTTCCTACGACTAAGTCAGGAGTTTCTCCCATGGTGGTTTGGGTACTTCGCCCCTCATCGATATTGATTATGTTCTATTATTCCCTTGCAGTCAGTCCACCATGTCTAGGCAGCTGAATCTATTGGTAGTAGGTATCTCTCCCCATCTGTTGGTATGTCCAAATCCCCTATATGCCAACCCGCCCCAAGCATGATGCGTGACCTTGGTCCAATTCCCTCCCCAATCTGGTGTATCTTCCTGCGGATAAAAGTATGAGAGTGATCTAGTTTCTATAGCATCTCTATTGGTTCGGGTTCTCCATGAGCAAATATGATCCACCGTACGTGGGTCCTCAAAGTTGACTAGGACACAATCTCCTTTGATGGTTTTTAAGTTGTACCCTAGCCATGAGATCCTGCGTACCATTAATATTTTGCTCATCATATGTAGTGGCAGGGGACGGTTAGAGTTAAGCCAATGTGCGACTTTGTTCTTTAATGCGCTAAAGGGTTCCTCTACAGAATTATCCAGTTCAGGGACCCCAGTCAGTATGACTACGTACGGGCTGGCTTCTGGGGGTAGATTAATAGTTGGCCTCATGGATGTATGACATTTCAACGCATGCTTTTACATCGCATGCTTTTACAGCGCGGTTTTTACAACGCATACCATTACAACGCATAGTGCTTTTAGGCGCTGGATAGTGAATTGTTTAATTTACTATTCCATCTCCAGTCCCCGTGGATAGTAGGGAAGGTGTTGGATAGTACATTAAACCCATTCCCTATCCTAGAGCGCCCCCCAGCGCAATGCGTTGTAATGGTTTGCGTTGTAAAAGTTGCGTTGTAAAGGCACTGCGTGGTAAAAGTTGCGTTGTAAAGGTTGTTTACCACGCCTCACCTGTTCTGCCCCTCCTACTAAGTCTGTTCTCAGATCAGTGTTTTGATGATTGGATAAAGTACAATCCCGGTTTAGGGGCTTTAGAGGGCCAGCGGGTTGTATAGGTGGATTCCTCCCTGGTGTTTTTTTTCTGTTTAGCGTTGACATTTTGGGGGGAGACATAGGCTTGGTAATATCTTGTCCACCCGATAAGGAGCTGGAAGGATCTTTACAAGTATCTTGTATCCCAGAGCCTGTCAAGTTCTTAGTAAGCTTTCCCAGTTTGATTAGCTGTTTTTCTATGCGGATTAGTCTAGTTTCCAGAGGGGTGAGAATATTTTTAAGCAATGTCCCCAGTTTTTTTAATGAAAGGGGACTATCATCTTCCCCTAAACGTTCCCCATCTTTATTACCAATATAATCTGCCATTCTAATAGAAGCATTTTTATTCAAATCTGCTAGCTGCGGAAGTACCTCCAAGCTTTGTGTTACTTGTACTAATTTTTCCCCTGGTTTGTTCAATATATCACAGGTAACTTGGGTTTTAGCTACCTTTGATTTCCTACCCCCCGAGACAGTCGTGTTGGCCCGTTTCCTTTTGGGTATGGCTCCCTCTCGTCTTTCTCGCAATTGCTGTGTGTTAAGATCTCCCTGGGAGCCCACCATTATAATCTCTAGGGTGTTCTCATGTGCCTAGGGGGAGTGTAATTCAATCGGGGTATATGGCTGTGGCTTCTCCGGTGCGCTAGGCTGGCTATGCCCGACTGCTTGTGTCTCTATTATGTTTACTCTATGCATTTGTTCTGGGGTGCGAGCAGTCGCGTAAAGGCCCAGCGAGGACCTCTTCGCCATAGCTAAGTCTTGAGACACCCTGCGTTCCATTAAGCTGATGCCTTGATCTATCACAGAGTTTGCTCTTATTATGAAATTATCTAAAGGGCCTGTTAACTAAAATCCACTCGCGGCAGTCTTACTTCTACTCTCTCGTGTCAACATATTAAACCCCCCTTTCTTTCCCTTTTGGCTTTCAAGTCTGCAGTTAACTATTTTTCAGCATAACAACAATACACTTGCAATTGTCGCTAACGCGGGCTGAAGAGGGGGGGCCCGGTCTGGTTTTGTTCGGCCTTGAATGGGCTTAAACGGGCCTGCCCTTGGCCTGGGCTTTGCCCGGCGCGCGCCCCGCGTATCACGGGGATAGGCCAAATTAAATAGGAGAAGGAAGGGGCCAGGAAGAGTCCCCAGGTGCGGCAGGTGGAGCGCCGCAAAGACGGCTGGTCCTCGCAGTCCCGCGCCCAAACGATATCCCCAGCGTCAGCCCCAAAATCGGCATCAATGTCTGGTAAAACAGCACAGGTTCTCCCAAGGTGACAGGCAAAAATAGTTTACACTAAAAGTCTTCGACTACAAGCGGCTCCCACGGAGCGGGGGCCGCGAGTCATTTTGAAGTGCCTGAAGGAAGGGGCGGGAAGAGTCACCAGGTGCGACGGGTGGAGTGCCACAAAGACTGCTGGTCCTCGCAGTCCCGCGCCCAAACGATATCCCCAGCGTCAGCCCCAAAATCGGCATCAATGTCTGGTAAAATGGCACAGGTTCTCCCAAGGTGACAGTTTACACCAAAAGTTTTCGACTATGGGCGGCACCCCTAAGGAATAGTATTTCATGCATAATAAATGAGTTCTTGGTGAAATCAATATTCCGAGCAGGGAAAGTCCCAAGGGTCTGGTTTCTAAGAACTCGTTGTGACATGGGATGGGTGGATGTAGGTGACCATGCCCGTATTTGGATAGCATGGCTAATGCCTAAATAAGGACTGCATTCAATGTCTAAATAAGGGCAATGTGAATTGTGCCTATATAAGGACATGATTCAGAAAACCTATGTACGGGCATCTAAATCGAAACACAACAGATTGGTGGATGGTGTCAAATCTGTTTGTAGCAATGTGCCTGTTGCTGTGAGACAATAAGTGCAGAATGAGTTGGAACATTTCAAAGCAGATAGTATCATTGAGGAAGTGGAAGAAACTCAATGTCTTGCCCTGGTTATAGCTGCCAAGAAAGTATGGTGGTTCTCTATGCTTATTTGTGGACTTTAGGTATCTAAACAAACATGTGGTAGTTGACCGTTGCCCTTTGCCAAAGATTGTAGACATGGTGATGTTGTTACGAATTGCAAAAGTGTTTAGCACCATTGACCTTAAGTCTAAAGATCTTACAGCATTTGTTACTCCTTTTGGTACCTACCGTTTTGTCAGGCTTCCCTTTGGTCCAGTCTCATCGGCCTCAGTTTTATAAAGGGCATTGGAGAATGTTTTGAAGGGTTTGAATGGAGTAAGAATATATCAAGATGATATATTAATGTTTGGAAAAGACAATAGAGAGCATGATATGAGGGTCTAATGCGTTATGATCACACTTAATGAATGTAATGTAACTGTTAAAATTGAAAATGAAATGTTCAGGAGACAATCCACTGATTACCTAAGTCATTCAATTTCGGCAGCCGATGTGTTGCCCAAGGAACATCTTGTGGAAGCCATTAAAATATTTGCCTGTTTAAAAAAATTAAGTTGCTGATGCTTTGTCTTGTCTGGTTGATGGTGATGACATATGCCCTGCTGATGAATGTGAGTAGGATGAAGATATGGTCTGTGCTGGTGAGGGGAGTATCATTGCCAAAAAAAGGTGGGAAAACCCTTAAGTACTGATAAGATTTTGCTGAAAGTTGTGGAGTATGTTAAAGCAGGTTGGAAGACTAAACTAAAAGGAAAAGACAAACTGGAGACATTTTGGCATGTTATAGATGAACTTTCAGAGCATGGTGGATTGCTGGTCAGGGGTATGAGGGTATTTAAAAGACTAGGAGGAGAGACTGAGATTATCTTGCTGGTGGCCCGGTATGGATTTACATGTGGAACGCAATGTCAGGGACTGTGTGCAATGTGCGTTGAGTGAGAGAGTAGCCAAGTCAAAGGTACAACCTATGGTTATAAGAGACCGCCCAGATAATCCGTGGAAGGAAGTTGGACTAGACATAGTTGGTCCCATTTGGTCTTATGACTCAGAGTGGTGTGTTCTAGTTCTGATTTATTTATTTTCCAGAGGGACAGAAATAACTATTACACGAGGGGTTGAAACCAAGCATGCAAAGGCATTTTTGGAGAAACGTATCAATAGAGAAGGCATACCCAATACCATTCTTACTGACAATGGTGTGCAGGTATTCTCCAAGGAAATAGAACAATTTCTGTCTAGACATGGCATTAAACACAAGAAGTGTTCCTGATATCATCCATAAACCAATGGTATTGTTCAGCGCTTTAGCCGTGTTATTAAAGAGACTATTGAAATGGCTAAATCTGCAGGCTTAGATTGGCATGAAGAAATATGCAAAAAGATTGAAATTTACCGGTTGTCTCCTCATGCGGTAACCTGGAAGACCCCCTTTAAATTGTTCAGGGGTAGGAGTGCCAACACATTGGTGACACCCACTTGAGTCAATGACATGCAACCAAATCGTCATGTCGAAAAGGTGAGGAATTATTTGAAGTTGGCTGAGTCCAAGATAATTGAAGCATGGAAAAAACTCAATATTAAAAAAAGCGTACTTTTTTTGGGTGGGAGTGGGTGACTGGGTTTTAATTAAGAATCCTGCATTTCTCTTTGTTCTCTTGGGCAGATAGTGTCTGATGTTTAGTACAAACCATGTTGTCCTCTCTGGCCAATTTTTCCTGCAGGAGGTGGAGACAGGATTGTCCAAGGCAGACCAGGCCCATTCAGGTGCAAGTAAATCTCCTCCCACTACTCTAAATGCATCCCAGGTCTAATCAGGCTAGCCCAGGATCATCCAGGAGAGAAAGGATACGCCTCAACACCCACAGTGGCTGTCTAAGGAGAGTGCACATCCCCTGCCCCTGTCACTCTAAAGCCAGACAGTCAAGCACAACCCAGCAGAGGCACGCAGGATGGCTAAGCAAGAAAATACCTACTTTCTAAAAGTGTTATTTTCAAATACAGGGCATACAATCATCTTTACTAAAAGATGAATTTCTACATTTTGAGTTCAGGCATACTAAACTCCATTTTTCTATTTTGTCCCAAAGGAAGATATACTTATAAGATGTAATAAATAAACTCTGTTACTACCACATGTTTGTTCACCCTGGTTTGTTCACCCTGTTTCTGACAAAAATCCAGTTTGAGACAGAAGATTGTTCATTTCACTTTTTGCCCGTCAATTGTACATTCACCAAGAATAAAGGTAATAGACTTGCATGTAGCACCATTCTGCTACCATGCACTTTCTTTATATTGTCCCCCTCTTTTTCACATAATATACTGCATGTAGAGGAGAAATACTCCATAACTCTCACACCAAGCTTGGCATGTTTGCCTTTTATAGTACTGAGCTCGAGTTTTTTCTATCTTTCAAAAAACCCCGGATGAAGGAAACAGAAAAAAGTGCTAACTCAATAAAAACATTTGAAAAAACGTACTAATAATGGAATAATTGATTTTAAACTTATTATTACGTGTAAGTTGGAGACGCCTCTCAAGCCTTGAGGACTGCACTTCAAGTACATATTTCCATCCTTATACTCAGGAGGATTAACCGAATTGCACCGCCGACCATACTTAGACCGATTTTCAATATACTACAGGCAGTGTGCCTATCTATCCATTTTCTGGCCCATATACCTGAACTGAACGTTATCCACTTGTGCTGAGTATCTCCAAGGGCTTGAACTAGAGCTTGCCTCTTGTTCACGAAGTCTCAGGGACAGCAAAAGTATCACTTACCTCTGGGTACCACCTCTGCAACTGTGGGTTCAGTTGCCTCAGCGGGGAAGAGCCCCCCCACTCTGTCACTGACTCCACTGCTGGCTCTGTATCCTGAAGGTACCACAGAAGGCACTGCTGCACTTCGCACAGCCACCCTGGTCTCACCAATGACAATAACCACCACAGAGCCGCTGCTTGCACTGCAACCTGTGGGCACCGCACTCCGTACCACCTCGCTTCACTCTGCCACCCTGGCCTATGAGATCACTGCACGCTGACTTCAACATCCGTGACCACACCATGGCTTGGGAGCACTGCTTGTGAGTCTTACAATGCACCGCCCATCACAAACTGCAGTCTGGCCTGACCGACACCAGATCTCATCAACCGGCCCTTTCTCTTGCACCGTGACCTGTCCGCACCACAATGAGCACTGCCTCATTTTGCCCCACAGCCCTGGTCTCACTGATGCCGCTTGTTGACCATTATCAAGTGGCTGCCTGCACCATGACCAAAAGACACCAAAAGGCACTGCATGACACACTGTTACATTTCACATAACAACTGTAATGGTTGCCAAAACTGGCCTGCACCTACTCGATTGACCGCAACCTAAGGTACTGTTTACAAGCCTATTGATGCTACAGCTGACACACACCAACGCAGTTAGCTGGGAGTTATGGATTCTGTTATTTTCAGCACCAGGTTAGCCCCGGACGGAGCTACCAACTCCCAGGAACTGCATTTTTAAGGTATTCTTGTAAGTAGTTATTTTTTATTATTTTATGGTGAATTGTTTTGTTTTGGTATTGTTTGCTCAGATGAGTATTGGTAATGTTTCCAAAAATGGTGTGGTGTACTTTTGTAGTGTTTTCACTGTATTACTGTTGGTTATACGCAAATGCTTAACACACTGCCTCAGAGATAAGCCTGAATGCTCAGGCCAAGCTTTCAAGGGGGGAGCAGAGGTATTTCAGCAGTGTATCTCCCTTCTCCCGACTAGAAGGAGGGTCCCTCTTTGGACAAAGGTGCAAACCATTACTAACTAGAGAACCCCATTTCTAACAATTCTGTGTTTTTTATCCAGATTCTTTCATTGGTCATTTTTTATTGTTACTTCTACTTTAGGTCTTACACATGGTAATGTTGCTGCACTTGTGTTTGTGTACCTTGTCAAAATGGGGTGAATCTATGATGAATATGACATGCTGGATTTTAATCAGAAGGAGTTTTGCAGGGTGATGGGACCAACTGTGAGTGGGGAAGTCAATAAGTGAGCCCTTCTGACAACCCTGTTCTATTTTGAAAGTGAATATAAGCTGGCAGCCTTAAAAGAGAACCAGGGGGTGCTGGGTTTAGGGATGACCCATAGATTGGGAATAACTATGAGTGGGACAGTCTTGCAGGACTCCGGGAAATCCATGGAAGCATATGTGAGTGAGCCACTCAGTGGACCCTGAGTTGGAGGGTTCCCAATCGGCACCCCCTAAGGGCAGTGACCCTGAATATTCTTTAAACATGGCATGATTTGTTTATACCTGTTTGGCATATTTAATTTACCTGTAAGTCCCTTTACAGTGGTGCCTCATATACCCGGTGCTTGTATATTAAATGTTACTGGTGGGCCTGCAGTGCTGCTTGTGCCACCCACAGGACCTGCGTACCCAGTTTACGTCTACATTGACATGGCCTTTACAGTTACTTGCCAAGCCTGAAACCACCCTTTTACTACTTATAACTCACCCATAAGGTAGGCCCTAGGTAACCCTAAGGAAACGTTGCTGTGTAGGTAAAAGGTAGGACATGTGCCTTTATTGTGTTTATTTGGTTTCTCACTGCTATGAAGCCTACTCATCTCAAAGGCTAGCATTGAGAATTCATTTAAAGGTACTTCAGTGGTAATTCCTGATCTGAAAAGATTTGAACTGCCATGTTTGGTATGTTTGAAATATGGCGATAAACCCTCCTAATTGGTATAGGTAGATTTTTCAGTACTATTGTTGAAATGCCACTTTTGGAAAGTGAGCATTTCTCTGTGCTTAACTCTATGTACTTTGCAGTCTGACTCCACTTTACATCTAGGGTAGAGTGACAGCTACACCTTGCGCATACTTTCCAGACAGCCATCTCACAGGGAGGTTTGAGGTTTAACGGGCGATTACCACTGTGGATGTGGCAGTCCATCGGACTGCCAAAGGCATTATCACGCTCTAAGTCTGCAGGCAGCACTGCCAATGCTTTGCACATGTTAGGGTATAACTAGGCCTGGGGTATACATCAGTTGCATAATGTCACTATTATAGACCATCTGTCTAACAATAAATATGTGAGGGATAGACAATATATTTTACTGTAGTCTTAGGTTCAGAAATTCTCTCTGGGTAAAGTTGTGGGATTGTTTCTTTATGGGTAATTAGGAATTTTGAGCAAACTATACTTTTTTTAACTAAGAGAAGATTCTAGAAGTAAAATCCAATTCTTTAGCTTTTTCAGATTTTCAATATTCCTCTCTTGATAAAGGTATGAGCACTTGTGGTAATGTTTGTGTGTACATTCACTCAGTAACAATGTGATAGAAAATGCTATTAAAACTCTTTCTTTCTCTATATGGGCAATATGATCCCCAAAGAGAAATGTTCACTTTTTTCCCTTTTCAATAAGAGTTGTGGTGCTCCGTCATTTCACACTGCAAAACAAAATTAACTATGCCCTCGACTGGCCTAAATTTAAATATGTTTTGGGTGTCGGGAACAGCTTGACAATTATAGGTGGAGACCAATAAACATTTATACGTATGGGTATCAAACAGATGTTGCTGGCGAACCAACTCAGAAAGGCTCATAAACCAGCCCATGTCCGTATATTTATTCACACAGATATTCTACCATACTGACAATATTATTATGCTAGCAGACTCCATTTAGAAATACCCAAACGCAACATAATTTATTTTATTATTTAGGGATGGGATTTGCCCTACCAATGATTGTATTTGTGCACCTAACTTGTGTTTGGGGCCTGATACTTTTGAGAATGAACCAATGGTGATATAGTTGAATGTACCTGCATTCTGGTATATTTAGATATTGTTTTACTGTCATTTGAAATTCTGCTTTTATTCTATTGCTAAGCCTACTACCCTCCATTTGTCTCCCATTTCCCAACCATTCCATCATATCTCCTTTTGCCCTATACGTATTAAATGTTGTCAATAATGAAGCTTCCAATTGGAGGTAGGGAACTACTTAACAAGTAAATTAGCTCTTGTAAGCTTATTGCTTTGGTGAAAATAAATCACATTTAAAGAATTTGTTCTCTATTTCTATTAGTCTCCTCAGATATTTTCAATTTAGTAACCAATGGGCATATTATCAAGACAGGCGATAAAAAAAGAAAACTGCAGCTAAAACGGCGATAGGGGAGTTGATAATATGCTCTATGGAATTCCAATTGAAGCCCATGTTAGATGTGAAGGAAGTCTAACATGGGCTTCAATTGGAATTCCATATAGCATATTATCAAGCCCATTATAGCCGTTTTAACTGCAGTTTTCTGCCGCTAAAGCAGCAATAATTGTATCGCCTGTCTTGATAATATGCCCCTAGTGATTTTTTTATCATTCATGTGCGTTAAGAAGGGTGCAATTTCTTAAGACAGATTGCATTGTTTCCTATGAGCAGTCTTTGGACCCCCTTAATGGGAGATCACCTGAGCTAATAATCTTTTAAATGTGGGTTAAAATCTTAATGTTCTACAATACCAATAAAAATGTTCTACCATTTCCAAGTTCTTTTGAAAGACAAATAATGCAATCCAAAAAGTCAGGAAAGTAAATATTTCCACAGGGTGTGATGCACTAGCAAAAGAAATTATTTGGACTGGAATGTTTCCTGGAGGAGGACCAGAATTTCAGTATTGAGACAATGATGTTGTTGCTGACACTGGAGAAAACAGTGACCCTCAGAAAAAAAAAATGAAACTTAATAACTTTATGGATTTTTATTAATGCTAAAACACCCACACCAATGTGAGATTTGTTGAAATTCAGCCAAAGTAATAAAAGCAAAACCAGGCTAAAAACAGCAACTTGGGGAGCAGTTCCTACAGATTATTATGGAGAAAGTTGAATACATATACAATGCATTTTTGGTGATTTTCAGGAATTAGCCAGCCTTCACAAATATTGGAAACAATATTAGGCAGCAAATCATGTATTTTAGATTGTGTCAGGAGGTTCACATAGACGGAAGATGATCGAAAGCTTTATCAGAATTACCAAATCAGGTAAAAGCCAAAAGAGAAAACAAGACCTTCCCCTTCACACTTTCACATTTTGCAGCTCTTTACTGGAGACGATAAAGCTACAACTTACCATATTTTCTTCAGCAGAAAAAACAAGAAATTTCATCTGTTTAAACCCATTCCTTCTAAAGCATTAATTAAAAAATTGAAAGGGGCATTATCAAGAAATTTAACCTCTTCCCAAGTTAAGTGTGTTGAGTCAACAGTAAGAAGAGGATGTATAGAAGAATAAAGGCACATTTAGAGTTTCCTTTTTATGTTTGAACCAATTTTATTGATTTTAGGATTTAATTATACTAAATCCTCATTTGTTTGTAACAACTTATAGAGAAAGAGATCATATTTTCACAATGGGTCAGAGTAGGATATACAGCAATGACAATTGTGACAGGAGATATTGATTCCTTTTCCTATGAGCAACATGCAACATGTGCAACACAAGTAACTACCAGGACACACATAGTTTTTCAATCAAGAGCTATGAGCCCAAAGAGCAGATGTCCAAGGCACAGGCTGGGAAGCATCCACAGTGCCACTCTCCTTGCAGAGAGCATATGAGGCTACACCGCTTTAGCATCAAGGCCGGCAAGGGCATGCTACAGTATAAGAGGTATTGTAGGCGCAGGGCCATAATAACAATGGGATGAGAAGAGAAGGACATGAGGAGAAGGGGGAGAGAAGAAGGAAAATTGGATAAGAGGGGATTGGATGGGGTGTATGTTATGGTTCATAGTGAGCAATTAAAGTTCCCACCGGTCTCATCACCCTCGAGCCCCTTGGAGAGGACCTGCAGGTCTTTTGTGAGGGCATCCCATTCCAATACCATGGAAACCCTGTGCAACCCTCTGACCTCCACTCTGGGGAACTGCCAGCCATTCGACCCTGCTCCATATCTAGAGGGCATGCCTGAAAGGCACGTAGCCTTCCAGTTCAAGGCTATAGTTCTCTTGGTTATAATCAGGGCTAAGTCAATAAACTGACTAGTGGCGCCTCCCTTCCTCCTGCTCCTATACAGCACAATAGTCCTGCCTCTATAATGTGTAGGACCCTCTTTCCTGTGACTGCTAGCAAGGTGTTCACAACCATCTCCCACAGTAACTGCACCTCTACGCAGTTTCCAAACATATGCGCTATATACGCGGCATCTGCACCACATCTAGAGCATCTGGACTCACTCCCATGTATCTTCTGTATTCAACCTGGCTGAAGGTATGCTCTGTGTAAAATGCTGTGTTGAATATATTAGAATTGTGTGTAGTGGGAAAGTCTGCGTGCATATATGAGCACACCCTCTAACTCTTTCTTTGTGAGTTCCCGGACGATATTCTGCTGCCGGTGATGCCTGGTAAAATGCATCAACACCTGTGGGGCAGAGGCCATCACATGTGGGAACCGCATGATAAGATGTCTACCACCACCCGTAAGTGGAGTGCATGTCATAGTGGATAAGTGTTCGGATCTATGTCTGTGATATACTAAAACCACTGTAGTGTGGCCATCAGAGTTCAGTCTGCTAGGAAATGACCCACGGAATATCTATGATCTTTGCAGAGTTGCTCATATGGTATGAGGGCCCTCCCTGAAAAAAGGACTCCCAGAGTTTCCACGCCCTTCTTCTCCCAGAGCTCTACCCCACCTTCTCAAAAAGTTCCCTGAATGGTCACAGGAATCCAACACAGATCTCCAGCATGTAAGGTAACAGGGCCAGGGTCGGTCAGAGGCTCCTCATGTAGCTCTTGTAGGCAATGATCGGAAGTTTATTAGCCTGTGGCGAAGCTTATCGAATGAAAGTAGTATTGCATGAATCCCTTGATTCTGTGCAGGACAGCCAAGTCCGGCAAGGTATTGACCAGTCAGCCAGTGTGACGGCCACTGTAAATGAGCTGCCAGATAGTAATGTTCAAAGTCAGGGGCCTCCCAGACCCCCTTATCAACTGAGAGCTGAAGCTTCTATGAGGCAGATCATCTGCATCCCTTATTCCAAATAAAGGACGTTGCATGCCATGCAGGTTACAGAACATGAAGCATGGTATATGGGCTGGGAGGTTATGAAAGGAGTCGATGAAGCATTAATATCTTAGCAAGAGAGACAGGTCCCTGTTCAACAGGTGAAAACATGCCCCTGCAGGCCATTTGAGGCTGCCAGGAGACAATCACCCTACTCATATTACCAACTATTAAGTCTCTCATGTTGTGTTACATTCTGATCCAGAGACATCCCAACACACCTGGTGTTGTCCCAACAAGAGGCACTACAGGCTGCATGCTGGGTTCAGCTAAAGATTGACCCTGCACCCGAGAAGGATAAGTATTCTTTTATATAATTGTCCTAGTACATCAAGTTTAAAGAATGGAAAAATATATTGAAAACAACCTACCTTCCCAGAAGAAAGTAAAAAGTCATGTTTATTGATTGCAGTCAGAATTAATCTTTTATTGAAAATCACTTGTTCTTTTAAAAGCACCACACAATTAATTGCCTACGCATTTCATCCCTCTTGGGACTTCTTCAGGGCTTAGTCAAAGTCTCTATCTGCTGTTGGTGTTAAAAGTAACTTCAAGCCAACCTTAACTGCAGCGTCGGTGAAACTGTATATTGATCTTAAAGTTTTCGTTGTCGGTATTGTATCATTATATACTGCTAGGCATCAAAAGATAATTCATATATTACACTGATTTTGAAGGTAGCCGATGTTCAAAATGAAAGCTTGCTTATAATTTCAATTCTATAATTGGCAGTGGGAGTCCATATCTTTTTCATATGTCCCCTATTATAAAGGAGGTAGAAATTCTGCATTTTCAACACTGAGGGCGCAATTAGGATAGCGGGCAGATCGCCCCCGCCGGGCCGGCGGTAGTCATCACCGGCCCAGCGGGGCCGATCCGCCCGCCATCCTTGCAGAAAAGATACCCCTGCCATATTACAATGGCTGGGGGGTCCGCGGAGGACGGAAAGACCTTCCGCCGCTTTTGTGCCACTTTCCACTAGGAAAAAAGTATCAAATTCTAAAATATCGAGTACAAAATATTGTGATGACAAATTATAATAATATTGTAAAGATAAGAAATATCGAAAATGATAATATTGAATATTAAAAATAGCAACATTTGTTAATATCAAAATGTTATTAATGTAATATTAAGCAATGTAAAAATAGTATAAATAATATTTGTTAAAAATATTTAAAAATAATAATTTGTAATATACATTTTAGGAGTGGGAATATGGGTTATTAGGGGATAAGGTTTTAAAAATATAGAGATTGATAACATGTAAATAGAAAATTTATATTGTTGAGAGTATATAAATATTTTTTAAATTTCCTAGAATTTTGTTTATAAGTGTTCAATATTTAAGAATTAAGAAGTGTAAATGTTACAATTAATTTTGTTAATAGTAAAAAAAAGCATGTAGACTCAATAGTAAATTGTGATGTAATATTTGTTGTTAAAAATAAAATTGTAATAAACATTTTAGGAGCAGGATGTTGGATTTTTAGGGGATAAGGGTGGGGAGTGTTTTAAACATATATAGAGATTGATAAAATGCAAATAAAAAATTTATATTGTTGAGAGTAAATACATTTAATTGAAATTTTCAAAAAATTTGTTTATAGATGGTTAATATTTAAAAATTAAGAAATGTCAATTAATTTGTTTTTTTATCAGAATAAAAAATTAATTTTGAAATAATTGTAAATAGAGATCTAATTGGGTTTTTTAACCAAATATGTTATTTTTAATGATGGGTTTGTTGAATACATAATCAATTTTGTAACAAATTTGGGAATGTTAAAAAACATTTTTTTTAAAAACATTTGCTGTATAATTATAACATAAAATTAATTGTTGAAATCTATATTGAGGGTAATAACAAAACTTTAATATATTTGTTACAAAATTAAATGTATTTTATATTTCCAACATTACAAATACAATTAATTTAATATTAACTGGACTAAGAATAGTAAATTATATTTATATTATTTATTATCCAGCACCTTCCCTGATTTAATACTGACTGGAGTGGGAATAGTAAATTGTATGTAGTTACTATCCAGCACCTTCCCTGATTTAATACTGACTGGAGTGGGAACAGTAAATTATATTTATTTACTATCCAGCACCATCCCTAATTTAATGCTGACTGGAGTGGGAAAAGTAAATTATACTTATTCACTATCCAGCACCTTCCCTGATTTGATACTTCTTGCAGTGGGAATAGTAAATGATATATATTTACTATCCATCACCTTCCCTGATTTAATATTGGCTGAAGTGGGAATAGTAAATTAAATGTATTTACTATCCTGCACCTTCCCTGCTTTAAAACTGACTAGAGTGGGAATAGTAAATTATATTTATTTACTATCCAACACCTTCCCTGATTTAATAATGACTGGAGTGGCAATAGTAAATTATATTTATTTACTATCCAGCACCTTCCCTGATTTGATACTGACTGGAGTGGGAATAGTAAATTATATTTATTTACTATCCAGCACCTTCCCTGATTTAATATTGACTGCAGTGGGAATAGTATACTATTTTTATGTACTATTTTGTAAAGTAAATATTATTATATTTTTGGGGAAATTGTTATTGATCTACAAAAGTATTTTTGGTAAATGAATGTGTTTATAATAAACATTCAATAACAATAGAAAGATTGCTAAATAATCAGAGCTTGAAATTGAATGAACAAATGTTTTATTTTTATTTGGATATAGTTAGATGAAAAACTTACATTTTTTAGATAGATGATATATTGATGAAGACATATGTTGAACAATTTTTTGGTATTACATTTTTGGAACATATTACAATGTTTACAATATATATTTTTCCACATATAATTTATACATTGTTATGTTTAATAATACATGTATATATAATTGGTAACATAAAAATTGTTTTTTTTATGTTTGTGAGAAACATATGTTTAATACAAAATAATATTGGTATAATAATTATCAGTTAATTTTTCCATGTTTCACATTTTCAAATGTCAAATAAAAATATTGGTCAACAGAATATTACATTTTAATTTACTTGTATTTAACAAAACATATTCTTATTTTTACACAACATTTTTACATATACACAATACATATTTCGCATTAGGATTATTAATAAGTGTATAATTAATCATATTAATAATTACATTGCTTACATTTTCATTATTGTTGTAAAAAGAATTTTGCATTTTAATATACTTGTATTTAACAAAACATAATATTAGTTTAATGGAAAACGTTTTCAATATACCCAAGAAATGTATTTATTAATATTATGAATATGTTTATTAATATTAATATTAATGATGACATTATTTAAGTTTCTATGTTTTTTGTCAAAAGGTATGTATTTATTTAACATGTTCATATATTTTATGCATATATTTCAAATGTATAGTAAGCCATACAATTCTTTAATAATATAAATTAATATATATTATTCATTATGATAAATTAACAATGTTTGAGAAATGTTGCAATATTTTTCCTTTGTTCATAAGCATTTTTACATTTTTCAAACACATATTTGTTAATTATTTGTAAGTTTAATAAACGCTTTTATATTATTTAAGTTTAACAATAATATTTATTCAGCCATTTTTGTTCAGGGGGACTACTTTTGTAACCCCTACCTGTCGTTTTGGGTTATTTCTTCGGGATAAGATCGCAGTTGGGAGCTGCGTCACTTTGTGCCAGGTAAGACTCATTTATTTTTGTTCAAACTAAGTTTTCATTTAATTTGGATTTAGGGGCCTATTATGATGGCGGACGGACCTGCATCCGTCCGCCACCCCGAGGTGGAGGGACCGTCCGCAGGGGCAGCGGCGGTCCCTCCGGTGCAATTAGGATGTGACCGCCACCCTGGTGGTCATATCTCGTATCTTTAACCTTGCGGCAAGTTAAAAAGGCATGCTTTGCATTTGCATGCACAAAGCGGCAGGCACCACGCGGTGCCTGCCGCATTGTGCATGCAAATGCAGGGGGGTACCATAGGTACCCCCCATGTGCACGCCCACACCCCCCTTCACCCTGGGGGCCCGCAACTGGCCCCCAAAGAAAAGACCGTATGCCTTTCCGTGGTGGCATTGCCGCCACGGAAAGGCATGTCCTGAGGCACATCCTAATATGGCTGGCGGTGTCTGATAGACACCGCCACCATATTAGAGCTTTTGCGCCACGGTCAGAAGGCGACCGCGGCGGAAAGGCGGCGGACAGTCTTCCTGTCCTGCGATGACCCCCCAGCCATCCTAATGTGGCGGGGGTCTTTTCATGTACCGCAGCGGTGAATCCGCATCCTTCGGGCCGGCGTTGGCTTCCGCGGGCCCGGAGTATGCGGATTCACCGCAATCCTAATCGACCCCATAGTTAGGTGGTGTGTAGTTCTTTATGTCTTTAGTGTTAGGGAGTTGTGTTTTTGGTGTGTTTTAAGTGTATGTTCGGTGTTTTCTTTTGACTAGATTTGGTGTTTGTGGCCTAGTGTTTTGAGTGCAGTATATGTCGATAAATTCATGTGTATTGTTTTTAAACAGTTAATCAAAGTATTTTGAAGTTGTATATGTGTATATTTGTGTGGGTGGGGATGTATTTCTTTTTTCTTACAGGCTTTCCTTTTTCAACATTGCGTTTTGGAGAAAATTGCTGTTTTTTTACGAGGTGTGTATTAGTTCTGTAAACTAATCTTCATTGAACAACCTCTTAACTTTTTGAGTGTTAATGGAGCATTTTTACCTATACTACATTTTCATTTTTTTTATGGGATTTGGCAATTCGATTTATAGATAGAGGAATTGTTTTTGGAGACATTTGCATTTTTTACATTTTTTGGCTTTATTTAAATTATTTTCGAGAAATTGACACTTGGATTGATGTAGAAGTTGTATTCAGTTAGCTTTGGTCCTACAACAACTGTAACTAATTTTTAAAATGGTATGTGGGAGGGAAATGTAATTTTATTATATTTTAATATGTGTTATATTTTGTAAAATATTATTATTTTGTCAATATATTTTTTGAATTTTATAAATTATATATATTTGACAAATTAGTAATGTTTTATAAAATATAAAAAGAAAAAATATATATGCAAATGTTGTATTTTAGAATACAATTGTTTAATTACTGTTTAATTTTGAGTTAAAGTATGCTTTCTGTGATTAGGGATAGGTATTCTAAGCCTCTAGTTGTAGGAAAGAGTGTAAATTTACTTTGTAAATGGTCATATATTTTATTTGTTTGTTTGGTTAGTTTTGGTCCAATTAGTGTAATGGATTGTTGCATTCGTAGTTCTTGATAACTTTCCTCCTTTTGGATAGATTGTAGTAATTTGTGAAGTGTTAGTGTACCGTTGCCTGTTGTTGCTTGGAAGGCGTTATGCCATCCTTCAGCGGCATTGTTAGTTTTGGCTTGCTTATTTATGGTACTAAGGTACACATTCCACCATGAATGTGGAACTTAGGTAATCTTCTGTGACCCTATCGATGTAGTCTATCTACCCATGTGTCCTCAAAGTAATCAAGTAGTGGGCTTAACTTCTCCTCATTTCTCTTTTAGTAGGGACTCTCTATTAGTAGGTTATAGTGTTCTACTACTTCCATCACAGGCACATAGGCTAGGGCTATAAGTTATTTTATTTGATATGCTAAGGTGTTGTCTGTTACGTATTCAACACTTAAGGGGTCATTAGGGTGGCGGGCGTTGGTGCAGAGTTCCCTCTGGTGGCATTAGGATGCGCCCGCCACACTGGCGGGTGCATCCTGTATTCTTGACATTGCGGCGGGAGGTGCTCTCAGCACCGCAGGCCACAATGCCAAGAAAGCATGTTGTGCATGCCTTCAGTGCATGGGAGTACCATAGGTCCCCCCCATGTGCACCCCCACCCCCTGGAAAACCCTGGGTCCCGCTACTGGCCCCCATGACAAGAACCACCTGCCTTCCATGGCGGTATTGCCGCCATGGAAAGGCAAGACCCAGCATGCAACATAATATGGATGGCCCGCCACCATATTAACTGCTTTTACGCCCGGTAGGTAATTGGGTGAATTTTCCATCTGCCCGGGTCCCCCCGCCATAGGAATGTGGCAGGGGAATTGGCATGCGGCCGGACTCAAATGACAGGCGGATCACCACCACCATGCAGGCAGTGGCGATCAGCCTGACATGCTAATGGGCCCCTTCATATGGACTTTTGGAGATGTCTTCACAGACACTGATTAAAATGATAGTAGCACCCTTGGATAGCTGTATGAGGGTATGTTTTTAGAATAGCGTTAATCATGGCTTGTTCAAATTCCATGAATATTTTCTGTGGAAAATTATTAGGATTGTAGTTTTTTATTTGGTTGGGAATTTTTAGATAGGTAGCTTGGGTTTTATTTGGGAGTAAGCAATAGATTAAGAGAATATTAGTATTTTGGTATGTAGACTGTACTTTGTATAGTTGATGAAATGGTTTGGGACATATTGTAAATGTCCCATCTATCATCCAGGTTTTGGATTGCTGCAGTTTGATTAAGTTATTTGCAGTGTCAAACATTATTATAAATTTTTCACTGTTTTGATTGTCAAAGAAAACAAATGGCTCTTTATTATGGGTAATGCTTAGTTCTGGTGGGATAAGTACTTCTTGGAATGTTTTAGAGACAGGCATGGTAGTTGTTGTTTTCCTTTTCTGTCTAATTATACATTTTCTAATGCATCAATGGATGGTAATCAATATTCCCTCTATTTTTTTTCTTCTGTGTGCTGCAGTTTATGGTCTCTGTGCGCTGCAGCCAGGGCTATGTGCGCCAGAAACCAGACCGTGCGTGTGTGCAGCGCCAAATATCCCTCCAAACTTTTGTTTAAAAAACTGAAAAGACGGTGCATTTCCACACACACGGCTTCTGGGTCCCTTGATTTCTGGCTGTGCACTGGCACTGTTCAAGTTCAAATAACTTTATTCGATTGTAAAGATTACAATCATAAAAGTACATATCATCGACAAACAATTAAAAACGGTCCGGATAATTCATTTTGACAAGTAAGAAGTCCAATACAGAGTAAAAGGTAAAAAAGAGAAAGCAGCGGGCAACATGAGCATTAACATTATTAAAAGTACATTAAAAACATAAATAGATTCGTTATAAAAATTAAAAGTACCTAGAGCATTAGCAGCATAATTATCCATCCATACTTTTCCTAAAGGTAATGGCTGATTTTAAAAAGTTACAGACAAATAAAGTGCAATCACAATTCAGCAATTGAAGATAGTAAAGTGCGGGTTTGACTTGAGTAAAATTCAATTTTTTAAGGCATGGTTTCAGATATAATTTCCGTGGTAAAGTGTAATAAGGGCAAGTAAATAAAAAGTGTGCCAAGTCTTGTGGAGACTTCCCGTCGCAGCCGCAAGCTGGCACTGGCACTGAAATGTTGCTCATGCACATTCGGCATAGCTGCGGTTACTCTCCTTTGTCACTTCCTTTGAAACAACAGCTGTCGCCGCAGCAGGGACGAGAAATCCCCGCCTGTGGTCGCATGAAATGAAGGCCTTCATTTGCTTGCTGTTCCTGGGGTCGCTTTCTGCTTTTAGTGACCTGCTGGCCGAGAGAGAGTTACAGTGTCACGGGTCCGCGCACAGGGAGTTGGTGTTGGATGATATCTATGGCCTGCCAGCTGCTGTGAGGCATACTGTGGGCAGGGTAGCACCATGCCACCAGAGCTCAGCTGCTACCGACAACGGCGCAGTTCCTCTTTGTCCCACCTTCACCCTCCACCCTCAGTTCTCTTTTTGGTACTTATCATTCCCTAATCTGCCTGCCTCCGCCCTGGCCTCTGTCTCATTGTCACCTGTCCCACAATTCTCTCTGCTGCCCAATTTTCAGCCTCACAGGAGTACAGGGGCAGCATTGACGCCCGCAAGACTCCAGCAGGATGGGTAAAACATTATAACAAGAATTTGCAATGCAATAGGTCACATATTTACGACAAGTTTGAGCTACTGGTATTGTAAATGACAATGCCTTTTATTTATGTGTTGACTCTAAAATAAAAAATAAAAGGCATTGTCATTTTACAATGCTCATAGCTGATGTCTCGCATATTTATTTATATAACCCAATCCTGGAGGCATTATCCAACCATATGACCATCTGCAAAATCTGCATTATGAGACACAAGGGATTGCAAAAGCACATTCTTTTATATGGTGAAATACAGCAGTATATCTTATAAACAAATCTATCTTTTGTAAGTACCTTCTCCTACTGGCTTCTCACATACCCCTTTTTTAGGTTGAGCCTCATGCATTGCTTTAGCAATGCTTGTTGGCGATATATTTAGTAAGGGGCACCTGAAAATGCTGCCAAAGACCTTTGGAATGCGGTTTATGGCCGGTGCATGTGAGGCATTCAAGCGCAAAGCTGGCATCTGGCATCGGACTTGAAAGCAGCAGACTGCTTTGGCCAGCGCGCTCCCCCTCTTACAGCAATTAACTTTTGTTATCACTCACACCCCATATACTCGTTCCCTCCCACCCTTCCTTTGATGTCCACTTTTCTTTTTTTAATTCATTCCTCTGAAGGCATGACACAATGCCTTTCCTGATCTCACAATTTGCACTTGTGTAGCTGAAGTTGATCCCAAAACCTGCCCTTTCACGTCAAAACTGTTTCTTCTCCCTTTTCCACAAGCGATGGATCATCCCAGGTAGGAGGGACCAGAGGGAGAAAGAGAACCGCAACGCCTCATTCTTTTCTCGAACCCTCACTTGCTCTCCTCTGCCTGCATTGCTCGGACTTCCCTCTTGGCTTTGTCCAGATAATTTCCATCTGCCCCTTTGCAAAGCTGATTCCGTCTCTTTTTAGTCTTCCTTTCCACCCGTCTCTTTTCTGTCATTCCGTATTTCCTCTTTGCCTCTCTCTACATTGGCTGTAAAACTATTACAAAGAATTTGACAACTATAAAACTACACACAAACATATAAGCCCCTTCACACAGACTCATGAACACTTTAAGTACAGATGCATACACACACCTCAATATTTGCACACGCCCTATATATAGACACAGTCACACTTTTCTCCCATATACACCACTGTTACAAATTGCCCTGAACACTTGCAACTCTATAGGTTTGCATTTTTTGCATTTATGAAAATACATACAAAGCTCCGGCCATGATAGTGTTACCTCATACTCCCCTTTCCGGCGCGGTGCCGACACCCCTTTTTGTTCCTTGCTATTTTTATGTATTTTTATGACACTATGCTCTTAGTGCGTTTGGCCCACTAAACGATTGGTCAGCTGGCAGCCACTACCGTGTAACGTTCACAGGAGGAGTGTGCGTTTCCCCCAGGTAGAATATAACTCAATACTACACAATATTGGATGGTGTTTAAGCCACCGCAAGATACATGTTTAAAAAAAAAAGTAGACCATGTATTATTTTTGCATCCATTTGTAAAACCAGTGAAAGCTCCTAAAGAGGAGTGCCAGGCAGCTAACTGACGTGGATTTTTTTTTTTTTTACTAACAGTTATACTTTTACTTGATTTTTGCCTACTGTAGTTGAAGAAGTCTGGAAATAATTACGTGTTTTTTTCTTTGTTCTACCAGCAAGTTAGAGGCTCTCATCTCCGGTGTCAGGAGTAAGTGGCTGTATATACCATTTTTACAAACATATCACACATTCCTTAAAAACTTTTTCCAAGTGTTGAACAGAATACACTCCGTCAGTCTTCTATCAGCCAAAGGAAAATAGAAATAGCTCACGTTACAAAAATTATGACTTCCATGAAGAGGGTTGTTCTAAGATGTTGTGCCATTGCTCACAATGTTTGCTAGCACATACACAATGGCTACCTTGGTCCAGAAGAAAACTGTAATCTAATTATTAATATTCTACTGTTTCACTTTTATTGATTGTGATGGGAGCAGTATAGGGCAAAATATTTGATCTATGTTTTAATGATTTATACACATTGTAATGATTTAATTAATCAAACAATACAATAAATAATATTGAATTTTTGCTTTCACCACACAGGACGTGTAATCTCAGAAATGTGCAGGATTCACCAGTTTGGTATTATTTCAAAATGGGACGTTATCCTGGTTCCATCCTGTAATACGTGGGGTACCGCGGCTGATTTATGTTGATGCTTCTTTGCCAATGTATTGACTCTTGTTTAGTTTGCAAAGCTCATTAATTAATAGAGTGTTCCTCTATAAACGCTTTCAAAGAGAGTGGTTATGGCATTTGACTGCACGTCTATGGCACGATTAGACAACATTCATTTGGCACAACATTCATTTGGCTTTTAGTAGGGATAGCGGTTCTTTCTTGCAAGATTGTGTGTTTGCGAGGATGGGGTCCTCTGACTGCAGCCTTCCGCCGCTGGCTTTCCTTCGCTTGTTTAGTTTGCAAAGCTCATTACTTAATAGAGTGTTCCTCTATAAACGCTTTCAAAGAGAGTGGCGAGCGCATTTGATTGCACGTCTATGGCACGATTACTCAACATTCATTTGGCACAAAATTCATTTGGCTTTTAGTGGGGATAGCGGTTCTTTCTTGCACGACTGTGTGTTTGCGAGGATGGTGGCCTCAGGCTGCAACCTTCCGCCCCTTCCTTTGCCCAACAAGGATAGCCGTGGAGGGGAGCAATTGACAAGGCTTCATTCCCCTCCCAAGAATCAATGCTTGCGACCCTTGGCTCCAGATGGAAGCCACGTCTGTTGCAATGTTGACACAATTGGCCATTAATTAAAGAGTCTGGCCAAACCACAGGACGATACGAGAGGTGCATTTCCCACTTCCTCCGCTCATTATTAAACACTAATATACACTGGTAACCAAAAGACACTTTCAATATGTTTCTTCGGATGGATTTTTATTTATCCATCATATTCCTGGAGGATTCTAAGCTCATGAGCAACTAAGGCAACAAACAATCCTTCGGTGCTGCTGGCATCCGCGTTGAAAGACTTTATGGGGACTTCAAAGCGGCACACTGGTTCTGCTCACCACTCTCCCTCCCCCTCCATTTCAATCAATCAAGGGCTTCAGCTACACACCCACTCACAAACACACGTACTCACAAACACACAGACTCGCAAAGACACGCACTCGCAAAGACACGCACTCCCGAAGACACGCACTTCCAAACACACGCTCTCACAAACAGGGTAGCACTTTGATGTCCCACTTGTTTGACAGCTTCTTTGGAAGAGACTGATGATTATGCATGGCGAAGATGTGGTGTCATGGCAGAGCTAAATATACAAACAATATCCTCGCAACCTCCTCATCAGAAGTAAATCAGCAAAGCTTCTCCCATTTAACATCGGAGCAGTACATTCTCACAGAAAGAGCTGGTCTTGTGGTCTTTCTGAAACTCTAAAGGTGGTTGTAAACCCGCAGGCTTTGCTTGAGCTCACGTGCACACATTTCCACATTTATTGCAGAGCTTATACAATAAAGGCTGCAGGTTGGGGTGCTCCTTTCAGCAAGGCTTTAAGTGGGATGAACTGGGGGGGTCTCTCAAGGTGGTGTGGTCAATGTAATTAAGGGCGTGGCTTGAAAAAAATCTAGCCTTACACATATCTATCGCCGTCACTCTATCGCCCTCACTTTATCTATCGCCCTCTATCTATCACCCTCACTCTATCTATCGCCCTCACTCTATCGCCCTCACTCTATCTATCGCCCTCACTATACCTATTATCTATCTATCACCCTCACTCTATCGCCCTCACTCTATCTATCTATCGCCCTCACTCGATCAATCTATCTATCTATCGCCCTCACTCTATCTATCGCCCTCACTCTATCTATCGCCCTGACTCTATCTATCTATCGCCCTCCATCTATCTATTGCCCTCACTCTATCTATCTGTCGCCTTCACTCTCTGTCGCCCTCACTCTATCTATCTGTCGCCCTCACTCTATCTATCTGTCACCCTCATTCTATCTATCGCCCTCACTCTATCGCCCTCACTCTATCTGTCTATTTATCTATCTATCTATCTATCGCCCTCACTCTATCGCCCTCACTGTTCTTTTCTCCCGCGCTGATCTGCTGTTCTCTACCACCCGCCTCCTTCTTTAACTCCCTGTTCTCTTCTCTTGTGCTGATCTGCAGCTGTCTTTCACACGCATCCTTCTTTAAATCCCTGTTCTCTTCTCCTGTGCTAATCTGCTGCTCTCTTCCAACCGCCGCCTCCTTTAACTCCCTGTTCTGTATTCCTGTGCTGATCGCTGCTCTCTTACACCCGCCTCCTTCTCTAACTCCCTGTTCTATTCTCTTCTCCTGTGCTGATCTGCTGCTCTCTTCAGCCCCACCTCCTTCTTTAATTCCCTGTTCTCTTCTGCTGTGCTGATCTGCTCCTCTATTCCACCCACCTCCTTCTCTAACACCCTGTTCCCTTCTCTTCTCCTGTGCTGATCTGCTGCTCTCTTGCACCCCGCCTCTTTCTTTAACTCCCTGTTTTCTTCTGCTGTGCTGATCTGTTGCTCTCTTCCACCCACCTCCTTCTCTAACTCCCTGTTCTCTCCTTTTCTCCCTCTGCTGATCTGCTGCTCTCTTCCACACCGTCTCCTTCTTTAACTCCCTGTTCTCTTCTGCTGATCTGCTTCTCTCTTCCACCTCGCCTCCTTCTCTAATTCTCTGTTCTCTTCTCCTATGCTAATCTGCTGCTCTCTTCCACCCCCACCTCCGTCTTTAACTCCCTTTTCTCTTCGGCTGTGCTGATCTGCTCCTCTCTTCCACCCACCTCCTTCTCTAACTCCCTGTTCTCTTCTCCTGTGCCGACCTGCTGCTCTCTTCCACCCCACCTCCTTCTTTTACTCCCTGTTCTCTTCTCCTGTGCTGATATACTGCTCTCTTCCACCCCACTTCCTTCTTTAACTCCCTGTTCTCTTCTCTTGTGCTTGATCTGCTGCTCTCTTCCACCCTGCCTCCTTCTTTAACTTCCTGTCTTTCTCCCGTGCTGATCTGCTGTTCTCTTCCACCCGCTTCCTTCTTTAACTCCCTGTTCTCTTCTCCTGTGCTGATCTGCTGCTCTCTTCCACCCCACCTCCTTCTTTAACTCCCTGTTCTCTTCTTTTCTCCCGTGCTGATCTGCTGCTCTCTTCCACCCCGCCCCTTCTCTAACTCCATGTTCTCTTCCCCCGTGCTGATCTGTTGTTCCCTGCCCGCCTCCTTCTCTAACTCCCTGTTTTCTTCTCCTGTGCTGATCTCTTGTTCTCTTCCACCCACCTATTTCTCTAACTCCCTGTTCGCTTCTGCTGTGCTGATATGCTGCTCTCTTCCATATACATCCTTCTCTACCCGCACACACACACACACACACACCCACGCACACAAAAAGATACAACCGCACACACACACAACCTCACAAACACAAACAACCACACCACACACACAATCTCACAACCACACACACACAACCACACAACCA
This sequence comes from Lissotriton helveticus, assembly GCF_964261635.1. Taxonomy (NCBI): domain Eukaryota; kingdom Metazoa; phylum Chordata; class Amphibia; order Caudata; family Salamandridae; genus Lissotriton; species Lissotriton helveticus. The sequence goes on along the minus strand of NC_136068.1, from coordinate 657,443,809 downwards.
CACACACACAACCACACATATAACCTCACCCACACACAACCACACACACACCCACACACAAAACCACACACACACCCACACACACAACCACACACACACCCACACACACAACCACACATGCAACCACACACACACAACCACACACACAACACACACAACCACACACACACAACCACACACACAACCACAAACACAACACACACAGCCATACACAACCACATACAACCACACACAACCACACACACCCACACACAACCACAACCCCATACACAACCACACACAACCCCACACACAACCACACACATAACCACAAACACACAACCACACACCCAACCACACACACACACAACCACACACAACCACACGCACAACCACAACCACACACACAGCCACACATACAACCATATACAACCACACGCACACTCATACCCAACCACATACCCTAATACACACACAACCACACACACGACCACACACAACCATACACACAACCACACCCAACCACACACATACAACCACACACAACCACACACACAACCACACACACATAACCACACACATACAGCTACACACATCTATCTATCGCCCTCACTCTATCTATCTATCTATCTATCTATCTATCTATCTATCTATCTATCTATCGCCCTCACTCTATCTGTCACCCTCACTCTATCTATCTATCTGTTGCCCTCACTCTATCTATCTATCTATCTATCTATCTATCTATCTATCTATCTATCTATCTATCTATCTATCTATCTATCTATCTATCTATCTACCTCACTCTATCCATCTATCTATCTATTGCCCTCACTCTGTCTATCGCCCTCACTCTATCTATCTATCGCCCTCACTCTATCTATCTATCTGTTGCCCTCACTATATCTATCTATCGCCCTCACTCTATCTATCTATCTATCTATCTATCTATCTATCTATCTATCTATCTATCTATCTATCTATCTATCTATCTATCTATCTATCTATCTATCTATCTATCTATCTATCTATCTATCTATCTATCTATCTATCTATCTATCTATCTATCTATCAGCCTCACTCTATCTATCTATCTATCTATCTTTCTATCTATCGCCCTCACTCTATCTATCACCCTCACTCTACCTATCTATCGACCTCACTCTATCTATCTATCTATCTATCTATCTATCTATCTATCTATCTATCTATCTATCTATCTATCTATCTATCTATCTATCTATCTATCTATCTATCTATCTATCTATCTATCTATCTATCTATCTATCTATCTATCTATCTATCTATCTATCTATCTATCTATCTATCTATCTATCTATCTATCTATCTATCTATCGCCCTCTATCTATCTATCTATCTATCTATTGCCCTCACTCTATCTATCTATCGCCCTCTATGTAGCTATCTATTGCCCTCTATCTGTCTATCGCCATCACATTATCTATCTTTCGCCCCCACTCTATCTATCCATCTATCTATCAATCTATCTATCTATCTATCTATCTATCTATCTATCTATCTATCTATCTATCTATCTATCTATCTATCTATCTATCTATCTATCTATCTATCTATCTATCTATCTATCTATATATCTATCTATCTATCGCCCTCTATCTATCTATCTATCTATCTATCTATCTATCTATCTATCTATCTATCTATCTATCTATCTATCTATCGCCCTCACTCTATCTATCTATCGCCCTCTATCTAGCTATCTTTTGCCCTCTATCTGTATATCGCCATCACTTTATCTATCTTTCGCCCTCACTCTATCTATCTATCTATCTATCTATCTATCTATCTATCTATCTATCTATCTATCTATCTATCTATCTATCTATCTATCTATCTATCTATCTATCTATCTATCTATCTATCTATCTATCTATCTATCTATCTATCTATCTATCTATCTATCCATCCATCCATCCATCCATCCATCCATCCATCCATCCATCCATCCATCCATCCATCCATCCATCCATCCATCCATCCATCCATCCATCCATCTATCTATCTATCTATCTATCTATCTATCTATCTATCTATCTATCTATCTATCTATCTATCTATCTATCTATCTATCTATCTATCTATCTATCTATCTATCTATCTATCTATCTATCTATCTATCTATCTATCTATCTATCTATCTATCTATCTATCTATCTATCCATCCATCCATCCATCCATCCATCCATCCATCCATCCATCCATCCATCCATCCATCCATCCATCCATCCATCCATCCATCTATCCATCCATCCATCTATCTATCTATCTATCTATCTATCTATCTATCTATCTATCTATCTATCTATCTATCTATCTATCTATCTATCTATCTATCTATCTATCTATCTATCGTCCGCTATCTATCGCTGTCTAGCTATCTATCTATCGCTCTCACTCTATCTATCTATCTATCGCCCTCACTCTATCTATCTATCGCCCTCACTCTATCTATCTATCGCCCTCACCCTATCTATCTGTCTATCTATTACCCTCACTCTATCTGTCTATCTATCGCACTTACTCTATCTATCACCATCCCTTTATCTATCGATCGCCCTTACTCTGTCTATCTATCTATCACCCTCACTCTATCTATCTATCTATCGCCCTCACGATAGATAGATAGATAGAGTGAGGGCGTACCGGGCGCTCCCCCCGGTGAAAATTAAAACTGAGAACTAAGCATTTTTTTTGGGGCCTATATGGGCCTCCTAAGACCCCCTCAGAAAACATAGGCTGTCAGGGGGTGCCTACCGTGCCCCCTTATGCCCATTCCCAACGTTGTTTGTCCTCCATTTTCTGTGTCAAATCTACCGAAACACAAAATGGAGGACTCCCGTAGCGCTGCCGGTACACGTACCGGGGCGCGCACCGGGAAGCGCTCCCAAAAAATGTTAAAAGTTAATTTACATAAAAATCACTGGAGACACTTTCACCAAATATAGAATAGCTCATACTACATACCAGTCCCTACCATTTTCCTAAATTTGGTGGAATTCCATTGAGCCATTTAGCCAGTAGACCTCTCTAAATATCCTGAGGTAAATTACTTCACAAAAACACATCTGAAGTGTTAGAATGTACAACCAATTAAAATGGTACTTTCATTTTCTACTATTATTACCTGACATTTGATTGGTTATGTACATGAATATATATAAAGAAAGAGAGGAAAACACAGCCATTTTGACTACTACTTCCTGAAGTACATTTCAACAGCATTTTCACTGAGAACTTAAACTTCTTTTTGAAAGGTAAGATGTTATTTTCAAAACTGAAGTATGTTGTGCACTTTAAGTTAATTTGGAAAACACTTTCTGATAATCTGTAATAGTTATAGATTGAGATAGACTTCTCTGTTATAGTTATGGATGGAGTTAGGCTTCTCTTGTATAATTATGAATTTACTTAGGCTTCATGATATACACTTTTTTATATTTCTACTTCCAGCTTGATACCATACACTGCCCAAAGATAACTTCACTGTTAAAAAAATCCAAACTACCTGTCTGAACCTAAACCCAACAGTGCCCTATCTCTACTGATATATTTATTTTTTATGCAAATTACAGCAAGAAAATGGAAGGAGAGCAGAATATTTCCTTTGAAATTGTTCTGGAGAGCAACAATGAACAAGTTATTGAACCCAATGATGACTTAGAATTCATGGATGAATCACGGGACTAAGAATTAGTTCAATGTGTAGAAGCAGTAGATTCTCTGATTCAAAATGAGGACATTTCCGACAATCTGTTATTAGAAGTTCTGTTAAATTTGGAAAAAGAATCAGAAAAATAAATTTATATTTAACAATTCTAAAATTGTTTGAGACATTATTTATTTTTATATGTAATTCACAAACTAGTACCAAATTGATTATAATGTAAAGTCAGACTTATAGTATACTGTGCAACTTTTTTATGTTACATAGTAATTTTGCTCATAGATACTTCCTTTCTTACACTATATTATCTCCAATGTGCATTTGACATCTCTTTCTCATCTCTTGCCTCCATGTTCTTTCTGCTTTCCTGACAGACTATGATATGGATTCCATATACCACAATATCTTCTGTAACAACATGCAAGATATTTACAGAGGAAACGGTGGACATTAAATTTAAGACTCAGCATTGGTACCTACATGTTGGTACTTAAAACACCCAAACAACACAACAACTCTATGCAGATCTACCCTACCTCTAATCACTTTAAATTATTATTTTCCTGTTTCACTGGGTTTTCCCCGTGGTACGCTCCCCGGTACGCTCCCTGGTGCACGTACCGGGCGCTCCCCCCGCGAAAATCGAAAAAATAAATATTTTTTCTTTTGTCCCTCAGGACCCTTTTATGATCCCCACATCAAACCTAGGGGGACAGGGGGGGTCTACCCTGCCCCCTTTTGGTCATTTCCCCCTTTGTTCTTTGCCACCTCTTGTGTCTCGATCCTACCGAGACACAAGATGGCGGCCGCTGCGGACTGTTTTGAATGTATACAGACACCCGAGAGCCAATCTGCTTTCCATGCGCAAGTCGCGTGGCGCGCCCGGAGCGCTCCCCGGTGCGCGTACCGGGGCGCGGCTATAGATATATACATTTTTTTGAACCTAAATTACTCAAAATCCTCTGGAGCACATATCTTGAGACATAGCAAAGGCACATCGGGCTACCAGTCCCTACAATTTTGCCAAATTTGGTGAAAATCCATTCAGCCGTTCGAGCTAAAAGTGAGTTCGACCGCCCTATGGAAATTAACATGGGGAAAACACGTTTTGGGACCCCCCTTTTATCTCGGCCCCCAATCGACGAATCCCCACCAAACTTTCAGGGAAAGAGCGGAGAGCCGCGAGGCAAAGTTGAGGAAAAATTCAGGCAGATTCCTCAACCAACGCCAAAGTTATTCCCAATAGAATGTTGCGTTTTCCCTATGGAAATCAATCCTAACTATAACTACCTACTGGCGACCGCCAGTAGGTAATATATATTATATATTATATATATATATATATATTCACAGAAAAAACCATAGGTTATAGACCATATATAGTTAGGAATTAGCATTTACAAAACCTTGAAAATTCACTGAAAAAACCATAGGTTATAGACCATATATAGTTAGGAATTAGCATTTAGAAAACCTTATTTTACTCACACAAAACCATTGAAATTCCATATATAGTTAGTTGCACTAACTATATATCGCGCACCCGCAATCCACTGCTGATGATGTCACATATTACATCAATCATGACATGGTCAGTGACATCACTGATAACAACATCCAGTGATTTTTTGTTTCTATAAAGTTTAAATATGTCTTACATATTGAAGAATGAGTGGATGTGTAAGTGTCTGGACGAAGGATTTAGTAGGTGCATGACTGACTGTATGAGTGAGTGATTAAATGTGTCTCACTGACTGCATGGGTTAGTGACTAAACTGTCTTAATTTGTGCATCATTATGTCTGTTGTTCTGTAAACTGCTGCATGTGTTGATCAGTAGCTATATGAGTAACTATATGGGTTATTGATTGATTGCCCAAGTATTTGTATGGGAGACTGAGTGTGTGTGTGGCTAGCTGGGAGGTGTGTGACTCTGTGCAGATCAATCTGTACTTGTATCAATGATTGTATAAGAAGGTAAGTATGTGTTAGTATATGTTTGAAAATGTAAGGTGCTCTATGTTTAACTCTATAGACAAGAAAATGGAAGTGTCATTGATTCTTTACAGGACTGACTAGGTATGTGAGTAACTCCATGGATGAGTGGCAGACTGTGAGTGTCTGTATAGGTGTATGAGTGCATATGATAGTGTTGTAAAGATGAGTGATTGTATGTATGAATGATTGTATGGGTGAATGAGTGAAGGTGTGTGTAGACGTAGCAATCAGTGAGTGCGTATGTAGTAACTAGTATTGGTGTATCAATGGTTTCAAAAATTATACTCTCTTTTTAACACTGGGTGAAACAGAGGTTATTTTAAAATGTGAGGAGATGCATTGTATTGTCACATGAATGATATCATCAGTGATGTGGTCATTGATGTCAAATGAGATGTCATCAGTGATGTCATCAGTGATGTCATTTGAAATGTCATCAGTGATGTCACTGACCATGTCATGAATGATGTAATATGTGACATCATCAGCAGTGGATTGCGGGTGCGCGATATATAGTTAGTGCAACTAACTATATATGGAATTTCAATGGTTTTGTGTGAGTAAAATAAGGTTTTCTAAATGCTAATTCCAACTATATATGGTCTATAACCTATGGTTTTTTCAGTGAATTTTCAAGGTTTTGTAAATGCTAATTCCTAACTATATATGGTCTATAACCTATGGTTTTTTCTGTGAATTTCATTGGTTTTTTAACAGCTAATATCTGTAGCTGTAAAATGTATTCTTCTTTAAATCCAAAAATATATTTTATATGTTTATGAATATTTTTTTTTTTAAATATTTTTTTTTCTTCGTTCCCGCTTCGCGAATCGGGAAGCTTCCCGTTAGCTGACCTTGATGCCGCGAAATAGACCGCGAGCCGGTAAACGTTTCTTTACCGCAAGTGCCGCGTTAGAAAACAACATCGTGACGCCTCCCGTCCGCATGACGTTTCACGTTGTCGCGTGATACGTCATATGACGTGCTACGTTAGCGAACTGGTACGCGAAGCGAGTCGCAAAGCGCAGGTTTCTGGAAGCAAACCGGGAGGCCCTGCAAAGTGCTTAACGTAAACACAGCAAGTCATGTGACTTGGTAATAACACTTTTCATTGGTTCATTTCACTTTTGGTTTCCTAATGATGTAAGACTAGGTCATATAATCTAAAATGAACACTTTTGATTGGTTGAGAACTCTTGTTTTTCCCAAATGATGAAAATCCCTCCTTCTTTCCTCACTCTGACTTTCATCATTGTGAGAGAAAGACCCTTTGTGATCACTGAGCAATGGCTTCTTTAGTAGCTTCAGCTGGTGCTTCCCCACCACCTCCACCACATCCAAGGAAGAGTGGACCACCTGCTCAAGTTATAATTCAACAAGAAGAAGAAGAAGAGGAACAGGACCACGAGCACGAAGAGAGGCAGTTTTTGCCTGGACGTCTCACCGGAAAGAAAACTTCATTTGGCAATTTTTTAAAATTCCCAAAGGTCAGAAAAAAGTAAATGCAAGATACGTAACTTGCCTTATATGTCAAGATAGACTGTCCAGAGGAACCGAGAAAAAATACAGTTTCGGAAACTACACAATGCATCGCCATATGACTAGGTGGCATCCTAACAACTACAGTGCTGCACAGTTTCGGAACGACCTAGATAATCTCCCTATTATGGCCAGAAGATCTGTTGTACCGGAAGTAACGGGACCAGAGGGCAGGGAGATGGTGCCAAATATACAAATGAAATTTGGTGAAGTAAAACACACCTGCGTATTTTGCGATGGATTCATTTCCTACGGAGAAAAAAGCATCACTCTGATCAACAGAGCTATTGACTATCATATGCAAGTTTGTACGAAACGCCCAAAATAATAAATACTTCTTTTTTTGTTTTGTTGCTCCTGTTGAGCCCTTTACAATGAATCGTTTTCATTGCCCCCTCCAAGAAAAACCCCAAAAAATATAAAACTTCAGAAAAATTCAAAAAAAGTAAAAAAATGTTCCGAAAAATAATAAAAAAAATATAAAACAACAAAAACAATAAAAAAAAAAAGTTCTTTTCAGAACTACCTCCCTGTTATTAAAAAATTGGTACAATATTTGGAACTGTGCCAACCTCTATTTCTCTTAGTTCGCTTCCCAGTTCGCTCGCCGGTACGCGAACTAGAAGCGAACCAAAAACAGTAAGTATAAGGGAAGGAAACAGACACTTATGTTAAAAGAAAGACAGCTATAGGGGAGTAAACTAGAGATACTATTACCCGTAATCCACTGCTGATGATGTCACATATTACATCATTCATGACATGCTCAGTGACATCATCAGCAGAGGATTGCGGGTTTTTTGGCAACGTGCCTTATCCACGGTTTAATAACGCTGCCTTTTGCTTTATATAAGTTTTCAAATTGTATGAAATATATACCAATAGGTCGTTATGAACCTTTAGGTAGTGCTTTTCTTCATGAGGTCTGGTCGCTTCCATACACATACAGATGTTTCAAAGATGATCAAGAAGTTTATCTGAATGGAGAGGAATGCACTGAGACGCCAGATCATTCACTAATGTGTAGGCACATACAGTTACACGGTTCATGCAACAAACACCGACCAAATATGGCTTGCGTGTTGCAAGGCACGCCAGTTCCTGCTATCATCCCCACGTTCAAGTTGTTGGAAAATGGTAGTTATTTGATGCTCAATAATGAAGATTGTTCTGAGTTAATTGAAAAGGGTCTGCACCTCTGTACGGGTGTTCGCTATGTGAAGCACGAAAGTTTCACGGGCCGAACTCAAGGCCACCTCTCTCTGAGACAAAAGAGCTCTTATTCTTGCCATGCCGTTGAAATCTGTCCCAAGGTTGGTATTTGTGGCCAGATTGAAAACTCCCTATGTTCATGTGTGGGAGGAAATAGAACATTTCTGCAGCAAATAACCCGTTCACTTACTGTTACGATAAAAGGAATACTTTTAATTCAGATTTGCCTTTCAATTTCAGCAAGATGGTTCCGACTATCTTTAACGCATCCTCCACAAAGACCCTGGCGCACTTTTTTAAAGTTGTTACCAGTGGTCTCGTGACTTCATTTGAGAAAATCTTTGGAGTCATCCCTGCTTCCTTTCATTCTATTTTCTCCACTCTGGTTCGTGGATTGGCATTTTTACTTGCATTACCAGCGGACGCTCTTGTGCTTTTTTACATTTTTAAATATGGATGTCCCTCCTATGCAACCTCCCACCCTGCAGCTGCTGACACTGTTCCGCAATCGCATGCTAGAATATTATGGCACAATGCCGTTGGCGATATTAAGCACGGCATATGGATTATCTTTTCGATTCTCCTACTTCACCTGTGTCCAGCCTGTATTTCACTGCCTGACCTGTGATTTCGATTGGGCCATTGATTTGTGTCTCTGCGGACCGGTTTCTCCTGACGTCGACTTTAATCAGCTGATGACTCCTATCATTACTCACGAGTTGGTTTGTCCTGGCGAAAGGATTATGGCTGTGGCATTGATGCATGGACTACTTGGTCCCTGGAATTTACTGGCGGCAGCACAGTCTTTCTTGGAACAGAGCTTTCTTGAAAACCCACCGAGCTGTCCTCTGATGGTGATAGAGGATCCGGTGCTGGGAGAGCACGTATGTTCTTTTCCGCTTTTAAATTGGATGGCTGAACTGTTTTCGGATGAAGACGGTGACTTCCTATTGGAGGCTGTTGCAGCTTATTTTGCATACACAGTTATGTCATAGACCTTTTTCATGTTTGATATGCTGAGTACTAGCATTTCATTGACAATTCATTGACTTATTTGTCAAGTTTTTATTATTTACCTTGCCTATTGGCTTAAGACTCGATAAAGTACTTGGCTGTTTTATTTTTCTTTAGCATTAAATTTTCCTAGTTTTTAATGCTTTACCTTGCGGACCGTCCACATATAAACTTGCAATCTGCTCTCATGAGATGGCACTTCTATTATCTTATTCAGTTCGTTTCCGGATCATGGGGAGGTGTCATCTAGGTCCTGGATATCTTTACACCGTGTTAAGTTAGCATGGGCTCATTACCGGTTTAAATGCCATTTTTCCTTTTTTGCAACTTCTGCACACGACACTTAGTTGTTGCTTTAGCTTTCCACCTAGTAGTTCATCGTGGTTTACATGAGAATAATATGTTATTGCTCTACTATCTGCTTTGCTTGTTAAACTATATCTGTACAGCGAGTGCTAAAGTTTCAAGAACAACACGATACAGAATTGTTATGAGGTCTGATCTCCACGACTTCATACTCATAACATAAGTGCAACTTCTGCCAATTCTGGGCATGAGGCGGGTTTTATATTGCTTTGCCGAACACACATACACAACAGTTGATGCGGTTCACATGAAGAGAGAGCTGGTGTATGCTGATGTGATTCCTTCAAATCTAAGACACTAAAGTATGGGCACGCCCTAAACCAACACAAAGAGACCTTCTTAGCAAATAATCTAATATGTGTATTAGGGAGGGTGAGATATAAGCAGCCGCGGGCCGTGGAGGGAGTTACGGTGAGGCAGGGAGGCGGGGAGGAGGTCAAAACAAAGGGGGAAATAACTATAAGGGGGCATAGTAGATCCTCGCTGACCCCCTAGGTTTGATGTGGAGGTTTTAAAAGGGCCCCGCGGGGCAAAAAAAAAATAATAATAATAATAATTGAACGGCTGAATGGATTTGCACGAAACTTGGCAAAATATTAGGGACTGATAGCCCGATGTACCTTTGCTAGGTCTCAATATATGTGCTCCAGTGGATTTTGAGAAATTAACGTTCAAAAAAAGATATATATCTGTAACAGCGCTCCGCTTCGCGTAACGGAGGTTTGCGAAGCTGATTGGTCATTCTGTCACTGGGCTATAGTTGGGCTACATCTGGCTGATATTTGGGCTACATTTGTTTTTTTGTGTGTCTGGCGGCCATCTTTGGGCTACATTGGGCTACATTGGGCTTCATTGGGCTACATTCGGCTAATTAGCAAATAGCTCATCGCAAACTAGGAATGGTAAAGAATCGCTATTTATTCCTTAAAGTTCGCTATTTAGGAAATGCAAAAAACTTTGATGATATATATGGCGGTTCATCTCTAACAAGATAAGAAGCATAGGGATACATTTATGATGACTGGCGCATCCCCAGGGATGTGTTAGTCATTCTGTGCCGCTGTTCCGTCACCTATGGTGTGCTGCATTTACAATGCGGCGCATCATGGGGCAAAAACAGCACAGATGCGTGATGTATCTGTGCCGTAAAGGTGGCGCATTGCTGGAGTTGTATCGCAAGTGTGATGAAGCTCCAGCAAGGGTCGGGGGTGCCCCTGTCGCAGGGTTTCTGTTCTCACACAGAACTGTGGACAGAGGATTGGAACCTCGGCGAATGCATTGCTGGAGTTGTATTGCAAGTGTGATGAAGCTCCAGCAAGGGTCGGGGGTGCCCCTGTCGCAGGGTTTCTGTTGTCACACAGAACTGTGGACAGAGGATTGGAACCTCGGCGAATTAGGGTGTCCCAAAACTCACGTTAGTAATCAAAAACTCCTTAGTAAGCTAGGTACAGTGTCACATTGGATATAACAAACTCTCAATGTTTAGACAATCCAGAATATGAACTTATAGTACCTCAGGATACGTGGAACTCATGAACAGTCGGTCGTTATAGATTTCTTAGAAACCAGAACATGGACTTAAGAAGAACAGATGTGTATTTGAAATGTTTATTTACTAATGCCGTCTTCTCAGGCGTAGTACCTTAGATAATAAAAGTACACATATTATCAGTAGCAAAATTACCAGCATAGTTACTAGTACATAAAAAGTGAATGGTGATAGTATGTTAACATGCTGTAAATGAATAAGAGTTAGCAACACTTATAAGCAGCCGCGGGCCGTGGAGGGAGTTACGGTGAGGCAGGGAGGCGGGGAGGGGGAGAAGCAGGGTGGAGAATACAAGTACACATATTATCAGTAGCAAAATTACCAGCATAGTTACTAGTACATAAAAAGCGAATGGTGACAGTATGTTAACATGCTGTAAATGAATAAGAGTTAGCAACACTTATAAGCAGCCGCGGGCCGTGGAGGGAGTTACGGTGGGGCAGGGAGGCGGGGAGGGGGAGGGGCAAGGTAGAGAGGGCTCCACCCTGCTTCTCCCCCTCCCCGCCTCCCTGCCCCATCGTAACTCCCTCCACGGCCCGCGGCTGCTTATATCTCACCCTCCCTAATACACATATTATATTATTTGCTAAGAAGGTCTCTTTGTGTTGGTTTAGGGCGTGCCCATACTTTAGTGTCTTAGATTTGAAGGAATCACATCACCATACACCAGCTCTCTCTTCATGTGAACCGCATCAACTGTTGTGTATGTGTGTTCGGCAAAGCAATATAAAACCCGCCTCATGCCCAGAATTGGCAGAAGTTGCACTTATGTTATGAGTATGAAGTCGTGGAGATCAGACCTCATAACAATTCTGTATCGTGTTGTTCTTGAAACTTTAGCACTCGCTGTACAGATATAGTTTAACAAGTAAAGCAGATAGTAGACCAATAACATATTATTCTCATGTAAACCACGATGAACTACTAGGTGGAAAGCTAAAGCAACAACTAAGTGTCGTGTGCAGAAGTTGCAAAAAAGGAAAAATGGCGTTTAAACCGGTAATGAGCCCATGCTAACTTAACACGGTGTAAAGATATCCAGGACCTAGATGACACCTCCTCATGATCCGGAAACGAACTGAATAAGATAATAGAAGTGCCATCTCATGAGAGCAGATTGCAAGTTTATATGTGGACGGTCCGCAAGGTAAAGCATTAAAAACTAGGAAAATTTAATGCTAAAGAAAAATAAAACAGCCAAGTACTTTATCGAGTCTTAAGCCAATAGGCAAGGTAAATAATAAAAACTTGACAAATAAGTCAATGAATTGTCAATGAAATGCTAGTACTCAGCATATCAAACATGAAAAAGGTCTATGACATAACTGTGTATGCAAAATAAGCTGCAACAGCCTCCAATAGGAAGTCACCGTCTTCATCCGAAAACAGTTCAGCCATCCAATTTAAAAGCGGAAAAGAACATACGTGCTCTCCCAGCACCGGATCCTCTATCACCATCAGAGGACAGCTCGGTGGGTTTTCAAGAAAGCTCTCTTCCAAGAAAGACTGTGCTGCCGCCAGTAAATTCCAGGGACCAAGTAGTCCATGCATCAATGCCACAGCCATAATCCTTTCGCCAGGACAAACCAACTCGTGAGTAATGATAGGAGTCATCAGCTGATTAAAGTCGACGTCAGGAGAAACCGGTCCGCAGAGACACAAATCAATGGCCCAATCGAAATCACAGGTCAGGCAGTGAAATACAGGCTGGACACAGGTGAAGTAGGAGAACCGAAAAGATAATCCATATGCCGTGCTTAATATCGCCAACGGCATTGTGCCATAATATTCTAGCATGCGATTGCGGAACAGTGTCAGCAGCTGCAGCGTCGGAGGTTGCATAGGAGGGACATCCATATTTAAAAATGTAAAAAAGCACAAGAGCGTCCGCTGGTAATGCAAGTAAAAATGCCAATCCACGAACCAGAGTGCAGAAAATACAATGAAAGGAAGCAGGGATGACTCCAAAGATTTTCTCAAATGAAGTCACGAGACCACTGGTAACAACTTTAAAAAAGTGTGTCAGGGACTTTGTGGAGGATGCGTTAAAGATAGTCGGAAACATGTTGCTGAAATTGAAAGGCAAATCTTAATTGAAAAGGGTGTGCACCTCTGTACGGGTGTTCGCTATGTGAAGTACGAAAGTTTCACGGGCCGAACTCAAGGCCACCTCTCTCTGAGACAAAAGAGCTCTTATTCTTGCCATGCCGTTGAAACGTGTCCCAAGGTTGGTATTTGTGGCCAGATTGAAAACTCCCTATGTTCATGTGTGGGAGGAAATAGAACATTTCTGCAGCAAATAACCCGTTCACTTACTGTTACGATAAAAGGAATACTTTTAATTAACTCAGAACAATCTTCATTATTGAGCATCAAATAACTACCATTTTCCAACAACTTGAACGTGGGGATGATAGCAGGAACTGGCGTGCCTTGCAACACGCAAGCCATATTTGGTCGGTGTTTGTTGCATGAACCGTGTAACTGTATGTGCCTACACATTAGTGAATGATCTGGCGTCTCAGTGCATTCCTCTCCATTCAGATAAACTTCTTGATCATCTTTGAAACATCTGTATGTGTATGGAAGCGACCAGACCTCATGAAGAAAAGCACTACCTAAAGGTTCATAACGACCTATTGGTATATATTTCATACAATTTGAAAACTTATATAAAGCAAAAGGCAGCGTTATTAAACCGTGGATAAGGCATGTTGTCAAAAAACCCGCAATCCTCTGCTGATGATGTCACTGAGCATGTCATGAATGATGTAATATGTGACATCATCAGCAGTGGATTACGGGTAATAGTATCTCTAGTTTACTCCCCTATAGCTGTCTTTATTTTAACATAAGTGTGTGTTTCCCTCCCTTATACTTACTGTTTTTGGTTCGCTTCCAGTTCGCGTACCGGCGAGCGAACTAGGAAGCGAACTAAGAGAAATAGAGGTTGGCACAGTTCCAAATATTGTACCAATTTTTTAATAACGGGGAGGTAGTTCTGAAAAGAACTTTTTTTTTTATTTTTCTGAACATTTTTTTACTGTTTTTGAATTTTTCGGAACAGTTTTATATTTTTTTGGGTTTTTCTTGGAGGGGGCAATGAAAACGATTCATTGTAAAGGGCTCAACAGGAGCAACAAAACAAAAAAAAGAAGTATTTATTATTTTGGGCGTTTCGGACAAACTTGCATATGATAGTCAATAGCTCTGTTGATCAGAGTGATGCTTCTTTCTCCGTAGGAAATGAATCCATCGCAAAATACGCAGGTGTGTTTTACTTCACCAAATCTCATTTGTATATTTGGCACCATCTCCCTGCCCTCTGGTCCCGTTACTTCCGGTACAACAGATCTTCTGGCCATAATAGGGAGATTATCTAGGTCGTTCCGAAACTGTGCAGCACTGTAGTTGTTAGGATGCCACCTAGTCATATGGCGATGCATTGTGTAGTTTCCGAAACTGTATTTTTTGTCGGTCCCTCTGGACAGTCTATCTTGACATATAAGGCAAGTTACGTATCTTGCATTTACTTTTTTCTGACCTTTGGGAATTTTAAAAAATTGCCAAATGAAGTTTTCTTTCCGGTGAGACGTCCTGGGCTGCTCAGGCAAAAACTGCCTCTCTTCGTGCTCGTCCTCCTGTTCCTCTTCTTCTTCTTCTTGTTGAATTATAACTTGAGCAGGTGGTCCACTCTTCCTTGGATGTGGTGGAGGTGGTGGGGAAGCACCAGCTGAAGCTACTAAAGAAGCCATTGCTCAGTGATCACAAAGGGTCTTTCTCTCACAATGATGAAAGTCAGAGTGAGGAAAGAAGGAGGGATTTTCATCATTTGGGAAAAACAAGAGTTCTCAACCAATCAAAAGTGTTCATTTTAGATTATATGACCTAGTCTTACATCATTAGGAAACCAAAAGTGAAATGAACCAATGAAAAGTGTTATTACCAAGTCACATGACTTGCTGTGTTTACGTTAAGCGCTTTGCAGGGCCTCCCGGTTTGCTTCCAGAAACCTGCGCTTTGCGACTCGCTTCGCGTACCAGTTCGCTAACGTAGTACGTCATATGACGTATCACGCGACAACGTGAAACGTCATGCGGACGGGAGGCGTCACGATGTTGTTTTGTAACGCGGCACTTGCGGTAAAGAAACGTTTACCGGCTCGCGGTCTATTTCGCGGCATCAAGGTCAGCTAACGGGAAGCTTCCCGATTTGCGAAGCGGGAACGAAGAAAAAAAAATATTTAAAAAAAAATTATTCATAAACATATAAAATATATTTTTGGATTTAAAGAAGAATACATTTTACAGCTACAGATATTAGCTGTTAAAAAACCAATGAAATTCACAGAAAAAACCATAGGTTATGGACCATATATAGTTAGGAATTAGCATTTACAAAACCTTGAAAATTCACTGAAAAAACCATAGGTTATAGACCATATATAGTTAGGAATTAGCATTTACAAAACCTTGAAAATTCACTGAAAAAACCATAGGTTATAGACCATATATAGTTAGGAATTAGCATTTAAAAAACCTTATTTTACTCACACAAAACCATTGAAATTCCATATATAGTTAGTTGCACTAACTATATATCGCGCACCCGCAATCCACTGCTGATCATGTCACATATTACATCATTCATGACATGGTCAGTGACATCACTGATGACATCACTGATGACATCTCAAATGACATCACTGATGACATCTCACTTGACATCAATGATCACATCACTGATGATATCATTCATGTGATAATACAATGCATCTCCTCACACTCTAATATAACCTCCGTTACACCCAGTGTTAAATAGAGAGTATCATTTTTGAAACCATTGACACACCAATACTAGTTACTACATACGCACTCACTGATTCCTATGTCTACACACACATTCACTCATACAATCATTCATACATACAATCACTCATCTTTACAACACTATCATATGCACTCATACACCTATACAGACACTCACACTCTGCCACTCATCCATGGAGTTACTCACACACCTAGTCAGTCCTGAAAAGAATCAATCACACTTCTATTTTCTCATCTATACAGTTAAACACAGAACACCTTACATTTTTGAAACATATACTAACACATAGTTACTCTCTTATAGAATCACTGATACAAGTACACATTGATCTGCACAGAGTCACACACCTCCCAGCCAGCCATACACACACTCAGTCTCCCATACAAATACTTGTGCAACCAATCAATAACCCATATAGCTACTTATATAGCTACTGATCAACACGTGCAGCAGCTTGCACAACAACAGACATACTGAAGCACACTTTTAGACAGTTTAGTCACTAACCCGTGCATTCAGTGAGACGCATTTAATCACTCACTCATACAGTCAATCACGCACCTACTAAAATCTTCATTCAGACACTTATACATCCACTCATTCTTCAATATGTAAAACATATTTAAACTTTATAGAAACACATAATCACTGGATGTTGTCATCAGTGATGTCACTGACCATGTCATGAATGATGTAATATGTGACATGATCAGCAGTGGATTGCGGGTGCGCGATATATAGTTAGTGCAACTAACTATATATGGAATTTCAATGGTTTTGTGTGAGTAAAATAAGGTTTTTTAAATGCTAATTCCTAACTATATATGGTCTATAACCTATGGTTTTTTCAGTGAATTTTCAAGGTTTTGTAAATGCTAATTCCTAACTATATATGGTCTATAACCTATGTTTTTTTCAGTGAATTTTCAAGGTTTTGTAAATGCTAATTCCTAACTATATATGGTCCATAACCTATGGTTTTTTCTGTGAATAGTATATATAGTTAGGATTTTTTCTCTATGGGTTTTTTGAAAATTCTATGTCTAATAACTTTGGCGTTTGTGGACGGAATTGGCTGAAATTTTCAGGAAAATGGCACATTTTGTTTCTGAGCAGCCCTTGAAAATTTGGGGGGGGTTCGTCAAGGGGGGGCCGAGAAAAAAGGGGGGTCCCAAAACGTGTTTTTAACATTGAGTTTTCCATAGGGCGGTAGGCCTCACTTTTAGCCCGAACGGCTGAATGGATTTGCACGAAACTTGGCAAAATTGTAGGGACTGGTAGCCCGATGTGCCTTTTGTAGGTCTCAATATATGTGCTCCAGTGGATTTTGAGAAATTAACGTTTAAAAAAAGATATATATCTGTAACAGCGGACCTGGCAGCGTCCCAGGACGCGTACTTTACGCGCAACGGAGCTTTGTGAAGCGAAGCTGATTGGTTCTCCGGCGTCTGTCAACATTCCAAAAAGTCCGTAGCGGCCGCCATCTTGTCTCTCGGTAGGATCGAGAGACAAGAGGAGGCCAAAGCGAAGGGGCAAATGACCATAAGGGGGCATAGTACATTGTCGCTCACCCCCTAGGTTTGATGTGGAGGTTTTAAAAGGGCCCCGCGGGGCAAAAAAAAATAAAAATAATAATAATCGAACAGCTGAATGGATTTGCACGAAACTTGGCAAAATTGTAGGGACTGGTAGCCCGATGTGCCTTTGCTAGATCTCAATATATGTGCTCCAGTGGATTTTGAGAAATTAACGTTCAAAAAAAGATATATATCTGTAACAGCGCACCGCTTCGCGTACTTTTCGCGTTACGGAGCTTTGCGAAGCGAAGCTGATTGGCTCTCCGGTGTCTGTAAACATTCCAAACAGTCCGTAGCGGACGCCATCTTGTCTCTCGGTAGGATCGAACAGCTGAATGGATTTGCACGAAACTTGGCAAAATTGTAGGGACTGGTAGCCCGATGTGCCTTTGCTAGGTCTCAATATATGTGCTTCAGTGCATTTTGAGAAATTAACGTTCAGAAACAAGATATATATCTGTAACAGCGCTCCGCTTCGCGGAGATAAAATTATATGTGTATTACCTAGCTGTTGCTAACACCAGTTAGCGACGGCTAGTAGAATATAGCGACCATCTTGGGCCCCACTTTGCATGTGAGTGATATTTATCACTAATGACATGCAAAGTGGGCATGCCAAGATGTTAGCGACTGGAAACAGTCGCTAACATCGCTATCTCCTATTATCAACTTTTGGAAATATTCGAGATAAGCGCGAATATCTCCAAAAGCTACCACCTGCCCTGAGCAGTTCTTAGCCATGTTATCCAATGGGAGGTGGATAACATGGCTAAGAGCATTAGCTCGGTAATGCATGAATATCGCTGAGTTTTCAGCGATATTAATGCATTGCGGTCGTTTTTTATCGTATTTCCGATTAACCTTGATAATAGCAAGGTTTATCTGCGATAATTTCTGACGGTAAAAAAATCGTTGCTAAGCATCGTTAGGGATAAATATCGCTTAACTTTGGTAATATGCCCCAACGTCTGTTAACGTTCGATTCGAAGGAAATCAGGAAGTGTTGAAAAACATTGTCTGCGCCATCTTGTCTTTTTTCAAATGCCACACTTTTGTCGTGCACGGCAGCCATTTTAGATGCCCTGACCAGACCCACTCTGTGCACGCTGTCGATCCTTAGCATGGCTCCCCACCCTCGCAAATATCTCCCCCAGGCAGTGGTCACCCCCGCTCCCTGTCTTATGCATGGGTAATAAACCTCCCCCCATCTGCGCTGCTCTTCCCTGAGAATCACACCCTGTGCCCGCCCGACACCTCCCTTTCGCCCTATTCACTACCGCACCCTCTGACACTCCTTTTCCTCTGTGTCCGATTGTCCAGGCTGGTCCTAGGGTATCAGCTAGCCCTGCAGATGTAGTTTATGGCCACAGCTGTAAAGAATCACCCCTCTTCAAAGGAGTTATAGTAGATCAAGGCCCACACTCGATGAGATCCGTCACAGCAGAAGCGTTGCTATTATCTGAAAACCATCCTGTATTGTGATTGGGGAGGGGACCGAGCCTGAAGCGGAAGATTCCAGGGATGACTCTTTGTACATCAAAATTTTTACAATTATGTGTCACATTAAAAATATATAGCACTCCGACAAAGTAGTAAGATTATAAAACTTTAATAATTTATAAATATATACAAGAAAACAAAAATAGTAATAACATATAAACATTTTTAGGGAAAAACAACGAAGTAGCGGTCGGCTGTGCGAATAGTCCCAACGCAGCACAACGTCCAGATTTCCGGCGTGGGGCGTCGCGGGGGGTGGGTCATCAGTAGCAAACTGTTGTGCGAATAGTTCCAAGGCAGCAGAACGCGCTGAAATCTAGATGACACTAAAGTGATGTCTAGTAAGTTGCCACCCAGCAAATAACGGCATGGGGCGTCGCGGGGGGTGGGTCATCAGTAGCAAACTGTTGCGCGAATAGTTCCAAGGCAGCAGAACGATGGCACCAAGGTGATGTCCAGTAAGTTGCCGCACTGGTTTTGGTATCCTACAATGCTGCTCCGAATAACGGCGCGGGGCGCCCCGGGGGAGGCGGCGTGAACGGGCCTCTCCAGGTGGAGTGTCATCTGTTGTAGTGGGGCGCCCCTTTACCGTTTCAGTTGCCATTCCGTCCGTTTTTGGTCCACTGTGTCAAAAGCCGCAATTCAGCTGAGTTGTGCCCACTCTTGCGGTGCAGCGACAGGCGGCTGTCACAGGACTCTCAAAATGGCGGCAGGCTGTTTCCTTTTTGGGCCTGGTCCACTCAAATGGCCCTGGGACACCTTGGAAATCGGACGCTTGTCTGCTAGGTCTTGGACCCCATTCTCGAAAGCGTCCCCTCCGCCTTGAGAATTCATCAAAAGTTTTGGGGGCTTCGACTCCTGCAGGCTTCTGGTGGGGAGCGGCTGCCATGATTGCTCGCGGAATGACCACGACTGAGCTACGAGATGGTGGTGCTCTCATGCTGACGCCAGCTTCAGTCTGAAACATCCAGAAACAAGGTGGGGCTTTCATCGTTTGGGAAAAAAAAAAAGTTTTCATCCAATGAAAAGTGTTGTTTTTAGGTCACATGATCAAGCCTTCCATCATTAGGAAACCAAAAGTAAAATGAACCAATGAAAAGTTTTATAAACAAGTCACATGACCTGTTATGCGGCATAGGGTGTAAAATGCGGAGAAAATACGTTGGCACGTGAGGCGGCGTCAGTAGCGGACCGATGTGCGAATAGGCCGAAGGCAACACAACGCGCCAAGATCCGGATGGCACCGAGGTGGTGTCCAGCAAGTTGCAGCACTGGTGTGGCCATCCTACAATGCTGAAAGTCGGCGTGGGGCGCCCCGTTGGCACGTGAGGCGGCGTCAGTAGCGGACCGATGTGCGAATAGGCCGAAGGCAACACAACGCGTCAAGATCCGGATGGCACCGAGGTGGTGTCCAGCAAGTTGCAGCACTGGTGTGGCCATCCTACAATGCTGAAAGTCGGCGTGGGGCGCCCCGTTGGCCTGTGAGTTTGCGTCAGTAGCGGACCGATGTGCGAATAGGCCGAAGGCAGCACAACGCGCCAAGATCCGGATGGCACCGAGGTGGTGTCTAGTAAGTTGCCGCACTGGTGTGGCCATCCAACAATGCTGAAAGTCGGCGTGGGGCGCCCCGTTGGCCTGTGAGTTTGCGTCAGTAGCGGACCGATGTGCGAATAGGCCGAAGGCAGCACAACGCGCCAAGATCCGGATGGCACCGAGGTGGTGTCTAGTAAGTTGCCGCACTGGTGTGGCTATCCTACAATGCTGAAAGTCGGCGTGGGGCGCCCCGTTGGACTGTGAGATGGCGTCAGTAGCGGACCGATGTGTGAATGGGGCCGAAGGCAGCGCAACAATATTTTCGGAATAGAAGACACCACTAGGCGCTGAGATTCCAAGATCCGGATGGCACCGAGGTGGTGTGTAGCAAGTTGCCGCACTGGTGTGGCCATCCTACAATGCTGAAAGTCGGCGTGGGGCGCCCCGTTGGCCTGTGAGTTTGCGTCAGTAGCGGACCGATGTGCGAATAGGCCGAAGGCAGCACAACGCGCCAAGATCCGGATGGCACCGAGGTGGTGTCTAGTAAGTTGTCGCACTTCTGTGGCCATCCTACAATGTTGAAAGTCGGCGTGGGGCGCCCCGTTGGCCTGTGAGATGGCGTCAGTAGCGGACCGATGTGCGAATGGGGCCAGAGGCAGCGCAACAATATTTTCTGATTTGAAGACACCACAAGGCGCTGAGATGCCAAGATCCGGATGGCACCGAGGTGGTGTCTAGCAAGTTGTGGCACTGGTGTGGCCATCGTACAATGGTAAAAGTCGGCGTGGGGCGCCCTGTTGGCCTGTGAGATGGTGTCAGTAGCGGACTGATGTGTGAATGGGGCCAAAGGCAGCGCAACAATATTTTCTACAATATTTTCGGAGTAGAAGACACCACAAGGCGCTGAGATGCCAAGATCCGGATGGCACCAAGGTGATGTCTAAGTTGCGGACCGATGTGCGAATGGGGCCAAAGGTAGCGTAACAAGATTTTCTGTATGGAAGATACCACTAGGCGTTGAGATGCCAAGATTCGGATGGCACCGAGGTGATGTCTAGCAAGTTGTGCCACTGGTGTGGCCATTGTACAATGGTAAAAGTCGGCGTGGGGCGCCCTATTGGCCTGTGAGATGGTGTCAGTAGCGGACTGATGTGCGAATGGGGCCAAAGGCAGTGCAACAATATTTTCTGACTGACACCACAAGGCGCTGAGATGCCAAGATCCGGATGGCACCGAGGTGATGTCTAAGTTGCGGACTGATGTGCGAATGGGGCCAAAGGCAGCGTAACAATATTTTCTGTATGGAAGATACCACTAGGCGTTGAGATGCCAAGATTCGGATGGCACCGAGGTGATGTCTAGCAAGTTGGTGTGGTCATCCTACAATGCTGAAACTCGGCGTGGGTCACCCCATTAGCCTGTGAGATGGCGTCAGTAGCGGACCGACGTGCGAATAGGCCGAAGGCAGCACAACGCGCCAAGATCCGGATGTCACCGTGGTGGTTTCATAGTTGAGAGGCACTTCATCTGCAGTGGGGCGCGGAGATCCGGATGGCACCGAGGTGATGTCTAGCAAGTTGCTGTACTGGTGTGGTCATCCTACAATGCTGAAATGTAGTGGGGCGCCCATTTACCGTTTCAGTTGCCATTCAGCTGAGTTTCGGCTGCTCTTGATGCTACAGCAACAGGCGGCTGCAAGAGGACTCTCAAAATGGCGGCCTGTTCTTTGGATTTGGGCCTGGTCCACTAAAATGGCCCTGGGACACCTTAGAACTTGGACGCTCGATTTTTTTTCCTTTCCTGTACATGCAAAAAAAGGTAAATGCCCGGTACGTTACACGCTTCATCTGCCACGATGAACTCTCCAGAGGAACCGAAAAAAAATATAGTTGTGGTAACTATACCATGCATCGTCATATGGAGAGGTGGCACCAATTAATTATAGTGCTGCATAAAAGAGAGATTTGGAGGAGAACCCCTGACCTGCTAGTACATTCATCAAAGAAGTGGCACTGAGAGCTTCAGAGGCAAGGGAAACGGTCCCAAATATTTAGAAGAACTTTGGAAAGATTAAAATGACATGTTTAGATTGTGGTAAATTAATTTCATGTGGACAGATGAGTGTTACTCTAATAAATACAGCATATGAACATCATCATAGTCGATGGTTGGTAGAGACATTTTGACTATATCCTGGACCTGCCCGTCCTCGCCCAAAATGGCGCCGGAATAAATGGGACTCGTAACTCCTTGTTGTGTACTGGTTGCAGAACCTTGAAATCACGAGATACGTATGCAGTTTTGAAGCACATGGCGGGCGGGGACGAAAATTGATTGAATATTTCGACATCCCTATTGATATTAAGTTCTGATGTGTTATTGATTACTGTACTGTTGAAAGTTCGAATTAACGTCACCCATGGTACTTGCCCGCAAATGTATATCTAGATAATTTTATTGTAACTGGCCCTGTCGTATTTTAATTATAAAATGTACGTCCACCGATTCCGTAACTGTTAGACACCTTAGTTCTTGCAACCTAATGGCCCGCCCGTTACGTTCCTCTACAGTGTAAATGTCTATTCATCATATACGATTACAGTTTGCTCCGTGGCAGGCCCACGTGGTTATAGGCTCGTATTTGTATAATGAAATTTTCACAATAAAGGTTTTTAAAAGAAAACATGGTAGTAGTATATACATTGGTAAAGTTTTTAATAATAGTCACTGTTTTAGAATCATTAAAAGGCAAGTGAAATAAAGCAGACCAATTACATGAAGGGTAAAAGGTATAATACGAAGGAACGCAGTAAAGATAAATGGTCAAGGGCTGTTGTGTTTTCTATTCCTGCAACATAAAGTGATCGATAAGAATCTCATATTCAGGCGTATCGGCGACTAAGACAGCAGGTCGACCCTCTTTTGCTCAACGGCTCCGTCATGGGACGAAGAAACGCTCTTTTTCTCGAAAAAAGAATATATTTTACTTGCAGGACAGTTGTAAAATTTCCGGGAAAGTACATTAGCCTGGAACATTATAACATATATTTAAGAAAAAATAATGTTCGGAAGTAATTAAAAGCGTAATTTTTAGGTGATATGACCAAGGCTTTCATCATTAGAATAAGAAAAGTAAAATGAACCAATGAAAAGTTTTATTAACAAGTCACATGACTTGTTATGCTTACGTTACGCGCTGCGCGCCCCGGATGACTTCCGGATGCGCTAACGCGGCGCGTCATATGACGCATTACGCGACAACGCAGGTCCAGAATATAGTCAAAATGTCTCCACCAACCAGCGGTCGAAACACAACCCCTTTCAGCAGGCTAAATAGTTCTGTTAAATGACAACAGAAGGGACAGGCAACAAGAACCATCAGTCAAAGAGGGGAGGGCTAGTTCTTCTCTACCGGGTTACATTGGGGCGCTACCGGAACTGATCGAATTGGTAGTCTACAGTGTTTCTGGATGTTTCAGACTGAAGCTGGGGTTAGCATGAGAGCAGCACCATTTCGTAGCTCCGTCGTGGCCATTCCGCAACCAATCATGGCAGCCGCTCTTTATCGTTATTTTGGGCGGGGTGGGTGGCGGAGCCGAGCTGTTTTGCAGCCATCATTGTGTGGAGTTCAGTTCATCTCACTAGTTTTGTATTTGTCATGAGGGGTTGTTCCTAATGTTTCTATTTTAGCGAGGTCAAAAAGAGATCCCATTAGTGGCCTACTGATTTTGCTCGATTCCTTTTCTTTTTTTTTACACGATTTTTCGTTATCTGCAAAGACTAAACAGAGTATTGCGACTCTGTGTTTGTTTGTAAATAGAGAATGAACCAAAGAGAACTAATTCTAAAATAGTAAATACTTGGATAACAATCAATCAAATGGAGAGAGAAGCAGGCACGACGGATTACAACGGGGGCAAAGGCCTGCGTTAACTACCTTTCACTATCTGCAAAGAGAGAGTACTCCTAATAGAAATGAGGGGGGGGGCACCATTCAAAGCAGATCAGTGTGCATAAACACGAAAATGTTTTCACTTACCACGTACTTGACATTCGACAGCTTATGATATTTGCTATTAAAAAACCATTGAAATTCACTGAAAAAACCATAGGTTATAGACCATATATAGTTAGGAATTAGCATTTACAAAACCTTGAAAATTCACTGAAAAAACCATAGGTTATAGACCATATATAGTTAGGAATTAGCATTTACAAAACCTTGAAAATTCACTGAAAAAACCATAGGTTATAGACCATATATAGTTAGGAATTAGCATTTAAAAAACCTTATTTTACTCACACAAAACCATTGAAATTCCATATATAGTTAGTTGCACTAACTATATATCGCGCACCCGCAATCCACTGCTGATCATGTCACATATTACATCATTCATGACATGGTCAGTGACATCACTGATGACATCACTGATGACATCTCAAATGACGCACGCCACGACCGAACCACCGCCCCCACAACCACCCTCTGCGCATGGACCCCGATCAGCACCATAGACACCATCCGCACGATGAACTCCATCCACTCCGGATCTCCGACAGACCCCTGCCCTCACCACGTCTTCAACAAGGCCGACGCTGTCATCGCACCCCACCTGCGGGACATCATCAACACCTCCTTCGACACCACCACCTTCCCGGAGAGCTGGAAGCACGCCGAACTCAGCGCTCTACTTAAGAAACTATCAGCCGACCCCACCGACCTCAAGAACTACCGCCCCATCTCGCTGCTTCCGTTTCCGGCAAAAGTCATCGAGAAGACCGTCAACAAGCAACTGGCCGCCTTCCTCGAGACGAACGGTTCTCTCGACCTCTCGCAGTCTGGCTTCCGGGCCAACCACAGCACCGAGACCACCCTGATCGCAGCCACCGATGACATCCGAGCCCTGCTCGACAACAGAGAAACAGCGGCCCTCATCCTCCTGGACCTCTCCGCGGCCTTCGACACTGTCTGCCACCGTACCCTAGTACAGCGCCTGAGCAACGTCGGAATCCAGGAGAAGGCACTGGAGTGGATCATCTCCTTCCTCGCCGGAAGGACACAGAGAGTCCGCCTCCCCCCGTTCAGATCGGAGGCCACCGAAGTCATCTGCGGCGTTCCTCAAGGCTCCTCGCTCAGCCCAACACTCTTCAAAGTATACATGAGCCCCCTCGCAGCCATCGCACACCAGCACAACCTCAACATCATCTCCTACGCCGACGACACCCAGCTGATCCTCTCCCTCACCAACGACCCCGCCACCGCCAGAGCCAACCTGCACGAAGGGATGACAGACCTAGCCAAATGGATGTCGAACAGCCGCCTGAAACTGAACTCGGACAAGACGGAAGTCCTCATCCTGGGATCATCACCCTCCGCCTGGGACAACTCCTGGTGGCCCCCCGCCCCGGGCAGCGTACCCAAACCCACAGACCACGCACGCAACCTGGGCTTCATCCTGGACTCCTCCCTCTCCATGACCAGACAAGTCAATGCCGTCTCCTCATCGTGCTTCAACATCCTGCGCATGCTACGTAAGATCTTCCGATGGATCCCCACCGAGACCAGGAAGACGGTCACCCAGGCCCTCGTCACAAGCCGTCTGGACTACGGCAACTCCCTCTACGCCGGAACCACCGCCAAACTCCAGAAGAGACTCCAGCGGATGCAGAACAACTCAGCACGACTCATCCTGGACATTCCCCGCCGCAGCCACATCTCCGGACACCTGAGAGACCTGCACTGGCTCCCGGTCAACAAGAGAATCACCTTCCGGCTCCTCACCCACGCACACAAAGCCCTACACAACCAAGGCCCAGGATACCTCAACAGCCGCCTCAACTTCTACGCTCCCAAACGCCAGCTTCGATCGACCAGCCACGCCCTCGCCGCCGTCCCCCGCATCCGAAGAGCCACCACGTGAGGAAGGTCCTTCTCCTACCTGGCAGCCAAGACCTGGAACTCCCTTCCGACCCACCTCCGCCTGACCCAAGACCACCTCGCCTTCAGGAAGCAGCTCAAGACCTGGCTGTTCGAGCAGTAGCGGACCGCCTCCCCCAGCGCCTTGAGACCCTCCGGGTGAGTAGTGCGCTAAATAAATGCTTTGATTGATTGATTGATTGATTGAGTGATAACCACAAATGCCCGAAGAAACCTTAATTTTTTCCTGATTTCTTTTTGCTCCAGTTGAGCCGTTTACAATTCCCTCTTTTTTGTTTATCCCCATAAAAAAGAGAAAAAAAAATAAAACTGTTTAGAAAAGCCAAAAAAGTAAAAAATGTTAAAAAAAATCAATAAAAAAAAATACAAAACAACAAAAAGAATAAAAAGAAACAGTTCTTTTTAGAACTACCTCTAATTTATTAAAAAAAACTATTTTTTTAAAAAAAATCTCTGTCATTCTTTTTTCTCCAGGGTACGCGTACCGGGGCGCACACTCAAAAAAAATAAATTAAAAAAAATAAAGGAGTGAGCATGAGGTAAGGACACAGAGAAAGTGATGTTTAGAGAAAGAGAGCTAGAGGGAGCAACACAGAGGGACTGTTTATTACATAATAAAATAGAGAGAAGGTGTAATAGGGTGTAAGTGAGAAAAGGAAAATGGATAAGGGAGCAAAAGAACGGCAGAGAGAGGAAGAAGACTAAAGCAGAGGTACTAGGAGAATGTGAGTGGGTGTTGAAAGTAAAAGGAAGGACAGTAAAGGATGGGGAATGAGGGGTAGTGACGGAACCGGAATAAATGAACAACGGTGAGGGAGGGTGAGAAAAGAGCAGTGAGTGTAAGTAAAGAGGGGTGAAAGAGGGTGGATAAAACTGAATTAGGGTAAGACATGGGGAGTGACAGAGAGAAAGGACAGAGAGAGTAAAGGAAGGAGTGACTGAAAGGGTCTGAGTGAAGCAGCAAAGAAAGGTAAGTGAGGGAGTGTGGGTGACTTGTAGGGAGTATGCATAACGAATGAGTAGTTACAGAGTGAGGGGACAGAGACAGCGACGGTAAGAGAGACAGAGTGAGGGAACAGAAGTGAGGAACTGTGAGGACAGACGGACTGAAAGAACGAGTGAGAGGAGTGAAGTAAATGAGTAAGGGAATGAGTGAGGAAGTAAAGGAAGGGAAGAGAGGGTAAGGGAAGTAAAGCAGGGAGACTGAAAGAAGTTGAATGTGGTAGGACAGTAGGGAAAGAGGAGTAAACATGGAGGATAAGAATAAGTGAGGGTAGCAGAGTAAAGAAACAGAGTGTGGTAGGGGGAGAGAATAGTAATGAGGTTAAAGCAAAGGGTGATGACAAATTACATTTTTTTACTCATACTTACCATATAATTAATGTAAATTTAATTACATGTTTTAACTGCACTTTGTATCTGTGAAAGAGAGAAAAAAAATAAGTTATAATTAGTAAAATATATATTTTAAAATAGAAGAGAATGAAGAACTATGAGAGAGGAGCAGTGAATTTCTTTTAAGAGAAATGATAGAAGGTAGATAAACATAAGTGAGCATAAGACAAGGAGAGTCAGGGACTGAGGACATAGAGGTAATGAAGGAAAAACAAAGAGAAGAGGACAAAAGAAAGGAGCATAGAAAGATAAGTCAGGGAGAGGGGGTGAGTTATACTGACAGACTAAGACAAAAGAGCTGAATGAGTAAAGAGGAATTACTAAAACAGGAAAGAATGAAAACACGGAAAAGGGAAATAAAACAGAGAGACTGAAAGTTGAAAAGTGATGCAAGGGAGAAAGGGGATGCAGACAGTTGAAATGGGAATAATGGGTTGTGAAAGAAGTGGAGTAGAGGAACGGGGTGAAAGAGAGTGAGAGAAAGACATTATAAGTGAGTAAAGAGAGCTGAAAGAGGGTGGAAAAAGGAAAGTGAGTGTGAGACAATGGCAATACAATTTAAATTACACAATACAGACTATACAATAACTTGTAAAACATGTTACAAACTTTATTTTTGCTGTTCTCAGAATATATTGAATTTCACTTAAAACAGTGAGTTCAAACTACTCATCATATGACAGCGGGAAAAATCTTTTAGATTGTGTTTTAAAAAAAAACATATAAACTCAAAAATCACAAATGTACACTAATCTTTCATTCACTTAAATTTTCCTTTAGGCCAAATAGTACATCGTGAAGGTCCTTTTCGTTGGAAAGTACTCTGCTGTCCTGTAAAAAATCCATTTCATCGACTTTCTAGAAGAAAAGCTCCAAGAACATCTGAAAAATGTTTCAATGTTTTCAGATCCTCCTTGTGTTCAGTCATGACTCTTTGTTCTTTCCTTCACTTTTCCTTAAGGCCAAATAGTGTCAGATGTATCAGTATATTTTCAAATTACTTAAAAGAAACTCTGAAATTACCGTTTTCCCGACGTTCTGAAAGAAAGACTTATACAACATTTTCACAATGTTTAAAAAATCATATTTCTATCTCTGGCTCACTCATGTTGAACATTTCCTATAATACTGATATCACTTACTATGAGATCCACTTATCGTACCTATATGAGAACTAGAATTTTTATATTATCTTCATCACTTTTACTCACAATATAATTTTAAACAGCAGATTAACTTTTATTAACTGCTCCTGTCGTTATAGGCCAATTACCTTTACTTAAATTTCGGTTCTAAAAACACTAGGTAAGAATTTTTTAAGTCAAAAGGCAAACGTTGTTTGAAAGAGTATCATTACAGTTAGTCCAACCTTTTCGACATTTTAAATAAATTGAATAATTCCCTGATGTTGTTGAAGGACCGTCATGATAAATAATAGCTACAGTTGCAAAGGTTCTTCCTGAAATTGATAATTGAGAATCCACAAACTTTTTAATAGAAGTTGTCAATTTCGTTCCATCAGGTCTACATCGTTGAAACATTAAAATAACATACTGACCATAACTTTGTAGAAATAATGTGGACAGCCTTGCAGACTTACATTGGGTACATACCATATTGTGATCAGCTGCTTTAACTAGATTATTGAAAGACACTGATTTGCAGTCTGGTAAAGTCAAATATATAAATCTTTCAGTGTCTATTCTAGTACTACTTGGTAAACTACAATTGTCACAGTCATGCTGCCCTTGATAAGAAAGGCCAAATAGATTTTCTACATCTACACCTTCATCTTCTAATACTTCAAACATATACATTAAAAATTCCTGCGAATCCTGCTGAATATTCTGTGAAAATTGATTTTGACCAGAGCATATGTCTAAAAGATTTCGAATTTCTAAAACACTTTCTATTTTTGCCCTATCACTGTTACATTTCTCAAACACAGAATTCAATAAACAGCAGAATGTTTGATCTCTATTTTCAACAATCTGTTCTTGTAGATTTTGAAGAAAAAAAAACAACATTAACCACTACATTAGCATAGCAGTTGACACCAGAACTGTTTTCAAATTGAAATCCAACAACATCTTCAACAGAATCCTTTTTCTTTCTGCTTACAATTACAGTTTCATCTACTTTTTGTCTTTTTGCTAGTACCTCACTGCAATTATTCTCATTTCTTCTTTTTCGGCCTACCACACGTTTTTCAAACAGAGGATATTGAGGCAAATGTCGAGCATACTCTCTTCTTAACCTATTGTATTCTTTAACACAATTGAGATCTGCACAAATCTTTGTCTCATCACACTCAACCAAGTACAATCCTGATAAAGTTCTCATTCGTGATAATGCCACATATGCCATACCTTCCTTAAACACAGAACTTCCAATGTTCACCAAAGCACTATCTACCCTTAAACCTTGAAATTTATGAATTGTCACCGCATATGCCAAACAAACAGGAAACTGTTTTCGGCGAACATATAAGTCTTTTACAAGCAAAAATATAGCAGAAGAACGACTGATTTGTTGTACTTCCTCAATGCCATCAAATTTAATTTTTCAAAATTCAATTCCATCTCTATTTCTGTAATTCAAAAAATCAACAACATGACCCATTGCTCCATTTACCAGACCTCTTTCAACATGTAAATTCCTTTGATACGGCAATTTAAACACACATTCAGAGTCTTTTCAAAACCAGCAGTTTTAGATATACTCTTCTCTAATGAATCCAATTTTGATTTCAAATTTTCAGACAAAATAATTGTTGCTCCCATATGCTCTATTTTATCTATAGCTTCCAGTTTCACAATCTCTTCATTTTCTAACTTTAACATTTTGTTGTTGAAGATGGAACATTCTTTCACAGTTGGCATCAAACATATCCCAGATTTGTTGTCAGTAATTTTCTTAAAAATATTCTCTGGTAGGATGTTTTCATCTGGATATAAGTTTGAAATTAATCGTGCATATAAAGCTTCTTTCCCATGCTCACTTAGTTTTCCGGTTCTTACATTTTGTAGAATATTTTTATAACCTTCATCCTTTGCCTGTCGCATATTTTGAAGCAGTTCTGCATATTTGAAGTTTAACCATATATTAAAGTTTCCAATGCTTCCTAGGCACTTCCTGGTATCTTCATGCGTGAGCATTTTAAACACAGGTTGTCCTTTCACTGGAGTCAACTGCAGTAGATCTCCAAAAACAATAATGTGTTTTCCCCAGAATAAGACTTCATAGTCTGTTCTAAGAATTTCTTGCATTCTCAAATGCACAAAAGCAAGCATTAGATTTGAGACCATGCTTACTTCATCAATGAAAAGAAGTTTCATTTTCTTCAGGATTCTCGAAACTTCAGAACACGCATCTCCAGATAACTTGTGGTATTGCAATGTATTATCATGCTCAACTGGTAGCATCAGTTAACGATGTAAAGTAATCCCTTTAATGTTATGTGCTGCCAGCCCAGTTGGAGCAGTTACAACACAAGACAGCGGTGATTCAGTCCTTTTCTGCAAATAAGTTGCAATTGCTTTAATCAGAAAACTTTTTCCAGTTCCCGCTTCTCCACTCACGTACAGTCGGACAGGCTTAAATGATGTACATGAGCACTCTTTTTTCTCATGACTGAATGCATGTTCAATCTGTTCTGTGACTTCGTCATATATCTGTTTCTGCTCAATGTTAAGTTGTTTCACCAAATCTTCTAAGTTAATTACATCCTCTTCATCTTGTTAAATAGCTCTGTCCACCTCATCCATGGCAGTGGCAGCCTCATTTTGAATAATTGGTCCTCCTAGTGGATCCTGACTCAATGAAGTAGAACTCTGACTGTCTTGAGAACTGTCTCTAGCAATCTCTGCAGCAATTGTGGCTTCTTGCTCTATTTCTTCGTTTAACATTTGCAGATAATTTGGAAAAACAGGACATTCTATGGTATCCTTGGTTGCATTAAAAGAATCTTCATAACAGAGAAAATCTCCAAGTACTTCCTCTTCTGTACGCCATGGTTTAAAGAGTTGCAAAAGAGCCAAATAGAAAATCTCCAAGTAGTTCCTCTTCTGTACGCCATGGTTTAAAGAGTTGCAAAAGAGCCAAATAGTAAAATTCCCTTCTGTCTCGATTTTCGCAACTCAATTTTCGATGATTAATCAAATGACCTTTTCTCTGTTTCACTAGACATCCTTCACATCCAATGACAGCATATATTCCATTATTGATATCTTCTCTGATGTTTCTCTTATAAATATAGCTTTGCAGAACTTCATAGAGACAAGCGTTCTCAAGGTGAGGACTTCTGTTTGGATAGTATGTATCCAACATGTTTGTCTTCAAAATATCAGTACTTTCTGGTTCTTTCTCCGCCAAATACTCTATTTCTTGTACAGATTTTAAAACTCGGTTTCGTGTTGCAGCAAGACCTAGACTCACCCAAATGATGGTTCTAGATTTGGCATATAGACTTGCTGATGACAATCGATCAGAACATTCATATGTTCCAATTTCTCGATGTGACAACATCTTCAGACTGTAACTGTATAATTTCTTGCTTAGACTCTTTTCATGTGAAATATCCTCCCACATTTCCTTTAGTTCAGTCTTTTCTTTTTTTGTGATGTAAGACGTCACATATCAAGCCACAGCAATAGAGTTGTCAGCAACGAATTGAATAGCCATGTTAGAATTCCACATGGACAAAATCACTGGGTTGTAGTCGTTGATGTACTTGGATTCTTCGTTTCTTTTGAAATTGTATGTATTTTTGGGTGATTTCCTCGTCACAGTATGTCGTAGAGAAGACATCAAATTATTTACTCTTCCTATAGAAATCACTGGTCGTGGAAAGACGAAACAACATTTTGTGTAGAACTTTTCCTTGTTTTTGAATTTTCGACGACAATACTTCCCACAACGATGGGATTGAAAGCGTAAAACTTGTTGCCTTAAACTATTTTCCTCTGTAGTTTTCGGAACAGCACATGTTAAATACTCTTCAATGAAACTCATCACTGTTTCATCCGAATCTGTTCCAAATTTGGGTGCATCTTTAATCCACAACAACATATGTATGTGAGGAGCACCTCTCGCTTGATACTCCTTTCTCCAAAAGAAATCCAAAACCTCTCCAAGGGGAGGATTTTTTTTGTTGGTAATAAAAGACATCATAGCTTAAAATCTATGATTAAAATATCTGCATACATTCACTGGATCCAAAGAACACAGTTCTCCAGGTGTTTTGAATTCTATATTTTGTATATTTGCCTCGCGTATAAATTGAAGTAAGTCGTCCCATGCATACTCGGCACAGCTAAGAGTGAGGAACCATGTAGGAGTTCCTAAGTTTCTTAGCATACATTTCAATTCCCCATGACGACCGTACCAATACTCATTTGTATCACGCTGACATGCCATGAGATTGATTAGATGAGATTCCAAAATATTATCTTGCAGATTGACTTTCTCCATAAAGTCCCTCGCTGAAACATTTTGCAAATGTGCTGCACTTTTCAGTATAAGATTTACTGCATAAGAAAGCCCAGACAAGTCACTTCCATACAGTAGATGAAACAAATATGGAATGCATTGACGAAACCTTGGATTTTCAGCATATAATCTTAAAGTCCTGTATTCAGATGCAGGAATTTGAAGTGGTCGATCGTCATATCGTCCACCTCGACCTGTTGGAAATAGCCGTGGAAAAGAACGAGCTTCCAAACTTTCTATCCATACACTAATGGGACTTCCTTTTGCTGCTTTCATTTGAAACAATTCAATTGCATTCCCCATTACTTCTTTGGAATGCAAAGGATGAACAGTATAATGTTCATATATTTCTTCACTTCTAGACACATCAACTTTTTCAATTTGGCCGACTGAACAATCACTGTCTTCTTCTACAGCTATTTTCTCTGCTCCAACACATACATGTTTGTAGTACTCATTGTTTTTGACTAAATACAACGTTGCCTTATTGACTTTCCTAACATCCACTAAATCTTGCCAGATTTTCTTACTCTTTGTCGGAACCCCATTAACTAGAATAACTAAAGGTTCCTCTTCCACTTTTTCTACACCAATTGTATCAATATTTTTCTTGAAATCTAGAGGCAAATAAACAACTCTTCCCTTTAATCCTCTCTGTAAATCTGAAGGAGGCAATTTCCCTATCTTAGGCTCCATGCGAACAATAGCCTGAAAAGGATGGACACATTGAATCAAAATAGATTCATATGTATTTAAATCCATCAATTCAACAGGAATGTCTACCAACTCAAGATTATTATGAACAGCTCTAGCAGACATTCTGTTTTCATTTAATTTATTATAACAATATTTACAAATACGCTGATCAGAACTCAAATCAAAAGAATTCTCCACCAACAAATAAGTTGCAAAATTCTTCCATTCACTATTATTTTCCATTTCACTTTTTGCATATAAATCAACTAACCTAGTCTGAATCTTATAATGAGTCCGTCGATAACACACACAAGTAAAATTAGGCCTTTCACTTGATTTCACCTTAAACTTGGTAATTTCCTGGTCAAACTTTTCTGTACTTGAAATCTGTACATTATCTTCCACATTACCTTATATTACTGTGTCAATTTCTACACTGTCCTCTTTTTCACAAAAATAACAAATCTCAATTTCTTCACAAATCGTCTTCACATCTAATTCAGTTCCATGCAAAAAAGCATTATTTAACTGTTTAAGCTTAAGTGCTGGACTTTTTGCATGATACAACCTTCTCACTAATTTCCTCATTTTGTTATGATGCACTGCTAACATCCTAAAATGATGAAAAACACTCTGACATACTTTTCTTGAAAGACAAGCCAGTGAATGTCCATGCAAACCTGTGTTTTCTCTCACTCTACAAGTATCTAAGTCTTGCAACAGCTTCATTTTCTGTTTTAGACTTTTCTAACTATATGTACGTAAGAAATTACGAAGCACATCGATTGAATACTGTCGCACACTACAAATAATACTACACTTCCAAGTGTACACTAGACCCTTAGTACGTCTCCCTAAAACTTCATCAGCTAACACCTCTTCTGCATCTCTAGATACAAGTTTCTCTTTTTCAATCGGACAACCATCTTTCACCTCATATGCTCGACCAATGGTGTCAACTGCATGCACCAAATCATTCTCCTGAAAGTAACTCTCCTCATTAAAAAATAAATGGCTCACAACTTGAACTATGCATCAATTCTCCAGAAAAAACTTTACAAAAATTAGTTTGATTAATTACTCTTTTGCATCTACTGTTGGATTTGAAAACATCAACTGTCTTGTTAAGTGTCCTAATTCTATTAATTATTAAAATAAATAATTTTTTCTTAACTTCAAAAGCTTGATCAACAATCTTCTATACATTTTTCTTTTTCTTGTAAAAAGCAGCTCTCTGTTTACCTTTCTTAAGATTTTTCAACAAATTTAAAAATACCCTATTGCAAAACATTTGTTTACGAATGTCCCTAAATTGATTTTGCCTTCTATTCCTATACATATTATTGTTTCCTGCTGCAGTAGTAACATTTTTGGGGATCTCTCCTTCCTCTTCAAATTTGCTCTCTCCTTCTGTACATTCACATGTATATTATCATTTTTTTGGATCTACATATGTTCCGAAAAAAGACTTCGTTGTCTTACCAGGAGCTTTTTTCGCGTTTTTTGAAGTATTTGTTGTAGGAGACTGCTTTAATTCAGTTGCTGTTTTTGATTTTTTTCCGTTTAGCATCTTTCCTTCTCCTCTGCCTTGGGGGCATATTTCCTTACTATTGAAATCTTGATTTCAATCTGTGGTAAACAAAAAAAAACACATTATAGACCACTATTACCAAACAACAAAGCAATGACAATAAGCAAACAATATAAACACTATAATGCTTATACATATGACGTTATCTCTGTTTTTTAAATGTTATTCTAAAAAACATTTTCGGGCACATGAATTGGTTTTACATTATTGACAAGGATTAGATAGTATCTGCATGATTAAAAAAATATATTTGCACAGTTCACAATCATATCACCTGAGTTTCCTCAGATTAGTAAGCAGATTGTACACATGAGGTAAGGCCTGTCCTGGGGAGAATAGGTGGTGAGGCCGGTGTCTAAGAGTGCACTGGACTGGACTTCATGAAGCCTATCCCCCACTACACTCTTAGACACAGCCCTAACCTTCTTTCCACCCCTGGACAGACCTCTCTTCCACTACACTCTTCAACACAGGCATCACTTGCTATGCACCCCTGGACAATCCTCACCTCATCTGCAACCCTGAATAGACCTCAACTCATCTGCACCATTAGACAGGCCTCAGTTCATCTACACCCCTGGAAACGCCTCATCTCATCTGCACCCTGTTACCATCAATTATACTCAATGTATTGAGGTCTGTCCAAGGGGCACAGATTAGATAATGCTTGTCTAAGGGTCAGAGGAGGTAAGTCCTCTCCATTGCACTCATGGACACAGGCCTCAACTCCTTTGCATCCCTGGACATGCCTCACCTCATCTGCACAATCCACTTCCTAATCTGAGGAAACACAGGTGACATGATTGTAAAAGGTTCAAATATGTTTATGTTATCATGCATACACTATTTATTCCTTCTCAAAAATGTAAAAGCCATTGATTTGCCCCGAAATCGTTTTTTTAATAACATTTTAGAAACAGAGCGCAGGTCCTATGTACACGCATTCAATTTCACCACTGAAACCTCACTATTTCACAAAATAAAAATCCTCTATCCTGCAAATGTAGATACCAATCATTATCAAAAAACATGACACAAACCAACAAGAAAGAATTTCAATCTGCTTCCTAATCTGAGGTAACACAGGTGACATCATTGTGAAATGTTCAAAAATATTTATTTAGTCATGCAAACACTGTTTTTTTCTTCACAAAAATATAAAAACCATTGATTTACCCCTAAATCGTTTTTTAAATAACATTTTAGAAACAGAGCGCAGGTCCTATGTACAAGCATTCAATTTCTCTACTGAAACCTATTGATTTGCCCCAAAATCGTTTTTCCAATAACATTTTAGAAACAGAGCGCAGGTCTTATGTACATGCATTCAATTTCACTACTGAAACCTCACTATTTCACAAAATACAAATCCTCTATCTTGCAAATATTGATACCAAGCATTATTTAAAAACATGACACAAACCAACAGCAAAGAAGCTCAGTCTGCTTCCTAATCTGAGGTAACACAGGTAACATGATTCTGAAAGGTTTAAATATTTTTTATGTAATCATGCACACACTATTTATTCCTTCTCAAAAATGTAAATGCCATTGATTTGGCCCAAAATCAATTTTTGAATAACATTTTAGAAACAGAGCGCAGGTCCTATGTACAAGCATTCAATTTCACTACTGAAACCTCACTATTTCACAAAATAAAAATCCTCTATCCTGCAAATGTAGATACCAAGCATTATCAAAAAACATGACACAAACCAACAAGAAAGAATTTCAATCTGCTTCCTAATCTGAGGTAACACAGGTGACATCATTGTGAAATGTTCAAAAATATTTATTTAGTCATGCAAACACTGTTTTTTTCTTCACAAAAATATAAAAACCATTGATTTACCCCTAAATCGTTTTTTAAACAACATTTTAGAAACAGAGCGCAGGTCCTATGTACAAGCATTCAATTTCTCTACTGAAACCTATTGATTTGCCCTAAAATCGTTTTTCCAATAACATTTTAGAAACAGAGCGCAGGTCTTATGTACATGCATTCAATTTCACTACTGAAACCTCACTATTTCACAAAATACAAATCCTCTATCTTGCAAATATTGATACCAAGCATTATGTAAAAACATGACACAAACCAACAGCAAAGAAGCTCAGTCTGCTTCCTAATCTGAGGTAACACAGGTAACATGAGTCTGAAAGGTTTAAATATTTTTATGTAATCATGCACACACTATTTATTCCTTCTCAAAAATGTAAATACCATTGATTTGGCCCAAAATCAATTTTTGAATAACATTTTAGAAACAGAGCGCAGGTCCTATGTACAAGCAATCAATTTCACCACTGAAACTTCACTATTTTACAAAATACATTTCCTCTCTCTTGCAAACATTACTACCAAGCATTACCCAAAAAATGACACAAACCAACAGCAAAGAAGCTCAGTCTGCTTCCTAATCTGAGGTAACACAGGTGTCATGATTGTGAAAGGTTCAAATATTTTTGTGTAATCATGCACATACTATTTATTCCTTCTCAAAAATGTAAAAGCCATTGATTTGCCCCAAAATCGTTTTTTGAATAACATTTTAGAAACAGAGCACAGGTCCTATGTACAAGCATTCCATTTCAGTACTGAAGACTCACTATTTTACAAAATACATTTCCTCTCTCTTGCAAACAGTCCTACCAAGCATTACCCAAAAAATGACACAAACCAACAGCAAAGAAGCCCAGTCTGCTTTCTAATCTGAGGTAACACAGGTGACATGATTGTGAAAGGTTCAAATATTTTTATGTAATCATGCACACACTATTTATTCCTTCTCAAAAATGTAAAAGCCATTGATTTGCCCCAAAATCGTTATTGGAATTACATTTTAGAAACAGAACGTAGGTCCTATGTACATGAATTCCATTTCAGTACTGATAACTCACTATTTTACAAAATACATTTCCTCTCTCTTGCAAACATTCCTACCAAGCATTACCAAAAAATAACACAAACCAACAGCAAAGAAGCTCAGGGTGCTTCCTAATCTGAGGTAACACAGGTGACATGATTGTGAAAGGTTCAAATATTTTTATGTAATCATGCACACACTATTTATTCCTTCTCAAAAATGTAAAAGCCATTGATTTGCCCCAAAATCGTTTTTTCAATAACATTTTAGAAACAGAGCGCAGGTCCTATGTACAAGCATTCAATTTCACTACTGAAACCCATTGATTTGCCCTAAAATCGTTTTTTAAATACCATTTTAGAAACAGAGCACAGGTCCTATGTACAAGCATTCAATTTCACTACTGAACCCCATTGATTTGCCCCAAAATCATTTTTTGAATAGAAACAGAGTGCAGGTCCTATGTACAAGCATTCAATTTCACTACTGAAACCTCACTATTTTACAAAATACATTTCCTCTCTCTTGCAAACATTCCTACCAAGCATTATCAAAAAAATGACACTAACTAACAGCAAAGAAGCTCAGTGTGCTTCCTAATCTGAGGTAACACAGGTAACATGATTGTGAAAGATTCAAATATTTTTATGTAATCATGCACACACTATTTATTCCTTCTCAAAAATGTAAAAGCCATTTATTTGCCCCAAAATCGTTTTTTCAATAACATTTTAGAAACAGAGTGCAGGTCCTATGTACAAGCATTTAATTTCACTACTGAAACCCATTGATTTGCCCTAAAATCGTTTTTTAAATAACATTTTAGAAACAGAGCGCAGGTCCTATGTACAAGCATTCAATTTCACTACTGAAACCCATTGATTTGCCCTAAAATCGTTTTATAAAATAACATTTTAGAAACAGACCACAGGTCCTATGTACAAGCATTCGATTTCCCTACTGAAACCCATTGATTTGCCCTAAAATCGTTTTTTAAATACCATTTTAGAAACAGAGCGCAGGTCCTATATACAAGCATTCAATTTCACTACTGAAACCTCACTATTTCACAAAATACAAATCCTCTATCTTGCAAATATTGATACCATGCATTTTCAAAAAGCATGACACAAACCAACAGCAAAGAAGCTCAATGTGTTTCCTAATCGGAACTCTCTATCTATATTGAATGAATCATAACTCACCTTTACAAATGCTTTGAGAGATTGAGAACAGTGTCAGATACACACACCAATATTTCTTTAGCAGAGCAAAAGGTATGTACTCCAGGCACTGCAACCATGAATGGCACAGAAATTCTCTAATTCTACACACATATCCCTCATGTTAACCAATCAAAACTCTTCCCTCTCTATTTTGAAACCAACACCCTTCCCCCCTCAGCCCTTTCTACCTGTTACCATAGTAACTCCCTCCTCACTGAGCTCTCAGGGTTAAAAGTTTATTCTGCAATGTTGCAAATGAACTCAGCAAGGATGTTTAACCTCTCAATACACCAGCTTATCAGGTGTAATGTTTCTTTAAATGACTTTTTCTTAACCATTCCAATTACTTCTTTCACTGAACAGAACCATGCACCCTAACTTTCAGTTTTCAACTATCTGAATCCACCAATCTTTGCTTGTGATTCAAGAGCACTGAAACTCCACAGTTTTTTTTTGCAAACTCCTACTGTTCCAACTGCCATTTTATTCCAACACTTCATCTGACTGGACCGGAACCTCCTCTCACCATGCATTCTGTCTGGATTATTGGACATAGCTACATCCACTGGGCTCAAAGGTATGCGGCTCTCAGAAATGTTCACAACCTTGATTTACCAAATATGCACATCAAATTGATTGGCCAAAGTGGATTGAGATGTCATCAATTGATACCACTGGTGAAAACCTTTCACCATCTGCCTCACCCTGACCTTATAATTTTGCACTGTGGTGGAAATGACCTAGGCACTTTGACTGGGGTAGGTCTGGAAATGGTTTTAAAGGACACCTTTGGGCAATTGATGACACTTTTTACACAAACTGCCTTGGTATATTCCAATATATGCCAAAGACAGAAATGGAAGTGGTCCAAACAATTTTGTCCACAATTTGAGAAAGCACAGAAACATGTGAATAAATCTGTTTCTGCTTACATGAGAGACTATGGAATGGGTTCAATATACAACAATAACTTGCGTTACAACATGCAAGATATCTACAGAGGAGATGGTGTGCACTTCTCAGATGAGGGGAATAGAATATTCCCCCTGAATTTAAGACTGTGCATTGGAACCTACTTGTAGGTACCTAAATCAGCCACAGAACCCAAAAGCTCTTTTCAGGGCTACCCTACCTCTGATAACCCAAAATTATTATTTTACTTCTACTTTTTCACTATTTTTCACCATAGTACGCTCCCCGGTACGCTCCCCGGTGCGCGTACCGGGCGCTACCCCCGCGAAAAAATGTTAAAAATTTTTTTGGGGGCCTATATGGTCCTCCTAAGCCCACCTCAGAAAACCTAGGCGGTCAGGGGGTGTCTTCCGTGCCCCCTTTTACCCATTCCCAACGTTGTTTATCCTCCATCTTGTGTCTCAATTCTACCGAAACACAAGATGGAGGACTTCCGTAGCACTACCGGTACGCGTACCGGGGCGCTCCCCGGTAAGCGCGCCCAAACATTTTTAAAAGTTAATTTAGATAAAAACCTCTGTAGAGATGTTCACCAAATATAGAAGAGGCTCTACTACATAGCAGTCCCTACCATTTTCCCAAATTTGGTGGAATTCCATTGAGCCATTTGGGCTGTAGCCCTGTCTAAATATCCTGAGGTAAATTACATGACTAAAACACATATGAAAGTGTTAGAATTTGCAACCAATGAAAATGTTACTTTCATTTTGTATTTTTATGTGCTGACATTTCATTGGTTATGGACATGAATATGTATGAAAAATGAGAGGGAAACACGGCCATTTTGAGTACTACTACCTGAGGTACATTTATAAAGGATTTCCTCTGAAAACATCAACTCCTTTCTGAAAGGTAATTTGTTAATTTGTAAGGGGAACTATGTTCTGTGTTTTAAGTTAAATTGGAAAAACGTTTTCTGATAGTGTTTTACTGTCCCTCTGTTGTAGTGATAGATTGAGATGGGATTCTCTGTTGTAGTTATGGATTGAGTTAGGCTTCTCTAGTATAATTATGAATTTACTTAGGCTTCTTCACATGCATTTCTTATATTTCTACTTCCTACCTGATAACATACACTGCCCAAAGATAACTTCAATGGTAAAAACTCAGAAGTACCTGTCTGAACTTAAACCCAACAGTGCCCTAACTCTACTAATATAGTTATTTTTTATGTAATTTACAGCCCAAAAATGGAAGGTAAGAGGAGACCAATACAATTTCTTTTGAAATTATGGATAACAACATTCTTAACGAAGACTTTGATTTCATGGATGAGTCTGGGGATCAAGAACTAATAAACTGTCTTGACGCAATGGAATCATGCAATGAAATTGTGGAGGAGATTCCAGATAATCTGATGTTAGAAGTCTGAATAGAGTATGAAAAACCTCAACAATAAATTTTTATTTAATAATTAAATATTGTTTCAGATATTATTCATTTTTATAT
This sequence comes from Lissotriton helveticus, assembly GCF_964261635.1. Taxonomy (NCBI): domain Eukaryota; kingdom Metazoa; phylum Chordata; class Amphibia; order Caudata; family Salamandridae; genus Lissotriton; species Lissotriton helveticus. The sequence continues at coordinate 657,401,380 of NC_136068.1, read as the reverse complement.
GTAATTCTTATGTAATTCTTGAAGTTGTACCAAAAAGATGATATTATAAAGTGAGACTTATACTATACTGTGCAATTTTTTGGAGTTAAACGGTAAGTTTGCTCATAGTTACTTCCTTTCTCCCACTATATTATCTCCAAAGTGTATTTGACATCTGTTTTTCATCTATCTCCTGCCTCCTTTCTCTCACTGTCTGTCTCTAATGCACGATATCACCGCCTATTTTGTGTAGATTTAGAAGAGATTAAATGTAATACTGGAAAAAATCATAAGGGAGCAGGATAGACTACCTATGATCCCATAGACCTTCTCAGGGTGTGCTTAAAGGATCTGTTTCTACTTTCCTGACAGACTATGCTATGGATTCCATATACCGTAATAACTTCTGTAACAACATGCAAATTATCTACAAAGGAGACGGTCTACATTGAATTTAAAACTCTGCATTGGTACCTACATGTTGGTACTTAAATCACCCACACAACACAACAACTCTATTCAGAGCTACCCTACCTCTAAGCACTTTCAATTATTATTTTACTGTTACAGTGGGTTTTGCCCATGATACGCTCCCTGGTACGCTCCCCGTGCGCGTACCGGTCGTTCCCCCCGCGAAAATCGTTTTTTTTTTTTTTTTGCCCCGGGGGAATTTATATGGCCCCCACATCAAACCTAGGGTGTCAGGGGGGGTCTACCCTGCCCCCTTTTGGTCATTTCCCCCTTTGTTTTTGCCACCTCTTGTGTCTCGATCCTACCGAGACACAAGATGGCGGCCGCTACGGACTGTTTGGAATGTTGACAGACACCCGAGAGCCAATGAGGTTTCCGCTCGCGAAGTCGCGTAGCGCGCTGGTACGCGCCCCGGTGCGCGTACCAGGGCGCGCTTATAGATATATATATTTTTTTGAACCTAAATTACTCAAAATCCACTGGAGCACATATCTTGAGACATAGCAAAGGCACATCGGGCTACCAGTCCCTAAAATTTTGCCAAGTTTGGTGGAAATCCATTCAGCCGTTCGGGCTAAAAGTGAGTCCAACCGCCCTATGGAAATTAACATGGGGAAAACACGTTTTGGGAACCCCCTTTTATCTCGGCCCCCGCTTGACGAATCCCCCCCAACCTTTCAGGGAAGGAGCAGAGCGGAGCGGGCCATCTTCTTTGAGAAATTCGCGAAGATTCGTCCACCGGCGCCAAAGTTATTCCTAATAGAATGTTGCGGATTTCCTATGGAAAGTAGATCCTAACTATAACTACCTACTGGGACCGCCAGTAGGTAATATATATATATATATATATATATTCACTGAAAAAACCATAGGTTATAGACCATATATAGTTAGGAATTAGCATTTAAAAAACCTTATTTTACTCACACAAAACCATTGAAATTCCATATATAGTTAGTTGCACTAACTATATATCGCGCACCCGCAATCCACTGCTGATCATGTCACATATTACATCATTCATGACATGGTCAGTGACATCACTGATGACATCACTGATGACATCTCAAATGACATCACTGATGACATCACTGATGACAACATCCAGTGACTGTATTTTTCTGTAAAGTTAAAATATGTCTTGAGTGGATGTATAAGTGTCTGGATGAAGGATTTAGTAGGTGCATGACTGACTGTATGAGTGAGTGATTAAATGTGTCTCACTGAATGCATGGGTTAGTGACTAAACTGTCTTAATTTGTGCATCATTATGTCTGTTGTTCTGTAAACTGCTGCATGTGTTGATCATTAGCTATACGAGAGGCTATATGTGTTATTAATTGGTTGCCCAAGTATTTCTATGGGAGATTGAGTTTGTGTGGGGGTGGCTGGAAGGTTTGTGACTCTATGCATAGATGTGTGAGCAGTTTATTCACTAGGTGTATGAGTTCAAGAGTGCATGTGGAAACAGCTACATGGGCAGTTGACTGTGTGCATGAGTGTATTGATGAGTGAATGGATATCTCAATGCTACATGTCATAGTAAGTACATATGTAAAACACAGTACATGTGAGAGTTGGCATATATAAATAACTGTGCATGAGAGCCACTGAATGAGTGAGTGGTTGTATCGATCATTGTGAACTTGTATCAGGGATTGTATAAGAGAGTAAATATGTGTTAGTATATGTTGCAATAAGTAAGGTGTGTTTAACTGTATAGTTGAAGAAATGGAGGTGAGATTGTTTCTTTGCATGACTGACTGGGTGTGTGAGTAACTCCATGGATGAGTGGCAGTGTGTGAGTGTCTGTATACACTGAGTGTATCTAAGGTTATAGTAGAGTCTGAAGAGGTTTATCGTATTAGCACAAGAATGATGTCAAATGAGATGTCATCAGTGATGTCATCAGTGATGTCATTTGAGATGTCATCAGTGATGTCATCAGTGATGTCACTGACCATGTCATGAATGATGTAATATGTGACATGATCAGCAGTGGATTGCGGGTGCGCGATATATAGTTAGTGCAACTAACTATATATGGAATTTCAATGGTTTTGTGTGAGTAAAATAAGGTTTTTTAAATGCTAATTCCTAACTATATATGGTCTATAACCTATGGTTTTTTCAGTGAATTTTCAAGGTTTTGTAAATGCTAATTCCTAACTATATATGGTCTATAACCTATGTTTTTTTCAGTGAATTTTCAAGGTTTTGTAAATGCTAATTCCTAACTATATATGGTCCATAACCTATGGTTTTTTCTGTGAATTTCATTGGTTTTTTAACAGCTAATATCTGTAGCTGTAAAATGTATTCTTCTTTAAATCCAAAAATATATTTTATATGTTTATGAATAATTTTTTTTTTTAAATATTTTTTTTTCTTCGTTCCCGCTTCGCAAATCGGGAAGCTTCCCGTTAGCTGACCTTGATGCCGCGAAATAGACCGCGAGCCGGTAAACGTTTCTTTACCGCAAGTGCCGCGTTACAAAACAACATCGTGACGCCTCCCGTCCGCATGACGTTTCACGTTGTCGCGTGATACGTCATATGACGTACTACGTTAGCGAACTGGTACGCGAAGCGAGTCGCAAAGCGCAGGTCTCTGGAAGCAAACCGGGAGGCCCTGCAAAGCGCTTAACGTAAACACAGCAAGTCATGTGACTTGGTAATAACACTTTTCATTGGTTCATTTCACTTTTGGTTTCCTAATGATGTAAGACTAGGTCATATAATCTAAAATGAACACTTTTGATTGGTTGAGAACTCTTGTTTTTCCCAAATGATGAAAATCCCTCCTTCTTTCCTCACTCTGACTTTCATCATTGTGAGAGAAAGACCCTTTGTGATCACTGAGCAATGGCTTCTTTAGTAGCTTCAGCTGGTGCTTCCCCACCACCTCCACCACATCCAAGGAAGAGTGGACCACCTGCTCAAGTTATAATTCAACAAGAAGAAGAAGAAGAGGAACAGGAGGACGAGCACGAAGAGAGGCAGTTTTTGCCTGAGCAGCCCAGGACGTCTCACCGGAAAGAAAACTTCATTTGGCAATTTTTTAAAATTCCCAAAGGTCAGAAAAAAGTAAATGCAAGATACGTAACTTGCCTTATATGTCAAGATAGACTGTCCAGAGGGACCGACAAAAAATACAGTTTCGGAAACTACACAATGCATCGCCATATGACTAGGTGGCATCCTAACAACTACAGTGCTGCACAGTTTCGGAACGACCTAGATAATCTCCCTATTATGGCCAGAAGATCTGTTGTACCGGAAGTAACGGGACCAGAGGGCAGGGAGATGGTGCCAAATATACAAATGAGATTTGGTGATGTAAAACACATCTGCGCATTTTGCGATGGATTCATTTCCTACGGAGAAAAAAGCATCACTCTGATCAACAGAGCTATTGACTATCATATGCAAGTTTGTCCGAAACGCCCAAAATAATAAATACTTCTTTTTTTTGTTTTGTTGCTCCTGTTGAGCCCTTTACAATGAATCGTTTTCATTGCCCCCTCCAAGAAAAACCCAAAAAAATATAAAACTGTTCCGAAAAATTCAAAAACAGTAAAAAAATGTTCAGAAAAATAAAAAAAAAAGTTCTTTTCAGAACTACCTCCCCGTTATTAAAAAATTGGTACAATATTTGGAACTGTGCCAACCTCTATTTCTCTTAGTTCGCTTCCCAGTTCGCTCCCCGGTACGCGAACCGGAAGCGAACCAAAAACAGTAAGTATAAGGGAAGGAAACAGACACTTATGTTAAAAGAAAGACAGCTATAGGGGAGTAAACTAGAGATACTATTACCCGTAATTCACTGCTGATGATGTCACATATTACATCATTCATGACATGCTCAGTGACATCATCAGCAGAGGATTGCGGGTTTTTTGGCAACATGCCTTATCCACGGTTTAATAACGCTGCCTTTTGCTTTATATAAGTTTTCAAATTGTATGAAATATATACCAATAGGTCGTTATGAACCTTTAGGTAGTGCTTTTCTTCATGAGGTCTGGTCGCTTCCATACACATACAGATGTTTCAAAGATGATCAAGAAGTTTATCTGAATGGAGAGGAATGCACTGAGACGCCAGATCATTCACTAATGTGTAGGCACATACAGTTACACGGTTCATGCAACAAACACCGACCAAATATGGCTTGCGTGTTGCAAGGCACGCCAGTTCCTGCTATCATCCCCACGTTCAAGTTGTTGGAAAATGGTAGTTATTTGATGCTCAATAATGAAGATTGTTCTGAGTTAATTAAAAGTATTCCTTTTATCGTAACAGTAAGTGAACGGGTTATTTGCTGCAGAAATGTTCTATTTCCTCCCACACATGAACATAGGGAGTTTTCAATCTGGCCACAAATACCAACCTTGGGACACGTTTCAACGGCATGGCAAGAATAAGAGCTCTTTTGTCTCAGAGAGAGGTGGCCTTGAGTTCGGCCCGTGAAACTTTCGTACTTCACATAGCGAACACCCGTACAGAGGTGCATACCCTTTTCAATTAAGATTTGCCTTTCAATTTCAGCAACATGTTTCCGACTATCTTTAACGCATCCTCCACAAAGTCCCTGGCGCACTTTTTTAAAGTTGTTACCAGTGGTCTCGTGACTTCATTTGAGAAAATCTTTGGAGTCATCCCTGCTTCCTTTCATTCTATTTTCTGCACTCTGGTTCGTGGATTGGCATTTTTACTTGCATTACCAGCGGACGCTCTTGTGCTTTTTTACATTTTTAAATATGGATGTCCCTCCTATGCAACCTCCGACCCTGCAGCTGCTGACACTGTTCCGCAATCGCATGCTAGAATATTATGGCACAATGCCGTTGGCGATATTAAGCACGGCATATGGATTATCTTTTCGATTCTCCTACTTCACCTGTGTCCAGCCTGTATTTCACTGCCTGACCTGTGATTTCGATTGGGCCATTGATTTGTGTCTCTGCGGACCGGTTTCTCCTGACGTCGACTTTAATCAGCTGATGACTCCTATCATTACTCACGAGTTGGTTTGTCCTGGCGAAAGGATTATGGCTGTGGCATTGATGCATGGACTACTTGGTCCCTGGAATTTACTGGCGGCAGCACAGTCTTTCTTGGAACAGAGCTTTCTTGAAAACCCACCGAGCTGTCCTCTGATGGTGATAGAGGATCCGGTGCTGGGAGAGCACGTATGTTCTTTTCCGCTTTTAAATTGGATGGCTGAACTGTTTTCGGATGAAGACGGTGACTTCCTATTGGAGGCTGTTGCAGCTTATTTTGCATACACAGTTATGTCATAGACCTTTTTCATGTTTGATATGCTGAGTACTAGCATTTCATTGACAATTCATTGACTTATTTGTCAAGTTTTTATTATTTACCTTGCCTATTGGCTTAAGACTCGATAAAGTACTTGGCTGTTTTATTTTTCTTTAGCATTAAATTTTCCTAGTTTTTAATGCTTTAACTTGCGGACCGTCCACATATAAACTTGCAATCTGCTCTCATGAGATGGCACTTCTATTATCTTATTCAGTTCGTTTCCGGATCATGAGGAGGTGTCATCTAGGTCCTGGATATCTTTACACCGTGTTAAGTTAGCATGGGCTCATTACCGGTTTAAACGCCATTTTTCCTTTTTTGCAACTTCTGCACACGACACTTAGTTGTTGCTTTAGCTTTCCACCTAGTAGTTCATCGTGGTTTACATGAGAATAATATGTTATTGGTCTACTATCTGCTTTACTTGTTAAACTATATCTGTACAGCGAGTGCTAAAGTTTCAAGAACAACACGATACAGAATTGTTATGAGGTCTGATCTCCACGACTTCATACTCATAACATAAGTGCAACTTCTGCCAATTCTGGGCATGAGGCGGGTTTTATATTGCTTTGCCGAACACACATACACAACAGTTGATGCGGTTCACATGAAGAGAGAGCTGGTGTATGCTGATGTGATTCCTTCAAATCTAAGACACTAAAGTATGGGCACGCCCTAAACCAACACAAAGAGACCTTCTTAGCAAATAATATAATATGTGTATTAGGGAGGGTGAGATATAAGCAGCCGCGGGCCGTGGAGGGAGTTACGATGGGGCAGGGAGGCGGGGAGGGGGAGAAGCAGGGTGGAGCCCTCTCTACCTTGCCCCTCCCCCTCCCCACCTCCCTGCCCCACCGTAACTCCCTCCACGGCCCGCGGCTGCTTATAAGTGTTGCTAACTCTTATTCATTTACAGCATGTTAACATACTGTCACCATTCGCTTTTTATGTACTAGTAACTATGCTGGTAATTTTGCTACTGATAATATGTGTACTTGTATTCTCCACCCTGCTTCTCCCCCTCCCCGCCTCCCTGCCTCACCGTAACTCCCTCCACGGCCCGCGGCTGCTTATAAGTGTTGCTAACTCTTATTCATTTACAGCATGTTAACATACTATCACCATTCACTTTTTATGTACTAGTAACTATGCTGGTAATTTTGCTACTGATAATATGTGTACTTTTATTATCTAAGGTACTACGCCTGAGAAGACGGCATTAGTAAATAAACATTTCAAATACACATCTGTTCTTCTTAACTCCATGTTCTGGTTTCTAAGAAATCTATAACGACCGACTGTTCATGAGTTCCACGTATCCTGAGGTACTATAAGTTCATATTCTGGATTGTCTAAACATTGAGAGTTTGTTATATCCAATGTGACACTGTACCTAGCTTGCTAAGGAGTTTTTGATTACTAACGTGAGTTTTGGGACACCCTAATTCGCCGAGGTTCCAATCCTCTGTCCACAGTTCTGTGTGAGAACAGAAACCCTGCGACAGGGGCACCCCCGACCCTTGCTGGAGCTTCATCACACTTGCGATACAACTCCAGCAATGCATTCGCCGAGGTTCCAATCCTCTGTCCACAGTTCTGTGTGAGAACAGAAACCCTGCGACAGGGGCACCCCCGACCCTTGCTGGAGCTTCATCACACTTGCGATACAACTCCAGCAATGCGCCACCTTTACGGCACAGATACATCACGCATCTGTGCTGTTTTTGCCCCATGATGCGCCGCATTGTAAATGCAGCACACCATAGGTGACGGAACAGCGGCACAGAATGACTAACACATCCCTGGTGATGCGCCAGTCATCATAAATGTATCCCTATGCTTCTTATCTTGTTAGAGATGAACCGCCATATGTATCATCAAAGTTTTTTGCATTTCCTAAATAGCGAACTTTAAGGAATAAATAGCGATTCTTTACCATTCCTAGTTTGCGATGAGCTATTTGCTAATTAGCCGAATGTAGCCCAATGAAGCCCAATGTAGCCCAATGTAGCCCAAAGATGGCCGCCAGACACACAAAAAAACAAATGTAGCCCAAATATCAGCCAGATGTAGCCCAACTATAGCCCAGTGACAGAATGACCAATCAGCTTCGCAAACCTCCGTTACGCGAAGCGGAGCGCTGTTACAGATATATATCTTTTTTTGAACGTTAATTTCTCAAAATCCACTGGAGCACATATATTCAGACCTAGCAAAGGCACATCGGGCTACCAGTCCCTAATATTTTGCCAAGTTTCGTGCAAATCCATTCAGCCGTTCGATTATTATTATTATTATTTTTTTTTGCCCCGCGGGGCCCTTTTAAAACCTCCACATCAAACCTAGGGGGTCAGCGAGGATCTACTATGCCCCCTTATAGTTATTTCCCCCTTTGTTTTGACCTCCTCTTGTCTCTCGATCCTACCGAGAGACAAGATGGCGGCCGCTACGGACTGTTTGGAATGTTGACAGACGCCGGAGAACCAATCAGCTTCGCTTCACAAAGCTCCGTTGCGCGAAAAGTCCGTGGACCAGAGCGCTGCCCGGTCCGCTGTTACAGATATATATCTTTTTTTAAACGTTAATTTCTCAATATCCACTGGAGCACATATATTGAAACCTACAAAAGGCACATCGGGCTACCAGTCCCTACAATTTTGCCAAGTTTCGTGCAAATCCATTCAGCCGTTCGGGCTAAAAGTGAGGCCAACCGCCCTATGGAAATTAACATGGGAAAAACGCGTTTTGGGACCCCCCTTTTTTCTCGGCCCCCCCTTGACGAACCCCCCCAAAATTTTCAGGGGCTGCTCAGAAACAAAATGTGCCATTTTCCTGAAAATTTCAGCCAATTCCGTCCACAAACGCCAAAGTTATTAGACATAGAATTTTCAAAAAACCCATAGAGAAAAAATCCTAACTATATATACCTACTGGCGACCGCCAGTAGGTAATATGTTATGCTGGGGACAGACGAATATTAAACCTCTGTTGAAGTAAATTAGCGCTGTCTTGTGGTCTGTACCTACATTTGGTTAGTTGGATTCCATTGCCGACTAGTAGGAGTGCTGATCAGATATATATATATATATATATTCACTGAAAAAACCATAGGTTATAGACCATATATAGTTAGGAATTAGCATTTACAAAACCTTGAAAATTCACTGAAAAAACCATAGGTTATAGACCATATATAGTTAGGAATTAGCATTTAAAAAACCTTATTTTACTCACACAAAACCATTGAAATTCCATATATAGTTAGTTGCACTAACTATATATTGCGCACCCGCAATCCACTGCTGATGATGTCACATATTACATCATTCATGACATGGTCAGTGACATCACTGATGACATCACTGATGACATCTCAAATGACATCACTGATGACATCACTGATGACAACATCCAGTGACTATGTTTCTGTAAAGTTAAAATATGTCTTACATATTGAAGAATGAGTGGATGTATAAGTGTCTGGACGAAGGATTTAGTAGGTGCATGACTGAATGTATGAGTGAGTGATTAAATGTGTCTCACTGAGTGCATGGGTTAGTGACTAAACTGTCTTAATTTGTGCATCATTATGTCTGTTGTTCTGTAAACTGCTGCATGTGTTGATCAGTAGCTATATGAGTAACTATATGGGTTATTGATTGATTGCCCAAGTATTTGCATGGGAGACTGAGTGTGTGTGTGGCTGGCTGGGAGGTGTGTGACTCTGTACAGATCAATGTGTACTTGTATCAATGATTGTATAAGAGAGTAAGTATGTGTTAGTATATGGTTGAAAACGTAAGGTGCTCTATGTTTAACTGTATAGAGTAGAAAATGGAAGTGTGATTGATTCTTTACAGGACTGACTAGGTGTGTGAGTAACTCCATGGATGAGTGGCAGAGTGTGAGTGTCTGTATAGGTGTATGAGTGCATATGATTGTGTTGTAAACATGAGTGATTGTATGTATGAATGATTGTATGGGTGAATGAGTGAATGTGTGTGTAGACGTAGGAATCAGTGAGTACGTATGTAGTAACTAGTATTGGTGTGTCAATGGTTTCAAAAATTATACTCTGTTTTTAACACTGGGTGAAACAGAGGTTATATTAAAATGTGAGGAGATGCATTGTATTGTCACATGAATGATATTGATGTCAAATGAGATGTCATCAGTGATGTCATCAGTGATGTCATTTGAGATGTCATCAGTGATGTCATCAGTGATGTCACTGACCATGTCATGAATGATGTAATATGTGACATCATCAGCAGTGGATTGCGGGTGCGCAATATATAGTTAGTGCAACTAACTATATATGGAATTTCAATGGTTTTGTGTGAGTAAAATAAGGTTTTTTAAATGCTAATTCCTAACTATATATGGTCTATAACCTATGGTTTTTTCAGTGAATTTTCAAGGTTTTGTAAATGCTAATTCCTAACTATATATGGTCTATAACCTATGGTTTTTTCAGTGAATTTCAATGGTTTTTTAATAGCAAATATCATAAGCTGTCGAATGTCAAGTACGTGGTAAGAATTTTTTTTTTCGTGTTTATGCACACTGATCTGCTTTGATTGCTGCCCCCCACCCCTCATTTCTATTAGGAGTACTCTCTCTTTGCAGATAGTGAAGGGTAGTTAACGCAGCCCTTTCCCCCTTTGTAATCCGTCGTGCCTGCTTCTCTCTCCATTTGATTGATTGTTCTCTTTGGTTCATTCTCTATTTACAAACAAGCACAGAGTCGCAATACTCTGTTTACTCTTTGCAGATAGCGAAAAATCGTGTAAAAAAACAAAAGGAATCGAGCAAAATCAGTAGGCCACTAATGGGATCTCTTTTGACCTCGCTAAAATAGAAACATTAGGAACAACCTGTTGAAAATAGCAATGCGTATGTATATAAGCGGCGTTCATTTGTGTTCACAGTACCCCTTGTTGATTGTTTCAATCGAGCATTGAATTGTTCGAAGTTAATTCTCTTAACGATCTTCTCTACCTGCAAACGAGGAAGAATAGGAATATTCTATCTCCCTTTGCAGATAGTGAAGGGTAGGTAACGCAAGCCTTTAACACGTCGTACCTATTTCATTCCTCATTGATTGATTGATTGTCCGAACATTGACTGTTTGGGAATTAGTTCTTTTTGGAGGTATTCCCTGTTTGCAAATAAACGTAGGAAAATCTTTGCAAGTAGTGAAAGGGTATGTAATGCGGACCTTTCTCCCCCGTTGTAATCTGTCATGCCTATCTACTCCCCACTGATTGATGCACCTTTTTCACCCGGACCATTTACTAGAGATACGTCATCTGGCCCGACCAGAGAGCACCCCTAGTGAAAAGGACATATGCAATAATAACGAAGTGATCACTGTATCCTGTTAACAGAAACTTTACCATGAAACAACCTGGAAAGAAAAAAATAGGAAAACGAAAATCAGTAGGCCACTGATGAACATGAACTTTTATTAAACAACGAACAAAGAAACGATAACATAACGTAATGATAAAACCTATTAATGTCCTAGAAACAAGAAAACGTTAAAATATGCCAGTGGTGAGAGACCAGAAAAACAGTAAGAGAAACCAAATCACCCCTCGCTGTCCCACCGCCTGCCACGCCAAAAAAATCGATAGACTAGGGAAAATGCAAGTCAGTAGAACATCCACCCCCACTCTGGAAACTTCCAAGGTGGGGCAGGGTTCCGGCTACGCCCAGCCGGGAGCAGCCCATATAAGGCAGGTCCTGCTGCCACGCCTCGGCCAGGAGATCCTAACGTAGGGTGTAGCCGGAGGAGAGGCCGAGACCAGCGGGACCCGGCCAGGGGATTGCCTTTACAACGCTGAACAGTTGCAGGGGGGGGGAATGTCTCCTCGACCCTCCCCTCTCTCTCCCAGTCCTGCCGCGGTGGCCCTTGAGAGTTGCAGGTAGTCCCGCCACATGCTCTTCCGGTCCGACCACCAACGGTCGGGGGGCCGAGGCCGACGGGATCCGGCTGCAGCCGATAAACCAAGAAACCCGTTCATGGGGCCAGAGCCAGGGGCGTCCGGCCGACATCCACCGGAAGCCCGGCCCGAAGACGGACGGGACACTTCTTTCTTTTATAATGGCTGCGACAACACTGGAGGGGGATGTCTTCCACATGCCTCCGACCCCCCCCTCGTCCTCATCGCCTGGTCCGGCCATAACAAATCTCAAGCGAGACGCCGTGGGGTGCACTGGGAGGGAGAGACGGTGCGAACAGGCCTCTCCCGCCTCCCCAGGTGGAGGCTTCCCAGCTGCACCCTCAGCGCTCCAGGCGGTGGCATCCTAACAACTACAGTGCTGCACAGTTTCGGAACGACCTAGATAACGGTTCTTCCACTGTGGCCATGCTGCAACGTCTCGCCCGGCAGGGTGGAGCCCGTCCGCTCATGTGACCCCGCGATCGCCGGTAGCTGCCGAACTCTCAAAATGGCGGTCGACCTGGCAAGAGCGGGCCCAACATAAAGAAATGGCCCGGTCACTGGTTGACTCCACCACCGTAGTCCTCCACGACCTTGAAGATTCTAGAGGAGCCGCGGGAGTCTCCGACCCCCGATGGGGAATGACTGCCATGATCGCCCGTGGAGTGACGAAACTGTATCCGCGGGACGTCGGCGCTCCCATGCTGGCGCCAGCCTCACTTTGAATTACTACAATCCTGCAGACCTCACTTCCGGTGAAAGCACAGTGTGACCCGGTAGGAAAAATTATTGCACCCCCTCCCCTTTTTGACTGATAGTTCAAACCACCGATCCTTTCCTTTGCCCTTTTAACGGAACTTTGGACTGCCTCCCCCTCTTTTACATTTTCTAGAGAAAACAAAACATTAACCACTACATTAGCATAGCAGTTGACACCAGAACTGTTTTCAAATTGAAAACCAACAACATCTTCAACAGAATCCTTTTTGTTTCTGCTGTGACCCTGCTACAGCACAGGCATTGTCCCCAGCAGTAATTCTGCAATGCCGGTAAGAATAGCTGTGGTGCCTACTGGACTCACTCACCCCCGCGGCGCCCCACGCCGTTATTTGCTGGGCGGCAACTTACTAGACATCACTTTCGTGCCATCTAGATTTCAGCGCGTTCTGCTGCCTTGGAACTATTCGCACAACAGACTGCTACTGACGACCCACCCCCAGGCAACATCTTCTGAATTTTCATAATTTGAAAGAACTAGTAACATGTCCTCATCAGGAATTCAAAAGAAATTGCCACGGTCTCTTCGTTGTTTAAATGTTTTTACTGTTTTTGTTTTGTTGTATATATTTATATGTTATTAAAGTTTTATATTCCTACTACTTTGTTGGAGTGCTATATATTTTTAATGTGACACATAATTGTAAAAACTTTGATGTACAAAGAGTCATTCCTAGAATCTTCCGCTTCAGGCTCGGTCCCCTCACCAATCACAATACAGGATGGTTTTCAGATAGTAGGAACACGTGTGGTGTGACGGATCTCATCGGGTGTGGGCCTTGATCTACTATAACTCCTTTGAAGAGGGGTGAATCTTTACAGCTGGAGCCATAAACTACATCTGCAGGGCTAGCTGATAGCCTGGACAATCGGACACAGAGGAAGAGGAGTGTCAGAGGGTGCGGTAGTGAATAGGGCGAAAGGGAGGTGTCGGGCGGGCACAGAGTGTGATTCTCAGGGAAGAGCAGCGCAGATGGGGGAAGGTTTATTGCCCATGCATAAGACAGAGAGCGGTGGTGACCAGTGCCTGGGGGAGATGCTTACGAGGGTGAGGAGCCATGCTACGAATCGACAGCGTGCAGAGAGTGGGTCTGGTCAAGACATCTAAAATGGCTGCCGTGCACGACAAAAGTGTGGCATTTCAAAAAAGGCAAGATGGCGCAGACAATGTTTTTCAACACTTCCTGATTTCCTTCGAATCGAACGTTAACAGACGTTGGGGCATATTACCAAAGTTAAGCGATATTTATCGCTAACGATGCTTACCAACCAATTTTTTACCACTAAGCATCGTCAGAAATTATCGAAGATAAACCTTACTATTATCAAGGTTTATCGCAAATGCGATAATAAACGGCCGCAATGCATGAATATCGCTAAAAACTCAGCGATATTCATGCATTACCGAGCTAATACTCTTAGCCATGTTATCCACCTCCCATTGGATAACATGGCTAAGAACTGCTCAGGGCAGGTGTTACTTTTTGGAGATATTCGCGCTTAGCGCGAATATCTCCAAAAGTTGGTAATAGGAGATAGATATCTTGCATGTTGTAATGCAAGTTATTGTGGTATATGGAACTCATACCATAATCTCTCAGGAAAGCAGAAACTGATCCTTTTGGGACCGCCTAAAAAGGCCTAGGGGGTGAGGAGTACTCTACTTTGCCCCCTTTTCACGTTCCGAACTATTTTATTTTACTCTCTTCTGTAATTACACAAAATAGCAGCGATAAGATGCATCGGAGACACACAGTGAGAGAAAGGAGGCCGGAGATGAAGAAGACATGTCAAATACACATTGGAGATAATATAGTGGCAGAAGGGAAGTAAATATGAGTAAACTTACCATGTAACATAAAAATGTTGCACTCTATACTATAAGTCTCATTTTATACTACAATCACTTCGCTACAACCTCATAAATTAAAAATAAAAATGAATAATGTCTCAAACAATTTTTGATTTCTAAATATAAATTTATTCTTCAGAATTTTCTAAATTTGAAAGAACTAGTAACATGTCCTCATCAGCAATGTCCTCATTAAAAGTCTCCAATGATGATTCTTGAAACTCTATGGTCTCCAAACACTCGATAAATTCGCCATCAAGAGATTGATCAAAAAAATCATTCAAGTCATCTCCTCCTTCTGACAATATTTCATTATTGGTGCTGTCAATTTCAATCAATGTAGTGGAATCATTCAAGTCATCTCCTCGTGACAATATTTCATTATTGGTGCTCTCAATTTCAATCAATGTAGTGGAATCATTCAAGTCATCTCCTCCTTGTGACAATATTTCATTATTGGTGCTGTCCATTTCAATCAATCTAATGGAATCATACAAGCCATCTCCTCCTTGTGACAATATTTCATTATTGGTGCTCTCAATTTCAATCAATGTAGTGGAATCATTCAAGTCATCTCCTTGTGACAATATTTCATTCTTGGTGCTGTCCATTTCAATCAATCTAATGGAATCATACAAGTCATGTCCTCCTTGTGACAATATTTCATTATTGGTGCTCTCAATTTCAATCAATGTGTTGGACAATTCAAAAGAAATTGCCACGGTCTCTTCATTGTGAGCCATTTTATTTTGAAATTGCTTGCTGTAAATTGCAGAAAAAAATAATCACTTTCATTTATCGTCTTTAGTAATACATAATATAAAACTAACTTTATCAAGTATTTAGTATAACAGAAGGACTGCAAATAAATAACAGAAAACATTTTTCAAATTATCTTCAAGTGTACAACATAGTTCCCCATACAAATTAACAACTCACCTTTTTAAAAGTAGCAGAAGTGTTAGTACTGTGTAAATCAAACACCAGAAATTCACCACCAAAAATTCCTCACAAATGTACCTCAGACAGTAGTATCACAAAATGGCTGTGGTTTCCTCTCATTTGACATATATACATAACCAATTAACTTTCATCACACACAAATACAAAACCAAAGTAACATTTTAATTGGTTCTAAATTTCAACACTTTCAAATGTGTTTTCCCCATGCAATTTTCCATAGGACATTTACATACGTCTACAGCCTGAATGGCTGAACGGAATTACACCAAACTTGGCAAAATGGTACATCAAACCTAAGAGGTCAGGAAGGATCTACTATGCCCCCTTATGGTCATTTCCCCCTTCGCTTTGGCCTCCTCTTGTCTCTCAATCCTACCGAGGGACAAGATGGCGGCCGCTACGGACTGTTTGGAATGTTGACAGACGCCGGAGAACCAATCAGCTTCGCAAAGCTCCGTAACGCGAAAAGTACGCGAAGCGGAGCGCTGTTACAGATATATATCTTTTTTTCAACGTTAATTTCTCAAAATCCACTGGAGCACATATATTGAGACCTAGCAAAGGCACATCGGGCTACCAGTCCCTAATATTTTGCCAAGTTTCGTGCAAATCCATTCAGCCGTTCGATTATTATTATTTTGTTTTTTTTTTTGCCCCGCGGGGCCCTTTTAAAACCTCCACATCAAACCTAGGGGGTCAGCGAGGATCTACTATGCCCCCTTATAGTTATTTCCCCCTTTGTTTTGACCTCCTCTTGTCTCTCGATCCTACCGAGAGACAAGATGGCGGCCGCTACGGACTGTTTGGAATGTTGACAGACGCCGGAGAACCAATCAGCTTCGCTTCACAAAGCTCCGTTGCGCGAAAAGTCCGCGAACCAGAGCGCTAACCGGTCCGCTGTTACAGATATATATCTTTTTTTAAACGTTAATTTCTCAAAATCCACTGGAGCACATATATTGAGACCTACAAAAGGCACATCGGGCTACCAGTCCCTACAATTTTGCCAAGTTTCGTGCAAATCCATTCAGCCGTTCGGGCTAAAAGTGAGGCCAACCGCCCTATGGAAAACTCAATGTTAAAAACACGTTTTGGGACCCCCCTTTTTTCTCGGCCCCCACTGGACGAACCCCCCCCAAATTTTCAAGGGCTGCTCAGAAACAAAATGTGCCATTTTCCTGAAACTTTCAGCCGATTCCGTCCACAAACGCCAAAGTTATTAGACATAGAATTTTCAAAAAACCCATAGAGAAAAAATCCTAACTATATATACCTACTGGCGACCGCCAGTAGGTAATATATATATATATATATATATATATATATATATATATCCAACACACAAGTTAGCCTGGGGAGAGGGAGCCCACGCAGACAGGTAGAGTATTAGCCTTTATTCAGTGGAGATTGCGGTGTAGGAACAGCAATACCGCCTCATCATAATTATGTCCTTCCCTTACGCGTTTCATGCACAGCACTTCGTCAGAGGGTAACGGACTCGCAGAGTTGAACAAGCTGTATTTTCTCCATGCACCACTTTAAATATAGTTCTTTCAGCCTCAGTGGGCGTGGCCATTTGCATGGCCCGATGTTTCATGTAGTGCTGAGGTTATACTCCGGTGAGTTGCCGGTTCAATCCTCGGTACTTTTAGTAAAATCCCAAATAGGTCGTGTGGCCAGTTCTGCTGTAAAAACACTTCCGTTAATTTCACCACAGGCACTATCTGCTCCTCGCTGCCTCGTCGTTTGGCGCTGCAGTACAGACTGTTTAACAACAGCTGGGCTCACCTCGCGGCTCAGGCAAAAGCCGCTCAATATCCAACACACAAGTTAGCCTGGGGAGAGGGAGCCCACGCAGACAGGTAGAGTATTAGCCTTTATTCAGTGGAGATTGCGGTGTAGGAACAGCAATACCGCCTCATCATAATTATGTCCTTCCCTTACGCGTTTCATGCACAGCACTTCGTCAGAGGGTAACGGACTCGCAGAGTTGAACAAGCTGTATTTTCTCCATGCACCACTTTAAATATAGTTCTTTCAGCCTCAGTGGGCGTGGCCATTTGCATGGCCCGATGGTTCATGTAGTGCTGAGGTTATACTCCGGTGAGTTGCCGGTTCAATCCTCGGTACTTTTAGTAAAATCCCAAATAGGTCGTGTGGCCAGTTCTGCTGTAAAAACACTTCCGTTAATTTCACCACAGGCACTATCTGCTCCTCGCTGCCTCGTCGTTTGGCGCTGCAGTACAGACTGTTTAACAACAGCTGGGCTCACCTCGCGGCTCAGGCAAAAGCCGCTCAATATCCAACACACAAGTTAGCCTGGGGAGAGGGAGCCCACGCAGACAGGTAGAGTATTAGCCTTTATTCAGTGGAGATTGCGGTGTAGGAACAGCAATACCGCCTCATCATAATTATGTCCTTCCCTTACGCGTTTCATGCACAGCACTTCGTCAGAGGGTAACGGACTCGCAGAGTTGAACAAGCTGTATTTTCTCCATGCACCACTTTAAATATAGTTCTTTCAGCCTCAGTAGGCGTGGCCATTTGCATGGCCCGATGGTTCATGTAGTGCTGAGGTTATACTCCGGTGAGTTGCCGGTTCAATCCTCGGTACTTTTAGTAAAATCCCAAATAGGTCGTGTGGCCAGTTCTGCTGTAAAAACACTTCCGTTAATTTCACCACAGGCACTATCTGCTCCTCGCTGCCTCGTCGTTTGGCGCTGCAGTACAGACTGTTTAACAACAGCTGGGCTCACCTCGCGGCTCAGGCAAAAGCCGCTCAATATCCAACACACAAGTTAGCCTGGGGAGAGGGAGCCCACGCAGACAGGTAGAGTATTAGCCTTTATTCAGTGGAGATTGCGGTGTAGGAACAGCAATACCGCCTCATCATAATTATGTCCTTCCCTTACGCGTTTCATGCACAGCACTTCGTCAGAGGGTAACGGACTCGCAGAGTTGAACAAGCTGTATTTTCTCCATGCACCACTTTAAATATAGTTCTTTCAGCCTCAGTGGGCGTGGCCATTTGCATGGCCCGATGGTTCATGTAGTGCTGAGGTTATACTCCGGTGAGTTGCCGGTTCAATCCTCGGTACTTTTAGTAAAATCCCAAATAGGTCGTGTGGCCAGTTCTGCTGTAAAAACACTTCCGTTAATGTCACCACAGGCACTATCTGCTCCTCGCTGCCTCGTCGTTTGGCGCTGCAGTACAGACTGTTTAACAACAGCTGGGCTCACCTCGCGGCTCAGGCAAAAGCCGCTCAATATCCAACACACAAGTTAGCCTGGGGAGAGGGAGCCCACGCAGACAGGTAGAGTATTAGCCTTTATTCAGTGGAGATTGCGGTGTAGGAACAGCAATACCGCCTCATCATAATTATGTCCTTCCCTTACGCGTTTCATGCACAGCACTTCGTCAGAGGGTAACGGACTCGCAGAGTTGAACAAGCTGTATTTTCTCCATGCACCACTTTAAATATAGTTCTTTCAGCCTCAGTGGGCGTGGCCATTTGCATGGCCCGATGGTTCATGTAGTGCTGAGGTTATACTCCGGTGAGTTGCCGGTTCAATCCTCGGTACTTTTAGTAAAATCCCAAATAGGTCGTGTGGCCAGTTCTGCTGTAAAAACACTTCCGTTAATTTCACCACAGGCACTATCTGCTCCTCGCTGCCTCGTCGTTTGGCGCTGCAGTACAGACTGTTTAACAACAGCTGGGCTCACCTCGCGGCTCAGGCAAAAGCCGCTCAATATCCAACACACAAGTTAGCCTGGGGAGAGGGAGCCCACGCAGACAGGTAGAGTATTAGCCTTTATTCAGTGGAGATTGCGGTGTAGGAACAGCAATACCGCCTCATCATAATTATGTCCTTCCCTTACGCGTTTCATGCACAGCACTTCGTCAGAGGGTAACGGACTCGCAGAGTTGAACAAGCTGTATTTTCTCCATGCACCACTTTAAATATAGTTCTTTCAGCCTCAGTGGGCGTGGCCATTTGCATGGCCCGATGGTTCATGTAGTGCTGAGGTTATACTCCGGTGAGTTGACGGTTCAATCCTCGGTACTTTTAGTAAAATCCCAAATAGGTCGTGTGGCCAGTTCTGCTGTAAAAACACTTCCGTTAATTTCACCACAGGCACTATCTGCTCCTCGCTGCCTTGTCGTTTGGCGCTGCAGTACAGACTGTTTAACAACAGCTGGGCTCACCTCGCGGCTCAGGCAAAAGCCGCTCAATATCCAACACACAAGTTAGCCTGGGGAGAGGGAGCCCACGCAGACAGGTAGAGTATTAGCCTTTATTCAGTGGAGATTGCGGTGTAGGAACAGCAATACCGCCTCATCATAATTATGTCCTTCCCTTACGCGTTTCATGCACAGCACTTCGTCAGAGGGTAACGGACTCGCAGAGTTGAACAAGCTGTATTTTCTCCATGCACCACTTTAAATATAGTTCTTTCAGCCTCAGTGGGCGTGGCCATTTGCATGGCCCGATGGTTCATGTAGTGCTGAGGTTATACTCCGGTGAGTTGCCGGTTCAATCCTCGGTACTTTTAGTAAAATCCCAAATAGGTCGTGTGGCCAGTTCTGCTGTAAAAACACTTCCGTTAATTTCACCACAGGCACTATCTGCTCCTCGCTGCCTCGTCGTATAACCTCAGCACTACATGAACCTCGTGGTGAAATTAACGGAAGTGTTTTTACAGCAGAACTGGCCACACGACCTATTTGGGATTTTACTAAAAGTACCGAGGATTGAACCGGCAACTCACCGGAGTATAACCTCAGCACTACATGAACCATCGGGCCATGCAAATGGCCACGCCCACTGAGGCTGATTGAACTATATTTAAAGTGGTGCATGGAGAAAATACAGCTTGTTCAACTCTGCGAGTCCGTTACCCTCTGACGAAGTGCTGTGCATGAAACGCGTAAGGGAAGGACATAATTATGATGAGGCGGTATTGCTGTTCCTACACCGCAATCTCCACTGAATAAAGGCTAATACTCTACCTGTCTGCGTGGGCTCCCTCTCCCCAGGCTAACTTGTGTGTTGGATATTGAGCGGCTTTTGCCTGAGCCGCGAGGTGAGCCCAGCTGTTGTTTAACAGTCTGTACTGTAGCGCCAAACGACGAGGCAGCGAGGAGCAGATAGTGCCTGTGGTGAAATTAACGGAAGTGTTTTTACAGCAGAACTGGCCACACGACCTATTTGGGATTTTACTAAAAGTACCGAGGATTGAACCGGCAACTCACCGGAGTATAACCTCAGCACTACATGAACCATCGGGCCATGCAAATGGCCACGCCCACTGAGGCTGAAAGAACTATATTTAAAGTGGTGCATGGAGAAAATACAGCTTGTTCAACTCTGCGAGTCCGTTACCCTCTGACGAAGTGCTGTGCATGAAACGCGTAAGGGAAGGACATAATTATGATGAGGCGGTATTGCTGTTCCTACACCGCAATCTCCACTGAATAAAGGCTAATACTCTACCTGTCTGCATGGGCTCCCTCTCCCCAGGCTAACTTGTGTGTTGGATATTGAGCGGCTTTTGCCTGAGCCGCGAGGTGAGCCCAGCTGTTGTTTAACAGTCTGTACTGCAGCGCCAAACGACGAGGCAGCGAGGAGCAGATAGTGCCTGTGGTGAAATTAACGGAAGTGTTTTTACAGCAGAACTGGCCACACGACCTATTTGGGATTTTACTAAAAGTACCGAGGATTGAACCGGCAACTCACCGGAGTATAACCTCAGCACTACATGAACCATCGGGCCATGCAAATGGCCATGCCCACTGAGGCTGATTGAACTATATTTAAAGTGGTGCATGGAGAAAATACAGCTTGTTCAACTCTGCGAGTCCGTTACCCTCTGACGAAGTGCTGTGCATGAAACGCGTAAGGGAAGGACATAATTATGATGAGGCGGTATTGCTGTTCCTACACCGCAATCTCCACTGAATAAAGGCTAATACTCTACCTGTCTGCGTGGGCTCCCTCTCCCCAGGCTAACTTGTGTGTTGGATATTGAGCGGCTTTTGCCTGAGCCGCGAGGTGAGCCCAGCTGTTGTTTAACAGTCTGTACTGCAGCGCCAAACGACGAGGCAGCGAGGAGCAGATAGTGCCTGTGGTGAAATTAACGGAAGTGTTTTTACAGCAGAACTGGCCACACGACCTATTTGGGATTTTACTAAAAGTACCGAGGATTGAACCGGCAACTCACCGGAGTATAACCTCAGCACTACATGAACCATCGGGCCATGCAAATGGCCACGCCCACTGAGGCTGATTGAACTATATTTAAAGTGGTGCATGGAGAAAATACAGCTTGTTCAACTCTGCGAGTCCGTTACCCTCTGACGAAGTGCTGTGCATGAAACGCGTAAGGGAAGGACATAATTATGATGAGGCGGTATTGCTGTTCCTACACCGCAATCTCCACTGAATAAAGGCTAATACTCTACCTGTCTGCGTGGGCTCCCTCTCCCCAGGCTAACTTGTGTGTTGGATATTGAGCGGCTTTTGCCTGAGCCGCGAGGTGAGCCCAGCTGTTGTTTAACAGTCTGTACTGCAGCACCAAACGACGAGGCAGCGAGGAGCAGATAGTGCCTGTGGTGAAATTAACGGAAGTGTTTTTACAGCAGAACTGGCCACACGACCTATTTGGGATTTTACTAAAAGTACCGAGGATTGAACCGGCAACTCACCGGAGTATAACCTCAGCACTACATGAACCATCGGGCCATGCAAATGGCCACGCCCACTGAGGCTGATTGAACTATATTTAAAGTGGTGCATGGAGAAAATACAGCTTGTTCAACTCTGCGAGTCCGTTACCCTCTGACGAAGTGCTGTGCATGAAACGCGTAAGGGAAGGACATAATTATGATGAGGCGGTATTGCTGTTCCTACACCGCAATCTCCACTGAATAAAGGCTAATACTCTACCTGTCTGCGTGGGCTCCCTCTCCCCAGGCTCCAAAATACAGAAGAAACAGACGCCGATGAATGACACAATAAAAGACAACACAGTAATTAATCTAACCAATATGGAGCTTTCACAAGAAGAACTTGACATTTTATCTCTGGGACTGACGTTTTGTAGCAACACTAATTTTGACTACACACAGACCCGAATTGATTTGTTTTTATATGTACGGAAACTAAAACTGCAAAAATATTTTTCCAACTCTAGCCAAAACGATGCCGAAACACAATCTAACACTGTGTCTGAACCGATGCTCAATGTAGAACACATGGAACTATTACAAACTCTTATAGGATTGGAACAATCCAGTGAGATCACCAATGAGGAAATCACACCCAGTGGTGCGGCCGGGAGAGCAGATATTGACATTTGGCAGTCTGTCAAAACAGGTTTCAAACCCAAATCTATTTTTCTCCCAACCATGCCCAAAGATGGACTGGACCTCTTTGCTGAGTACGTAACAAGGGATCTCAAGGAACTTTCTGTAGTGAGTACTAAGCAAACTCATCAAGATAACCTAGACCACAATAGAAAATACAACGCTCTGATGCAAAAAATCAAATCAAGATCAGATATAGTGGTAAGGTGGTCGGACAAAGGGGGAAATATTGTCCTCTGGCCCTTGGAAATGTACAACGATGAGGCTCTGAGCCAACTTAAAGACAGAGAATGTTATGCGAGAATCAGCCCAACTCATTTAATCGGAATCCAAGAGAAATACCACGTGGAACTTTATAAATGGAAAGGGAAAGGTTTGATAAACAAAAAGGAGTTTGACTTCCTGAAGAACGACTACCCTGTGACTGCTCAAATGTATCTCATCCCTAAAATTCACAAAGACGACAAAAAACCACCAGGAAGGCCGATCATATCGGCAATTGGGAGTTTATTTGAAAACACCAGCATTTACATTGATCACTTCCTACAACCTGAAGTCCGCAAGTTACCAGCGTACATTAAAGACACGAGAGACTTTTTAACCAAAGTGTATGATGTCAAATGGAAGGAAGATTACCTATTTCTAACCCTGGATGTCCAATCGTTGTATACGAGCATCAGACACAAAGATGGACTCAATGCCATGAAACATTTTTTGGGGAAAAGACCAATTACACTATTTGAACATACCAAAATGCTTCTGGAGATGACGGAATGGTGCTTGACCAATAACACGTTCATCTTTGATAGACTGTTTTACCAACAAGTCCAAGGATCAGCCATGGGTACTTGCTTCTCTCCCAGCTATGCGAACCTCCACATGGGCTGGTGGGAGGAGCAAGTACTCATGAAAGGGTATCAAGAAATTATGTCGAAAAATGTCATCATCTATAAACGTTTTATAGATGACATATTCATTTTGTGGGAGGGCAGTGTGGAAAGTGCTGTCTTGTTTACTCAAAAGCTAAATGAAAACGCTTTAAATTTGAAGTTTACTTGCAACACTAGCAGGGAAAACATCCAATTCTTAGATGTAGAACTCTTTATTCAGAATGATAAAATCCAATCACGCACATACCGCAAACCCACTGCCGGGAATTCCATCCTTCATGCCAACAGCTTCCACCCGACACCACTAAAGCAGTCGATCCCCTACGCTGAATGCCTTAGGATGACACGAAATTGTAGCACTGATGAGGGTCTCACTGATGCCAAACGTAATCTCTTCACAAGACTCAAACGTAGGGGTTACTCTGAAGCAACCTGCAACAAAGCTGAAACAAAGTGTAGCACGAAAAACAGACATGATCTACTGTTTCCCCAGACATCGGAAACACCCGCACAACAAAGACAACCCCCAAGATTAATCACAGGGTATAATCGACACCATGCGAACCTTCGCAAAATCCTGAGAAGGCACTGGCCCCTAGTAAGTAATGACACCACCATAGGCAATCTAATGGGCAATCACCCATTGGTGTCATTCAGGAAGGCTAAATCCATGCGGGCAGAACTAGTCTGTAATGCCCCGGCAATCAAAAAGAAGAAAAACTGGCTGCAATCACAAACTGGTTTAAAAAAATGCAGTAAATGCAAGGCATGCACGCACGGGGTTAACACAACCAGTGTGGTGACGCCCTTCAGAAAAAACCCCCTTACCATCAGAGATCAGTTTTCCTGCAAAACCGAATTCGCAGTGTATGTTTTAACATGCGAATGTGGGAAACGATATGTGGGATCCACCATCCATCAAGCACACGTCAGGATACTACAGCACTTGCGTGCTATAAATAACAAAGACCAAACCTACCCAGTAGCGCGCCACATCCATGAAGCACATGGTGGGGATTCGTCTGGTCTAACTTACTTTGTGATTGACAACATCCCCAAAAATGTGAGAGGCGGGAACCGTAAATTAGCCTTACGTCGATTGGAATCAAGATATATAATTCTATTGAATTCCAAGATCCCGTCAGGGCTGAATGCTGATGAAGCCCTTACTGTCCATATCTAGTAGCCTCCTTCCCTTCCCCCAGTACCCGTGAAGCACGTCTCACCATCATTTTACTTCACTACATTCACTTGACTGCGGTCGAGCACAAGTAAAAAACTATCATGTACACTGAGGCTCATAATCGCAATAACGAATCTCCAAGGCACACCATCTCATCCCGCGCCTACCTGAGCCAAACCATTAGGGTAGGTACATACCAGTAACCGTAGATGCCCACCGGCACTATGCCGCCATTAGAAACCGCGCCTCAGACCGACTCAACTCTCGAGCGCACTGGCTCCGCGCATCAGGAAGCAAACCAGAGTTGTCGGCATGGTTGCTAGGGTTATACTCACAACAACAGTCCTTAGCCAATCAGGGATCCACACGTCTCCAAGTTTACTGAAGCTGACGTATCAGGACCCATTCAAGGTTAACGTGGGCGGATACGGGAGGGCGCAATGTGGATGATACCTTTTAACGGAGAATTGTTTACATAAATCTACAGTAATAGCCTCACTGTACGATCAATATATAATTTCTCACTGGTCCAAGGGCAAAGCTGACAATGAATGATGCGATATTAATGTTGACATGATGTAATGTTTAATGTTTAAATATCACACAAATAGTCACTGTATATGAATAGACTACGGCCATGCAGCTAATGTGCCTTGTTTAGACAACTGTGACGTCACTAACCAGGATGCAATTGAATCACCTTAGCAACAAGCAATGCTAATTATGTGTGTGACGTCTGTGCTCCAATCGCTGTTTGTATATATAAGTGCACTGTGAGATGGTCAGATGTTAGTGAGCAAGGCGGGAGTTAGCCGCCGAAACGCGTCTGAGCAGAAGCTGTAACTGAGAATAAAACGCTTGAATATTGATACACGGAGTCAGCGCCTTCTTTTGATGGAAAGTGTGGTATGGTGAATATATATATATATATATATATGTGTATTACCTACATGTGACCAAGGGCCCACGGGCACGAAACGCGTTGTGCTGTTGTTGCTTCACCTGCACAATAAATTCTCCTGAAGCCAGATCCTGTGGTCCGTTTCTCATTTGCTTCGCCAATCTGGATGATTGGAGGTGGCGTGTGGAGTTTGTCTTTCGCATATATATATATATATATATATATATATATATATATATATATTCACTGAAAAAACCATAGGTTTTACACACGTTATAGTTAGGAAGTAGTATTTAAAAAACCTATGAAATTCACTGAAAAAACCATAGGTTTTACACCAGTTGTAGTTAGCTCAAAGTTTTACTCACATAAAACCATTGAAATTCCCATGTTATAGTTAGTTGAACTCACTATAACTTGCGCGTGCAATGCACTGCTGATGACGTCACATATTATATCCCTCATGACATGGTCAGTGACATCACTCATGACATGACAAAAAAAAGTAAATGCTCCAAAAGTAACGTGCACAATTTGTAGCTCAGTAATTTCCAGAGGAAATCCTACCAAAAAATATTCCTTTTCAATTCATACCATGAAGAGACATATGAGCCAAGTCCACCCTGTGCAATATGCACAGGCAGCGACAAGAGCTCTGGCCACAGAACTACCACCAGCTGTGGCCAGTACTTCATCGACCACACGACCTACATCTCCATCGACTACACAGATGGAGTTGAAACCATTTTTGTCGAAAGTGCATATAAAATGCAACAAGTGTAAAGGATTGATTGTGTACGGGGAGGAGAGCCTCATTCTTATTGAAAGAAGATTTAATGAGCATAAAAGGTTTGAATGCATCTAATTTTTTAACAACTTCAAATGTTCCTGTTTTACAGTTCAAAAATGTGGTTCCTGTTTCACAAATTTTAAAGAATGAAAAACTTAAAAAAAAAACAAAAAACTTAAAAAAAAAACTGTTCTTTTCAGAACTACCTCATTGTACCAAAAAGAGCTCTATTTATAAGCTAAATTATCGCCGCATTTTAGGAACAATAATTAAAGAATGCGGCAATACTTGGGACATATTATGAAGAAGACGTTATAATTTCACTTCGCTTTTATCGGCAGAACGCTGTAAAAAAAGCGCCGATAATCGCCTTCATAATATGACCCATATTATCAAGGATGGACGATACAATATCGCCGCTTCTATCGGCAGGAAAGTGCCGATAAAAAGACGATAATGGACTTGATAATATGCTGTATGAAATTCCTAGCGTAGCCCATATTACATGTTTTCGCATCTTACATGGGCTTTGATAGGATTTCCATACGGCAAATTATGAAACCCATTATCGCCGCTTTATCGCCAATTTCCTGTCGATAAAAGTGGCGAAAATGTATCGACTGTCCTTTACAATATGCCCCTATGTTTTTCTAAATTCAAATTGAAACGTATGTTATATGCCTTTATATCTAACATTACGTTCGACAGCAATTTATAAAGCATATTATGGACGCCGTTTTCGCCCCTATATCAGCAACTTTCTGCCGTTCAAAGCAGCGATAAAGTCTTTTGAATCTTTGTAAATGTTCTTAAACATCTTTATGAGAACATCATAACACCGCCTGCGGTAAAAGCACTTTGCATGTGTGCCGCACAGACAGTTAATGACATGCATAGTAGGCGTATGTTAAACTACAAGCAAAACCTGTTTAAAGGCGAAAATACTATCTCGTACACGGCTGCTGTTAGAAAAACAGTTTAAATAAACTTGTTTATCGTACGAGTGCCACGGGCAGCTTTGATGAAGCATTTGGCAGCGTTAACGTGGAGGTGTGGAAAATAAAACTAAATCAACCCCCTCTCGTATTTACAAAGCACACATTAGTGCATAAAAACAACGCTTGTTTTCACGCGGCAATGTTAACTGCCGCAGGCTGTCACAGGGGTACTATCACATATGTATTCAAATTATGTTCAGACTGCCTCTTTTGTAATTCTCTGCTAACATGCACTCTCATCACTAGAAGTGAAATTATAGTCCTTCTTCTATTTTCATTTAATGTCCCGTTTTTTGCTTTTAGAAATCTACTTACCGTACACAACTAGCAAAAATTATCACTATGTTGGCTTACTTCCAATAATTTTTCGTAGACCAGCGGCGATTTTTAACGCTTAGGAGTGATAGAATTATCAAAGTTTAATTCTAAAACTAGTGATTCCCAAACTGTACACCGCAGCTCCCCAGTCCGCCGTAATGAGGTGCCAAAGGCACAGCGCACACTAGGATGCCTAACCGTCTGTAAATTCCACAGACGTCACTACCCTGTTATGTGTAACTGTATCCATCTCAGAGAGCTGCGCGCTCCTCCCCTGTGATAACGCTGATAGTCCCTGCTGAAACGGCCTTGAATTTTACTGCAGCAGGAGCACCCCTCCCACGCATTGGAATTCTCAAAGGAGCTTCGTGCCTCAATGAACAGAAGACATTGTCTTAGATAAAAAAAAGTAAAACCACCAGCATGGCTTATTATGAAACAGTTTCTTTAAAAAAGGCTATGAAAGAAAATTAATACATCAGATTAACGTTCTTTCATTGTCTCATAAATTTTAAACAGCAGTATTTTCATTACCATATTCAACAATACCATGGTTACTGCTTTTGTACTTAAAGGAAGTAGCACCTATTCTCAAAGCCAATAGTCTTTGCTTGTTGTTTGTGTGAAGGAATTTGCTAATCTACATATCTGCATGCAATCAGACATACAACATACCTGCAGTCGAGCACCACACTATACTACACGCATATTTGTAGTTTGGGTGCTTTAATCTGCCTACAGAATAACATCTAACACCTCCTTTGAAAAGACTCCTCCCCTTTCTAAAACAGTGCTGAAAGTCAGGGGCGGATTGCCAAGGCGGGCATTCGGGCATGGGCCGAAAGGCCAGTGCCTCAGTGCCCTCTGTGGGCCGTTTTTTTGTCCCCTGCCCCAGTCCACACAGACTGGACTTGGAAAGGGGAGGAAAAAAAAAGCCGGCCCACAGAGTACACAGAGACAGACAGCGAAAATCAAAGCAGCCTCCCTGTGCGGCCGGACACCCCTGCCCTGCCAAGCAATGAAGCTGAGGCTGGGCTGGGGAGGGGTGATTGTTTGCAAGAATCGACCTCCCTGGGGGCCAGGTGTTTCTCAGGTCTTTGAGCCATTTTCACCTCGGCCCCCCCTGGGGCCCATGCAGCCCATACAGCAAGTATCTAAAGCAAACAAAAGTGAGAGGTAGCATAGAGTGTCATACCAACGAAAAGTAACGTGTGCAAGTAACAAAAGAGTACCATACACAGGTACAAGGATAATACTACAGTAAATGATAAAAACTCAATCTGCCAGAACACACTGGGAGGGCACTTCCCATGCACCAGCTTCACCTCAACCTTACCCTGGCTACCTGGCTGTGTTTTCTGCTCCCCTGCCACGACATTTTCCCGAGGCCTGGAGGGCTGATTAATTTACTAATTGCAGGGGCCTTACCTCTGTTCAAGTGCTCCTAAGCTGAAGGCCTGGGAAGGACTAAGTAGGTTACTAATAGCAGCGACTTTGCTGCTTTTCAGGTGCTCCTGTGCTGAACGGCTGAAATAATTTTGGGACAGAAAGGGGCCTTGCTATTTTTTTTAGTTGCTCAGCATGTTCCCATTGGCACCTTGGCCCTGTGTCCTATGGAAGAACAGTGTCCTCCCACTTTCATGCCTTGTATGTGCAAATGGTGTTTCATTAAAGGGTACGCCCCTTGAATGTGGGCCACACCCATTAAGTATGGACCACGCCTCTTGAATGTGGGCCACTTTTTTTGTCAGTGCCCGGGCAGATTTGTGATCCCAATCCGACCCTGCTTAAAGCCATGAAAACAACAACATTTAACGGTAACCTCACATGCTGTTACTGAACATCATGTATAACTCATAACTTCTACGTTTTCAGTCTGCCCATGTAAGGAGATATTGTAAACTCTCACCCACCGCACCCCACCCTTTGCTGTAGGTTGTTCTTCACAAGCCTCTTCTTCCTACAACTCTACAGAGAAAGAGTCAGGTCATAAAGTACAAAGGTGGGTCAGTACATAAATGTGGAATGTCTAAATAGCTAGATCGATTACTGAAAGGATGAATGAAAAGAGAATAGTTATATAAATCACAGAAAGCATAGATGAATAAATGAATAAGAGCAAGTATAGATGTCAGAAAAGATAAATTGATGTATGTATGCCTAAAATAGTGCTTGAATAGCTAGAAGGATGGATAGGTATGTTAAAGGATGGATGCATGAGTAAAAGAGCACGTGATGGATCAGTAATTTACTGAATGGATGTTTCAAAGGATAGATAGATAAATAAATGAAAGTGTAGATGATGGTCAAATAAATGCGTGGATAGATAAATTGATATGTGAAAAGGTGAAAGAATGGTTAACTGAAAAGGTGATTACAAAGATTAATTAGTAAACAACAGGGGGTATATGGACAAAACATAAATACATCAGTAAAGTAAAAGGGTGGATAGTTAAGAGAACGGATGGCTGGATCGGTGAACAGATGATTGAATGAGTAATAGAAAGTGTCCCAATTAATTCAAGAAAGGTAACAGGACGTACATACCACCTACCAACCATTAGATAAAATGGTGTGTAACCACTGTAAACTGCTGAGTAGGTCAACAAACCCACAGGTGAACATTGTATGCGAACCACTATCCTAAGTGAAAAAAAATCTATCCAAATAAATAAATATTATTGTGAAGTCACCAATATTCATCCATTACGAAACTCTTTCTCTTAGTCAAGTTATAAACCGACCATTAAATAATACACCTAAGAACTGCTCAGGGGCAGCTATTTGATTTTGATCATTTTCGAATATGGCACAAATATGTTCCAAAGTGGGTAAAAACAGATAGCAATGTTAGGAACTGTTTGCAGTCACTTACATCTTGCAATGTTAACTTTGTATGTCAATTATATTAAATTTCACAGACAAACAAAGCAAATCCCAATATAGTCATTTTCTGTTATTAATTGTCGCTAACTGGTGTTACCATCAGCTACATACTAGTGAGACAATTTTATCTGCACTATCTTGTCTTTTAAAATCAAAAATGCAGAATAAAACTCCCTTGATAATTTGCTGAAAAGTTCTGTAACACATATCATTTACCTGCATTATTTTCACACATCCGCATTAGTGAACAGACTGACTGAAATATTGCTGATTTCTTAAATTAATTTTTTAGACGCTCCTTGTGACCGTGCAGCCAATCCTCCATGGAAATGCTCACATAAAACACAACACTAGTATGACCAGGATACTCAAAGAAATAACACAGGGTTTAAAAAGTATTTTTATTATTTATACTTACCTAAGAAATAGTAATAAAAAAAACTTTAAATATTTCAAAAACATGGTATCTGTGAAAGAAAAGTAAAAATATGGTTATAGTGTTATTTCATTAAACAAAACAAAGTAGAAGTGATTGAAGTAGAAAGTGAAAGAAAACAAGACTGAGGGACAGAAAGAGACCGAGACAGAATATTTTGAAAGAAATAAAAGCACTCAAACAATGACTCTCTAAAGGAAAGTGAAGTGACAGCCAAAATGAGACTATGATCAGTGATAATACACAAAACAAACAGTCTGTGAAATAAACAGACTAAGAGTACCTAAATGTCTTAAAGAGATAGATAAAATGAAGAAAGAACACTAAGAGAAAAAGAGTCAAAAAGGTACAGTAACAGAAGATGAATGGAATACAAACAGACATGGAGTCTAAGAGAGACAGATAAACAGAAATGAAGTAGAGTGAGAAAACTAAACTATAGATTTTAGATTGGAAATTGTTCATAAATAAAGAAAGCAGAGTAAGGGAACAAATTGTAAAATACAGTAAGACAAAGAAATTAAGATTCAGGAAACAAAGCCGATAAAGGATCAATAAAGGTGACTCTCTATAAAGCAACGTAAGTAAGAAACTGAAGAGTAAGAAAGACTGAATAGAATACTAACAAAAAAGATGTAAAAGTAAAAGCATGAGTTAAAGAAAATAACCATATCTAAACACCATTATCAAAGGAAGAGGATGAAGAAAATTAGGGTAAGAGATAGGTACACGAAACTCTCAGATATGATTAGTTGTTCTTACCTTAAAAATGTAATATCTGTGGAAGACAATAAAGAAATCTGTTATAATACATACTTCTAAATCCAAAGTAACAAAATAACTTAAACAACATATTTACTGGTTTATTTTTGCTGTCCTCAGATAAATTGATTTTCACTATAATCAGTGATTTCAATAGTAATCATCATGTGACAGCGGGGAAAAAAAAACACAATCAAAATGATTGTATTTAAAAAACCCATACAAGATCTCTATACATACTATAAATACCTAGAAAAAAACATGTCTTAAATGTTTTTCTCTAATTCGCAATTTCTTGAGTAAGCACACCACATATTCCACAATTTAAAACTAACTAAAGTATACCAGTTACTTTTAAATACCGCTCCACAAATAACCGTGCAACTATGTTCTTAAAACATTTATCTCAAGTCAACATTTTGATATCTCATTTTTTTCCGCATGGCCAAATACTATGAGATAAGTCCTTATTTTTTTGAGTACCTCTCAACAAACTTGCGAGTAAGTATGTTCTACAAACATTTATCTGTAGTCCACATTTAGATATCTCATACGTTTCCGCAAGGCCAAATGGGATGAGTTAATTCGGTTTTTTTGAGTACCTCTCCACAAACTTCCAAGTAAGTATACTCTAAAAACATTTATCTTAGGTCAACATTTCCATATCTCATTGTTTTCCGCGTTGCCAAATAGTATAAGTTAATTACAACATATACTGTACCAGAAACATTAAGGAAACCTTACCTGATGCTATCACTTTGGCACATAAAAGTTTCATTTCCATATTTGAACACCCTTAATCACATCATATTTCTAAAGAACACATTTTCATATCTTTACAGTATTACTCTGACTCAACCAAGTAATTTCACTGAAATTTTGGTTGCAAAAATATCAGATAAGAATTTCTTAACTCAGAAGGCAAACGTTTCTTAAAACTTAATTGACTATCATTGCAGAGCGTCCAACCAGTTGGACTCTTCAAATAAGCTATGTAATGTCCTGATGATATAGATGACCCTTCATGAAAAATAATTGCTACAGTTACAAATGTTCTTCTAGAAATAGATATTTGAGAAGCCACATAATTATTAATTAAAGTTGACAATTTACTTCCATCAGCTCTGCATCGTTGAAGCATTAAAATAACATACTGTCCATATCTATGGATAAATAAGGTAGATAACATTTCTGAATTACATTGACAACAGACCATGTTCTGATATGCATCTTTAACTAGTTTATTAAAGGACACTGTTTTACAATCTGGTAATGTTAAATATATAAATCTTTCTGTGTGTATGTCACTACTACTTGTAAATGAGCAATTATCGCAAATATGTTCCCATTTATAAGAAAGGCCAAAAAGACTATCAATACCTACACCTTCTTCTTCCAAAACTGTAAGCATATACATAATAAATTCCTGACAATCTTACTGAATATTCTGAGAAAATTGATTTAGTTCTGCACATATGTCTAAAACATTCCTTACTTCTGAAACACTTGCTACTTCACTATTACCACTGGTAAATTTTTCAAACACAGAATTTAAAGAACAACAAAATGTTTGCTCCTGATTTTCTCTAATCTGTTCCTGTAACCTTTTTAGAAAAAAAACCCACATTAACCACTACATTCGCATAGCAGTTGACACCAGACCTATTTTCAAATTTAAATCCAACAATCTCTGTAGTACTAACCTTTTTCCTACTCTTATCAATGACAGTCTCATCTTTTTTTCTTCGTTTCTCTAATACTTCAGTACATTGTTCCTCATTTCTCCTTTTCTGACCAACTATACTCTTTTTAATTAAAGGATATTGAGGTAAATGTGGAGCGTATTCTCTTCTAGACCTATTATACTCCTTTACACATTTTAAATCTGCACTGATCTTTGTCTCATCAAAATCAATTAGATAAAGCCCAGATAAAGTTCTAACTCGTGATAAAGCAACATATCCCATACCCTCTTTGAATACACTATTTCCAATATTTACCAAAGCACAATCTACACTTAAACCTTGCGATTTGTGAATAGTCACTGCATATGCCAAACAAATTGGAAATTGTTTCCGACGGACATACAAGTCTTTTACAAGTAAAAAACGACTTGAGCAGCGACTGATTAGTTGAACTTCCTCAATTTCATCACATTTTATTCGTAAAAATTCAATCTCATCTCTATTTAGGTAATTTACAAAACTAACAACATTACCCATTGCTCCATTCACCAGACCTCTTTCTACAAGTAAATTTCTATGTAAAATAATCCGACTATTTAAACATACATACAGATTCTTCTCTAAACCAGCAGTTTTAGATATAGATGTCTGTAAACTATCAATTTTAACTTTAATTTATCAGACAAA
Organism: Lissotriton helveticus; assembly: GCF_964261635.1. Lineage (NCBI taxonomy): Eukaryota > Metazoa > Chordata > Amphibia > Caudata > Salamandridae > Lissotriton > Lissotriton helveticus. The sequence continues at coordinate 657,367,157 of NC_136068.1, read as the reverse complement.
ACAATAGTACTTCCTTCATACTCTATTTTATCTTTTGCTTCCAGTTTCTTAATTTCTTGATTTTCCAACTTCAACATTTTCTCATTGAAAACTGAGCATTCTTTTAGAGTTGGCATCAAGCATATAACTGACTTATCTTTTACCTCTTTACTATATATTTTCTCAGGTACATTATCTTCATTGGGAAACAACTTACAAAGTAATCGAGTTCGTAGAGTTTCTTTTGCATCTTCAGTTAGTCTTCCAATCCTTATATCTTGAAGAATATTTCCATATTTAGTATCCTTTGCCTGTCACATATTTTGAATCAGTTCAGTATATTTGAAATAAGACCATATATTAACATTTCCAATACTGCCAAGGCACTTTCTGGTGTCTTCATGTGTCACAGTTTCAAATACAGATTGTCCTTTTACAGGAGTTAGTTGCAGTAGATCTCCAAAAACTATGACATGTTTTCCTCCAAATAAAACATCATAGTCAGTTTTAAGTATCTGCTGCATTCTTAAATGTACAAAAGCAAGCATTAAATTGGATACCATGCTTACCTCATCAATAATAAGAAGTTTCATTTCTTTAAGAACTCTTGAAACTTCATAACAAGCGTCTCCAGATAGCTTGTGATATTGTAATTTGCTTTCAGGTTCAAATGGCAGCATCAGTAAACGATGTAAAGTAATACCTTTAATATTATGTGCTGCCAATCCAGTTGGAGCTGTCACAACACAAGACAATGGTGACTGAGTTTTTTGCTGTAGATATGTAGTAATTCCTTTTATAAGAACACTTTTCCCTGTACCAGCTTCTCCACTTACATATAGTCGAATAAGTTGAAATGACATACATGAGCATTCTTTTTTCTCATGACGAAAACCATGCTCAATGTGCTCTGTCACTTCGTCATATATCTGTCTTTGCTCAAGATTAAATTCCTTCTCCAATTCTTCTAAGTTTATTATATCCTCTTGAGCTTGCTGCATTGCTCTTTCCACCTCTTCCATGGCAGTGGCTGCTTCATTTTAGATAATTGGTTCTCCCAGTGGATCCTGACTCAACGATGCTGAACTTTGAGTATCTTGTGAACTTTCTCTAGCAATCTCCGCTGCAATTGTTGCTTCTTGCTCTATTTCGTCGTTCAACATTTTCAGGTAATTACTAAAAGCAGGACATTCTATACTACTTTTAGATGCGTTAAAAGAATCTTCATAACTTACAAACTCTCCAAGTAGTTCCTCTTCGGTACGCCATGGTTTAAAGAGTTGCAAAAGAGCTAAATAGTAAAATTCTCTTTTGTCTGGATTTTCGCAACTCAGTTTTCGGTGATTAATCAAATGTCCTTTTGTTTGTTTCACCAGACATCCTTCCTGTCCAATTACAGCGTACATACCTTTTTCAACATTCTCTCTAATATTCCTTTTAAAAGTGTATTTTTCAAGGACTTCATACAGACAAATATTTTCAAGCAGAGTACTTCTATTTGGATAGTATGTATCCAACATATTTGTTTTCAGAATGTCTGTACTGTGTGGTTCTTTCTGTGCTAAATATTCAATTTCTTGCACAGTTTTCAAAACACGGTTTCGTGTTCCTGCTAGACCTAAACTTACCCACAGGATACTTCGAGATTTCGCATAAAGACTTGCTGATGATAATCGATCACAGCATTCATATGCTCCAATTTCTCGATGTGATAACATCTTCAAACTGTATGTATACAATTTCTTGCTTAGGCTCTTTTCATGAGAAATATCTTCCCACATCTCCTTCAGTTCCGTCTTTTCAGATTTCGTGATGTAAGACGTTACATATCGAGCCACAGCAATAGAGTTGTCCGCAACATATTGTATATCCATGTTAGCATTCCACATGGACAAAATGACAGGGTTGTAGTCATTTATATATTTGGACTCTTCTCCTCTTCTTAAATTATATGTATTTTTGGGTGATCCTTTTCTGATGTTATGTCGCAAAGATGACATCAAATTATTCACTCTTCCTTTTGAAAGCACTGGTCGTGCAAATCCAAAACGACATTTTGTATAGAACTTATCCTTTGTTTTGAATTTTCGCAGACAATATTTTCCACAACGATGTCTTTAAAACCGTAACACTTTTCCTCTTAAGTCTTTATCAGTTGTACTGTTAGGTATGTCACAAGTGGCATATTCCTCAATAAAAGACAGTACAGTGTCATCGGAGTCTTTTCCAAATTTGGGAGCATCCTTGATCCATAGTAACATACGAATATGTGGAGCACCTCTAGCTTGATACTCTTTTCCCCAGAAGAAATCCAAAACTTCACCAAGTGGTGGATTCTTCTTGTTTGTAAGAAACGACATCATTGCTTCAAATCGATGATTAAAATATCGGCAAACATTAACCGGATCCAACAAACACAATTCTCCTGCTGTCTTGTAGTTTATATTTTCAATATTTACATTCGCCTCTCGAAGAAATTCAAGTAAATCTTCCCAGGCGTACTCTGCACAGCTTAGAGTTACAAACCATGTTGGTGCTCCCAAGTTTCATAGCATGCATTTTAAATCTCCATGACGACGGTACCAATATTCATTAGTACCACGCTGACATGCCATTAAATTAATTAGATGAGAATCCAAAACACTATCTTTCTGTTGCACTTTATCCATAAAATCCTTTGCTGAAACCTTATGCAGATGCACTCCACTTTTTAAGACATGGTTTACTGCATAAGAAAGACCAGATAAGTCACTCTCAAACAGAAGATGAAACAAATATGGAATACATTGACGAAATCTGGGATCTTCTGCATATAATCTTGTTGTCCGCTACTCAGATGCAGGGATCTGCATAGGTCGATCATCATATCGCGCACCTTCACCTGTTGGGAATAAGTGTGGGAAACAACGACCTTCCAAACTTTTTTCCCACACACTAATAGGACTTCCTTCTGCTTTTTTCATCTGAAATAACTCAATTGCATTCCCCATTGCTTCTTTGGAATGCAGTGGATGAACACTGTAATGTTCATAAATTTCTTCACTTCTGGACATGTCGACTTTTTCAATTTGTCCAATATACAAATCATTATTCTCTTCATCACTTAAATCTTCTTGTTCTACATACACATTTTTATAGTATTTATTATTTTTGACTAAATACAACGTTGCCTTTTTCACTTTCCTAACATCCACTAAATCTTGCCAGATTTTCTTACTCTTTGTAGGTACACCATTAACTAGAATAACAAGAGGTTCCTCTTCTACATTTTCAATACCGTTTTGTCTCTATATTTTTTTTAAATCAAGTGGCAAATATACAACTCTACCCTTTAATCCTCTTTGTAAATCTGTAGGATTTAATTTCCCAGTCTTAGGCTCCATACGAACAATAGCCTGAAAAGGATGTACACATTGAATCAAAATAGTCTCATAAGTATTTAAATCCTTCAGTTCCGATGGAATATTTATCAACTCAAGATTATTATGAACAGCTCTAGCAGGCATTTTATTTTCATTTAATTTATTATAACAATATTTACAAATACGTTGTTCAAAACCCAAATCAAAATAGTTTTCTACCAGCAAATAGTTGCAAACTCTCTCCACTGAATATTATCTTCATCTTCACTTTTTAAATATAAATCAACTAACCTAGTTTGACTTTTGTAATGAATGCGTCGACAACACACACAAGTTAAATTTGTTTTTTCACCGGCAATGACCTTAAATTTTGTTATTTCCTGTTTAAATTCTTCAGTATTAAAATGTCCAACATTTTCTGACACATTCCCTTCTATAACTATATCAGTTTCTACATTCTCTTCATCTCGACCAAAATAACTTACCTCAATTTCTGCACAAATATTCTTCACATCTAATACACATCCATTCAAAAGAGCACTATTTAACTCTTTAAGTTTAAGTGCTGGACTTTTTGCATAATATATATTTCTGACTAATTTTCTCATTTTGGTATGATGCACTGCTAACATCCTAAAGTGATGAAAAACACTCTGGCATATTTTTTTTGAAAGACAAGCCAAAGAATGGCCTTGCAAACCTATTTTTTCTCTCACTCTGCAACGATCTAATTCTTGCAACAGTACAATTTTTTTTTAGACTTTCCTTAGTGTACTTACGTAAGAAATTGCGAAAGAAATCAATTGAATCCTGTCGTACACTGCAAATACTGCTACAATTCCAACTATAAACAGGAGCATGAACACGTCCCTGTAAAACTTCTCCACCTATTTCCCCTTCTGTATTTCTGACCTCAATTTTCTCTTTCTCAATAGGACAGCCATCCTTCACTTCATACGCTCGACCACTGGTGTCAACTGCATGCAATAAATCATTACTTTGAAAGTAACTCTCTTCATTAAAAAATGGCTCAGAATTTGAAGTATGCATCCATTTACCAGAAAAGATTTTACAAAAATGTGTTCTATTTATGTGTCTCTTCCATTTACTCTTAGCTTTTAAAACTCTGATTGCCTTATTTAGTGCATTTATTCTTTTAAGCACTAAAATAAACACATTTTTTTTCGTCTTGAACGCATCATCCACAACTTCCTCTATATATTATTTTTTTCTTATAAAAAGCAGATTTCCTTTTAGAAACTTTTTCCTTTTGTAATAAATTCATAACAACTCTCTTATGAAACATACGTTTCCTTATTTCCGCAAACTGATTTGTACGTCTTTTACTGTACATATTTTCCTCACCACTCTTTTCAAACACAGTTTTCTTTTTTCGTCCATTTCTCCTTGTAGATCCTGAAAACTGTTTTTCCTTTGCAACATTATCCAATTGACTTTTTCTCTGACACAATTTTTTTTTAAATTCCTTGCTGCTCTTACCAGGAGCACTCTTGTTTTTCTCCGTCCTTTGTTGATTAGGTAAATCTTGTGCCTCTTTTCTCTTCAAATGGTATGTCTTTTTATACAGCTTTCTTTTTTCATTTCTCGTCGGCATACTGATTGATGTTTCTGATATTAATGATAATCTGTTTGGAAAAAAATTAAAAAATATTATAGACCCCTACTACCATATACCATACAAATTATAACCAATGCTTGATTTTATAACTTGAATAAAGACAAAGAAACAGTCTCTGGTCAAAGTAGGAAATCCTATAGTGAATATTGTTTCTAAATTTGTGACACTCCATATCTATGTTATCCTTACACATATATTCTATGAATGTAATTTTTGAGACATATAAGTACTATTCTAACTTTCAAGCATTGTCGATGTTCCTAATGCTTTTTATTTTTATAACTTTAATCTTTTATCCACCTTATAACAACTTTTACTGTCATTCTTAAAAAAGAGAATACTGATTAACAGTACAACAGTAATGTGTTCAAAGTTTTTTTTATTTAATCAAAAATAATTTTATTAATTTAATAATTCATATTCCAGAAGCACATTTAGCATAATTTCATCTGATACTTCATTATTATTTTGCTCTTCCAAATTCTCTTCGTCCACCATCTCTAAGTATGCACTATCAAAAGTGCAGTCCAAAAAGTCCTCATTTTCAGTTGAAATTTCATCCTCAAATAGTCCTTCAATTATTTCTTCAAGGACTTCTTTTGCCATTTCAAAATTGATATTCTTATTTTCACAGTATTCTTCCATGTTTTTATTAATTTTCTATCTTCTGTGTCCTTTTAAAAAAATATAAAGACTAAATTATATATTTTTTATTATTAGTTAACCAATGATTACCTTGAGTAATCTTTCAACTACATACATTTTCATACTTTTAAAGACATTAACTACATTGATTAATATAAGACCTTCCTCTTTATTTTATTAAAAAACAGATACTTTCATCCTAGACATTAACAGTTTCCTATTTAATTTTTTTAATTAAATTTGTGCTGTAAAAACACATTTCACTGTGAAATTTGCTTTCTGCATTTCGTGCTGTAGAACTATTTATACACTTTCTAGTTTTATTGTAGAGATCTATTTTCTAACTTCACCACTACAAACTGTGATTCAAACTGTATGCAAACTGAAGGAATGACTCACAATATACCAATTAATCATTCACTAAACCGATTGCTACTTCCCACAGAGGCAGTTGCTTTTACCTTTAACAGCATACTCATCATCTAAATTTCATCTAATGTAAAACATTTCATCATAATCATATGAAACCACAATCATCCGCGACTCGTGGAGGGAATTATGGTGCGGCAGGGAGACGAGGAGGGAAAGATCTTTGCTGGAGGGACCTAAAAACCAGGATACAGATAATTTGTAGTAAATACATAATTTAATTTTTTAAATGAATTTTGCAGTGTGCACTGCATTCCAAAATGTGATGCTGTGTACACTAAAAAAATTATTTTATTAATTAAAATACATACTTTCCTACATTCATCTATACACCACATTTTAGATCTCTCTACCCAACACCTCCCCCTCCCTCCCTGCCCTACCATTACTCCCTCGATGGCGTTTGACTGACCTCATCATCATACACTTGTGCAAATGCATATAATACAGTGCAAATAGATAGTACAGTCACAAAATGCATCCGAAATGGCCATTACGCCAACAGCCATGTCATAATACACCTCTATAATTTCTCAAAAATTTCTGTACACAAATGATACAGCATAAAGTAGAGAGATAATGATGACTTAGCAAAAATTAACCAACGTAAACAGCAAACTCTTACAGTCAAAGAACAGATGAACCCAAACTGCATAGAAAATAACACATGGACCCGGCCCATCAAAAGGTTGTAACAATAAACAATAAAACCGTATTTCAAAATACATATGTACTACAAGCATGTTCAGACATGTTTAAAATAGAAATTAAAATCCTCATGTAAAAGAGAAGCAGTATAATTTTTCTTAAAAAACATGCATATTATGATAATCTTCTCAAAAATAAATTATCATTTTAAAATTATCAACTCACCTGTAAAAAAAGGATTTTCTGTTTGTATACTCTCACGCTCACTTCAGGTTGTTGCTTTTCAGCACCAAACACTCTTTAAAAAAAATACACAACTAAATTTTAGTTAACATAATACACACATATGTATTAGACAACATACACCCATTTTACCAAATATCATGCCTACCATATACATTTCCTAATTTTCTATCCAATATATATCGTAAAGCCTACGTTTAAGATTTCTTTGTGAACCACATTTATTTATCAAATTTTTCCCCCTACATTTTTTTTAAATCAATCATTATTTACAATATAATCTACCATACATTACCAGGATACTACATGCAATATTTTTGATATGCACTGCTACACAACCTTACTTTCTATATTTATTACCTAAATACATATCGATTATGTGCAGGGAGTTTTTTAACAAAATGGCGGTCAACACTTTCTGAATTCCCCCAAATTGGGCATATTATCAAGGAGGTTTATCTCCACTTTTTTGCCTTTAAAAGCCAACAAAGCGAACATAAAATTATCTCCCTATTACGTAGCTGTCGCTAACACCAGTTAGCGACAGCCAGTAGGAGATACCAACCATCTTGTGCGCCACTTTGCATGTCAGTAATAATTCTCACTAATGATATCCTAAAGTGGGCGTGGCAAGATGATAGCAACTGGAAACAGTCGCTAACATCGCTATCTCCTATTACCAATTTTTAAGATATTCGCGCTAAGCGTGAATATGTCCAAAAGCTAACATCTGCCCTCAGCACTTTTTAGCTATGTTATCCAATGGGAGGTGGATAACATGGCTAAGAGGATTAGCTCGGTATTGCATGAATATCGCTGACTTTTCAACAATATGCATGCATTGCGGCCGTTTTTTATCGCATCTATTATAATTTGCTGCTCAACGTCTGTCAACATTCCATTCGGAGGAAATGAGGAAGTGTTGCCGCCATTTTGTTAATGCGAGTGCATATATTCTACCGAACAAACGGTGAGAACATGGAAAGAGAAAAAGGCACAGATTATCTAAGCGAGTACGTTTTCTCAGGGGGGCACTATAGACCCTAAACGCCATAACAACATATTTTTTTTCTAAAAAAAGTTACGGGGTGCGCGCACTCGGTCGCGCAACCCTATTTACAAGACTGTGATTCACATGCTTTATAAGTAAAATTTAATGGTGCAAAGGCAGACGACACTTGAAGATTGTTTCAGAACTTTAAGTTTACTTATTTTGCCTATTGTTTAAAATTACAAAAAATATACAGTTTACGGAATTCTCATTTGCTGTTTAACGTCTGTCATCATTAGAATCAGTGGAAATCAGAAAGTGTTGGCCGCCATTTTGTAACTGCGAGTGAATATATTGTACTGAACAAAGGGTTAGAACATGGAAAGGACAGAAGGTACAGATTATCTAACCGAGTAGGTTTTCTCAGGAGGTCCAGTGTAGACCCTGAACGTGAAAGAAACTTTTTTTTCTCCGTAAAAAGTTACGTGGTGCGCGCATTGGATCGCGCACCCCTATTTACAAGACTGTGGACTATTGCCTTTTCTCACAGATTATTAGCTGCACATATTAAATACACCTTAATTTACTTATTTCACTAATGTTTATCAATCTTCAACTTACAGTCCCGCTAACACTGTAACAATATTCTCATACCTTAGTTTGTAAAAAAAATAAAAACTATTCCATACTAAATGTAACTCTCTTTAAATGTTTTCCATTCCGTAACTACACTACACTCACCTAACATCATTTCATTCCGTCACTTCTCCACTAGTCATAAGTACACAGAGCCTTATTTATGAAGCCCTTGCGCCGCCGGTGTGTCACTTTTAACATGGAAAAAATTAACGCATCTATGGCGCAAGCCTTTCATAAATGAGGCCCACAGTGTCAAAAATATCAATGCCGCACATAATCGTTCACATCCAGGCACTACCAATTGCATGACTTATTTAACAGGAAGCACTGTAATGTTGCATGTGTTTTCAAAGGTACACCGGTATCTCCTATAATGCCGAATTTTACCATAACACTCAGCAGTAATTATTTATTTTCAAGCAATATTAATTACTATGACTTTTTAAATGACAAACTTTAGTCTGTAATAGTCACTCTGCATATGTTTCTCTGTAAAAATGAACTTCACCCACCCACGCATGGGAACCTTCATGTTTGCATCTGCCGCGAAATACGGCCTTGAACTCAAAGTTCCATCCCAAGACTTGAACAACAGCCTTATTGTCCCAAAATCAAGCTACCCGAGCATCTGTTCACAAACATATCTCATTCACTTAGCTAACACTCGCAGAAAACTGCATATCTTATTAAATAGTGACCTTCCTTTACAATTTTCTAAGGTGACTCTCATAATCTTTAACGCTCCTCCACTTCCCAGTTGCACTATTTTTTTTGCAACTACTAACCAATGGTTTGGTGCTTTTTTTGCACCAAATCATTTAAAGGTATTCTGCTACTCTCACTCCATACTCTCTGATCTATGTTTCTGGACTTCCTCATCTATTACCAGCAGCTGCAACCTTTGTATTCCTATTTTCGTTATTACAAAATGGATGTCCGTCCTGCCTTCGCAAACGAGCTGGAACACTTAGAACTATTTTGCCACAGGATGCTTGACCAGTATAGCATTCTGCCACTCGCGACTTTGAGTGCATCATATGGATTATCGTTTTGATTTACCTATTTCACCTGTGTGCAGCCTGTATTTCATTGCCTGAGCTGTGATTTCATGTGGGCCCTGGACTTATGTCTCTGCAACTCGATACCTCCTGAAGTGAATTACAATCATCTCATGAATCCGTTACTTGATCATGAACAGCTTTGTTCCGACGGAGGGATTATGGCCTTTGCAGCGATACATGGAGTTCTGGGTCATTGGAATATTTTCGCAGCGGCGCAAGATTTCTTGGCACACAGCTACATTGAAAATTCACCGAGTTGTCCTCTGATGCTACTAGAGGCTCCGGTAATTAATGACCATGTATGTTCATTTCCTCTTTTCAATTGGATGGCTGACTTGTTTTCGGATGATAACAATGACTTTCTTTTAGAAGCAGTTGCCACTTACTTTGCCTATTCAATGGAAGGATAACTGTTCTGCAAACCATTGACATCTTGACAGTTTTTTCCTTCCTATTTTTTCTTCTTATTTTTTTATTGTTAAATTTTATATAAACTGACATATTGGCTTTACTAACATTGGACATTGCAATTTCCTGCTGGTGTGAATTTTTTTAATTATGTGGAGTTAATTTTTTTTCCACACCTCCTCGATTTTGTTCAAAACATTTCAGGATGCTCTGATTTCAACAAATCACTACCTTATGTTATCTTATCTGATTTAAAATGTTCTCGAAGCAAGGCTGCGTAAAATATGGTTAAATGTGCCCTGATAAATGTGTATAGTTACAATGTCTTTTTATATCGTTTATCACCATTCTCCCTTTCTGCTCCTTATTTCCGCCTCACACACATGTGCTGCTTTTGTTTTATGCCTATTGAAAGATTTTTGATTCATAACTGAAAAGTATATGATTACCCTGATATTACCCTTGCTTATCAACCTGTATTAGACATTGAGGGGCTCATTAGGATTGCGTTTTTTCCGCATCCTCTGGCCCGGCGGAATCCACCGCCGGCCCGGAGGATGCGGAAAAACCGCAGCGGACCCACCAAAGACCCACCGCCACATTAGGATGGCTGGTGGGTCCTGGTTTCCGTCCGCAGCTTTTCCGCCGCGGTTGGCTTACAACCGCGGCGGAAAAGCTGGAATATGGTGACGGTGTCTCTCAGACACCGTCCACCATATTAGGATGCACAGAAAGAAATGCTTTTACACGGCGGATATTCCGCCGTGTAAAAGCATACGTTGCTTCACTGCGGAGGCCCGTTGCGGGCCCCCTGGGTGAAGGGGGGGTGGGGGGTGCACATGGGGGGTACCTATGGTACCCCCCTGCATATGTATGCAGCAAGCGGCAGGCACCGCGCGGTGCCTGCTGCTTGCTGCATACATATGCAATGTATGCTTTTTTAACATTGCGGCGGGTGCAGCTTGAAGCTGCACCCGCCGCAATGTTAAATATCCAGGATGTGACTGCCAGGGTGGCGGTCACATCCTAATGTGCACGGAGGGACCGCCGCAGCCCATGCGGACGGTCCCTCCTACTCTAGGGTGGCGGACGGACGCAAGTTCATCCGCCATCCTAATGAGCCCCTGAGTACTGAAACCTTTCAAAAAATAATATCAATACAATAGTTGTTCTGAATACTGATTTTCGAACGTCCCTGCAGATAACATACATGCACCTCCAGCCAAATTCTCACTTTTGGCGCGTTTTTCATTTCCTTTCACAATACCATACAACAAGCTTGTTACTGCTTCGTATGCTGAAAACTAACTGTTAATGAGGTGATGTTTAACCATTAGCATTTTCATATCTGATTACTGAACTTAAAATCAAAAGACACCTTCTTGCATGCAATATAATTAAATATATTTCATTGCGGGGCTGTACAATATGTTTTTTAAACGTTATTCATTTTGCTTCATACTACATTTCCATCATTTGTGTTGTTTGGATTAGTAACTATACCCACTATTTTCTTTATATTATGTTAACTTGTATTAGATAAAAAACTTCGCTTCAAAGCACTGCATCATTGAATAAAAATTTGAAATATATACGTTCCCTCTTTTAACCCATATTCACAACTGAAATAATGTATACTAAAACTGTATTCATGTATTTGACGTAATCTCAGCTGTACTCAATTCATGTTTTCTTATGTCAACCTGAATTTTTCATAGTTCAACCCGCTGGCCTGTGACGGTCAGTCAAGCCTTTCTTTTTGGGTTGTGAACCATACCATCAATCGTACCTCTGGCAAAAAAATTATTTATTACTATAACGAAACACTGCCGCAGTTGTGGTTCACTCAGAGTGTTAATCACTGCTCCCCCGCTTTCACAGAGCACACGCTATGTCGTATTTCAGTACTTATCACCCTTTCATCTCCACTATAACAAACACTTCTTTGCCAGCCATCAGACAACCAAGTGACAAACCAAACGGACTAAGAACAGAAACACAACAAACCCTCAGCTCTGTGGAGCCCACCGAGTGATAATTCGGAAACTCGACATACACTGACTAACGCTTCCAAAAACCATCTCAATTATATAAATAATATTTTCGAAACCTGCCAAGTACTTTGATGTGACTATTTGTGTCTGCCTGCAGAACAAACTTCCTCAGCTCAGACTGAGTGCGCACACACACACATACACACACTAAGATAACACAAAGCAACTGATATGAAAAGCAGGAGTGAGATGAAAATGGAGTCACACTGTGGAACACAGAAACCTCTATATATATTTGGTCTTCTACATCAATTTATTAAAGGCATATACTCCTCGAACCTTTCTACAACCTCATGGTCACAATTTTTCATTTGATTGTACTGGGACACCTCTCCTTCTCACTCCACCCCCACCACTGCATCCCTCGGCCGCAAACCACACTGTAATTTTTTCCTCAAACTTAAAGTTTAAAATACCTAAAGCATTTCCACTTTTTTTCGACAACATCACATTTAATCAACTATTTTTCTCTCTACCTGCATTATCTGTGTCTCTGCCAATTCCTTTTTTTTTTATCTGTAACCAACTTTACAAAATATGTGCAAACGCTCCCAAATGTTTATTAATTTCTGTCTATTTTATTACTTTTTATATTCTGTTTATTCAGTTTACCACAAATACAATCAAAACTATAATTCAGACTTGAAAGAAAGTGAAGAAACGGCGCACAACCCCTATTAACTTCACACAACTTCAGCCCCCTCCCCCCTCACTCACGTCTGCTGCAGAAGCCCAAGATAACACACATCCCAGATACACAGAGCCGCACCTGAACGTTTAACATCTCTATAAAGAACCAGTTCAATATTAATTAGGCCTAGCACTTGTTTTACCTATTGTAAGAGCCCCTCCACCTTTACTCTACCTACTGATTTCACGTTCATGTCCCCCTACAAAAAATCTTTTTTTTTCGCCCCCCCCCTCAAATTTCGTTGTAGATCCGTCTCTAAGTGACATTTAATTCATAGACCTAACAGTAGCTGATAACTTAAAAACTTGACTGAACTCCACTATCCTTAATCAAATTATTTAATCGTAATTTTAAACTAATAATTTCAAAGAAACAATGTTCCAAAACATTGATGTAATAAAATGGAACATTAGTTGAAAACATATAAAACTGTATCAAAGTCAAAAATGTGGTTCCTTAGACACAGTAAGTCAAATAATCAAATATAGTGATCAAACCACATTTAACGGTACATCATAAAACAAACAGTTATACACTCACCTTTACCAAGGCTTTATCAGATGTAGAACAATGATAGTAGCAAAACGATAGCCGTTTGACGGAGCTCTCAATAATACTTCTATCACTGCAACCAAAGAATAATGGCATAGATTTTCTGTCAATACACACTCATATATGTCTCTTCAACCAATCATATTTGTTCCTGCACAATTTCATAATCAAATTAACATTTCATTTGGTTATCCTTTCAATATTTTCAAAGTCACATAACGGTCACCCTTCACCCTTCTCTGGCTGTTACCATGGTAACAGCTCAATCTGCACCTGGCTGAAGGCACAGGTCAAAAGTTCATATCTCAACGTTCTAAATCCAAGCAAAATGGATAATTTCCCACCAAACACACCTGCCTATCCACTGTTGTTTTACATTTCTCTTTTTTTCCACGACCAATAGAAGATTTGTTTGTAATAAAACTGTAACATACAGCGTAGTCTTCAATCTTGAGGTATATCAATTAACCAATCATGTTCAGTTTTCATCAACACCAAACCTCACACACTTTTTTATCGTGACTTTCACCATCTACTTGCCATTCCACTTCCAGAACCCATCGGAGTACTACTGCATGTACCTTGAAAATGAAGGTTTGGCTTGTAGGACACAGTTATATTCACTGGAGTGAAAAATATGCTGCAAACAGACGAATTTCTAACCTTGATTTACCAAATGTGCAGATTACGTGGATTGGCCAAAGAGGATTAAGATGTCACCAATTGATACCATTGGTGAAAACTTTTATGCATCTCCCTGAACCTAACCTGATAATTGTGCACTGTGGTGGGAATTATCTAGGCACATTAACAGGTGTAGGTCTAGAAATGCTTCTAAAAGACATCTTTCGTCAATTGATGTCACTTTTTCCTCGAACTGTCTTGGTGTATTCAAATATATGCCAAAGACAAAAATGGAATTGGTCCAATGAACGTTGTCCACAGATTGAGAAAGCAAGGAAACATGTAAATAAATCTGTTTCTGCTTTCCTCAGAGAATATAACATGGGTTCTATATACAACAACAACCTACGTTTCAACATGGAAGGCATCTATCGGAGAGATGGTGTTCATTTCACGGATGAGGGAAATAGAATTTTCCTCTGTAACATGAGACTCTGCATCGGAACTTACTTATAAGTTCAGCAAAAACTCAATTAACACAAGGGCTCGTTTAAGAGCCACCTTACATCTAAACACTCAAACTTGTAATTTATCTCCATCTTTCTTTATGTTTTTTCATCGCCGTGCGCGTCCGAGTGCGCGCACCTCGTTACTTATTTGCCAAAAAAAGCTACTTTTAGACTTTCGTCATCCTTAATAAACCCCTCAAGAAATCTACGAAATCAAACACTCTCCACCCTGCTCCCTTTCCATTCTCACCACTATAGTTTTTCACAGTCTTGTAAATAGGGGTGCGAGACCGAATGCATACACCCCGCAAATTTTTTGTCCCCAAAAAAATTGTCTTTTCGCGTTCAGGGTCCATACTGCACCCCCTTAGAAAACCTACCCGGCGAGACAATCTCTACCTTCTCCCCTTTCCATGTACTAACCCTTTGTTCTGTATTATATATTCACTCGCACTAACAAAATGGAGGACAACACTTCCTGATTTCCTCCGAATCGAATGTTGACAGACGGTAAACAGCAAATCAGAATGCCGCTCGCGCACACCCGCATAGGTGCGCGCACCCATGCGCGCTTACAGATATATAACTGATTTCAACTTTAATTTTCTCAGCAACTACTGAACAGATTTACACCATTTAAACAAAAGCGTGATCTGCGACCCACACTCTACCTTTCTACCAAATTTCTTATAAATCCATTCAGCCGTTCGAGCTGTAGCCGTGTCTAAACGTCCTATGGAAAATAACATGGGAAAAACACGTTTTGGGACCCCCCCTTTTATCTCAGCCCCCACTTCACCAATCCCCCCAAAACTTTCACAGAATGAGCGCAGCAGACCGAGCCATCTTCTTTGAGAAATTCGCAAACATTCATCCACCAGGTCCAAAGTTATTCCCAATAGAATGTTGCGGATTTCGTATGGAAACTAGGTCCTAACTATAACTACCTACTGGCGACCGCCAGTAGGTAATATTACCTACTGGCGGTCGCCAGTAGGTATATATAGTTAGGATTTTTTCCCTATGGGATTTTTGAAAATTCTATGTCTAATAACTTTGGCGTTTGTGGACGGAATTGACTGAAATTTTCTGGAAAATGGAACATTTTGTTTCTGAGCAGCCCCTGGAAATTTGGGGGGGTTCGTCAAGGGGGGCCGAGAAAAAAGGGGGGTCCCAAAACGTGTTTTTAACATTGAGTTTTCCATAGGGCGGTTGGCCTCACTTTTAGCCCAAACCGCTGAATGGATTTCCACGAAACTTGGCAAAATTGTAGGGACTGGTAGCCCGATGTGCCTTTGCTAGGTCTCAATATATGTGCTTCAGTGGATTTTGAGAAATTAACGTTCAAAAAAAGATATATATCTGTAAGCGCGCTCCAGGCAGCCTTCCGGTTCGCGGACTTGACGCGTAACGGAACTTCGCGTAGCGAAGCTGATTGGCTCTCCGGTGTCTGTCAACATTCTAAACAGTCCGGAGCGGCCGCCATCTTGTCTCTCGGTAGGATTGAGAGACAAGAGGAGGCCAAAACAAAGGGGGAAATGACCATAAGGGGGCATAGTAGATCCTCCCTGACCCCCTAGGTTTGATGTGGAGGCTTTAAAAGGGCCCCGCGGGGCAAAAAAAAAAAACAACTTTTTTTTTGTTTTTTTTGCGTGGGTAGCGCCCGGTTCGCGAACCGGGAAGCATTCTGGGCAGCGTACTATAAGGAAAAAAGAATGATAGACTTTTCAAATACTGTATGTTAATTGATTGTTGGTTTTGTTGATTATTTTTTAATTTTTTAATTTTTTAAGCAATTATTTATTATTGTGATTGTGTTTCAAAATGTAATAACATTTCTATTAACTAGTTTATGAATTACATATAAAAATGATTAAAGACTCAAACAATTTTTTAATATTACATACAATTTTATTTTTCGGATTGTTTTTCAAAATTTAATAGAACGTCTAGCATTTGACTGTCCGATATGTCCTCTTGTTGAGTGAACATAAGTTCCCACATTTGACCGTCATCATAATGAAGTAAATGATCCACAGATTCTACACATTGAACTAATTCATGGTCCCGTGATTCATCCATGAAATCTGAGTCATCATTGTCCTCAATATCTTTTTCTGTGTTGTTCTCCAGAACAATTTCGAAGGAAATATTCTGCTCTCCTTCCATTTTCTTGCTGTAATTTGCATAAAAAATAAATATATCAGTAGAGATAGGGCACTGTTGGGTTTAAGTTCAGACAGGTACTAGTGAGTTTATAACAGAGAAGTAATCTATGGGCACTGTATGGTTTCAGGCGTGAAGTAGTACTATTAAAAAGTGCCTGTGAAAATTATACCACAGAACCTAAATCAATCCATAATTATAATAAAGAAGCCTTTCTCAATGTCTAACTCTTACAGAGGGATAGTATATAACTATCTGAAAATGTTTACCATATTAACTTATAGTGCACAATATACTTCAGTTTTTAAAATAACAACTTACCTTTACAAAGAAGTTGAAGTGATTAGTGAAAATCCTATTGAAATGTACACCAGGAAGTAGTAGTCAAAATGGCTGTGTTTCCTTCTCTTCCTTTATATATATTCAGGTATATAACCAATGAAATGTCAGGTAAAAAAAGTAGAAAATTAAAGTAACATTTTAATTGGTTGTCAATTCCAACACTTCAGATGTGTTTTGTGAAGTAATTTACCTCAGGGTATTTAGAGAGGTCTACAGGCTAAATGGTTAAATGGAATTTCAATCAAATTTGTGAAAATGGTAGGGATTGGTATGTAGTATGAGCTAATCTATATTTGGTGAAATTGTCTCCAGTCGCTTTTCTGTAAACTACTTTCCCACCTTTTTTGATGGTGCGCTTCCCAGGGAGCGACCCGGTACGCGAACTGGCGAGCGCCCCGGTACACGAACCTTAAGCGTTACGGGAGTCCACCATTTTGTGTTTCGGTCGAATTAAGATACAAGATGAAGGGCAAATAATGTTCAGAATGGGTAGAAGGGGGCACGGTAGACTTATCTTGACCCCCTAGGTTTTCTGAGGGTGGCTGAGGAGGCCCATATGTGCGAAAAAAAAACATTTTAAAAAAAATTTAGCGAGGTTAGCTCCCGGTTCGCGTACCGGGTAGCGCCCCAGGGAGCGTACTTTGTTGAAAATTAGTGAAAAAAGTTAGAGTAAAATAATAATTGTGAGTGATCAGATGTAGGGTAGCTCTGAGAAGAGATTTTGGGTTTATGGTACATTTAGGTACTTATAAGTAGGTACCAATGCACAGTCTTAAATACAGAATGAAAATTCTGTTGCCCTCATCTGAGAAGTGAACTCCATCTCCTCTGTAGATATCTTGCATGTAGTAACGCAAGTTATTGTTGTACACGGAGCCCATTCCATGGTCTCTCATGTAAGCTGAAACAGATTTGTTTACATGCTTCCTTGACTTCTCAATTTGTGGACAAAATTGGTTTGACCACCTCCATTTCTGTCTTTGGCATATATCTGAATATACCAAGGCAGTCTGAGGAAAAAGTGCCATTAATTGCTCAAAGGTGTCCTTTAAAAGCATTTCCAGACCTACCCCAGTCAAAGTGCCCAAATCATTACCTCCACAGTGAACAATTAACAGGTCAGGTTTTGGCAAATGCATAAAGGTTTTCACCAATGGTATCAATTGGTGACATTTTAATCCTCTGTGGCCAAACCACTTAATTTCCACATCTTGTAAATTGAGGTTAGGTAAATTCCTGTTCTCAGCATACCTCTGAGCCCAATAGATGTAACTATGTCCAACAATCCAGACAGAAAACATGGTGAGAGAAGGTTCTCCTGCAGTCAGATGAAGTGTGGCAATGAAATGGCAGTTGAAAAAATAAGAGTTTAAAATGAAAAAAACTGTGGAGTTTCTGTGTTAATGAAGCATTAACAGTGATTGGTGGATTTTGATTGCTAAAAACAGAAAGTTAGGGTGCATGGATGAGTTCTTTGAAAGATGTATTTTGAGTGGTCAAGAAAAAATCATTAAATGAAAGAATGCACTGGATATGAGGTGCACTGAGAGTTCAGAGTTCAATTGCAACATTGTTGTGTGAACTTGCAAACACCAGAGGTCTTCCAAGAGGTGGTTGCTATGCAAAAAAGGCAGAAAGGGCAGAGGGGGGAAGGGTTTTGATTTGAAAAAAAGTGAGGGAAGAGTTTTGATTGGGTGACATGAGAGATATGTGTGAAGAATTACAGCATTTCTGTGCTTTTGATAGCTGCAGACTCTGGAGTGCATACCTTTTGCTCTGCTGAAGACAAATTGGTGTGTTTCTGAGACTGTTTTGAAACTCAAAGTATTTGCTAAGGTGAGAAAAGATTTCTTTAAATTACATAGAGAATAGTGTGCTTTAAGGAGAAAATTATGAAGAAAGTTGTGTTTTTCAAATGTTGCTTTGTCTCAAGTGTTTTACAAATAGATTTTGTTTCTTTGAGAAATTGTAATTGGAGAAAATGTGAAGTATTAGTACTGACAGGGTTTTTTTGTGCATAGGAGCTGTGGAGTGTTTTCAAATTATGACTTGAAAATCGTTTTTGAGGAAAAGGAATGGTTATAATATTTATGACAAGGACATAATGGTGTATGCTTCTTTATAAGGCAATTGAGTGTCTCTGATGTTATTTTTCCCATTTTAATGTAAGACCTTTCCCTGTGGAGCAAATTGCTTGTAAATATGCTCCCACCTGTGCATGGCAAATTTAGATTTTGAATGTTTGCGTTACATAGCCATGTTAAAAGTGACACAAACATGCTGCAAAGTCAATCAAAAAATGCTTTTATGTGTCTTAAGGACATTTTAAGTCATTTCCCCATGTGCAGTGTTTTCAAATTATAATTTGAAAATCGTTTTTGGGGAAAAGGAATGGTTTTAATATTTATTACAAGGACATAATGGTGTATGCTTCTTTATAAGAAAATTGAGTGTCTCTGATGTTATTTTTCCCATTTTAATGTAAGACCTTTCCCTGTGGAGCAAATTCCTTGTAAATATGCTCCCACCTGTGCATGGCAAATTTAGATTTTGAATGTTTGTGTTACATAGCCATGTTAAAAGTGACCCAACCATGCTGGAAAGGCAATCAAAAAACGCTTTCATGTGTCTTAAGGACATTTTAAGTCATTTCCCCATGTGCAGTGTTTTCAAATTATGATTTGAAAATCGTTTTTGGGGAAAAGGAATGGTTTTTAAATTTATGACAAGGACATAATGGTGTATGCTTCTTTATAAGGCATTTCAGTGTCTCTGATGTCATTTTTCCCATATTACATTAAAAGACCTTTCCCCGTGGAGCACATTCCTTGTAAATATGGTCCCACCTGTGCATGGTAAATTTAGATTTTGACTGTTTGAGTTACATAGCCATGTTAAAAGTGACCCAAAAAAGTTGCAAAGGCTTTAAAAAAAGACTTTCATTTGTCTTAAGGACATTTTAAGTCATTTCCCCGTGGGCAGTGTTTTCAAATTATGACTTGAAAATCGTTTTTGAGGTAAAGGAATGTTGTTAAAATTTATGTGCGCCATATGCCCCCAAATTTCTTTTTCAGGGGTGCAGCAGGGTGTTCTTGAGACACCCCTGCACCTTTGGAAAAATTCCTAATTTGCGATGAGCTAATTGCTAATCGCAAATGCACCTTCATTCCTATGGGCCTCCTGGCCCATGGAAATGAATGGGTAATTTGCAATTAGCAATTTGCTCATTGCAAATTCGGAATGGTAAAGAATCGCTATTTATTCCTTAAAATTCGCTATTTAGGAAATGCAAAATAGTATGATGATACATATGGCGGTTCATCTCTAACATGATAAGAAGCTTAGGGATACATTTATGATGACTGGCGCAATGAAGTGGACATCACTTATTTCATTGGTAGACCTTTACATGTATTATCTCCTCTGTATTCTTCATCAAGCGTAACTTTCATCTGCAATCCTGAGTAGGCCTCACCTTAAACAAACCTCTGGATAGGCCACACCTTATTGTTATCCTGAATTAATCATTTAAAATGCTAGGGACAGATTTATGATAGGTGTATGCCTCTTTTGCGCCACTGTGCGTCACTTTTCTGATGCAGCGGTGGTGCAAAAGATTTGCTATGAGGCGACAAAATTACAAATTGATGCATTTAGGCAGATGTGTCATGGTGTAAAAAACACCGTGCCACATGAAACTGATGCAGCAGTGATGCAAAAGATGCACCATGTTGCAAGACAGGCCTCACTTGGGGCCATATGTATCAAGCTAATTAGCATTTGCAAAGGCCGAAAATCTGTGAATTTCGGCCTTTGCGAATGCTAATTAGACAAATGGTATGTATCAAACAAGTTTGATGCAAAATAAGGAATAATAAAATTTGCTATTCCTTATTTTGCGATTGCACTGAAGGATGTGCAAATTTTGTGATTTCTTAAATGCAATGTATCAAACAAAAAATATGCAAAAAATGCCATTAAGGATTTGCAAATTACCACCAACTTCTAGTTGGTGGTAATTTGCGAATTCTTTTCAAAAAGCTTTTTTTCCAAAAAACAAAAGGTGCCATATGACGCCCATACATGCCCTTAGGGCATGTATGTGCGCCATATGCCCCCAAATTTCTTTTTCAGGGGTGCAGCAGGGTGTTCTTGAGACACCCCTGCACCTTTGGAAAAATTCCTAATTTGCGATGAGCTAATTGCTAATTGCAAATTGCACCTTCATTCCTATGGGCCTCCTGGCCCATGGAAATGAATGAGTAATTTGCAATTAGCAATTTGCTCATTGCAAATTAGGAATGGTAAAGAATCGCTATTTATTCCTTAAAATTCGCTATTTAGGAAATGCAAAATAGTTTGATGATACATATGGCAGTTCATCTCTAACAAGATAAGAAGCTTAGGGATAGATTTATGATGACTGGCGCATCACCAGGGATGTGCCAGTCATCCTGCGCCGCTGTTCCGCCACCCATGGTGTGCTGCATTTACAATGCGGCGCAGCATGGGGCAAAAATGGCGCAGATGCGTGACGCATCTGTGCCGTTAAGGTGGCGCATTGCTGGAGTTGTATCGCAAGTGCGATGCAGCTCCAGCAAGGCTCAGGGGTGCCCCATCTCCACAATGTTGCGTCAGCTTTCTCCTATCTGATTGTAAATGCGGCACACCATGGGTGGCAGAGCAGCGGTGCACGTTAACTGGTGCATGCCTGGGGATGTGCCAGTTAACATAAATCTGCCCCTTTACATTTAAGTATGTGCAGGGGACACAGAGTCGGTGAGGCTTATCCAAGGTTAAGAAGAGATGAGTCCTGTTCAGTGAAAAATTAGACATAGGCTTCACCTGCTCAGCATCGCTGGACATGGCTAAATAATAGCTGCAAAATGTTACTCTTGTTAAACAATTTTACTATTATAATCTCTGAGATTTGTCTCTTACTCTGCAACATCTCATTGTTGTTATCTTTCTTTAAAGATAAAGACAACATCAACATGAGCGACAATCAGCAATCAGTTGATTTCGACCTCATCATTGAACTCGTAATTGAAACATCAGTGGATGTTGATCCCTTGGATGATTTAAATCCTGAGGATGAAGAAGAACGTGATGAGGATGCAGATTTGTCAGAATTATATGACATAGGAAGGGAAGCTGACGTGCTTGAGCCTATGGAACTATAAACATTTATTTAAAAAATTTATAATAAATAAAAAGTAAAAATGTAAACCGTTTAATTTAAAAATAAAGACACCTTCAAAAACAGGTTATGTGTAGTGTCTTCAATAAAATATTAAAATATGCTCATAAAATTAGATCAGATTCACATATAAAATAGCACAGGTAAAATGAATATAAATTCCATTTCTTTTCTGCTATTTCTGTATTCTAAATTTGCCAAGCACTAAAAAATCTTCTATGTAAAAATGTCAAGTAGTGTTTTAAGTTTTTGATTACTGTTATTGATTTACTGTTGGGTAATAGTGGTTAATAAAATGTTTTAATATATTTTACCACAGATTCAACTGCAGATCATTTCAAGATTTCAGCATGCCAACTAAAGAAAGACTGAGAAAGGCTGCAAAACCTCAAGCAGGCAGCAGGTCAATGAAAAAAAGCAGCAGTCCTCTAACAAAAAGATTTGTCAAGTCACCAAGAAAGCACCGGGTAAGAGTACAAAAACATTCATAAGAAATATCTGTAGTAAAAAAAATATTACTACAGAAAATGTTTCAGTCCAGAAAAAGAGAAGCAATTCAAATGGAAAGGCCAATGAAAAATGTTACTGCTAGAGCAAGAGATAACTCTGTGCATGATAGTAGAAGGAAACAACAGTTTAGGGACATTCGTAAACGAATGTTCTGCAACAGGATCATTGGCAATTTGTTAAAAAATATTAAGAAAGGTCAACAGAAAGTGGTTTTTTATAAGAGAAAAAAAAAAGTTGAGAAAGTTATTGATCAGGCATTTGAAATTAAACGTAAGTTATTTATTTTGATAATCAATAGAATTAGGAAGCTAAACAAGGCAATTTATGATTTCAAAAGAAATAGTAGATGGAAGAGAATAGTTAATCGTAGTAATTTTTGTGAAGTTTTTTCTGGAGAATGGATGCATAGTTCAAGCTGTGAGGCATTTTTTAATGAGGAGAGTTATTTCCAGGATAATGATTTGGTGCATGCAGTTGACACCAGTGGTCGAGCTTATGAAGTGAAAGATGGTTGTCCAGTTGAAAAAAAAAAACTTGTGACAACAGAGGCAGAAGAGGTGTTAGGTAATGAGGTTTTAGGAAGACATCCTAAGGGTCCTGTGTACACCTGGAAGTGTAGTAGTATTTGCAGTGTGCGACAGGATTCCATCAATTTGCTTTGTGATTTTGCACGGTCATTTAATAAGAAAAGTTTGAAGCAGAAAATGAAGTTGTTGCAAGAATGAGATCCTTGCAGAGTGAGAGAAGTGACAGGTTTGCATGGTCATTCACTGGCTTGTCTTTCCAGGAGAGTATGCCAGAGTGTTTTTCATCATTTCAGGATGCTAGCAGTGCATCATAATAAAGTGAGGAAATTAGTTAGAATGTTGTATTATGCTAAGAGTCCAGCAATTATGCTTAAACAATTATGCGCTGCTCTTTTGCATGGTTCTGAAATAGATGTGAAGAATATATGTGAAGAAATTGAGTTTTGTTACTTTGGAAGTAAAGAGGAGAATGTTGAAATTGACCAAGAAGAAGCGGGTAATGTGGATGATAGTGTACAGGTTTCCAGTACCGATAATTTCCAGAGGCAAATTGCGACGTTTCAGGTCAAATCAAGTGAGAGGCCAAATTTCACTTGTGTGTGTTGTCGACGCACTTATTATAAGAATCAGACTAAGTTAGTGGATTTATATGCAAAAAGTGAAAGGGAAAATAATAGTGAATGGAAGGATTTCGCAACATACTTGATGGTAGAAAATTGTTTTGATTTGGGATTGGATCAACATGTGTGTACTTATTGTTGTAATAAATTAAATCAAAACCAGATGCCTGCTAGAGCAGTTCATAATAATCTGGAATTGGTTGAGATTCCTTCTGAATTGAAGGATTTAAATACTTATGAATCTATTTTGATTCAAAGTATCCATCCCTTTCAGGCTATTGTAAGAATGGAGCCAAAGACAGGGAAATTGCCTCCATCAGATTTACAGAGAGGATTAAAGGGAAGAGTTGTTTATTTGCCTCTAGATTTGAAGAAAAACATTAACACAATTGGAGTAGAAAAAGTGGAAGAGGAACCTCTGGTTATCTTAGTTAATGGGGTTCCGACAAAGAATAAGAAAATATGGCAAGATTTAGTGGATGTTAGGAAAGTTAAAAAGGCAACATTGTATTTGAAAAAAAAATATATACTATAAGAATGTATATGTTGCAGAAGAGGAAGTAAGTGAGGAAGGGGATAGTGATTTGTGTGCTGGTAAAATTGAGAAAGTAGAACCCTCTACTAGTGAAGAAATATATGAACATTATAGTGTTCATCCTTTGCATTCCAAGGAAGTCATGGGGAATGCTATTGAGTTGTTTCAAATGAAACAAGCCAAAGGGAGTCCCATTAGTGTTTGGGAGGAAAGTTTGGAAGCTCGGTGTTTCCCACAGCTTTTTCCAACAGGTCAGGGAGGAAGATATGATGAGCGACCTCATCAAATTCCTGCTTCTGAATACCGGACTTCGCGATTGTATGCAGGAGATGCTAGGTTTCGACAATGCATTCCTTATTTGTTTCATCTCCTGTTTGAAAGCGATCTGTCTGGACTGTCATATGTAGTGAACCACATCTTGAAAAGTGGTATACACATGCAAAACCTCTCGGCAAGTGACTTTATGGATAAAGTCAATGTCCAAGACAGTATTTTGGATTCTCACCTGATTAATCTCATGGCGTGTCAGCGTGGTACTAATGAGTACTGGTACCGTCGTCATGGTGATTTAAAATGTATGCTGAGGAATTTAGGAACTCCCACATGGTTCCTCACTCTGAGTCGTGCCGAGTATGGCTGGGAAAACTTACTTGAATTTCTACGAGAGGCAAATGCTAACGTAGAAAATATCGAATTCAAGACACCCGGAGAACTGTGCTCTTTGGATCCAGTCAATGTATGGAGGTACTTCAATCATAGATTTGAAGCTATGATGTTTTTCATCATGAATAAGAAGAATCCACCTCTTGGAGAGGTGTTGGATTTCTTCTGGAGAAAGGAGTACCAAGCAAGAGGTGCTCCTCATATACATATGTTGCTGTGGATCAAGGATGCACCTAAATTTGGAACGGATCCAGAAGACTCAGTGATGAGTTTCATACAACAGTATTCTACGTGTGCTGTTCCAAACGCAAAGGAGAAGAAAAGCCTAAGAGAAAAAGTTCTACGTTTCCAAAGCCATCGATGTGGAAAGTACTGTCGTCGTAAATTCCAAAACAAAGACAAGTTCTACACCAAATGTCGTTTCGGCTTTCCACGACCGGTGATTTCCAAAGGAAGAGTGAACAGTTTGATGTCTTCGCTGCGACATAATGTGATGAAGAAATCACCTAAAAACACATACAATTTGAAGAGGAACGAAGAGTCTAAGTACATCAACGACTACAACCCGGTGATTTTGTCCATGTGGAATGCTAACATGGATATACAGTTTGTGGCTGATAACTGTATGGCTGTGGCTCGGTATGTGACATCTTACATCACCAAAAAAGAGAAGACAGAATTGAAGGATATGTGGGAGGACATTTCCCATGAAAAGAGCCTCAGCAAGAAGTTGTACAGTTTCAGTCTGAAGATGTTGTCGCATCGAGAAATCGGAGCTTACGAATGTTCTGACCGGTTGTCTTCAGCAAGTCTCTATGCCAAGTCCAGGAGTATCGTTTGGGCGAGTCTTGGTCTTGCTGCAACGCGTAATCGAGTTCTCAAACCTGTGCGGGAAATTGAGTATTTGGCGGAAAAGGAGCCAAACAGTACCGACATTTTGAAGACCAACATGTTGGATACATATTATCCAAATCGAAGCAGTCACCTCGAGAATGTTTGTCTGTATGAGGTTCTTCAAAATTACATATTCAAGAGGAACATCAAAGAAGATACTGAGAAAGGAGTGTATGCTGTAATAGGAAGTGAGGGATGTCTGGTCAAGCAAAGAAAATGCCACTTGATAAACCATCGAAAATTGAGTGGCGAATCTCCTGAAAAAAAGGAGTTTTTCTATTTAGCACTTTTGCAACTTTTCAAGCCTTGGCGTGCAAAAGAGGAACTGCTTGGAGATTTCCTCTGTTACGAAGACTCTTTCAATGCCGCCAAGGAGACCATAGAATGTCCTGCTTTTCCCAAATATGTAGAAATGTTGAATGTGGAAATCGAGCAGGAAGCAACGATTGCAGCCGAGATTGCCAGAGACAGTTCTCAGGACAGTCAGAGTTCTGCTTCATTGAGTCAGGATCCACTAGGAGGACCTGTTATCGAAAATGAAGCTGCCACTGCTATGAATGAAGTGGAAAGAGCCATGGCACATGCTCAGGAGGATGCGGTTAACTTAGAAGAGTTGGAAAGACAACTCAACGTTGAGCAGAGGAAAATATATGACGAAGTTACCATGCAAATTGATCATGGATTAAGTCATGACAAGAAAGAGTGCTCATGTACGTCGTTGAAGCCTGTCTGACTGTACGTGAGTGGAGAAGCGGGAACTGGAAAAAGTTTCCTTATTAAAGCAATTTCATGTTATTTGCAGGAAAGGACAGAGTCATCGCTGTCTTGTGTTGTCACCGCTCCAACTGGACTGGCAGCACATAACATTAAAGGGATTACTTTACATCGTTTACTGATGCTGCCAGTGGAGCATGACAACAAATTACAATATCACAAGCTATCTGGAGATGCTTGTTGTGAAGTTTCAAGAGTATTGAGGAAAATGAAACTTCTTATCATTGACGAAGTAAGCATGGTTTCCAATGTCATGCTTGCTTTTGTGCATTTGAGAATGCAAGAAGTTCTCAAAACAGAGTATGATGTGTTATTTGGTGGCAAACACATCATTGTTTTCGGAGATCTTCTGCAGCTGACACCAGTGAAAGGGCAACCTGTGTTCAAAATGCTCACGCATGAAGATACCAGGAAGTGCCTAGGGAGCATTGGCAACGTCAATATTTGGTTAAACTTCAATTATGCTGAACTGCATGAAAATATGCGTCAGGCGAAGGATGAAGTTTACAAGACTATTCTACAAGATGTTAGAATTGGAAAAGTGACCGAGCATGGGAAAGAAGCTTTACATGCACGATTACTGTCAAATTTATATCCAGAACAAGATGTTGTGCCTGAGAATATTTTTCAGAAAATTACTGAGAACAAATCTGGAATATGTTTGATGCCAACTCTTGCAGAATGTGCCAAATTCAACAACAAAATATTGCATTTAGAAAAGCAAGAGATTGTGAAACTGGAAGCTATTGACAGAGTAGAGCATATGGGATCAACAATTATTTTGTCTGAGAATTTGAAAACAAAATTGGATTCATTAGAGAAGAGTATATCTAAAACTGCAGGTTTTGAAAAGACTCTGAATGTGTGCTTGAACTGCCGTATAATTTTAAGAAGGAGTTTACATGTTGAAAGAGGTCTGGTAAATGGATCAATGGGTAATGTTGTTGATTTTGTGAAATACAGAAATAGAGATGGAATTGAATTTTTAAATATTAAATTTGATGACATTGAGGAAGTACAGCTAATTGGTCGTTGTTCTGCTAGATTTTTGCTTGTAAAAGACTTATATGTTCGCCGTAAGCAGTTTCCTGTTTGCTTGGCATATGCGGTGACAATCCATAAATCGCAAGGTTTAAGTGTAGACAGTGCAGTTCTGTGTTCAAGGAGGGTATGGCATATGTGGCATTGTCACGAGTTAGAACTTTATCGGGATTGTACTTGATTGAGTGTGATGTCACAAACATTTGTGCGGATCTAGATTGTGTTAAGGAATACAATAGGTTAAGAAGAGAGTATGCGCCACATTTGCCTCAGTATCCTTTGTTTGAGAAACGTGTGGTAGGCCGGAAACGAAGAAATGTGACCAATACTGGGGAGGTTGTAGCAAAAAGACGAAAAGTCGATGAACCTGAAATTATAAGCAGAAACAAAAAGGATTCTGTTGAAGATGTTGTTGGTTTTCAATTTGAAAACAGTTCTGGTGTCAACTGCTATGCTAATGTAGTGGTTAATGTTTTGTTTTCTCTAGAAAATGTAAAAGAAGAGATTGTAGTAAGATTTTGCAGTTTGTTAAATTCTGTGTTAGAGAAATGTAGCACTGATAGAACAAACATAGAAAGTGTGTCTGAAATTCGAAATCTGTTAGACAGATGTTCAGGCCAAACACAATTCTCTCAAAATATTCAGCAAGATTGTTAGGAGTTTTTAATGTATATGCTTGATGTATTGCATGCTGAAGGTGTAGATGTAGATCACCTGTTTGGGCTTTCTTATCAATGGCAGCATGACTGCGAGAACTGTAGGGTATCAAGTACTACTAGTGTAGACTCAGAAAGATTTATATATTTAACTTTGCCAGACAGTTAATCAGTCTCTTTTAATAAGCTCGTAAAAGCAGCTGATCACAACATGGAGTGTAGCCAATGTAAATCTGAAATGATGTCCACATTATTTATACGAACATATGGCCAGTATATCATTTTAATGTTCCAACGATGTAGGCCTGATGGAACAAAATTGACAACTTTAATTAAAAATTTTGTGGCTTCACAGTTGTCAATATCAGGAAGGACTTTTGTAACTGCAGCAATTATATATCATGACGGTCCTTCAATAACATCAGGACATTACACAGCTTATTTAAAGTCTAGAAATGGCTGGTCATTCTGCAATGATTCTGTTTTAATTTTCAAAAACAAATTGCCATATGACCTTAAAAACTCTTACCTGGTGTTTTTAAAACCAAAATTTTAGGGAAACAATCTCGGGATGTGCTCTGAGGAATTTCAAGAAGTTCTAATGGCTCCTACACAATTTGGCCTTGAGGATAAGTGTAGTACAGAGACATAACTTCTTACCATAACAGTTGACATCATCGAAAAATAACTGCACTTTGAATGAGTTCAGAAAAACTGATTCTTTTTATAAGCTAATTGAAGCAGCCAATCAAAACATGGAGTAGAGGGAATGTAAGTCTGCAATGCTGTCTACTGTTTTATATTGCTTTGTGATTAAAAGTGATGTAGAGAATTAAATAATTGTAGTAGTCATAGAGGTAGTGTAAATCTGCTTCATAGTAAGCAGTATCAGTGTCATAGGAAATGTAGAACATGACTGAGGAAGAAGGGGAAGATATTACTAGTCCAGGATTGTGAAAATGATCTTCAACATTTTAATTCTGAAAGTTGCGGAAATGCCAAATGACGGGATTGGCTTACAAGAAATCCAAGAGTTATAAATGGCTCTGACAAGATTTGGCCTTGTGGAAACTTGTGGTAGAGAGCAAGAAGTCATTTATTGTATGTAACATGTTTTTCAAAACGATGGAGGTTTTCTTTCAGAAAGTGGCGGGCTGAAAGTAATAACAGCACAACAGAGTGTAAGCTGTTCATAGGACATCCTTCGACGTCATGGAAAGTAAGTTAACTTTAAGGAGTTCTGAATTCTGATTTGTTATGTTGTATGGTTTTTTTTAAAACAATCATTTTGATTGTGTTTTTTTTCCCCGCTGTTATATGATGAATACCTTCAAGTCACTGTTTTTAGTGAAATTTGATACATTCTGAGAACAGCAAAAATAAACCATTTAACATGTATAATTAATTCTGTACTGTTTCCATTTATGATGTACATTTAGAACTGTGTAGGAGACATGGAGAAGGAGAGGCTTCTGTAAGTGTCAAAGTTCTTGCATACAGTGCTCATATTCTACGTAGTCTTTCATATGATAGACTACATTTCCACAATGAGATACCTAAGCAAAGGAAACACAGGTCATATGATTGTGGAATGAGCAAAAAAAATTTGCATGTTTTTCAATTATATTACCTGTGTTTCCTAACATTACACACCACATTGTGTAGATGAGGTTTAGGCCTGTTCCTGGAGACAGAGGAGGTCTGACATTTGTTCAAGAGTGCAGTGGACATTACTTACTTCGTTGGTAGGCCTCCACATGTATTATCTTCTCTGTATTCTTCAACAAACCTAAATTCCATCTGCAACCCTGAGTAGGACTTACCTGAAACAAATCTGTGGATAGGTTACACCTTATTGGCATCTTGAAACAATCATTTAAAATGTTAGGGTCAGATTTATGGTGGCCGTGCGCCTCTTTTGCTCCATTGTGGGTCACTTTTGTGTAAAAGATGCACCATGTTGCAAGATAGGTTTCAGTTCATCTCCAGCAAGATACCATCAGTTTAAAATGTATATAATTAGCATTGTGTAGGGGGCATGCAGAAGCAAAAGCTTTTATAAGTGTCAAAGTTGTTGCATGCAGTGCTGCACTTCTAGGTACTGTTTAATATGCTGGACTACATCTGCACTATGAGATACCTAAGCAAAGGCAACACAGGTGATGTGATTTTGAAATGAGGAAAAGAAACTCCACATTTTTCAATTACATCACCTGTGTTTCCTAAGTTTATGAATGACATTGTGCAGATGAAGTTTAGGTCTGTCCACGGACACAGAAGAGGTCTGGCCTTTGTTCAAGAGTGAAGTGGACATGACTTACTTCATTGGTAGGCCTTCACATGTATTATGTCCTCTGTTCTCTTCAACAACTCGAAATTTCATTTGGAACCCTGAGTAGGTCTCACCTCAAACAAACCTCTGGATAGGACACATCTTATTGGCATCCTGAAGCAATCATTTAAAATGTTAGTGTCTTGCGACACTTTTGTGAGACAACAGCAGTGCAAAAGATGCACCATGTTTTAAGATAGGCCTCACTTCATCTGCATCAAGATACTGTTAGTTTAAAATGTATATCTTTAGGACTGTGTAGGGGGCCTGGAGAAGCAGAAGCTTCTGTCAGTGTCAAAGTTGTTGAAAAACTGTTTGTCCTTCAATCTTTTCCCTTGTCTTTTCTAATTTTTAAATACATGTTTTAATATTTTTCAAATGTTTGTTCTCTCTTTCACAGATTGAAAGTATAAAAACAAAAAGTGAGTAATTTAACGACAATTATAAGGTAAATGTTTTGTAGTCTTTTCGTTACATTTCTATCACATTCACCTACTAGTAGTTCGACAGCTTCATTTCTTTAACCCTCAATTTCCTGCCTTTGCTACTTTCCTCATTCCTTTCTCTATTACCTTCTTACTCAACTCCTTCCACTCTTTTTCTCAGTCCCTCTCTTCTCATAGTTCCTCACTCTTGTTCACTCACTCCGTCTCTATTACTCTTAGTGTCTTTGACTGATCACTCTTTCACTACTTGTTCATAATGCTTTCTCTGTGTAGTTGAAGCACACTAAGGGGCATATTATGAACACAGCCAATAAAATTATTGCTGTTTTTATTGGCAGAAAACTGGTGCAAAAGTGGTTTTAGCGGCAGTTTTCTGCCGCAAAAGCGGCTTTGGTGACATATTTCTGCCGATAAAAGCTGCAAAACTTTTATTGCCTATGTTGATGATATGGCTCTATGTTATTTACATTTCTTTGCTGTTTCAATTAATCTTTTTCTGTTATTTTTTGTTTTCTGTTTTCTATTTTTTCTCTCTGTTATTCCCCATGTTTTAATCTTATTTTGAACATTCACTCACATTCTCCAAGAAACTCTTCTTTGTTATTGTTCTACTCTCTTTTTTTCTTTCACTTCCTTATCTATTTTGTTTTTCACAATTATACCCTCTTCCGTCTTTTCTTCGGTAAATAGATCTATTAAACAGTATCTCTGGTTTACTCCCTATAGCTGTCTTTCTTTTAACATCACTCTCTGTTTACTTTCCTTATACTTACTCTTCTTTTTTTTTTTTTTTTTTTTTTTTTGGTTCGCTCCCGGTTCGCGAACCGGGAAGCGAACGGGGAAGCGAACCAAAAGAAATAGAGCTTGCCAGAGTGCTAAACATTCTAGCAATTTTTTTTGAAAGGGAAGGTAGTTCTGAAAAGAACTTTTTTTTTAATGTTTTTGTTGTTTTATATTTTTTTTTATTTTTCTGAACATTTTTTGTTTTTTTTTGTATTTTTTGAACAATTTTATATTTTTTTTGTTTTTTTTGGGGGGGAAACAACAAAAAACATGCATTGAAAAGGGCTCAACAGGAGCAAAAAAAAAATTACTGTCTGGGGCGGTTAGGGCAATTATGATTTTCATAAGCTACGTTGATTAACTTTATGCTCATGTTTCCACAGGAAAGCAATGCACCGCAATGCAAACAGGTGAACTTGATGTGTGCAAAGTTCTCTTGAATGTTTGGCACGGTTTCCCGTGCCTCGGCTCCTGACAACGATATTTGAGAAGTTGACCTGGCCACAGGAGTTGTTGTTGGGTTCTCCTGCAGATCACGTATCTCTGCCCGGCTGTAATTCAATGGATGCCACCTGTTCATGTGCCGATGCATGGTATAGTTCCCATAGCTATACTTTTTATCAGTCCCTCTTGATAACTTCTCTTTGCAAATGAGGCAGGTGACATACCTCGCATTTACTTTCTTCTGCCCTGGAGGGAGTGAAAAAAACTGCCAAATGAAACTGGCTTTCCTATGGGAAACCCGGGGCACCTCTTCCAAGAACTGTGGTCCTTCTCTCTCCTCTTCCTCTAGTTCTTCCTCTTCCTCCTCTGTGTTGGTGATGACCTGGGGAGGTGGTCCTCTCTTCCCATGAGGAGGTGGAGGTGGTGGTGGGGGTGCACCAGCTGAAGCAACTACTGAAGCCATTGCTCAAGTATGAAATAAGGTCTTCCTCTCACAAAGATGAAAGTCAGAGTGAGGAAAGAAGGAGGGGTTTTCATCATTTGGGAAAAACAATAGTTCTAAACCAATGAAAAGTGTTATTTTTAGGTCACCTGACCTAACTTTACATCATTATGAAACCAAAAGTGAAATGAACCAATGAAAAGTTTTATTAAC
This sequence comes from Lissotriton helveticus, assembly GCF_964261635.1. NCBI lineage: Eukaryota > Metazoa > Chordata > Amphibia > Caudata > Salamandridae > Lissotriton > Lissotriton helveticus. The sequence goes on along the minus strand of NC_136068.1, from coordinate 657,334,095 downwards.
AAGTCACATGACCTCTTACGCTTATGTTACGCGCTGCGGAACGCGCCCCGGATCGCTTCCGGGTCGCTGCGCTTCGCGCCTCGGTTCGCGCTCCGGAGCACTTCCGGGTGCGCTAACGCGGCGCGTCATAAGACGCATTACGCGGCAACGCGATACGTCGCGCTTTCGCGACGCGCCCCGGTTCGCTTCCGGGGAGCTGCGCTTCGCGTCTCAGTTCGCGTACCGGAGCACTTCCGGGTGCGCTAACACGGCGCGTCATAAGACGCATTACGCGACAACGTGATATGTCGTGCTTCCGCGACGCGTCACGATGTTCATTTCTAACGCGGCAGTTCCGCAAACGGAACGTTTACCGGTTCGCGGACTGGGTCGCGGCATCAAGGTGAGCTAACGGGAAGCTTCCCGGTTCGCGAACCGGGAGCGAAGAAAAAAAAATATTAAAAAAAAAATTATTAATAAACATATATAATATATTTTTGGATTTAAAGAAGAATACATTTTACAGCTACAGATATTAGCTTTTAAAAAACCAATGAAATTCACTGAAAAAACCATAGGTTATAGACCATATATAGTTAGGAATTAGCATTTAAAAAACCTTATTTTACTCACACAAAACCATTGAAATTCCATATATAGTTAGTTGTACTAACTATATATCGCGCCCCCGCTATCCACTGCTGATCATGTCACATATTACATCATTCATGACATGGTCAGTGACATCACTGATGACATCACTGATGACATCTCAAATGACATCACTGACGACATCACTGATGACATCACTGATGACATCACTGATGTCATCTCAAATGACATCACTGATAACATCTCAAATGACATCACTGATGACATCTCATTTGACATTACTGATCACATCACTGATGACATCATTCATGTGATAATACAATTAACCTCTTCAGACTCTAATATAACCTTAGATACACTCAGTGTAAACAGACACTCACAGACTGTCACTCATCCATGGAGTTACTCACACACCTAGTCAGTCATGCAAAAATCAATCATACCTCCATTTTCTCAACTATACAGTTATACACACCTTACTTATTCAAACATATACTAAAACATATTTACTCTCTTATACAATTCCTGATACAAGTTCACAATGATCCATACAGCCACTCACACATTCACTGGCTCTTATGCACAGTTATTTATATATGTCAACTCTCACATGTACTGTGTTTTACATATGTACTTACTTTGACATGTAACACTGAGATATCCATTCACTCACCAATACACTCATGCACACAGTCAACCGCCAATACAGTTGTTTCCACATGCACTTTTGAACCCATACATCTAGTGAATCAACTGCTCACACATCTATGCACAGAGTCATACACCTCCCAGCCACCCACACACACACTCAGTCGCCCATACAAATACTTGGGCAACCAATCAATAACCCATATAGTTACTCATATAGCTACTGATCAACACATGCAGCAGTTTACAGAACAACAGACATAATGAATCACAAATTAAGACAGTTTAGTCACTAACCATTGCACTCAGTGAGACACATTTAATCACTCACTCATACAGTCAGTCATGCACCTTCTAAATCCTTCATCCAGACACTTATACATCCACTCATTCTTCAATATGTAAGACATATTTTAACTTTACAGAAAAATACAGTCACTGGATGTAGTCATCAGTGATGTCATCAGTGATGTCATTTGAGATGTCATCAGTGATGTCATCAGTGATGTCATTTTAGATGTCATCAGTGATGTAATCAGTGATGTCACTGACCATGTCATGAATGATGTAATATGTGACATGATCAGCAGTGGATTGCGGGTGCGCGATATATAGTTAGTACAACTAACTATATATGGAATTTCAATGGTTTTGTGTGAGTAAAATAAGGTTTTTTAAATGCTAATTCCTAACTATATATGGTCTATAACCTATGGTTTTTTCATTGAATATATATATATATATATATATTACCTACTGGCGGTCGCCAGTAGGTAGTTATAGTTATAGTTAGAACATAGTTTCCATAGGAAATCCACGACATTCTATTTGGAATAACTTTGGTGCTGGTGAACGAATCTTCATGAATTTCTACACGGAAATGGCCTGCTTGGTTCTGCTCCTCCCTGAAAGTTTGGGGTGATTCGTCAAGTGGGAGCTGAGAAAAAAGGGGATCCCAAAACGTGTTTTCCCCATGCTATTTTTCATAAGGACCTTTAGCCAGGGCTACGCTGAACGAAATTACATGAAAATTGGCAGAGAGGTAGAGTTATGTTTGCAGATTGTGCTTTTTGTTAAATGGTGTAAATCCGTTCAGTAGTTTCTGAGAAAATTGGAAGTAAAATCATAGCGATATCTAGAGACGGAGTTCAGCACGCGTACGAAAATCTATTCAATTACGAGCACGAGCTGCATGCTGATTGGCTGTGAACTGTCTGTCAACACTCGAAACCAGGAAGTGTTGGCAACCATCGTGTGCCTCGCTAGAACCGAGTCACAAGAAAACTGTAAAACAAAGTTGAGAAATAAGGGAAGGGGTAGGGTAGAGACATTCTGACCTTATAGGCTTGCTCACGGGGTCGTACATGGAAGTTTAGGTTCTATTTTTTTATTTTTGTTTTTTCAAGAAAAATCACGGCATACACGTATGGAAATGCGTACATTTACGAGCAGGAGCTGCATGTTGATTGGCTGTTAATACTCCAAACCAGGAAGTGCTGGCAGCCATGTTGTTTGTCGGGAGAGCAGAGTCACAAGAAAACAATAAAACAAAGTTGAGAAATAAGGAAATGGGCCAGGGTAGAAATATTCTGAGCCTATCGTCTTGGTCAGGGGGTGGTACAAGGATCTTTAGGCTCAATTTTTATTTTTTCTTAAAATAAAAAATGGCGGGGTACTCGTGCAGTACTTGTACGCGGTGGAGAAGGTGAAAAAAAAGTAGAAGTCCGTTTTATTCATTAGGTCCCGGGGGGGCAAATTACGGGGGCAATTTTTCTGCATAATGGAGGCTTGTAAGGTGCCCCGAGCACTGGGGAACAGAACTCCTTTGGTTTTATTTTGAAGTATGGGGGGGTTACGGTCCTACTCCCCGCAGTCTTGGTGAGCGACACCCCTCGAGTCCTTTTAAAATAATATATGTTTTGAGGTCTCTCTCTCTCTCTCTCTCCCCGTGCACGTCATCTGGAACGCCACATTTCTGGGGCAGTTATATGTAAAATGACCTTCCAGCTCCGGGTACCTGCATTGTCTGGAGTTTTTTATTAATGTTGGGAGGGTGGGCTTGATTATAGGCCCTTGAAACTTCCCATAGCAGCCCAGGTTCTGGTATTAACCTGGGCTCCTATGGTTATTCACAAGGGCATATTATCTAACCCATTATCTCTGTTTTATTGGCAGTTTCTTGCCAATAAAACGGCGATAATTGTAACACCGGTCCTTGATAATATGCACCTAAGTTTACTGGTCAAAAAAAGAGCAATGAGCCGTATTATCAACAAAAGGTGATATATTATTGTCGCTTTTATCGGCAGGAAACTGCGGATAAAGCGAAGATAATGGGCTTGATAATATGCCCTTGTGAATAACCATAGGAGCCGAGGTTAACATAGGAATTTACATGTGTCTATGGTTTTTTATTAATGTTGGTAGGGTGGGCTTGATAATATGTCCTTGTTAATTGCCATAGAAGCCTATGTTCTGGTGTTAACATGGGCTTCTATAGGAAATAACAAGGCCGTATTATCCTGGTCATTATCGCCGTTTTATCGGCAGTTTCTTGCCAATAAAACGGCGATAATTGTAACACCGGTCCTTGATAATATGCACCTAAGTTTACTGCTCAAAAAAAGAGCAATGAGCGATATTATCTTCGCTTTTATCGGCAGGAAACTGCTGATAAAGCGGCGATAATGGGCTTGATAATATGCCCTTGTGAATAACCATAGGAGCCCAGGTTAACACCAGAACCTGGGCTGCTATGGGAAGTTAAAAGGGCCTATTATCAAGCGCATTATCACCGCTTTATCAGCAGTTTCCTGTCAATAAAAGCAGTAATAATGTATCACCTTTTGTTGATAATATGCTCCTTCATTTCTATGATATTATGTAAAGCTTTCCTTTTTTTGGTGTAGCAGTTGTACACTCTTCGCATGCTCAGCGTCGTTTCGAAGCCCACGTTTTCTTTTTCTTCAAGTTCAACAAGGAAACCTTTCTTTATATCAGTTAGTAAATCTGTCGCTTTCTTTTCCCGGTTCGTGTGTCATCCGCTGCTGTACTTTTGTACAGTATTAAGTCATATTTTTTATATATTTATTTGAAAGGCAGTGTCGAGGTGCCAAACGTTAATTACGTACTCCGTCCACCGCCATTTTAGTACTTTATCAACGTTGTTTTTATTATATCTGTTAGTTAGAAATCAGTAGTTTTCAATCCTAGTCTTGACTATCTTACTATTGTATTTCAACATTATTTTTATTGTGAGCCGTCATACCCCTCCTCCACAAAATAAAAGAAGTATATAGTTTTTTTTATCAACTTTTATTAAACAATAAATATAAACAAAACTTAATTAGAACTATATTAGAACTGGAAAAATTACTTAAACAATGTTATAAACAAATTGTGAAATGGATTCCAAAAGGTGTCCAATTGGTATTCTGCAAAAGAAAAAAGAAAATTAGAGTTTAGAATTATGTAGATGTGAGTAAATGAGCTGAAGCATTACGGGGCATATTGCCGAATTATTTCTAATGCATTCTTATGACAGCTTTGTAGATGTAGGCCGCTGTGCTTACCGTTGTATAAACCTTGCGGGTAAACATTTCAGGCAGTTTGTGTCACAACTTATTCTGATCAAGTCTTCTACACGTCTACTCGTCCAAGACAGCAGTGTCTAAGTTTAAGAGAGAAAGAGAAATGATGTCACAGAGAGTGAGAGAGAGAAAGAGAGAGAGAGTAAACAACATTAAAACTATGTTGCAGAGTCTGGAGTTGAGATTTTTTCCTTGCGTCACTTTACTCATGTTAAAAATGACTCAAAAGTGGCGAAATAAGGTTGTGGGATGTGTTTGTCAGACTGTTGTAACGTATCTGTTGCAAAAAACACAGTTGATGGACTGAATGTAGAACAATGTCATACATTCACCCCAGTACAAGGATCTGGGCCTAAATCCATCGTTTTTTGGCACTCCACACCACCCTGGGCTAGACACTGGCTATATGCAAATCAGCTCTGACCCTGTGCCTCATGGGAACAGTCCAGTCCGAACTTCCAAGCCATGTCTATTAACAAACCTATTATGAGAGAAAGAGAAATTATGTCACAGAGAGTGAGAGAGAGAGAAAACATTAAAACTCTGGGCCATAATATCAAGCCTGGGTGACAAAATTATCGCCACTTTATCGGCAGGAAAGTGTCGCTAAAGTGGCGATAATTGGTTTGATAATATGCTCTATGGAATTCCAATCGAAGCTCATGTTAGATGTCCTTCACATCTAACATGAGCTTTGATTGGAATTCCATAGAGCACATTATGAAACCCATTATCGCCACTTTCCTGACGATAAAGTGGCGATAATTTTGTTGCCAAGGTTTGATAATATGGCCCTCTCTCCTTTCATAAATAAAAGTTACACTACAGTTTCACGAGTGCAGTGTACCTGGTACATTTTACTTGTTATAGTGCCGCGTTCAAGTGGTGTCTATGTGGAAGTGCCTACTGCGTTACTGACGCCCATTATTGCGACTTATTTCTAATGCATTGCTATGAAGGCTTTATAGATCTAGGCTTCTGTGCTTACCTTGTATAAAGAGTTCAGCCACCAGAGTTCACCACTCGCCTTGAACTCTGCATCTATACGTCAAAGTATATTCAATAAGTTGCAGAGAATTCCATTGCTGTTGCTCGATAGGCCGTGGTGGCTTCTGAACGATGTTTGGTGAAGGAAACTAAAGGACATTTTGATTAGTCATTGAAACTGAGTTACGTAACTACTATCAAAAGTGAATTTTAATGTGGGTTCTTAATATTCCGTAGTTAAGACTGTTGAAGCTCCAGTAAACAAAGGAAGATCAATAAGTTAATAAAGACCTGGGACGGCCTCGTGACGCAGAAAAAAAAATACTATCATGGACGCACAATTAATAATAATAGAGTACTAAGCACGTGGCGTAGTACAGAAATACGACACAGAAATGTATGCACGCACAATTTTTAAGATTAGAGGTGTATAGGACCTTGTGACTTATAAAGATATATTTCAATTATGTAAGTACTATTTAAAACCATTGAGTGGTAGGAAAGCCATATGAAAGATAAAAAAATAGTATTATGCATATACAATTTACAGTGGAGGCTGATGTTGTGACGTCTTCTCTTACCTTTGTTTCTGTCGTATTTTGTCGTGTCTTGAAAGGCTGTGGTTTAGCTGAGTCAAGGGTGTTTTCGACAGTCTGTCTGTCATCGCAGCAGAGGCAGGCAAAAGAGAGCGTGCTCACGTCAGTGCCCGTGTGTTATATGGGAACCGCGGGGGCTGACCAAACCAAGCCCAGGGCCGTCATTGGTAGCGTTTTCACGGTCTGTAAGACTGATGGCCCTGGGGGACATGCCATTGGGTAATGTATTGGTTTCCAGGCTAAATTATAGCATGGTGGTGGCATGTGGATAGTGTGGGGGGGAGTGCACCACGCATGTGCAAGTATGAGTGTGCGCACCAACAATTAACAACAGAGAGAGATGGGGCGGTGTTATCATGTGTGCAGAGGCAGGCCCAGAATCGGATCTGCAATGAGTCAGCACTTCTAATCATTCTCTTTAGCGAGCCCTGAGCTCTGATTTGTCACTGAAAGGTGATCGCACCATAGTTTGTACTGCTTATCATACTCAGCGTGTACCCGCGCATAGGGTACGAATATGCTTTGACATTACGCGTCGCTTTAAAGCTTCAGTGTGACGTCATGTACGGCGTTCTGTACGCAAAAGGGGGCAATGTTTCTACTTGGTTTAAAACATGTATGTATTTAATGTAAATACTAAGAGTAGACATTTGTGATAACTATGAATTTTTTAAATACTTGTAATGATCATATATTACTTTTAAAAAGAATTACATAAAACACGGTAGAACATCATGAGTACTCGTATTGAAAGAGCAGCGCAAGCGCATCATAAGCGTATGCAAAGCTATGTGACTTAAAAAGTAGGGATTTGATTGGTTCATAACTTTTCATATTGTGACTGTTGAAAGTTCCGTCCCATTATAATTCTTCGACTTTGACTTTCTAAGAAGAAGCATTTGTTCTGAGAGTCTTCTCAAATAGAAGGAAGATCACAATAATGAGAGCAATGGGGTAATCTTGCAGCAGTTCTTCAGAGGGATATTTCATTCCTTAAGAACGTCCAAAGAAGAGGAAAGAAGCTCTAATTTGGAAGTTTTTCACTTTCCAGAAGGTCAAAAAAAGGTTAATGCTCCAAAAGTAACCTGTAAAATTTGCGAAACAACTCTTTCAAGGGGTGATCCATGTAAAAAATACTCCTTTGGCACAGCAAATATGGTGCGACACGTGAAGAATTTGCACCCCAAGAACTTTGCTCGAGCTGCAAGACGGAGGTTGCACGAGAACCCACCTGCTGCTACACCAAGCACATCAACTGTGCAGCAGGATTTTCGGCAAGCAGTCCACACCCACATATTGATTCTGACTTTGCTAATGTTAAAATTCTATGCATTTATTGCGATAAACTTTTGTGTTATGGGGAACAGTCTATAGACTTGATGAAACGCAGGATGCAGGATAATTGCTGTCCTCGACATTAGTTGTTCTTTTTTTCATTCTTTTGTTCCGCTTGGAATTTGTTGAGAAAACACATAAAAAATTCAAAACTAAAAAACCAGTTCTTTTTAGAACTACCTTCACTGGTCAAAGAAAGAACTATATTTGTTAGTGTGTAAAAGTTTGTCAGAATTAATGTGTAGTTCATAAATGAATGAATGAATATGTTACTAGTGTATGGAGAATGTGAAAGTGCAGAACTATAAGGAACTGCTGCAGCATAAATCTATAAGGTGTTTATCTATAGTATACTGTAGTATGTTCGAAGCACTTGAATGTAACATATGTACATAAATATGTTACAAATATATGCTGCAATTTGCGCTGCTGGGTGCCTGGGCAAATTTGTATGTGTTAGGGGCGGATTTACAATCCCCTTGTGCCTCTTTTACACAGCTGTTGCGTCACTTTTGTGACACAGCAGTGGTGCAAAAGATATGCCATGTTATGTGCTACTAACAATGTGACGCATCTGGAGGGTGTATTACATGGTAAAGCGCTGTGCCAGAAGAGGCTTAATTGTGCAGAAGGGGGTGCAGCAACGCCTCCTAAAAGTGACTGAGTGAAATGTATAACATTTCGTTCATATGGGTGGGTCCAAACTGAGATGGTGTGGCAACCAAAACCATGATCTGTGAATGTTTGATTTGTTCAGAATTCTGTCCATCATTTGTTCTTTTTGCTTTTGTTGATGTAACTTGATGTAACTTGGGAGGGTATGCCTAGACGTGGGTCTCATGCTCACTGTGCCACTGGATTCAAGCTAGGCTGGGTGATGAGGGGTCTTACCATGAAACCAGTACCAGGATGCTTGCTTCCGGTCCAGGGAGGACCTGGCCAGTAGTTCAGGATGGGCTGTTCCCATGGGGAGAAAGGGTCAGGACTGATTTGCATATGCATGGGTCCAAACTGTGGTGCCACGGTGAGCAAAAAAACAATTGATTAAACTCAGATCTGTGACTGCTGGTGAATGCATGATTTGTTCAGCATTCCGTCCATATTTTGTTCTTTTCTAATAAAATTCCCCCATTTCCAAAATTGGTGACTTTTATCTGGTGTTAAGGCCTTTGTAGGAAAATCCAGATTTTAGTAATTTGCTTCCTAGACTAGCATTTTGTAATATTTCCCCAGCAAAGTGAGTTCAGCCATGCATTGGTCCGCACTATGCTTTGCCTTAGAGACCAATCTGGCCAATTTGGCAATCTTCTGCTTCCTGTGTGTAGGCTGGTTGTATCCCAAGAAGTAATACAATCAATAGGAACAGATGTGAGATTATCCTGTTTTTGCATCAATGCCCATAGTTCCCTGCAGAGGCCTACCATTGCTTTATCCCAGGTTGACTGGCTAAAAGGCTGATTATCCACCGCTATTGTGTTTAGATATTTTGAGCAGCTCTCCCCAAAGTGGTTCTTCCAGACAGCCAGCTGTTTCAACACGTTGGCAGTTCAGGTGATTCGGGTTGCTCTAGCGGCAGCCACTCCATCATCCTATTGAATCTGGAGCACTGCCTTTTGTGGAAAATGGTCTCTTTCTAGGTGGTTTTCTTTTTGAAACTCTATCAGCTGTTTCAATAGAGGCACTGACAGGAACATGCAGTCGAGCAAGGTGTCATGCCTGGGAGCAATGTGTGAGAATGCTACTGGTTATGTTATGTTATGTTATTTTTAATTTTATACCGCGCCTAATCACCTGCAGGTCTCTAAGCGCCCGGAAAGATGGTACAGGACAATAACACAACAGGGTCAGAACAAAAGATCGCATTGGATTAAGCCATGCTCAGGCTTCTCCTGAACAGTAGCGTTTTCAGACTCTTTCGAAATTTTAAGAGGTTTCCTTCCTCACGTAGCCCTCCAGGCAAGTTATTCCACAGCTGGGGAACCAATACCGAGAAGGCTCTGCCTCCCTTCGTCACTAGCCTGTACCGAGGGCAAGTCAACAACTGCAAGTCCGAGGACCGAAGTGATCTCGTCGGGCAGTACAGTTGTAGGCGCTCCTTGATATAGGCCGGAGCCTTACCATAGATGGCCTTATGGGCAGTACACAGACTCTTGAATTCCACTCTCTCTTTAATTGGAAGCCAATGTAGGTTTTGTAGTAGAGGAGTGGCTCTAGACCTCCTAGGGAGTCTAAAAATCAGTCGGGCAGCATCATTCATTAGAACCTGAAGCCTATTAGTAAGGGTTTTCGGTAGGCCAAGGTAAAGGGCATTCCCATAGTCGATTCTGGAAATGATAGTGGCAGTTACTATTGAACGCATCGTGGGCTCTGAAAGGATAGGGGATAGCTTCCGCAGTTGCCGGATGATGTTAGTACAGCTGCCTACCACCGACGCGATCTGAGGTGCCATCGATAGGTCAGCATCCAACCGAATCCCCAAGCTTTTTACAGCCAGGCTTGGTTTTGGGGCCGGGCCCAACTCCATGGGCCAGTAGAGGTCACTCCAAGGTGAGAGGGTGGATGGTATAACCAGGATCTCAGTTTTGTCAGGATTGACTTTTAAAAGGTTATCTGTCATCCATCGTACCGTGAACCTCAGGATGTTCTGGGATTGGAGTTGTGCAACCGTGGTGTCATTTATACTTAGCAGCAACTGCGTATCGTCCGCATAGTTGAAGACTTTACAGTCCATTGCAGCCAGCGCAGCGATCAGGGGTTGCAGGTATAGATTAAATAGAAGTGGGGACAGGGCCGACCCCTGCGGTACTCCGCACTCTAGAACCCCGACCTCAGATGTTTCATCCCCCAGTTGTATCTTTGAGTCCTGCCTGTAAGGAAGGATTCCAACCACTGCAGCGCCAAGCCCTTAATCCCAAAGCTCTTCAATCTGTCCAGGAGCAGGGTGTGGCTGACAGTATCGAATGCCGCTGATAGGTCTAATAAAATCAGGGCGCTCGCTTTCTTACAGTCAGCCCTACCTCTTAGTTCATCCAGCACCGAGAGCATCACCAACTCGGTGCTGTGGTGTGCTCGAAAACCTGCCTGTCTATCATGGAGTAGATGGTGAGATTCCAGATAGCAGGACAGGGACTGAAGAACATGTTGCTCCAGGATTTTTGAGAGAAAGGGCAGCTGGGAGATGGGTCTGTAGTTCTTCAACACAGCGGGATCCGACCCCAGCTTTTTCAATAAGGGTCTTACCCGCGCCTCCTTAAGTTCACTCGGCAGGTATCCCATGTCTAGCGATCTATTGAGGAGAGAGATGATGTATTCCTCCAATAAGGGACGCGCAATGCGAAAAGTCTCAGGTGGACAAGGATCAGCTGGGGAGCCAGATTTAATTTTACACATCAGTTGTTCCAAGATTAGTGTATCCATCTGTGGGAACATTCTAAGAGAGCAGTCGCTCGCCTTATTAGATGTTAAGGCAATTGCAGTCCCTGTTGCCGCCACATTCTCTATCTCCTGGACAATGATCTTCACCTTCTCCAGGAAATAGGTCTGGAAGGTATTACAGTCAAAAGGGGGCTTAACATTATCAGGCTTCTTACTCAGCTCAGCCAAGATTTTAAAGGTTTCTTTCTGGATATTAGTGGCCTTGCTTAGGCGCGACTCAAGATAGTCCGCTTTAGCTTGAATCATAAGTTTTTTGTATTGGTGGAGAAAGGCCTTATAGGTATCCCTATCAGTATCCTGCTTGGATTTCCTCCACAGCCTTTCTAATCTCCTTAGCTTGGTTTTGGTTTCCCTTAAGAGCGGAGTAAACCAGGGAGCTTTCCCAGAGCTCATGCAAGCCAAGTCTACCTTTATTTGTTAGATTATTTCAAATCATTACAATATGCACAGTGCTAGTGAAAAAATAGCTATAATTTGAAGAAAATCAGAGCAGTAAGCAAAGTGAAAATGTAAAGAGGAACAATGAATTAGATTTAAATTTTTATATTGAGGTAAAGAAGCAATTTGTTAAATTATTGGGTGGTAGCTAAAAACATTGGTGTACATCTAAAATGTTGCAATGTACAAATAATCCATTTACAAGAGGGAGTGTGATTTAATTTATGTCCAAGTGGCAGTTAAGTGGCTTTTGCCTTCTTTGAGGCCCCCTCTACTATTTGGAGATATTTCACAGTCCGGAAGATTGTTTTCTGGTCTGCTCAGTTGAGGTAGGCCAATGTGACCTGTCTGCAGGAGAGTACCCCTAACTGATTCCAAAGAGGAAACAGCCATTGTCAACATATGCCTAAGGTGTAAAACAGAGGCAGGTGATGTACACCAGGTTTTCAGACCTGAGGCCACATAGTCGACAGGTCATTTACCCTTTGCCCCCAGCTGGGGCATTGCTGTGGTTTCAGGATTTTCTTGACAGCTCTTTTGAAAATGTTGTGGTTCGCTGCTGCCCACCATAGTTCTGCTACCCCTAACAGGTCAATATTTTCATTGAGGTAGTCTTGTGCTGGTGAGCGTGATCTGTTAGAAATTTACTCCCATATATGGTGGTTGATTGATTGTTCCTATGCGGATTTAAGCTCATGGAAGCAGATGGCAAAGGCTGCACTCCTAGCATAAGACTGTTTTGTTAGTCCAGATTCCATTCTGATCTTGGCTGGTGTTGTGTGACGAGGGAGCTGGAAGATTTGCATGTATATTCTAACTATCTTGGTTTCCAGAGCTATTCAATACCATCCATTCCAGACACCAGCCCCAGTGCGTGGAGAGCTTCAACTATTGTTTCCCCTATTGCATCTCAATGTTATAGATGCAACAGGGGTGGAGGATATTCCATATTAAATCTATCTAACTCATTGATTCTAGGGTGTCTCAGTAGTTGAATATGTTTAGACTGAAGTCTCCTGTCAGTAATATTTCTGCCTTTGAGTGTTCCATGATGATTGTGTGAAGATGGCTGATTAAATTATCCACTTTTGTTTGGAGGCATTTTCTAGATTTAAATATATACAAAACAGAAGTAGGCTCTGCTGGCACTTGTTTGGGAATTTATTTGAACCCCCCAAATTCCATGATTTCTATTATCTTATTCGCTCTATTTTACAAGTCATCGAAAGACAGCAGAAGATTGTTAGTCCACCCGCTGGGCCCAACTTTGGTGGCCGTTGTATGACTTGGGATGGTAAACGGTTCATATACCAATAATGCAATGGGTTCACTTGCCCATGTTTCTTGGAGGCAAATTAAATCAAACTGCAATAGGTATTCATTTACATGCGCTTGTAATTTGATTTGTTCCCAGACACGAGCATTCCATGAAAAGAGCATGAAGCTTTTAATATTGGTGTAGAGAAGGTTTTCTTGATTTAGAGGCAGCTCAGGTTGGCAGCATTATTTAATTGTCGGTGAGCTGTTTTATAAATATGATTGGTTTTCTACAAAACGGTATGGAGCCAAGACCAGTCTTGGTGCCCTTGATTGGGTGGCTCTGTCACTGTGCACTGTTGAGTTCCTTGATGACCTACTTTTACACTAATCTCCTCCGATACTGCCCTACTGAAACTTGTTTGGTGGATACCCCTCAGGGCTTAGTTAGGGTTTGCACCAGCTCCTTGATTCAAATAGGTTATTGGCATAGAAGACCTTGGAGAATTTGTGGATATTTCACGAGTATGATAAAGTGCCAGGGGTATTATGGGCCAAGCGAGTAGGCATCAGAGTTGAAAATTGTGGGAAATCTTTCTAGTTCAGAAAGCATGATTTCTATTCCTGATCTGTCAAATTCCTCTTTTGAATGGTGAAAACTGCCTCTCTCAAATCAAGTGTCCGTTTAGTTGATTTGTTCAATTCACGATCCTTCTTGGGCAAAATAGCTACTTTACTAATTGTCTGTGCTGACCATGGAAAATTAGTAGGCATGGCCTTTAGTATCTTAGTTATATTATTGTCGTCTAGGAAATCTTGAGGGCCCTTTGACTTGTATAATTGCTTTAGTAAAATTGTTCCTTGATATGTCTCTAGTATGCCTTGAGGTACACTCAACCCGGTGCTTTGTTGATATTGGTCTCTTGATTGTGCCTTAGGAACAAGCTATGGCTTTCAAGGTGATGTGTGCATATGATTGGGACTCCTTACAACCTGCACTACTATATCAAATGCTGATTGGCATGGAGCTCCTTCAAGGAAAGGTTTGGCTCCATGATATCCCGATTACTTTGACTGGCTGTAAGTTAAATCGGATGAGTGTTGCTTGGTACCATAGAGGCACTGCACTTCATGCATTTGGAGGCTTGAGTGTCTTTGAGACACCCACTAATGAGCCTGTAAAGGATGATGTTTTAATGTATAGAGCTCTATGGTTGTATAGGTGAGTAGTTGATTCTATGAATGAACAAGAGGTTGCTTGCACTGGAGTTGTCCTATATTGGGCCAGTATCAACAGCCCCTCTACTAATAATTCTCACAATTGTGCTTCATCTATTTCAGGTGCTAGATGTATGCTTGCTTCTTTGTTGCTGAGTAGCACAAAAGAGCCTTACTGATGCTCAGACCAGTCGTTTATTCCCTCTAAGTTGGTAAACTGGCTGTTTGATGAACGGTGGATACAGCTTCAGTTGCTCTCAATGTCAATTCTGTTCTGCCTTTCCCCTTATTTAATTTCTTCAGCCTCCAGTGGTTGTTTATTGATAGGACTGGAAAAAATGTGTCTTTGTTATTTGGGTCCTTCATAGTGTTCACTTATTGAAAGATTTCGATTCATTGTTACTCCATTTCTACTATGGTGGCATTCATTGTCCTTAGATTGGGTCAAGAATTGCCCCGCATTTTTATATTCTCCCTCTGGTTGTGGTTTCTCTGCCCTGATGACATCCATATTGTTAATTTATATTACACTTTGATCCATAATTTTAGCATACCGGATTTGAGATTTTCCTGTACCATTTTAAGGCCGGGCTGTTGTATTGGCATCCAATTCTAGAAATTGTGCACCTCTGCCGCTGTATTGACTATGTTAGTTTGAGTTTCTATATTGATCCCTTTCGGATTTGCACTTGGCAAATGAGCAGGCCAACATAGTTTTGTTGTCCTAAAGTTTTCTAAGATTGATTTCAATAAAGTTGGAACCTCCTCCATTTTTGATATGATAGCTTTACATGACTGGGGACATACCAGGTTGGGTATTAAAGTTGCGGCCTGAGCTTTACTCATTACATCCTTCACTCCATGCAAATTTGTGTCTATCCCCTTTAACATGAGTTCCAAATTATGAAAGGAGACCAGTTATTTTTTGTTAGAAATTGGGATCTCTAGTTGGCAGAGGTTGATACCTTTGTCCAAATAGGGACCCTGGCTTCTAGTCAGGGTAAGGGGGATACACACTTTAGATAACCCCTGCTCACCCCCTTGGTAGCTTGGCATGAGCAGACAGGCTTATCCCAGAGGCAATGTGTAAAGTATTTGTACCAACACTCACAGTAACACAGTGAAAATGTCACAAAAGGACACCACACCAGTTTAGAAAAATAAAATATCTTTATCTAAACTAAACAAGACCAAAATGAACATAATCCAATATACACAGTCAAAATATGACTTTCAAAAAGTTTCAAGAACTTTTACCATAGAAAACTGGATGCACGACTTTTCACTAAAGTACCTGTAATTGCGTCAAAGTTCATCAAGCCAAACAGCTGCAGTGTTGGTAACTAATGAGATGCAACACTCTTGAGACCCTGAAGTGGAGTTGCACCAGTCCCATTGCAGACAGAGGAACGGGTGCATCGATTCCGGTCTGGATGGAGAGTGATGCATTGCTTCTTCGTAACGGTTCCGGTCCACAGGTAATGCGTCAGGAGCACTTGCCGCACAGGTTGGATGCAGGGAAATTCAGGATGTGTCAGCAATCAATGTGTCAGCATTGCGCAGCGCTGCTTCGGACCTCTTCAGCTGCGATCCCTCGATGTGTTGATTCTTGCAGTGACGATAGTTGCTGCAACAGTTTTTGCAGCGGCGCTGTAATGCAGGAAAATTCTTCTTGTGCCGAGAAGTTGCATCGGAAGAGCAATGCGTCCCTCCTCCAGCCCTTGTCACTCCAAAGGCATACAGTCAATCCACAAAAAGGCAGAAGCACACAGGAAGGTTGAACAAGAAAATTGCCACTTTGTAAAAGTGCTATTTTCAAACACATAATGTAATAACCATCTTTACTAAAAGATGTGTTATTAAATCCTGAACTCAGGAATACCATACTGCATTTTTCTATCTTATCCCTATGGGAAGATTTGTATGTAAAATGTTACAAAGCTTTTCCCCATTCTTTCCCATGGAGAAAGATAGCCTTTCAATAGTGAAAAACGAAATAGGCAGTATTTCACTCTCAGGACATGTTAGACACACCAGTACATGTCCTACCTTTCACACACACGGCATCCTTCCCAGGGGGGTACCTTGGGCATTTCATAGGGGTTTACTATGTGCAAAAGAAGGGAAGGGTAAGGCTGGGCAAGTGGGTTCACTTGCCAAGTCGACATGGCAGTTAGCAAACTGTGCAGAGGCACAGCGGTGGCAGGCCTGAAACCCATTTTCAGGGCTACTCATTTGGGCGGCACAATCAGTGCTGTAAGCCAACTAGTTGCAAAAACCCTATTTGATGGACAGAATGTAGAACAATGTCTTACATTCACCCCAGTACAAAGATCTGGGCCTAAATCCATCGTTTTTTTGCACTCCACACCACCCTAGGTCAGACAATGGCTATATGCAAATCAGCCTTGACCCTGTGCTTCATGGGAACAGTCCAGCCCGAACTACCAAGCCATGTCTTTCCTAGACCGGAATCAAGCATCCAAGGACCGGTTTCTGGCTATCAGCCTTCTTCAGCCTGGATAGCTTGACTCCAGTGACTCCACCTCAACAGTTTTGGATTCTAACCCCTCATCTGCATCAACCATCTGAGGACTGTGGTCTTTCTGAACCCAGAAGTCAGTACCAAACAAGTAGGGCATTGGCTTCTTCAGCACCATGAATAGCTTCCCTTTCAATTGCACTCTACCTCTGTTCCCTGAGAAGTAATCTCCTACTGATGATAGCTACAGGTTGGTCCAAGCCCCGGTCATTCAATTGTGAGAGTACTGCTCCACACCATGCTCTGAAGCATCTGTCTGCACAACAAATTCTTCGGAGAAGTCAGGTGCCTTAAGCACAGGCTCCGTGCACAAGGCAGATTTCAGGGCATCAAAAGCGGTCTGGCAGGCATCAGTCCAGAACACCGTCCTAAGATGCTTCTTTTAAGTCAGCTCTGTCAAGCCGGCAGCAATGGTGCTATACCTCATGACAAACCGTCTCTAGTACCTGGTGAGACCTAAGAAGCCTCTCACCTTTCTTTTGGTCTTAGGGGGCTCCCAAGCCAGAATTGTATCAATATTTGCTTGTAGGGGTGCCACCTAGCCGCTCCCTATCTGGTGTCCCAAGTACACCAGAGATCCCTGCCCTATCTGACACTTACTCGCCTTGGTAGTGAGGCATGCCCTTTGTAGAGCCTTCAACACAACGCAGAGGTGTTGCAAATGTTCTTCCCAACTGGAGCTGAACACAGCAATGTCGTCCAGGTAGGCGGCGCTGAATTCCTCCAGCCTGGACAGTACCTGGTTTACCAGTCTCTGGAAGATGGCAGCGGTGTTTTTTAACCCAAAGGTATAACTAGTAGTGCCCGTCTGGTGTTGAAAACATTGACTACTCTTTGGCCCCCTCGGGTAAGGTAATCTGCCAGTACCCAGATGTTAAATCAAATGTACTGAGGTACCGGGCAGCAACTGACCGATCCACAAGCTTTTCAGCTCTGGGGATGGGGTGCGCGTCAGTCTTGGTGACTGCATTGAGCTCACAGTAGTCCACACAAAACCGAAGTTCAGGATTGACACTGGGTGCAGCAGCTTTTGGTACTAAAACCACTGGGCAAGCCCAGGGGCTGTTTGAGGGCACTAGCACCCCTAACACCAATATATTAGAAACTTCTTCCTTGATGCTGACCCTGAATTTGTCAGCTACCTTGTAAATGTCTGCTTCACAGGTAGACTGTCCCCAGTGTCCACATAATGGAGGCACCAAATGATGACTCCTGATGCCAGGGATAACAGGGAGCTGAACTGTCCCAGCACCTGGCAACAGTCCATCTGCTGCTCTGGGGTCAGGGTAGAAGAGAGGTTTACCCCATCCACTGACCCATCATCTTCCTTTGCTGACATGAGGTCAGAAAGAGGCTCATTCTCCTCTTCCATTTGATCATCTGTTGCAAGGAGCATAGTTATCTCAGACCCCTCAAAGTGTGGTTTGAGGCGGTTCATGTTTAGGACCCTTAAAGAGTTCCTAGGAGTCTGCAAGTCAACCAGATAGGTCACCTCACTCTTGCACTCCATCGCCTCATATGGACCAGTCCTCTTGTCTTGGAGTGCACAAGTCTCCACTGGTGTCATCACCCACACTTTCTGGCCAGGCTGAAATTTGACCAGAGTGGCATTCTGGACATACAATCTTTTAATTTCTTCCTGGCTAGCTTCCAGGTTTGCCTGAGCAAGTTTTCTGAAATGTTGAGTCTGGTTTCAGTAGGCAAGCACATAGCTGAACACATCTTGTGGGGCCTTACCAGGAGTTCTTTCCTAAACCCTCCTTCATGAGACTCAGAGGTACTCTCATAGGGTGACTGTACAGAAGTTCAAAAAGACTAAACCTTAAGGACTTCTATGGTACCTCCCTGCATGCAAACAGAAGACATGGGAAAAATATGTCCCACTTCCGTCTCATGGGTTCTGCAATCATGCCCTTCAGGTTTCAGTTGAATCTCTCAATCAATCAATTTCCTTGAGGATGGCAAGTAGTGGTGAACTTGTGTCCACACACCATTCCTCTCACAAAGATGTCATGTACTTTAAAATGATGTTTGTATCACGGTCAGAGACCACATCTTGGGAGAACCCCACACGGGAAAAGATCCTCATCAATGCACAGCCCACCATGGGGCTGTGGTTGTCTGAAGAGGGACAGCTTCTGGGTATCTGGTGGCATGGTCCACCAAGACCAAGATAAACTTGTTGCAAAAGGCTGTTTTGGGTTTCACTGGCCCTACAATGCCAATGTCCACCCTTTCAAAAGGGGTGCTCACAACAGGAAAGGGTTATGGGGAGCCTCACATTTCCCTCCACTCTTGTCACTTGCCTGGCAAGTTGGGCAAGACCTACAATGTGTGCCAACATGCCTTCTCATTTGGGGCCAGTACAAGTGGGTGAAAAGCCTCTGAAAAGTCTTGCCACACCGTAAATGTCCTGCGAGAGGCAAATCATGAACCACATCCAGTAGGAAGGTCCTGAAGCACCCGGGTACCACCAGCACAAGGCTGCGCTGGGCTCTGTGACAATAGTCTCAAATATATAACAATCGATCTTCCCAGTAAACCAGATGTGATCTGGATTGATCACATGCTGCCTGGTTTGCAGCCT
Organism: Lissotriton helveticus; assembly: GCF_964261635.1. NCBI lineage: Eukaryota > Metazoa > Chordata > Amphibia > Caudata > Salamandridae > Lissotriton > Lissotriton helveticus. Next base: position 657,314,871 of record NC_136068.1, on the reverse strand, counting down.
GTTAATGCAAACCAATAAGAAGGACCCCCTTCCTGCTGCCTATGGGTCCGCTCCTGTAGGTCTCCCAGTTGGGCTACCTGCTCCCCTGTGGATTCCAGGACATCAGCCGCAGGGTCTGCTTCCTCCTGGACTGTGGGAACTTCAGGGGCTAGTTTCCCACGCCCTGTGCCCTTCCTCTTCCTGGCAGGCACATGGGCCATTGTTTCAGGCTCCAGGTACTCTTGATTACCCCTACTAGCTGCCTTTGACCAAGTGGTCACAAAGGCCCACTCAGGAAGACCCAACATCTCCAAATGAGCCTGGCTTTCCACCTCCTTCAATGGGGAACTCTCCAGGTCATTTCCAAGCAGGCATTCTACAGGCATGAATGATCTGACAATGACCTTCATGGAACCTGAGACCCCCCCACTCAAAGGGAACTAGCACCACCATATATACGCGCTCTGAGTTGTCTGTTGAATCTACAGGGTCCAGTACATTGGGAATATCCTGCTCTTCAGACACCCATTGACACCTGACAGTGTCACACTGGCTCCTGAGTCTCTCAAAGCCTTCACCCTCCTCCTATTGATTGTCACCCATTGCCTGTATTTATTAGAGTTTTCAGGCAGATAGGATACCAGGACCATCTCTATGTCTCCCAATAAGACAACGGTTATAATTGCCTGCTCCCCCCTTCACTAGTAAGCAATATCTCCCCCAGTGCTATACTCACTAACTCCGGTGACATAGCACCAGTGGTTAGTGCACTTGGGATCTCTTGCATTGTGGCCCACCTAATTACATGAATATCACCTGGGGGTCCCCGGTTATCTTGTCTGCCCTCAGGGGGCCAGGACACCTTAGGCTTGGGGGGTTGGGACTCCTTACCCTAGGAACTGTTTTGGAGCCCTTTAGAGAAGACTTTTTGGTTATCCTTGTCCCCCCACTCTTCCGCCGGGGACCCTGCCCTCCGTTGGCTGGGTTACCTACAATCCCCTTGTTGACCCTGGTGCTAGTCCGGCCGTCCACCTCCTTAGCAAGTTCCCTGGGATTAGTTAACTTACTATCCAATAGATGCTGGCGCAGCTCTGGAACACACAGACTACTCAAGTGTTCCGAACTGATTAAGTTGCACAACCTCTGGTAATCAGTTACCATGCTGCCCTTTATCCGACCTTCTAGTGCATGTGTATACATGTTCACACATTCAACCCAAGTACTTGAATCAAGCTTCTTGAAGTACCTATACTTCTCTCTGTACTGCTCTAGGGTGAGCCTGAGGCATAAAGCCTCCTTAATGTACTGATAGGTAAGGGCCCCCACCTGTTCTAAAGGTGGTAGTGTGTCCCTCCCAGTGGCCTCAAAGTGTCTCCACAGGCCCACCACCAACGCTTTTCAGGAACCTCATTCATCCTTAAGGCAATCTCATGCTCTCTACACCATGCATAAATATCATCACCCCTCTGGTAATTCTGCCCTAGGTCCTAGAGTATGTTAAACTTGCCCCCTTGCACAGGTGGTACACTGCCACCATTTGAACCGGACTCCACTTGTTTGACCTTAATGTCCAGTTCCATCATGCTCTTCTCAAGAGCCAAGAGCAATTTCTTCTCTTCCAAGGCACAAGCATTCTTGCTCTCCTCCGCCTTGGCCTGGAGCCTCATGACCTCCAGCTCATGCTCTCTGATCCTCTGGTTCTTCTCCCACTCCTCTGGGGAAAAACATCCAGAGGAATGGTTGCTGCCAGCCTTAGAGGCTGTTCTTGACACAGGCAGATCCTGACACCTGAAACTTTTCCCATGTGCATCCTCATTCACCTCTGCATCAACTGTCTCCCCATCCTTTTTGGCCTCCCATCAGGCCCTTAAGGCCTTCTGCAGCTCATCCTTCCTGGAGTTGGTTTTCATGGGACATTCAAAATCTTTGCAAAATTGCTTGAGCTGATCTACTCTGTAGGTGTGCAAAACATCAATATCAAACTCCAATTCTGCCATCCCACTTACTGGTTTACCCTTCTGCGACATGATTCATGGATACTTTAAGGGTCAATCAAAAATAGAACCAAAGGCAAAACACAATATGTGGTTGCGTAGTGGTCTGCACTAAACATAGTGATGTACACCAACAACTGTCGGTCAAGTACAAATACAGGTTCAAATCCATGCCGCTGACCATCAGTGTTAGAAATGGGAGTCTATAGTTGGCAGAGGTAGGTACCTTTGTCCAAATAGGGACCGTTGCTTCTAGTCAGGGTAAGGAGGATACACACTTTAGATAACCCCAGCTCACCCCCTTGGTAGCTTGGCATGAGCAGACAGGCTTATCGCAAAGGCAATGCATACATTATTTGTACCAACACTCACAGTAACACAGTGAAAACACCATAAAAGGATATCACACCAGTTTAGAAAAATAAAACATCTTTATCTAAATTAAACAAGACCAAAACAACAAAAACCCAACATACACAGTTAAAGATATGACTTTCAAAACGTTTCAATAACTTGTACCATAGAAAACTTCACCAAGACAAACAGGTGCAGCATCGGTAAACAAAAAAGATGCGACACTCCTGAGACCCTGAGGAGGCAATGCAACAGTCCCGATGCAAGCAGACCAAGGGTTGCGTCGATTCTGGTCTATATGGGGAGTGATGCGTCGATTCTTTGTGGCGGTTACAGCCCGTAGGTGATACCTCGGAAGAACTTGTCACACAGGTACGATGAGTGGAAATCCAGGATGCGACGGTGATCAATGCGTCGGCATTGCACGGCGCTGCTTTGGACCTCTTCGGCCGCAATCCCTCCATGTGTTGATTCTTGCAGTGACGACAGGCGCTGCGATGGTTTTCACAGTGGCGCGGTGATGCGTCGAAATTCTTCTTGCCCCCTGAAGAAGCATCAGAAAAACAACCGCCAGAAGAGTGATGCATCGATTTCTGTAGTTCTTTGAGTTTCTTCTCTCTTCCAGCTCCCAAACAGCAGCAACAACCCCCAGAGGCCTAAAACTGGCACAGGCAGCTCTTGGTAGGTCAGAACTCACAGCAGAACTGTTCAGCGGAGCTGGGGGTGAAGTATTTGTGTCCCTGAGACTTCAGAACAGGAGGCCAGCATACTTCAGGCCCTTCATGCAGGGCATACAGCACACAGCAAAGTCCTTCTCCTTTCCAAGTCAGAAACAGCAACTGCAGGCCAACCCCATATACAAAGCAAGGGTAGTACTTCTACTCAGTCTTTCCAGCTCTTTTCCTTGGCAAAGGCTTTTCCTGAATTCCCGGCAATGTTCTAAAGTCTGGAGTTTTAGTTCTGATACTTACACCCCAAATTGTCTTTATTCTCTCTGTGCATGGGGCTCTGAGCCCAGTTCAAACCAGTTCAGGGGGGGAAACAACCTTTACAACGCAGTCATTAAAATGCACTACCTTTACAATGCAGTCAGTACAATACAACATCCTTTACATTGCATGCCATTACAACACATGTCACTACAACGCATGCCATTACAATGCATGTCACTACAACGCATGCCATTACAATGCACGTCGCTTCAATGCATGCCGTTACAACGCATTATAAGGTAAGTAATGGGGAATAGTAATTTGTAACCCTACACTATCAACCATTTACCCTACTGCTGCACTCGCTGGAGTGGGAACAGTAATTTTTACCCCTACACTATCCAGCACATACCCAACTGTTGCACTCACTGGAGTGGGCATAGTAATTTTTACCCCTACACTATCCAACAATTACCCTACTTTTTACACTCACTGGAGTGGGAATAGTAATTTTTACCCCTACACTATCCAACACTTACCCTACTGTTGCTCAAAAAGTAATATGCGTTGTAATGGTATGCATTGTAGTGACATGCGTTGTAAATGCTGTTTCTGAAAATGGTTTGGCATGCGTTGTAAAATCATGCGTTGTAAGGGATGTTGCGATCTAAAAACTGTGTTGTAAAGGCATGCTTTGTAAATGTTTATGTAGTTATGTCATACATTCCCTGGGGGGCACTCTGCAAGTGCACAACATCATCCATTGTCAGTGTGAGCCTCGGTCCCAGACACACCAGAGGGGGCGGAGCCAGCATTGTGGAAGGCAGGCACTGCCCTATTCAGGTACAGGTGCTACTCTTCCCACCACTTGAAATGCAGATCAGGCCTATTCAGTCTTGTCCTGACCCATCCAGACTCCTGGAGCCTCTGCACCTCCCCAGCCCTTGTCACTCCAAAGACAGGCAGTCAATCCACAAACAGGTAGAAGCACACAGGAAGGTTGAACAAGAAAATAGCCACTTTCTAATAGTGCCATTATCAAACACATAATTTAAAAACCATTGTTACTAAAAGATGTGTTAATAAATCCTGAGTTCAAGGATACCAAACTGCATTTTTCAATCTTATCCCTATGGGAAGACATGATTGCAAAATGTTACAAAGCATTCCTCATCCTGTCCTATGGGGCAAGATAACCTTTCAATAGTGAAAAATCTAAATTGGCAGTATTTCACTATCAGGACATGTTACACACACCACTGCATGTCCTACCTTTCACATACACTGCACCTTTCCACGGGGGTGGCCTTGGGCATACCATAGTGGTGTCTTACGTGTAAGAGAAGGGTAGGGCATGGCAAGTGGGTACACTTGCCAAGTCGACATGGCAGTTAGCAAATTGCACACAGGCACTGCGCTGGCAGACCTGATACTTCTTTTCAGGGCTACTCATGTGGGTGGCACAATCAATGCTGCAAGCACACTAGTTTTAGTTTACAAACAAGGGAACCCGATAAGTAGCTAACAACCACGGGTATCAATTAATATTCAGAAAACAACGGTCCTAAGCAGACACTAAATTTCAGAATGAATTGAATATAGACCATGTTGGGTACTATATCGAACTGTGGTAGCAAGCCCCAGCCAGGCCTAGTAGTGCAAGGGATTCGCCCTTCTCTGCTCAGAGTCCTTGGACCAATTGTAAGAAGTTGGCACAGAAACTGGAATAGAAAATACAGAGTTTATTAAACCTCATGAGGTGGTACTACATTCACACAACACCCTTCAGTGTAGTATGAGGTAGCACACTGACTGGAAGGAGCTGGGTCCTTTTATACCCACACAGGGGCTCAAATGAAGGCCGTACAAGTACAAGCTGCGGTTCTTAGGCAAATACAAGGTCATAGAGAAAATGCACAGTTGACAAGTGGGGGAGCTAACAGTTAGCTATTTGGAGCAAACATATCCTGACAGTTACATGCTAGGGACAGCTGTGTGCTCTTCTGAGCATGTGCAAAGTAGAGGAGACTAAACATATCTTTTCTCTAGGCAGATTTCAAGAGCAGTTGACAGGAAGGCACATGGCATACAAAATGGCCGATAGAAAGACAAAATGGATTTCGTAAAATGGGCAAGATAGTCTCTAAATACGACATGTCTTCTGCTAATGCTTAACCCAATTACTGTTAAATTACCACAGAACCAATGTCCAGCCGGACAAGGAGTTTTATTCACTAAATATTTTAAATAGAAAAAAATGAACGAAAAGACATTTACAGTGGGGCACAGTCTTGCACCCTACAGTGAGAGGGAAGTGCGGGGAAACGAAATTACAATCAAACAATTTAGAAAACTCAGACGGCGATGGTATTGTAATGCATGCCCCAGTGCTTGGTGTCAGTGAAGTGCAATTTCCAATGCAAGTGAATAGTCGCGAACCAACGGGTGCGGTCCGTATTATCAGGAATATCTGGCGCGTGATGGGGAATGGACACGCTGTGTATGGGCTTACCTAGGAGTTGGTCGGTAAGATACCACGTACGGCTGGGTTTAGGCAGGGTTTTCACTCCCGATACGCGCGTTGTAATCTACATCATGTCAACATTTAAAAATAGCTCAATACTCACCATCACAACAGCACTTCCCTGTTTCACATTGAAGAGTCACTATCACGTCCTCAGCAGTCTAATATTACCTGCTCCAATGTCTGACCGCCTGCACTTACCTGCCAAATGCCAGTATCATTCTTCCCTTGAGTTATCACCACCAATACGCACGTTCTCAATTGTATGCCTACCGGATGTCACCCTTCTAATAACGGTTTAATATGTCACCACCACTACAGTAATTCCTTGAATCACAATGAACAGTCACTTTCGTGTTCATCACGTTCACCGCAGTTTAATTTTATTTGTTTCAATGTATGACTTTTGCTTAAACTTGATCGCCTGAACGCACCTGCTGAGTGCCCGTGTATAAAAAATGACTTGCTGACATATTGAACAAACGAAATGTTTCCGTTGATCCTGACGGGCCAATTTCTTTTCTTTTGTTCCCTGTTTTCTACCCCAACAGGCGTTAATTGTGTACACCAGGCAAATGTTATTTTCTAGTCCGGTTGATGATCCCCTTAATTAATGAGCTTGGGATCGAAACGTCGACATTTCAAAAATAGTGCCACAAATGTCCATTGTGTTTAATTATTGTGGTCACTATTTGGCTAATCTTGCTGTACTGATCTGATGAATGCAAGTTGCCACAGCTCTAAGTCTTTGCCTGTAATTGTGTCTGTCTAAATTGTTTGATTGTAATTTCGCTTCCCTGCACTTCCCTCTCGCTATAGGGTGCAGGACTGTGCCCCACTGTAAATGTCTTTTCGTTCGTTTTTTTCTATTTAAAATATTTTGTGAATAAAACTCCTTGTCCGGCTGGACATTGGTTCGAAATAGTACCTAACATGGTCTAGATTCAATTCTTTCTGAAATTTAGTGTCTGCTTAGGACCGTTGTTTTCTGAATATTGCAAGCACACTTGTAGCATTTGATTTACCAGCCTGGGCACACTCATTGCACTTTACTAGGGACCTACTGGTAAAACAAATATGTCAATCAGGGAGAATCAATCACAATATCAATTTTCACAGGGAGCACTTGCTCTTTGACACTGATCAGCAGTGGCAAAGTGCCCAAAGTATCTAAGCCAGCAAAAAATACGTCCAGCTCAGCATAAAAAATGCAGGAGGTAGAAGCAAAACGTCAGAGAAAACCATGCCAAGGATGCCAGTTCTAAAATTTTTCCATTATCAAATTGTGTCTAGAGAGGGCTGTGATCATTCCATTCACAGTGGCTGCAAACTCATGCCAGTTGGTGGAGTAGATTTCCTTATCTTGTGTTAAAATAATGTCAGTCAGTGGATGAGTTGAATAATTCTTAATCATGGATAATAATTGATAGTATCAAGACAAGTGTTTGCATCAGAAATCAAGGACACTGTTTGGGGTCAATAACAAAATATTTTAACATTTATAACTTTAACACTACTTAAACTATTTACATATACAATTAAAAATGACCAATTACACCTCATATTCTATATTCCTGCCACATTACAACTACATCTGTTCAACCATTTTAATGCTACATTTGCTTGGGAGACAAGAAAAGCTTACCTGAAGGTTGCCGCCACCGCCAGGAGTCATTTGAGGCAGCGAGGAAGTCCTGCAGCACGCCGCCACCGCCAAGAGTCAAAAACCAGCTGACTCCACGCGCCGCCGCTCCGGGACCACAACTCCCGGCAGCCTACGCGGCGGCGCGCGTTTCTGACGACGCGAAGGCGCCAGGAGGCGCTCATAAGCGCCGCAGCTACCGGCGGAGCGGGGGGAGACAAGAAAAGCTTACCTGAAGGTTGCCGCCACCGCCAGGAGTCATTTGAGGCAGCGAGGAAGTCCTGCAGCACGCCGCCACCGCCAAGAGTCAAAAACCAGCTGACTCCACGCGCCGCCGCTCCGGGACCACAACTCCCGGCAGCCTACGCGGCGGCGCGCGTTTCTGACGACGCGAAGGCGCCAGGAGGCGCTCATAAGCGCCGCAGCTACCGGCGGAGCGGGGGGAGACAAGAAAAGCTTACCTGAAGGTTGCCGCCACCGCCAGGAGTCATTTGAGGCAGCGAGGAAGTCCTGCAGCACGCCGCCACCGCCAAGAGTCAAAAACCAGCTGACTCCACGCGCCGCCGCTCCGGGACCACAACTCCCGGCAGCCTACGCGGCGGCGCGCGTTTCTGACGACGCGAAGGCGCCAGGAGGCGCTCATAAGCGCCGCAGCTACCGGCGGAGCGGGGGGAGACAAGAAAAGCTTACCTGAAGGTTGCCGCCACCGCCAGGAGTCATTTGAGGCAGCGAGGAAGTCCTGCAGCACGCCGCCACCGCCAAGAGTCAAAAACCAGCTGACTCCACGCGCCGCCGCTCCGGGACCACAACTCCCGGCAGCCTACGCGGCGGCGCGCGTTTCTGACGACGCGAAGGCGCCAGGAGGCGCTCATAAGCGCCGCAGCTACCCGCTTCGCGGGACGCGAGCGGGACGCCCGGGGCTAAGCCCGGGCAAAGGGCGGGCCCTCTACGGCCCTCATCGGCAGGAAGAGGCAGGGGCAGGGCCTGACCCCCTGTTTCAACAGAGACATACCCACAAGTAAGACACAGTCCCCCAGTTGTATACCGTGTTACATATATGGCAACCAAAAAGAAACCTGCTGTTGTTCCCGCTAATACCATGGATAATTATGTTGTGCAAACTGTTAAGAAAATTAACGAACAAAGGAGAGAATCATTAGGGCTAAGCCAGTCACCAGATTTGCGCAGATTAAGCCCTACCTTGCCTATGTCAGCTGAGGATAGTCCTTTTGTGATGGTGGACACAAGGGTATCAACTAATGATTCACCCATGATTGAGTCTGACAGTCAGCCACTGATCACGTTAGTATCTCCTGTTATTTTGAATGTAGACTTTGATAGCATTATTGATTCTGACCCAGACACTGTTACTGGTCCTGTAGAGGACGATTCACCTCTAATTGAGCACACACCTCGACCTGTGCGTGCCTGTGTGAAGAATCAACGGAAACAGGGAGGTCAAAGACCAAGAGCGAAAAGGAAAAGAACATTATCTCCAGGTTCCGCGAGAGCTCCCCCAAAGGCAGTAGGGGACGGGACTGTAAGAAATAAAGGAGAGGATGAATTGTTTGCTAAACTGCTTGAGGTTGTAGAGGGCAAACTTATTGAAATTGTAAAACCTCTGATCTCAAAAATAGATAAGCTTCAGGCGGAAGTTAAAAGGCTTGGAGGTCTGCAAACTAAGCTGACGGAGGAAATAGGTAGTCTTAATACTTTAATATCTGCAAAAAACACTATAGAGGGTGTTGATCATGCCGTAGAAGGGATATCTGGCGTGTTGACTGATCTAGCCCATACGTTGGCCCCCAAAGCTAATCATAATATTACAACAGTAGAAGGGTGCCCGTTGTCAGTTAATATTCCACAAGCACAAGCCCACGGTACAGACCCTCTCCAATTTATTGAGGAAGCTTCACCTGTTGTATTAGTGTTAGCTAATGTACCCCAGTTGGATGACGGCATCATCGAGTCAGCCAGCTCTCTGAGTAGTAAGGCCCTTCACTGGCTCTCTGGTAATATGAGGTTAGCGCCTGGTGGTTTACAGCAATTAGCGCATGATATCAAAACAGTTAAACGTATTCCCTGGATAGGGAACCGCCCTAAAAGATTTAAAGGGGATTGCGTGGCGATAACATTTGCTCATCCCAATATACTTCCCAATGTTTTAACACATATTTTTCCACCTCAACGTAGAAGAGGTACGGTGGTTCCCCTAACATTAAAATTTTTTCACGGGGAACAGCAAAATGTAACCCTACCGAAAACGCCAGCATTGGGATGGGATAACAATTTGATTAACAATCTGAATCTGCATAATCGCTGGGCATCCCCCTTAGTACCTAGTCTGCTATTGCATAATAGATTTGATGCCCTGTCTGGTCTTAACAACTGCGATTGACAAGAGGTCAGACATGAGTCTGTCGCAGTGGTTGCAGGAGTAGATTTACATCAGCCCCCAATTACAATTGGTAGTATACTGCCTAAGCCTGTGGGTACATCCCGCAATACCTTAGTGGGGGCATCATCAACAACTTGCTTTATTGCCAGTTGGAATATAGCAGGACTGGTTTCCAAATTAAATGTACCAGGGTGGTTAGAACTAATTAGAACATTTGATATCTTATGCTTACAAGAGACCTGGTGTTCAAATTTCCAGGGGCTTGACGGGTTTGTAGCCTATGAGCTACCAGCAGTGGCAACTACTTCAGGGAGGGCCAAAGGAGGTTTGCTAACTCTGATTTCTGTGAAAATGCGAATCAGGGTGAAGGAATATATTATAGTGGGCAATAATTCTCAATTACTATGGTTAGCGGATGAGGCAGGTAAAAATATTTTGTTGATTAATATGTACAATAACGTTTTTGATGCCAGTAGATATACGGTTATTGTAGAACTTGATGTCGCAATCAAACAACTGATGAAAAGCTCCAATACGGTTTTTGAATACATATATGTTGGTGATTTTAATACTTCTGTTTGCCCTCTCTCTAATCAAAGGTTGTGTGGTAATTTGAATCGTGTTGGAGAGCCAGTTATGCACTTCAAACATAATACATATGGTGAAACTCTGAACTCTTTCCTATTCGCCTATGACTTAGAGATTCTAGAGATTGAACAGGATGGGAAGGGCGTTAGTTTGCCAACCTTTGTAGGGCGAGGGGCGAACACTGTGATTGATTTTATTTGCATGTCTTCCGAATTAGCTGATTTTAGTTCCGATGTCAAGGTTGTAGATTATATGGTTAGTGACCACAACTGTCTTGTTATTGAAACAAGGTTTTGGAAAGCTTGTATAATTCCAGATAGTAGTGCTATTTCAAACATTGAAGTACATAGGCCGAATGGATTTAGAATAAGGTGGGCAGGGGATAAGGCTGAAGTAACCTCAAATTGCATTATCTCCTGTTGTCTAAATGATATTATTTCTATTACTGATGAGAATTCAAATATGATGGCCTGTATTTCCTATTTTACAAAAATCAATGTTTTTATTAGCAGTAAGTTTACTAGGTCTGCTGGAAATTTTAACTACAAGGCCAGGGGATGGTTTGATAACGCATGCACTGTGGCATTGAAAACATTAAAAAAAAGCATTATCCACAAAACCTAGAGATAAAACAGTTGTAGTTAAGCTTAGATCTGATTATAATTTAGCTCTTAGGCAAAGGAAAGCCGAATTACGTGAGGAAGCTTGGGAGCGATTTGATCTGGCGGCTGTATCGAATAACTGTACGCTTTTTTGGGCAGCAGTAAATAGCCCTTTTCTAAGAGATGATAAACTTCCCACGTTAACCTCAAACGTGGGTAAGGAGTCATGGGTACAGCATTTTTCTGCCATTTTTAATCCTGATACGGTAACGTTGCCGGAAAGTTGCTCTTGGCCAGTACTTAATTTAGATATCACCTTACAGGAGGTCCTAAGTAGTATCAGGGCTAGCAAGGGCGGTAAGGCCCAGGGACCCGATGGTGTCCCAGTTGATGTATATAAATTTGCGCCCGAGACTTGGGGGCCAGTACTGGCCAAAGTTTTTAATGCCGCTGTTCGCTATACTATTCCGTGTACCTGGTCCGAATCCATAATAGTTCCAATTCATAAAAAAGGGGACCGAGGAAACGCCAAAAACTACCGGCCAATCTCGTTGTTGGATTCGTCGGTTAAGATTATGAGTCGTGTACTCCTCGTTCGATTGGAAGAATGGGCTGAGTCTAATAAAATAATGACAGACTGCCAATATGGGTTCAGGAAAGGGAGGGGTTGCATTGAACAATGCTTAAATCTGGAGCTACTGATTGGGAAATATACCCGTGCGAAAAAGGGTTCACTTTACCTCTGTTTCGCTGATCTGAGCAGTGCTTTTGACCTAGTGGATCACGCCATATTATGGACTACCTTGTTAGAAATGGGAGCACCCAGGGAAATCATATATTTTCTGGCCCGTTTATATGAGAGGCTTAGCTCGTGTGTCCGGTATGGGCCCTCGGGCGAATGCACAGACAAATTCAAGGTCAGGAGAGGTATCAGACAAGGGTGTGTATTGGCACCCTCGCTCTTCACTCTGTTCATTAATGAAATAGACTCGGTCTTACAGAGGGCGCCAGCCGACGCACCTAGAGTAAACACAAGTACCATCCCTGTGTTACTCTATGCGGACGACGCTGTGCTGCTCTCTAGGACTCCCCGGGGTCTACAGCTTTTGATTGATAAATTTGTGGCCTTTATTGAGAAAAGAAAGTTGGTCATTAATAAAAGCAAGACATTTGTGATGGAGTGCGGAGCTAGCAAGGTAAAAACTAAAAAACCCTATAGGTATCTCATTGACGGCCAAGTGGTGCAGTCCGTGGAAAACTTCTGCTACCTGGGAGTTAATTTTTCCAAAAATGGTCGCTGGGACGTCGAGCACAAGGTGGTGCGCGACAAAATGATCAGGAGCGCCAATGGAATATTTGCATTCGCAAGTAAGTTAGGTAGTAGAAGGCCTAAAGAAATGCTCAAGATTTTTGAAGCCAGGTGTCTCTCGGCTGCCCTCTACGGAGCAGGGGTATGGGGGGTATCCAGGGTCGAATCCCTCCAGGTTGAAGAGAATATGTTTCTGAAAAAATTGTTGTGTCTCCCGACTTCTACTGCTAATAGTTTGGTCCATAAAGAACTAGGACTACATCATATAAATGATCTATTATTGTTGAGACCTTTGATGTTGTGGCGTTCAGTCTGGATGAAAGACGAAACCTCATTTAATAGGGCCATTATTGAGGATTGTTTACGCCTAGACTATTTTCTTAAAATCCCATGGATTAAGTACACAATTGATTCTTTCTCTAGTGTATTTGGGCTTAACGTTACATTAGATCACTGTTCTGCCTCGGATCTCTCCAAGGAGAGTCTGAAATTAACTTTTTTAAATCATTGTGCAGAAAGACGAGCTACGGATGATCTTAAACTTTCTACTTGTATACGTTATAACCATTTGAATGAATCTGTGGGCCTACACCCTTACCTCGTCCAGGTGACCAAAGGGCAACATCGGTTTGTTCTCACCAGGATGAGGATGGGTACGGTCCACCTACTGGTTGCATTCCCTGAGATTAAGAAGCGCCCTACTGGTCCATGTCGGTGCGACAATATTTCAGAACAAAGCACAGAGCACTTTTTGTTTATATGCAACCTGTATAGCGAATGTCGTAAATTCTTTTTAAAACCTCTATTTATTAAATTTGGAGCAAGAACTGTTAAAGCGGCAATGAAATTACTTTTTAACTTGCATCACCCTGACATCTGTTTTTATACGGCTAGTTTTTTACTCAGGGCCATCAGCTATAGGAAAAGCATGATTTTTTAAATATATTTATCAATATTCTTATTCTATCTTATTTATTGGAAAATTTTTAAATGTGTTATTTGCTTGTTATATGTATCTTACCGTATTTGTAGCTGATTGCGATTGATAAAGTGTATTTTCTTTTATTTGTATTGTTGTATGTACTTTTATGGACATGATTTACATGTTCCGAATAAAGTTTTGAAACTTGCTTCAATTACCATACTTCACTTTACGCCCCTCCACTCTATGCCACTCCACTCTACATCACTCCAGTATACACCACTCCACTGCACGCTAATCCACTTAACACCACTCCAATGTACACCATTATAATCTACACCACTTCATTCTATGTTCCTCCCATCTACACCACTCCACTGCACACCCCTCCACACTATACTATTCCACTCGGGGCTATTCTACTGCATGCGGATCCACTCTATTATACTACATTCTATGGTATTCCACTCTTCGCCACTCCACTAAATGCCACTCCACTGTACCAAACTCAAACGTATGCTATTCCACTGTCCACCAATCCACTCTATTCCACTGCATGGTACACCCATTCAGGTCAATGACAATCCACTGTACGTTCTTACACTTTACACCACCACTCTACGCTACTATACTTTACACTATTCCACTATATGACATTGTACTCTACATCTCCACTGTACGCCACTACATTCAATGATATTCCACTCTTCACCACCGCACTGTAGGTCACGCCAGCCTATGGCACTACACTCTACACCACTACACTATTACACTCTATGCCACTCCATTTTATGCCACACCACTGAATGTCACTCCACTATACACCATACAGTCTACTCCACCTCATTCTACAAAACCCCAATCTGTGGAATTCCACTGTGCAACACTACACCTTACCTCCCTCAACTCTATGGAACTCCACCGTATGCCATTCCACTCTACACTATTCCACTCTACATCTCTCTAAGTCACTCCACTCTACACCACTCTGATTTACCCCACTCAATTGTATCCTATTCACCTATATGGCACTTCACTGTATGCCATCCTACTCTACACCACTCCACTGTATGCTATTCCACTATACATCACTATTCAGAAAGACAAGCAGACAATGATGGTTAAGACAGACCTAGAATGTCATGTGGAAATCGTTATTACAGAAAGTCAAGTAACCAATTTATTAAGGAAACAAAAAGATGGACCAAATGGCACCCCGTTTTCTCTCTACAAAGATGATCCAGACTTATGGGCTGCATATTTAACAAAGGTTTTTAATGAAGTTGTACAAACCGGGCAGATACTAAAATCAGGGAGAGGATCATTAATATCTCTTATCTTTAAGAAAGAAAACTGGCAATTACCGGAGAAGAACTATCGTTTAAGATACTGACGCAAAATTGTTTGCGGGGCTATTACTATCAAGTCTAACAGACTGGGGTAAGGAGAAGCGGGTGTTACCCCCGAATCAAACTAGGTTTATGAAAGGTCTAGGAACCTCCACAAACACATTAATCTTATTGGTTTTAATGGATAAGGCGCTTTTAGCTAAGCAGCTCCTCTACTTTTGTATTGTTGATTTTAAATCGGCATTCTACTGTGGGAACAGGCACCTACTGTGGATGAAGCTCAAGGATCAAGGAACCCCAGACTCACTACTAAAAATGATACAATTATTGTACTCTGACAACTGGGTCAGTTTGAGAATTGGTGATGGCCGAACACTAACCAATAAAATACATACGACTGGAGGATTAAAGCTAGGGTGCATCCTTGCTCCACTGCTTTTTAATTTATTTCTAGCAGATCTTACAATCGCACTGAATGAAGTTAATGCACATCCACCGAGGCTAGCTGGAAAGCAAATATGTAATCTGTTGTACGCAGATGATGTTGTACTTTTAAGTCAAACTAAAGTGGGCCTGCAAAGATTAATCGATCGTATATCAATGTACTCAAAAGAAAATGAAATGGTAATAAACGAAACTAAGACCAAAGAAATGGTAGTTACAAAAAATACAAGATTTAAAAACAAATGCAAATGGTTGTTGGAACAAACTCGATTATAACAGGTTGATTCCTACCGGTATCTTGGACTTATATTTAATGACAGTGGCAACTTTCTCCCGCAGAAAAAATATATTACCAGGAAAGCTAATAGTTTGGTGGCAGCATTTAGGAATGAAGAGCGGAGAATCAACATATACTGCTACCACAATCTTCCCATCACGTGCATGAGGGTTTTTTTACCTGAGACTCCCCACATACCTCCTGCATACCCTGGTTGTGCAGGACAAGTGATCCTTCCACCCTATGATTAATTGACATTAACGTTAAGGAAACTGAATGGATCATGACTTGCTCCTCCCTCATATGATTGATTGATGATAAGCAGCGCACAGCTGTGGGAGAAAAAATAACAACCATATTCTATTTGGAGCTAATCCACAATAGAATTACCCTCCTAGTAAAAACTAACCATGGCGGAGAATCTTGCACTCAGTTATACAACTGAAGAAATTGACGCTATACTGGCAAGACCTCCACTTTTTTGGGAAAGTGACCTCACTCAAACTCTCTCTAATACTACTGATTGGGATTAACTGACTGAAGTTAAAAGGGAGCAAGTAAGAACAGCTGTCCACGGCATAATAATGACTGAATATTTAAGAGTAAATGCGGCGCCCAGAGGACTCTGGGTAACCAACGCACCCCGCATTTTTCTAAAAGACTTGGCATTTAGGAAAGACTGGTCAGCCATCTCATGGAAGTGCACGAGGGACTACCTAGTCTTGATTATTAAGACAGCTACAAGACTCACAGATGAACTCACTGTAAAAATTGAAATCCTAGAGACAAAACTCAACTACACGGTTAACATCACAATCTACAAAAAGAGATTAGAAGAAATAAACAAAGAAATTAATGAAACGCAAGAATACCTCACACAAACAAAGTTACAAAAACTGGCAAAGGAATTGAAGAGATTTTCATTAGAGCGAGTACATCCCTATAGCAGCAAGGAGTACAAAACCAACGATAATGCCTCCAACTACGGTTCCAACAGTGGATCCTCAGAAGAAGGATCGGATCAAAGCGGAGATGAATTTCCCAACTACGGCAGAGGTAAACACCAGAACAGGAGAGGGAATCGCCGAGGGTGTAATTCGTGGAGACCCCCGTTCTTTCAAATGAACACACAAGGGATGCCTTTCCAACCTTACAACCCACACTTTCAGGGCCGGCTAAACCCTTATTTTCAGAGTCCACCACCCATGAACCCCCACATACAGCATCAACAGGGCCAGAATTACCAACAGAGGGTTCCTTTTTTAGGGAATGGCCAAACAACACAGAGAACAAGGAGAAGAGGAGTCATGTCGTCCGACTAAACCCGGCAAGTTCAAACCAGGAGCATGACCAGGGCGAAGACAGGGTCAGGCACAACACCCTCATCGTGAACCTCACAGATAAGATTCTGACTATTGATCAAGAAAGCATTCTAAATAAAGGCCTAGGATACGTTCCTACTCCCAATTTGGACATTTTCAAGAAAAAATGTGAACTCGCAGAATTCTGATCGTACATTGAAGCTTAAAGCCTTTTTCAAGGACCAACCCCCTCCGACTCCTGATGGCGATACCTCATTGAGACACAGATCTTCCTTTTGTCCACTCAATTCTCAGGTACCCATTGAGATCCTAACTTTCGAGCAAGCAATAATGAAAGAAATAGACAAACTCAGTTTGAATTCCCGGAAGCCTTTCCAGAACGTGACAAGGGAAGAACAACTAGCCCTTAACGAGCTAAAGAAAGAGGCCTGTTAGAGAACCTAGCAAAAGGAGGCTTAGACTTCAATAAAGAAGTAACCAGTGGCTGCACAGTGGTGGGAGGTAACCTGCCTTCTTCCAGTGAAGACTTGTAGAGACTGTTTAGTTGCGGAACCAGGTGCAAGTCAAATGTGGTGAGAAACTCTACAGGAAGGCAAACAGACCTGGGGTGTTTATTACAAGCCAGTTCTTTAATGGCTACAGGGATTTAACCTGATGTGAGGGGGTCACCCAACAGGTCCCTATCCATGGCTGTCATCTTGAGGAGTATCAGTTGTTCTAGGAATGAGTGGATTGTCATGGGGTCGTCGGAGGGGACAGTGTAAAAGGCAGTCTAAAAATCATGGAACGCTGTATTCATCTCAAATAGGGTAATGGCCTGAGTGTTCTAAGGTGTAGTTATAGTGGGTATTGAGATAGGCTGTTGCGTTGGCCAGATCATTTGAGACAGTAATGCACTTAAATAATTGGCTCAGGTGTGGGTCTTCTGTAGATAGGTTCTATAATCTCTGATTTATAACTGTT
This sequence comes from Lissotriton helveticus, assembly GCF_964261635.1. NCBI lineage: Eukaryota > Metazoa > Chordata > Amphibia > Caudata > Salamandridae > Lissotriton > Lissotriton helveticus. The sequence continues at coordinate 657,297,272 of NC_136068.1, read as the reverse complement.
CCAAAAGCTCATTATATTTGACGCTGGCTTCTTGTAGCTTTGGGGCACTTGACCCACCCACGGAAGTGAGTTAGCATTTGTATTAGAAGGCTTGGGGGAATGCTGGGTGGTAGGAAATTCATGCCAGTCTGGTGGCCCCACAACTTTCCTACATAGAAATATGAAGAAAATATGACTTTTTAGCTAAATTTGAGGTTTGCAGGGGATTCTGGGTAAGAAAACAATGGAGGATCCACACAAACCACATCTACCTGGGCTTCAACAGGTACCTTGTTTTCCGAAATGTATGCGTTTAGTAGATTTTCCTAGATGGCCTTCAAAAACGCATGTGCCCCCCTTTCAAAGACAGGTCCTTCCCTTTCTTGGACACTTGGCCCACCCACTAAAGTAAGGAAGCTTTTTTATTGGGAGACCTGGATGGAACGCTGGGTGGTAGGAAATCTGCTGCTGCCTGGAGATTCTATGACTTTTCTTCACAGAAATGCAAGGGAAATTTGTTTTTTCGGGCAAATTTTGAGCTTTGCAGGGGATTTAGGGTAAACAAAACCTGCTTAGAGCCATGAAGTGAAAGCATGGTATGGGGTGCGTTTACCAAAAACAGAATTTGTTTGTCAAGTTGAAAATCAATGCTTCTTTTGCAAAAGCACCCAGCAAAAGCACGCATGGCAAGCTGAATGTTGCAGAAAAGCATGTTATGCTTGCAGTAGGAGAAACTCATTAAAGAAAATTGTGCTTACAGACTAAATACGACGCATCGTGTAACAAATGAAGTAAAGGGGCCAGTCCTCATGGGAGGTTACAATTGAAGACAAGGTGGTACTAAGGAGGGACTAACAAGCGTAATACCAAAACAGAAGACAACATTTATGAAGGACAATGACTCAAGCCAATGACAAATATGGTTGGAGAGTGAAAGGGGATTTAATTCCATACGCCAATACAGCAGGCCTCAGATAGCAGTGCATAAGCTGCCCTTGCTCGACCTAAAAAGGGTCAGTTTTCAGTAGAAAAATGTGATGAGTCCAGATTGCATTTTGGACCAGTTTATGTTGCAGGCACTAGGCCTAACCACAGAAGTGAGGTGGCATTTTTATTGGGAGACTTGGAGAAACGGCAGGTGGAAGGCAGTTTGTGATTCCCCGCAGTTTCCAGAACTTTCCACCACAGAAATTTAGGAAAAATGTGTCTTCTTCAAAGGTTGAGGTTTGCAAGTGATTCTAGGTAAACAAACATGGTGAGAGCAATGCAAGTCAGCCCACCCTGGATACTCCTCTGTTTCTAATGTTCTAAAATGTGCAAGTTGTATGGGTTTCCCTATGTGTCGGCTGAGCTAGTGCTCAAAATCTAGAGCTACCCACATTGAAAAAAAAATTCAGTTTTTGGAGGAAAAATGTGATGCATCCATTGTTGTTTTTTGGGCTTTTTCCTCTCGCTGGCACTAGGTCTACCCACACAAGTGAGGCGCCATTTTTACTTCAAGACTTTTGGAAGTTCTGGATGGAAGGAAGATTTGCGGCTCCCTACAGATTTCAGACCTTCCCAGCAGAAAACTTTGAGGATAATTAGTTTCCGGAATCATAGTTTACGGTTTGCAATGGATTCTTGGTAAAAGGAGGATGAGTGGTTGATACTGCTGATAGCGCGGGACCATTAATGTGGTGAAGTCCCTACATATGATGGTTTAAATGTTCTTCAGGCACACAGGGGGGCAAGATGTAATCCGTGTGAAAAAAGGCCATTGTCAGCTGATAGTTAGTGTAGCAGAGGGCTTAGACCGCCCTTTTAAAATTGACTATTATTTACTTGCTGGCTCTCTCTGATTATAAATATTTTTACTGCTCTTTTCATAAACTTAGTGAACCGGATATTGAGCAGTGAATTGTCCGGATTAATTGAAGCAATGACAGCTTGTCGGCGCGTGTGAATGCCAAGTTTATTCCATTCGCTCTTTAACAAGATTTTTCGGTAGTCAAGTAGTGTGGGGCAGAGACATGCCACATGCTCAATCGTGCCTTGCTCCTCCCTCACCCTCTGCACATTATATTAGTGTTTACGCGTTTCCAGGTCGGCAGGTGGTACAGGAACGGCCATTCGCCCATTCTCAGGGCCATGAATCTTTTTTTCCATAGCACAGAATATGGGACCATAATCCCTGACTGAAACCGTGATACAATTGTCCAGGCATATTTACATTGGGCCAATTGGGCTCTGTCTGAATGGAAGGACCAAAGGCTAACGTTCCTTTTAATGTGGATTTTGAGTGCCTGCTGCGGTGGATTCGAGCTCCAGATTTCTTCTGAGTCCAGGAGTTTTAGGGAGTTTTGTAGATAACGCCAATATGATCTACCAAGTTTTCCGGCTGAGATTTCCTGCCACAAAAGAGCCTCCATGCTTCCTTCTCTTGAGGTACGCAACTTGTTACACAGCCTGATGAAGACTCTGGCCCCTACTGTTTGATGGTCTTGAAGGCCAAACTCGAGATGTATTTGAGCAGGAGATGAAGATTTCGGAAGGCTCAACACTTGTTTGAATATTCTTGTTGTTATTTTATTCACACAGGTGTTGTCCTTCCCTTTACATGATCACCTGGCTGTAAGTGAGGAAATTGATGATTTTTGCCTTCATAAATGTTATGAGTGGGGTCAGACTCGGCCCAGACAGTTGCCTGGCAAGGGTCTTAAATGCTACCTGGATTGTCAAAGCTTTGGCTTCTACCTCGTCTCTATGTTTGGAGAATGAGCCCCTTCTAGCCATGTGGACCCCCAGGTATTTATATGACATGGCTTTGACAACACTTTTGCCATTGTACAGCCAGCCGCCTCCCCGATATTTCCTTGACCCAAACGTGATTACCCTTGTCTTTGTTAGGTTCCATTCCAGTTTGTTCCCGGTGGTGTAAAGGGACAATTGATCCAGGAGTCTCTGCAGGCCTACCCTGGTGTGGCTCAGCAGCATTAAGTCGTCCGCGTACAATAGATTGCTGACTCTTACCCCAGCAAGTTTTGGAGGATGAGAATTAACTTTGTCGAGTGACTCTGACAAGTCGGAGATGAAGAGATTGAAAAGAAGGGGCGCTAATACACATCCTTGTTTCACTCCGCGTGATGTTGGGATTTTCCTTGAGGTATATGATCCATCCCCAAGTTTTATGCGGATCCATGTGTTGATGTGTAGCACAATTATTGCTCATAGAAGCATTGGTGGAATCCCCCATTTCTGCAATTTAAGCCATAATAGACTTCGGGGTACACGGTCAAAGGCGGACTAAAAGTCCTTGAAGCAGCCATGCATTAACATTCCTGAGGAAGCCGATTTGTCCAACAAGACAGATATTGCAAGCAAATTTGTTATGGTGCCTGATTTTTGCACAAATCCTGTCTGGTTAAAAGGTATTAGATTATTTTTGTTGCCCAAGACCCCCAGATCTTGAAGGAGCAGTTTGGCACAGTATTTTGATTTAGTAGGTGATCATCCTATAATTTTTCAGGTCTGATCTCTTGCCTCCTTTATAGTTTGTTTGTACGATGGCGCCCCGCCACGATTCTGGTAATACTGAATTGGTCCAGCAGTAGGAAAAAAGTGGTGCCAGTTGATGGGCCCAGAATACTGTGTCATTTTTAAACAACGCCTGTGGTAGCCTATTTGGCCGTTCGGCTCCATCTGCGCAACCCTCAGTTAAGATTCGAACAGTTTTATCCATGGTGGTTCCAAACTTTGTAAGAACATGTTGGAATGGTTCTGGGGGCTGGAGCGAGGTTTTAATATTAGTTGCTGGTGGCGTCCTTATGTTTGATTCAGCTTTTTTCTTTAGTGAATCTGCATCCATTGTGCATAATGGTTGGCAGTAGTTGTGTTGTTGGGCCAATACCGAGGACTTTACCGGTGGACCAGCTTCTTTTTCTTGTCCCTAGAAATGGGTTGTTAAATAGAATACCCATTCGGCTTTGGAGATATTGGCGCTTCTTTGTCCTCCCTGCTTGTGTGTTTTGAAATTGATGAGTGACCAGAAAGCTTTTGGGTTATTACTTCTTCTTGCTTGTGTCAGTTTTAGCCAAAACTGTTTGGAACATTTGTTTTTTTCGAGGGATATTGCTTGTCAAAGTGCTTTCTGGGCTACCTTATATTTATTGAATATCTGATCTTCCCCTGGGTGCCTACGAGCTTGTCTTAGCGTACTGTTACGTATTGATTATATTTTCTTAATTTCATCTGTTGCTATTGCTAGGTTGTATTTTTAGTTTTTTCTTGAAGTGCGTCAAAAGTTTTTGAGCAGTTCCCGGGGAAAGTTGTCCCATGCTATAATTGGCGATGGTTCATTGGTGCTCCTTAGGTCTTGCATGACTCTACATTTACCCATTATTGCTGGTATAATTGGATCTGACCATTTCAGCCTTTTGAGCTTTTCGGTGTAATCCCCTCCTGAGGTTTGGCTTGTTGTGGCGTGATGTGCTAAGTGAAATTACACGGTGATCACTTGAGGACGGTGATTACTGTCTCCTCGAGCGACTATGGCATAATTCTCGATCAGGGGGAGGATGTCCTTGTTACAGATGGTGTAATCTAGGAAGGAGTGAATATGACCATTTGATCTTGTCCAATTCGTTGGATTGTCCTTAGGGAAACGTCCATTCAGGATTGTGTAGCCCAGAGCACCGAGTTGTAGCACCATGTATTCGCCAAGTTTGCTATATTTGGTGTTGGTGGATTTTGTTTGTTCTAGAATGTTTGGCCATGGTGCAACATATTCTTCAGGAAGTTCTTGAAAGAGGTTTGTATTATAAACACCGGATAATAGGCAGGCTGGTCTTTTGTACTTACTTTCTAGGTTAAACAGGGTCTGGATTAAATGGTTAAACTTCGGTATTTTCTCCCTAATACTTGGTGAAATATAAACGTTGATCAAGATCAGTTGGTCAGTCTGTTTGGGGTTATCTATCCTTATACCAGAGATCCAGTCTGCCTTAAATGTCATTGGGCAATATTAACATTTATCTTAACTGAGATGTAGATTGAAAGACCGCCGCTGGGTGGGCCAGGTTTATGTGACCTCTGAGCAGGGACTCTATATTCCAGGTATCCTTCTATTGGAAGACTGACCAGGGACCATGTTTCCTGCAATAGTATGACCTTGTGGTTTTTTAAGAATGTTATCACATCGGTAGATTGAAGTTTCGTAGTGAGGCCGTTAATATTCCAAGAGCATAGTGAAAGACCGGGTTGAGTGTCGATTCAATTTTGGTTTCCCCGTCCAAGGCCGCTGGCAGCCAAGCCCAATCAGACGCTGTGATTTTTTTCTCCTCCTCTGTTTCAGGGCATATGGCCCTTCCTGGGGATCGCCCTTTGGTGGATATTAATATTGAAAGAGTGATGAAAGTCCTGGTTGATCAAATAAGGCCGGGGATTTTGCGAGAACCAATGGATACCGTGGTTCTGCTTGTTGAACTGCTTTAATTCCCTGTGTTTTAAGTAAATCAGACATTGTTAGAACCTGCTCCTTGATAACGACGGTTGGAAAGGTGATTAACGTTGGTTCGGTGAGTTGATTACTTCCGATGGGTTTGAATTCAATTGAAGTTATATCGTTGGATTCAATATGGCACAGTTCAGGGATGTTTTTAAAACATTTCAGAATGTTTCCTCTGTTCAGGATTTCATGTGGTCCTTGGGTGTGATATTCAGGGATAAATAACAATTTCGTTTTTGGATTTGTTGTTGTCGAGATCTGGCCAGGGGTCTTATGAGTCTATTGTCTAGGGTAAATGAATTCTTCTTTGGGTTTGATGTAATTGTTGCTTGTTTACCACTTGTTCTTCTTGAGGTTGGTAGTCCTCAATCTTGTGGGAATGTTTCCCCGTTTGTATTATGTCCCGGTTCTTGAATAGTGTTATTTGAAAATTCTCTTTGTGTCTTAACCTATACTCGTCCTCATGCTGGTCTATCTTTTCCCAGTTTTTGTTATCCCTTGATGAATTTACCATATTTGTTGAAGCTATCGGGTCTTCAGGTCTGATTTTAACCATATGGGGCATGTTTCCGACTTGATGGCTCCTCCTGACTCATCTAGGGTCAATTGGTATGGGGACTTTACTAAGACCTCGCCCCTGCCCACGGATGTATCCTTATGATTTTTACTGTTGGCGGGAGATGATAACATCCTACTAGTTGACTCTCTGGGTACTTGCGATGATGAATTTTGTTATAGTAAAAAGATGCTATCAGAACTCGCGGAATTGATTGAGCCACGTCGTGTGTTGTCCTTTTCGGAGTAGGGGGGTACATTAGTCGTGTTTTCAGTCACTGTGTCACGTTTATTGCGTTTTTTCCTTAGTCTCTTCCTTTCCCTTTTGCTTAAATGTTGGTTTTGAGGGGGTTTATTCACTGGTCTTGACCTCGAGTCTACGTCTCGAGTGTCAATATGTTGCCTTGTCTCAGACTTAAGCAGTGTTTCTGTTTTTAAGGTGATGTTATTTTTATTGCTTAATTTGGTGGTTTGAAAGATACCGAACTCCTTGGGAGCCACTTGATTCTCTGAAAACAATACTGGTACTGTAACGTTTTTCAGTTGAATATTAGTTTTTGCTGGTAAAATCTTGTTGCCGCCGCTGATTTTATTATGGTTTATGCTTTGATTGTTAACTTTCAAAATAGTTACGTTATTTGTGAGCAGGCATGAGTGATATGGTGTATCTTGCAAACCTGATGGTAATTTTCTTATTTCTGTCAAGACAGGGCAAGGAACTGGGAAAGCGTTGACTGGCTATCAATGATTGGTGAGCAGCAGCATATCGCTTGGGTCAGGTTGACTTTGGATTGTGCTTTTGTAATTAAGGCGTTCAAGCTTTCCAATTTATTGTCAATCCCTGCCGTGTATACTGCTAGTGTGTTTAAAAGGTCAACTTGTAGATCAAGTTTATCTGAGTGATAATTTAAAGCCAATACTGTGGAATGTAAAGTTTGTAAAAGCTGAGGCCAGACGGCGGTGAATTCAAACGCTACGGGGTTGTGACCTTTAGTCTCCACTTTTGTTTTATTTGATTCTGTTTTGAAAAAGGATAAGTCCAACAGAGAGTGATCATTTTGTTCCCCTTGGTTGGTTTCATGAGTTTCCTGGTGGACCAAGACGGGTGGTGTTGTTGGCATTAATGGTTTGATAATACCCGGAGTAGTTGTGGTCCATTGCGCTGCTTGGGGGGTAGAATTTATTTTGTTTCCAGAGGAGACCGAGTTATCTATGTGAGGATTGGTTTCATGCTGCAGGGGTAATCTGGTGTTGAGAGGGGAGTCGTCGTCGCTTGAAATTGGTATTGATGATGAACATTGATCCTTGCTTAGTTGAAGCGCTTGTTGTAAAGTAGGAGACATGTCTCTAGACTGGATGACTGATCGTGGCCCCTTTTTTTCTGACGTACGGAGTACGTCCCTTGTGGAACAACTGTCTGGAGATGTGACAGTGACCTGATTGTGGAGCTGTTCGTGGATCAAGGTCTGCAATATAATCTGAACTAGGTCGGTGTTGGGAAGAATTTGGTGGGGGCTCAACTAATACAGACGATATTTCATTGGGGTTCGTAAGAGTTTGGGCTTTTGATCCATTTTTCGTAAAATAATCTCTGAGGGTCCTCTTTTTTGTATCATTACTTATTTCATCCTGCATATTATGATGTTGGGTGAGGGGGGCTGGAGGTTATTATTTCCATCGTGGTTGTTTGGCCTGAGGTGCTAGTTTTATAATCGTGTTTCTGTAGAGGGGGCGGTAATGGTGCCTGGGGAGGGGATTGCACCAACTCTGATTCCCCAGGTGACTCTTTAAGATCTTTGTTCAGCTTCGTGCGGGTTTTTGTTGTTTCTTTCTTTAGCCTTCCGGACCGCATTGTGATGTAATTGTAGCTTAATGTTGCAAGGTTTCCTTCTTTAAAGTTTTTAGCTTCCGTATGGAGTAAAGCAACTCCTGTGGCTCTTATAAATTGAGAGATTTGGCCTCAGTAGTCTACAGCCAGCCTCCGCTCTGTTTTTGGTTGATGGTTTTTGAGTGTAGGGTACCAAGAACGGGGGATCAGGAGTGCACTAACCTGTGCTGGACCCTACTCAACCCCGCTACACAACCCCTCTGCTCTTCCAACTCGGCCCCCAGTCACCGGTTTTGTTCTGTGTCCAATGGGTGACAGACTACTAACTACAAAGGGGTCCTTCCCCTCCTTTGCAAATGTGCACGGCCAGGTCAAGGATACTCAAGGCTATTCTCTCTCTATCCAGGTGAAACTTAGGATGATTCGGGATGACTCTCCACACTTTCGTTATGGGATAAGACAGTTGTGTGGTTTAAAAGGGCTCAACTACTCCACTCGTCCAGACTACATGTCCCACTGGTGAGTGCAGGTTTAAGGTGGGGGCTGAATGGGAAGACTGAGTTGGAGGCTGAAGAGAGATAACAGGGCGATCAGGAGCAGGGCACACTGGGGCACCGCAGCCGCACCCAACCTAGTTGAGTCGCTTTCCGCGGCGCACCCGGGCACAACACTCTGCAGTCTCAGATAGCAGAGGCCGCGCTCCAGACCCTGCTCTTGCCCCACCCGGGTGTAGACGCAGGCTCCTCACTGGCTGCTCGCTCCTTACCGCAGGCTGCCTCTGTTGTGACAGGGGCAGAGGCAGCAGTCAACAGTCGCGGACCTCAGGGTGCAGGCCACGTGAAAACCGGGTCTCTAACGCGATTTGCCGATTGGCGGCAATCCTAGATCCACGGGGGGCCCCTCGGGCGTTCTCCGGCAGAGGCAGTGACAGCTCGCCTGCTCCTCACTCGCTCCTCTCTCCTCGAGATCTTGCACTGCCACCTAGAGTTCAAAGTGAGCAGACTGTCACAAGCTGACACAGAGCACACAGAGTAAAAAATGAGACACACACTCAAGAAGGAACTCTAGATCAATTTAGAAAGCAGGTATTTTTATATTTATTTTAACACCAAGAACTTGATTATTAGGTAAGTATTTTTCAGTTTATCTATTTTTGCAGGTAGAAATGTCACTCAAATGTGTTTTTATGTGGTAATGATTTCCTATGGAGAAAGAAACATATACAGCATACAGGTATTTGGAAACGATTCTCAGGGGTCCCCTTTAAGTCTTAATGGTGTAAGGGCCAAGGTCCAATGTACCACCAGCATTTCAAGTTTACCCGCCGTACTCGGGTGCAGAAGTTCTGGATGGGTTGGTAGCCTTGCGCACTACACTGTAAGAAAGAAGGGGGCACATAGAAACAGGCTGCAGAGGGGGACTTGAGGACAAGTCAGGGAGCTCCCAATGGAGGGCTCAGTTTGTTGGGTCTAGGAAGCAGGGGAGCACGGTCGGTTGTCATGGTTCCGGGGACTGGAGCTCAGATCAGAGGGTGTAAGTTGACTGGTGCCCTTTTAAGAAAGGCATCCACTATTCTTGGTTAGACCTGCATAGGGATAGAAAACAGGAAAACTGGGCTTCTCGTGGTGTTGCCTCTGTGATGCTGATGTCCCTCATTGGCTGTTCAGTCTTTGCACTGTTTGTGTCCGGATTGGACTCAAAAGAGCTTTGGTTGCTGCAAGGGGCCGGAACCCCAGGCATTGCTGCAGGGCGCCTCCGGTTTTTCCTAGCACCTTGTCACTTGGTGGGGAGATGGACCTATCTTTTTGGAGCACGATGACCTCTATCTGGGCAGCTACTGTGTCAGTGAACTCATTGAACAGCAGAACGGTTAACCAGATATTGCAATTGTTTCCTGCAGCTCAACAAAGTGCTGGAGGCCCTTCGAGGCTGCTGGAGGAAGAACAAATGCAGGGTGAGTCAGGTTGTTGCAATTATCGGGACAGGAGCAGGTAGGCAGGCAGGGTTAGGCACCAAAGTCCACCAAAAGTCCGCAGTTCTCACTTCAGTGGCTCTTCTTTGCCCTACTATTTCTTCAATCAGATGAATCCAAGGTCCTGGTGTCAAGGGGCCTCCAAAATACTGTATTTAGAGTCATTCAGAGGAGTGAAGGGTACTTGCCCCTGGAGTCATTATGCCACCTATAGGACCACTTCCTGTGGGGAGTGGGCATAGTCCTGCTCCAGAGTTTCTCATTCCACCACCATCAAGATGGTGGAATACTTATTTCATGGGGCACATCAGGCAGCTCACAATAAGGGTGTGACCGGCCTGATAGTGCATCACACCTCCTAGCATAGCTAATTTCCTACCTGTTGTGGTGAAAATGGGTCTCAGTGCAGGAGGTGGCATCTCTCAGGTCTGAGGGGGGATCTGTGGCTGCATATAAAAGGTAGCAGAGGCTTTGAAACCTCTTGCCTTGATAAGCAGATTTACTAGCCATTCAGAAGGAGGAGGTCTAAACACCTCCTGCCAGAACAGGCATCGTTTCTTGCTTCTGAGAGAACTGCTCTCACTTCCAGGGGGTCAGAAACATGTGTGTTGTGGCAAGCTGGAATTAACCAGTCAGCCAGCAAACTAAGAGGTTGGAAGGTTTTAGGGGGCACCTCTAATGTACCCCCTCATACATGTTTTTATTAATCTACTATTGGCATCAGTATGAATGTATTAAGACAATGTGGTTGATAACAAACAACATAGGCTTCAGTGAAGCCAGCAGGTATCTTGGCAACTCATAATTAGCAGTGCCTGGTACACACCTTAATCTGGCTTTCCTGTTCACTAGAAACATCTAGTAATATAACTAGACATTACAGGGGCATAACTGCTCGTTGAGATATGACTTCACATAACCTGTATGCACCCTGCCTTAGGGCTCATAGGACCTATTGTTGGGGTGACTTACATATAGTACATGCAGTTTACAGGCATTATACACAGACAGTGTGCAATGTGTTATTTTCAGAAGTGGTTACACCCTTCCATCCATCTTGCAATGGTAGTTTTCATGTAGGTTTTGTGGGGGTCCCTTTGGGTGGCATAAGACATGCTGAAGCACATAGGGAGCCTCTTTAGTAACCATGCTCTGGCTACCACATGTACTATTTGCCAGGCACTTAGAAAGGTGCTCGAGTTCACTGGAACTGAAGCCTGGTTAGCAGTACACATAGGGACAATAAGTGGTGGGACATCTGCAAATGTGGAATATAGAGAGAGAGAGTACTCCCAGTTGATTTTAGGTCCAGAGGGGGGAGAGACAAACCAAGCAAAAAATACAAAAACCTCAAATATGGACCTATATTCCTTTTGACATTGAATAAATCTACAAGGTTCTTGGAAGCGGATGCCAAAGAGAGAAACTTCACCGTGTTATCAAAACATATAAATTTATTTATTAATTTTTTTATTTTATAAAGTTATTTCTTTAAAAGGAACATTAGTACATCTATGCATATCAAATCATTTTGTCATCTATAAGAGATTCATAATTTTCACAAACATAGTTGTTTCACAAAAACTCAATGAAAATATAGTGCTAAAATTTTGCCCCCTAGTAATAACTATTCTCACCACTCATACATGCATACTAATATGTCAATCATACCAATCCTATTTGTGTAAAAAGACAAACTATCAACATAAGCACAGAGACCAAATATAACAAAACATATAACATAAATGACAGCTCTAAGGTGTACTAAGTGGAAAGCTCAAAGAGCCTGGATGGTAACATTTCTGCTGGTGTTGATGGGATTAACCAGTTTATATCCACAACAGGTAGATGTTAGGCCGACGTACGTTTCGGTGAAAGTCACCTTCCTCAGGGCCAAGGACAACGTATACAAAAAATATTACATACATATGCTAATAAAAGAATCTGGAGGGCATAGTGCAATTTTCTATGGTGTGAGTACTACAGGTATAAGTAAAGCTGAGGGCAGGAGTTAAACGATCCTCTAGGTTGTGAACTCAGTTTCAAAGGTTAGACATGCTCAACAGACTATTTGGTGTAGGTCGTGTCTGGTGTGGGATTCAGGAAACTGCTGTATGCCAGGAATATTTTCTGATCTTTGATCTTTTACGATGTAGTGCGCTATAGTAATATTGTTCTACCAGCTTGTGTTATCTGTTTCAGATGTGCTGGCACCGGGACTGGGGGTTCCGGAGGTTCGGCTCGACGTGAAGATTCGTGAGAGCGATGCCGGGTATTTAAAAGGTTTCCTGGTTCTTACTACGCTATCACCGCGACCGGGGGTTCTGGGGACGTGGCCCAAATGCAGGAACCTTGTAGATTTATTCAATGTCAAAAGGAATATAGGTCCATATTTGACATCTGCAAATGTGTCCAGCTTCCTACACCCAACCAGTTAAAAACTACAACCTCAAACATTTTCAAAACACAAAGCGTAGCGACCACGGGAGCTCCAGTCACCAGGGACATGGAGAACTACTTCTCCTAAGTAGCCAGCATGACCGCTGTATCATGTCCAGCCATGAAGGGTTTAAATGCAGCAGGGACTCGATTACCAGAGTGCATGAGAACCAGCAATGATCTGGCAACACAGATACGACAAAAACGTTCTGTCCAAGGTATGATCCTGAAAAACCAGCGCACTCAGGCGCCCTCTCTTTCCAAGTAGAGCAACTAGCTTATAATTTTCCCATTTGATTGTTTTTCTCTCCAAGTCATGTGCAAAGGCTGAGTTCCCTCTGTCCTTTGTACACAGTTTTTAAAAGAGTCTTTACAGTGCTATAAGAGTCCCATCAGACCACCCATTATGGCGGCATTTCATCATATGGGAATTAGTGGTCGTTCCAGGCATTACCTGGTAATGCCTGGAACGACCACTAATTCCCATATGATGAAATGCCGCCATAATGGGTGGTCTGATGGGACTCTTATAGCACTGTAAAGACTCTTTTCTCTTTCCCACAATGTGTGTCCGTGTGATGTCCGCAGACTATACAGGACAGTACACCACTTCTGACCTGGTCTTCTTTTTTGGTGTTTCAAGTTGTTGTTAGGGGCATGAGTTGACAGGTCAATAAACTATTTCCCCTTTGACCCTCCATATGTTTTTTGGATATTATTTGTCTCCAGGAGACTCATATTCCATGGGCGAACCGGAAGGTTTTGATGGATTTTGGGTATGTAGTATTGGCTGCCTCACAACAATCCACTATGAATCGGGGGGTGGCCATATTGGGGCGGCAGTCGATTGTTAAACAGGAAAGACTAAAGTTGATAGCTTAGGACGATGGGCAATTGTTGAGTGGATTATAGGGAATGTTGTTGCTACGATATGCACGGTATATGGGTCAAATACTGACGATACCGCCGTTCTGGAGTTTTTGAATGTTGAGCTGGCTCTTTGGGGTACACCGCTATTTTTACTTGGTGACTTTAATATTCATGGTGAGGTGACCACTTGGGACCCTAAATTTAGTGGCTATGTGGGTAGGAAGCCGAAGGTATTTAGAGAGTTACAGCAATTATTGCTTCAACATGGGCTGTTAGACGGGTGGCCCTTGGCAAATCCAAGAGATCCCAGCTTTACTTTTTTTTCTTCCTTCCATAAAGAATTGTGCGGTTAGATTACATTTGTATACCTAGTTATCTAGCGGCTGGTGCTCGGATGCCTGTAATGCCACGTATTACATCTGATCATGCCCCGGTTGTTATAGACATGCCTTTGCTTAAAATCCAGCGAATGCAACGGACATTTACATTTAATTAGAAACTCCTTTCGGATGAAACTTATGTGCGTCAAGTTTTAGATTGGGCCCAGCAGTTTTTTTATTTTAACAGGGGCTCTGCCTATTATGCAATGGTATGGGACTGCTTCAAGGCAGGGTTACGTGGGGAAACATGTAGTTATGGCTGGACTCTACAACGCAAACAAAAAAACATAACTGAGCAACTACTATCTGAATTAACAAATGCAGAGAGAGAACTGATACTGGATATTAGCATGCATCGGGATAGTAGTACATCTCAAGATAAAGTTGCAAGATGCAAGGCAAAGATTAATGGGGTGTGGAGCCATGATATAGCACGCCAATATGAAATTCACCGCGCGGAGAGATATGAGTATGGGGAGACTGTGGGAAGATGCCTAGCCCAAAGAATGCGGGGGCGACAGACTGCGCAGCGTATAGCGTCTATAGAAAATCGCCATGGTGGTCTAGTAGAGTCATCTGAGGGTATTCTCCAGGTATTTCATGATTATTATATGGAACTTTATACCCAAGAAGACCACTCTCTCGATTCGATTGATCAGTTTGTTGATAAATTTGACTTACCCCAGCTGGACTCCATATATAAAGAAGAGTTAGATGCGCCCATTACAATGCAAGAGCTTGAGACTGGACTTAAGGACTTGGCTCTTGGGAAGGCTTCTGGCTCTGACAAACTTCCTTTAGAGTTATATCATTTGTTATTTCCTATTATTAAAGCTGACATGCTGGCAACATTTATTGCTGCTCAAGCCGGACACCCCCCTCCATCGTGGGATGATGCAAGCATAATTGTATTTAAAAAGAAAGACAAGCCCCTGCATCTTCCTGGGTCTTATCGACCTATTTCACTCATCGATGTAGATGCGAAATTATATTCTAAAATCCTTGCGAACCGGCTGATCCAGGTCGTACCTGCACTAGTCTCTGATCAACAACATGGCTTTCTTCCTGGTCGTGACCATATAGACAGCGTTATCGCAGTTTTGGATTATGCTGCGGTAATGCATGGGAACGTTGGATTGGTGTTTTTAGACGCCGAAAAAGCGTTTAATCGCGTTGCATGGGCTTTTTTATGGGCAATTATGGTTAAAATGGGGTTCGGACCCGGATTTATACATGCCTTACAAGTTATATATAGACGCCCTAGGGCCAAGATCTGTTTGTCAGGCCAGGAATCAGCATTTGTTAATATTACTCGGGGTACACGGCAGGGCTGCCAATGTTCGCCGTTATTGTTCGCTATGTATATCGAACCACTTCTACAGATGTTGGCGACATCTCAGCGAATACAATCTATGTTGTTGCCTGGCGGCAGTATACGTGTGCTAGCATATGCTGATGACGTTGCTGTTATATCATCTGAACCCGAGTCAGCACTACTCGAGATTGAAAATTTAACACAAGAGTTTGGTAATGTGTCGGGGTACAAACTTAATACATTGAAAACCCAGGTCATTTGCTCTACAGGACTTTGCTATAATGACTGTTGTGTTACTCCCGAGGCTTAATACCTTGGCATTAAAATCAGACTCTCGCTTCAAGAGCTGGTCATGGTGAATTGGACAGATATACTGCAATCTGTTTAAAAACCAGCTAGAGAAACTTGAATGTTTACACTTGTCGCTGGTTGGGAGACGCAATGTCCTAAAAATGTCTATTTTGCCTAAAGTGCTGTACCTATTTCCGGTCGGTACCATTGGAGTTATCTGCTATACAACTGAGGAAACTGCAATCTATAGTTGATAGGTTTTTATGGGGTTGGAAATCTCCGCGTAGGGCCTCTAAATTCATGACACTTCCACTTTTGCGCGGTGGGTGGGGCGTTCCAAACTTTGCATTATATTATCTGGCTTGTCTTTTGCAAAATATTAAATGCTCTGTTATTGGGGGGACTCCACCCGTATTTGAGAGCCCGTATATTTTCTCTCTGCTACTCGGTCCTCAATCACGACAAATGCTGCTTCATTTTTTAGAACATAGCTACTATAAAAGAACCAGATACAAATTAGTACTAGCGGCCTTTAAAGGATGGCGCTCAACTCGGAAAATTATCTTTTTGGGACGCATTAATTTCTATACTCCATGTGACTCTACAGAATTGTTTCCTCCAATATTTTGGGATCGTACGATACGTACATGGGGGAAGAAAGGCATTGTGTCTCTTGGTTCTATGTTTAAAGATGGTACAATGGCTACATTTCATGAATTGAAAGACAAATATACTATTTCTCAGCACAAATTTTTTAAGTATTTACAACTACGTGACTTCATTTGTAAACACCAAAGTATCTTACCTCTATGTCCTAATGAATTTATGGAAATTCTAAAAAAGCCGTCACGGATAGGGACTTTATATAATTATTTGTTGAATACTCAGCAGGACGATATGGGGTTACAGGAGTCTAAATGGTGTACTAGATTGGTTATTCCTGTTGTACCCTTTCAAGATTCTATTAATACGGCTGCTAAAATCATTTTGTCTGCCAATTTATTTACGATCGCAGCATTACAAAACTTTATTTAATCTCTATCATACACCTTCTAAAATATTGAAATTGGGCAATGCTTATAATGGGAAATGCTTTAGGTGTCAATTGGACATGGCAGATATTGTGCATATTTTCTGATTGCTCAGTGTTAAAACCTTTCTTTACATCTATTGAAAAATTTCTGTCACATATTCTAAACTGCGATGTGGTAATCTCCAGAGACTTGATTATGTTTGGTTTATCTAATGACACTGATTTTTTTTAGGATACTATAAAAATAGATATCTCTTATTTATGGCTATGGCCGTAGCTCGCCTATGCATTTCTTCAATGTGGCTGAAACCGGAAGCACCGGTATATGAGATGTGACGGGCAAAGTTCTATAATGTCTTTTATTTAGAATATAACCTATATCGTATCAAATCCCATAGGAAAATGCAAAGGGGGACTAAAATTTGGCAGGCAATGATTGATCATTTGGGCCCGTTAGAGTGACTATTTGTCTGATTATTTATGATGGTATTGTATCTTTTTTTATTGTATTACTTTCTCTTCTTTTTTGTTTATTTGTACAATAAGTCTTAATGTTTTGATGTCCCTTTGGGCTCTATCGTATTTTGTACTTGGCTTTGAACTGAACTAATAAAAAAAAATTAAAAAGAAAAAAATATATATTATTTATATTGGACAGTTTTCTATGTTTATATGAAAGGGGCCCTTTATGGGAACCTTTATGTAAATGTTTTTGTACTTGTATAGCGCACAGCTACCCGCTGTGAGTTTCCCGGTGCTTGTACGAATACCGCAAGGGAACCCTTCCTGGCTTTCCCTGTGAAGTGTCCACTCCTGGGCACCCCCATTGTGCAGACCAGGCATCCCTCGCGTTGTGGGGGCCGTTGTGGAGACTAAGCAAGCTATTGCCCAGAGTTGCAGCGTGGGACCCATGATCAGAATAGGCACGGAGGCGAGAATATCCGGTCAGGGGAATTAATGAGCCCGAGACCCGCCGAGGCGGGAATCGAACACTGGTCCCTGGACAGAGCTCTGCATCGAGGCCTGCCTGCTCTAACCATTGAGCCACACTTCTCCACTTTATGTGACATTTGAAGGTTTAACAGTCACATCCCAACCACTGTCATAGAAGTCGTGAATGCCCTGTGACTGTGAGACACAAGTGCTAGGGCCTCTCTGGTTGTTACTCGACTGTTGGAGCTGTTTACAAGTGCCCACTCCTCGGGTGGCTGCAACGCGAAGGCAGGTTGCTGTATCTTACCCTCTCACACTCAGTTCATTTACAGTGATTTCCTCTTCCTTTGGGTTAGGGAGGGTGTGGACAATGGCGGCTGGGTGCCAATCCCCCGCTATAGTAAGCCACATCTGAGAGCATGGACTCTCTCCTGCCTGAGGGTGCCCCTGGTTTATTTGTTGTTGAATCTCAGGGGTCAGCCATCTGTCCGGGCAGAGGATGCGTCACTAAACGCAGGTTCCCGAGGACTGAAAAGAGGCCCCGGCCAACAAAATAAAAGTGTCCCCCTTTAGCGATCATAGAGGTAAAGAGAAGCCGACATTTGAAGATCAGGCCAGTTCTGAAGTTGTAAAGACAAGCTGGTTAAGTGTTTTGCAAGGTATGGTGAACTGTATGCATTTGTACTTGCTGTCGGCAACGCTTGTGGCAATTTCAGCGAGATCAAAAGTAAAAACTGTCTCACAATACCACAAAACATGCCCGAAAGAGTCAGAAAACGGGCGCACACCCTGACCGGTCAGACAAGCCCTTCAGGCATTGCCAGGTTGCTGGAGGCCAGTCCATAAGAATGGGACATCTGTCCAGAGCCGAATGAGAGATGTGTAGAGTTGGGAAGGGCCCTAGGCCCGCATGGTAGAAAGCAGCAATGACAGGCACACAGACACCAGTTAGGGGTAGTGGGAATGGCCACGAGCACGTGCGCTCGGCCCCTTTTATTGGCAGCGTCATGTGACACCATGACGTCTGTGGTGGGTGGGTGTATAGTGGGTTACAACACTCCTGAACACTAGACCGTGTTCATGCTAGTACTCTACATCCCTCCCATTTTTTAATCGCAAAAACCCACATACAGAAATCAACCTGTGGGAAAAACAAACTGTATCAGGATGCAGTAAAGTGTTCAACTTCCGCTGAGTCCTTTTATCTGCCGCTGCTTGGAATCACAGATGATGTTCAATCTGCTGCGGGGAAACGTCAGTTCACAGTGGCACCGGTTTGGGGGTGCTCGATGGAACCAGTCTATTGACGACTCTGCGACAAGATTGTCCTCACAGTCCTTCTTTTGCTCACTTCCATGGTGACGGGTGCAGTTAGAGTTCTTGTCGTTCGCCGGGGAATAATGCATGATTTCCGGTCTCGGCCTTAGCTTCACTTGTAGTCTGTGTCCTACTTGGCAAAAGGCAGATCCGTTGCAAGGCATCCCTCTCACTAGGATGACCTCTCTCGTCGGTGTTCCCCTGCCACGGGATATCCTTGAGGTCCTCTTTCTCGGATTTGCGCTGGGCTGGATGTGCCACATCAGGTTGCTCCTGCGCCGCCGTCAGTGGGGGTATGTAGCAGACCATGTGCCTCACCTCAGATTCCGCAGCCTCGTCCCAAGGTAGCTGTTGGTTTCTGTCTTTGCTTGCGATGTCTTCGCCCTCCCCGGACCTTTCGGATGGGCGTCGGAGGACCGTCTCTCGTCGCGGGGACTGCGTCCCGGAGGCCTCTGCCCCTGAGTCACCACGGCTGGCATGGGTCCAGTGTCCGTGTGACCCCAAAGGTGGATGTCACAAACGGTCTCGCTTGCTCCTCTCCGCAGATCCTGGGTGTGCGGAAACATCGCCTGTCAGCTGGTCTTCTTTGCCACTGGTGTTCTTCCGGCCTCGTGTTCCTCGCACCGTTGTCCTGGCACTTGTCGCCTTCCTTCTCTTCGGGAGTGTGAGTGGTCTTCCTGCACTCCTCTCTCTTTCCTTAGTTGGTTCACCGTGGGGACGTTGCTTCGCACTGACTTCTCCTTCTACTCTTAACTGTGGCAACAGGCCACATGGATATGCTTCCTTCCTTTTCACGGTGGCAGACGTGCCACTCAGATCTCTACTTTTCTTCCTTCCTTTTCACAGTGGCAAACGTGCCACTCGGACCTTCTTTTCTTCCTTCCTTTTCACGGTGGCAGACGTGCCACTCGGATCTCTCCTTTTCTTCCTTCCTTTTCACGGTGGCAGACGTGCCACTCGGATCTCTCCTTTTCTTCCTCCTGCATCGCGACATCACTTGGACCGATCTTGTGTCTTCTTTCCTGACCTGGGTCCTCCATGCAGTGCGCGCACTCTGCATGTGTACCCCTGGTCTTGTCCCCGTCGGGGACACTTTCTCCTTCTTCCTCAGCAGCCAGAGTTGGTGTCGCGAACCTTCTTTTCTTGATGCTTTCATTTCTTGATGCTTGTTGGTGGCGTTCGGGGGTCCACGTCCGTAGATCTTTTCATGGTTGAACGTCCTGGACCGGTTGGTGGTCCACTTCTGCCGATGCCTGGCAGGTTGCTTTCGGTCGTCCTGTCGGACTTTGCGCTACAACAGTTCCTGGGGGACCCGTTGTGGATCAGCACTTGATGGGCGACCATTCTGCGGATCGGCTCCTGGGAGGCGCCACGTCGTGTGGTCGTGCGTGATGATTGTTCTGCGCGATGGCGCTGCCTGCGGTCTTCTTTCTGCTTGCGGTGGCTGTGCGTCGCCACATGGCGCGTTGTTTGCGCACTTACTGTTCAGGGTTCTGGGACGCCTGTTGCGTGACGTTGGGTACTTGCTGCTTTGGCTGTCGTCAGGTACTTGATGCTTTGGACTGTTGGCGGGAGTAGTTGATGCTGCGGTGAGCGCCTGTGGCCATAAGGCGTCGCTGCTCTCTCCGTCCTTTGATCGCGGCAGTCGTTTCCCTGGACGTTCTTCCAGTGCTTGGCAGTCGTTTCCTCCAGACGTCAGTCAGTGCTTGGATGTTAAGTGAGACGTTCGCGCCTCTTCCCACGTCGCGTTGGAAGTGGCAGCCGCCGACTCCTTGCTGGTGTGTGTGGGTGTCACTTGCGCTGTTGCGCACTTACTTCCTGCGTGAGGTTGGATGCTTTCGTTGGGGCGTCACTCAGTCTGTTGCCCCTTTGCTGCTGCTGATTGGGCTTGCGTTGTGCAATGCTTGTTTTGTCCTTATGGATGCAGGTGCACTTTTGCTTTTGGCCACTGGGTGGCAGTGGTGCTGGATTCTTGTAACAGCCTGTCTTGTGTCTCTTGTCTTCCCCTGACGTGCACTCTACTGTCTTTCTCTCAGTGCACAGGGGGCTGGAGTTGCTGGGAACAGGACTTAAAGCTATCTTTCAGGTGAGTCCGGTTCCTGTATTCGTTTACCTTTGGGGGCAGGAGGGCATGGCCGCTTGAAGGAGTGTCATTGTACCTGGGAGGCAGGAGGGTCTGTGCGTGGCAGCCAGTGTCCCTGGGCACAGTTATGGTTGCTTTCAGCAGTGCTGGCCGCTTATAGGCGTTCCATTATTCTGGCAGGTGGGGGCATATTTGGGTCAGCGCCCGCAGCGTTCAGCTCCACTTTTCGCTCACAGCCCACCCCCGCAGCTCCTCATTGCACACGCTGCGCGGGGCGGGGAAAAGTCGACATTGCCCTCGGAGCTTACTGGCTCTGTTCCGAAGCTGTCCTGCTGCCCTCCGGGGCTTGGGAGAGGGGCTGGTGTTTGCGGCAGTGCGGTGTGTCACTGTGCGGGGTGAGCACCCGCTTGTGGGGACATTGAGGTGTAGATGCTTCCCTCAGGTGAGGGGGGGGGAAGCGCGTCGCTCCGGTCACTCTTCACGGGGCGGGGGCGCTTGAGGCAGGCCGCGGGTAGGCTCCGCCGGCTCTGCCTATTTAATAGCTGCTGCAGGCTCCACTCTCCGGTCTCCCGCCGCAGCAGCTCCTACTTGCACACGCTGCGCGGCGGAGACCTGCAACGGACGTCGCAGGCCGCGGGTAGGCTCCGTTGGCTCTGCAGTTCTTTTCCTTTGTTGTGGGTGCCGCCAGCAGGCCGCGGGTGGGCTCCGCCGGCGCTGCAGAGTCTTCCTTTGGGGGGGCTACCGGCGGGCTGCGGGTGGGCTCCGCTGGCCCGGATCACGTTGCGAGGGGGGTCGGGAGGCGGTTAGCTACTCCGCTCCCTCCCCCTTGTGGTTTTCGGTGATTGCGGGTCCGGCCGCACTTTTGTCCACGCCGTCTTCAGTCTCTGTGCCCCGCCGCTTCTAAGCACACACGCGGCGGGGGCAGGGGACGACTCGGGCAGGCCGCGGGTGGGCTCCGCTGGTCCTGCTTATTTATTGGCACAGTTCATGGTGGGCACTTCGCCCCTGGGGCTCACCTTCGGCCGGCGGGCCAGATGCTTTGTCGCGGTCGTGGCGGGTGGGCTCCGCCCGGCCCGTGCACCTCTCCGGTGGGGGTTTCAGCCTCGCGGCCGTCGCAGGTGGGCTCTGGGCGGTCCGCTGTTGCTTGGTGGCACTTGTTGGTGGCGGTCGACGCGGGTGGGCTCCGGTCGGCTTGCTGTGGGGCTCCCGGTCACTGCGGGGCTCCGACGTGCCCACCGGCTTCTCGGCGCGTTGCGCCTCGCTGCAGGGGATGCCCTCTAGGCGGGCAGCTCTCTTCCCCTTTTTCTTGTAGATGAGCAGTGGGTAGTGGCACGCATGGGCTGCACTACCGGCCTCGTCGCCATTGTAGAGTTGGGAAGGGCCCTAGGCCCGCATGGTAGAAAGCAGCAATAACAGGCACACAGACACCAGTTAGGGGTAGTGGGAATGGCCACGAGCACGTGCGCTCGGCCCCTTTTATTGGCAGCGTCATGTGACACCATGACGTCTGTGGTGGGTGGGTGTATAGTGGGTTACAACACTCCTGAACACTAGACCGTGTTCATGCTAGTACTCTACAAGATGGAGGCCTGTGCTGTACGTGGCCTAAGAAGCGCATTCCCTGTTCACGCCCTTCACTAGCTTTTGATCGTAACACGGGGACACTTCTGGCTTGTTACAAAACCATAGCTGACTGAAGCTACCCTTCGTGTTGAATACAGTTGAAGCAGATAATGGAAAACATGTTGACAGTATGCGAGAAGGCGGGATACTTTGCCACTTGTGTTGGCTTCTACAATGTTGTTATGGATCGCATCATTCTTTACAAGTGTCTCATAAAAAAATGGGAAACTATTCTTTTGCGTTTATTCATTTCTGAGTTGCCGTCTTAATGCTGCAGTAGCGATCCTCACGATGCCAACGCCATCTAGTGGATTCATGGCAAAGTGTTGTAATTTTGAATTCTTCCCGAGTGTAAGTGATCGATCAAAATAGGCACTCCTTGAAAATACTGCAAACAACGTGATCAAAAGTTCTCGAATTCCTGTAGAATCAGTTTATAGCATCCTTTCTCAGACAAAATTAAAAGTGAGGATGCAGGGCAAAGTCAGAGATACGGAAACCGGTGTCAAAGGAGGCCTGTCACTAACAGCCCGTTTTATTTAAGGGGAAAAGAACAAGTCGCAAATCAAAAGAGAGTAATCTGGTCCATGGGGTCCATCAATTAAAAGGCCTCGGTTCAGAGCCTGAGTCCCTGTGCTCTTGCAGTGTGATTCCTATGAAAGATGGGCCTGCAGGATTTATACCTTCATGTCCAATGCGCCCATCTCCTCCGAATAAATTGCGGCTTCAAGGCGCAATGGGCATACTGCCGGGTTTCTGTCCTATACTTACATCTAGAAAGTTCCTACCATCGAATTTTACAAGGGTACTGGCATACTAGGCGATCCAAGTCTCTTCTCCAGTGTCATTCCTCCTCGGTAAGTCCGTGATTGAGGACGCACGGAAACGAGGCCAACTCTCTGCGTGCCACCCCATCAGCCAATCTCCATGGAAGGCCACTGTGCGTCATCCGATATATGAGGTCAGCAGGTCAAAGGGCTATAGCTGACACATGGAGTCACATTGAAACCTCTTTAAATCTAGATATTTTCAGCCCAGCCTGATCATCAATGAGTTTGGGCGAAAGTAACACAATTCATTTAAATAAAAATGTATGTGAAGTTAGGCCTTATTATTCAAAATGCCCGTACGTCATTTTGTAGTACGTTTATGAATGAAATGCGTCCTCTCGTCCATTTTGGACACGAGAATGTATTTCGCTCGGAAATAAATAGTGCACAATTGTGCACGGTGTGACCAACAGCTGCTCACATTGATTCATTCGTGTTGCTCCCTGCAATACTATGTTTCCAAAACAAAATTCCAATTATGTGACTTTACATAATATGACATTTTGCATAATATTCATAATGTGAAATTATGCGAAATTACACACGCTCAAACAACATTTCTCCCAAGCCTAATCATTCATTGAGTACATGTAAACTGGGCAATTTGAATCACTGTTAATTCTAAGAAATGCAAAAGAGCTATTTATTAATTGCTATGAAAAACAAATATGAGGGAACTGAAGTGCTTGTGATCCAGATTCCAGAACCACAGTCCATGTGCACATTACCGTGTGATGATTCTAGTGAGTCAACAACTTTCAGGATGTAGATTATGTCAAGAGAAGATGGGAACCTGATATCATTCTTTGGCACATTTAATTTGCTAATTGGGGACATTGGCGGAGTGAAAACATAGGTCTCTTATTCTTATCCAAGGTTGATAAGTCGCAGGTGCATCAGCTAATCAGGAGGACATTCATTTCACTCATTGGATGCCAAGAGGACCATGACACTTTGATTGGCTAATGATTGCTGAAGGGGATTTTCCTCGGCTCCGGGCAGAATATTGTTACCGCTCCTCACATTGGGGCCTATTAGGATGGCGGACGGACCAGCGTCTGTCCGCCACCCCAGAGGAGGAGGGACCGTCCGCAGGGGCAGCGGCGGTCCCTCCGTGCTAATTAGGATGTGACCGCCACCCTGGCAGTCACATCCTGTATATTTAACATTGCGGCGGGTGCTGCTTGAAGCAGCACATGCCTCAATGTTAAAAAAGGCATGTTTACCTTTGCATGCACGAAGCTGCAGGCACCGCGTGGTGCCTGCCACTTCATGCACGCAAAGGCAGGCGGGTACCATAGGTACCCCCCCATGTGCACCCCCCACCCCCCTTTCAACCCTGGGGGCCCGCAACGGGCCCCCAAAGTAAACACTGTATGCCTTTCCACGGCGGAAATGCCGCCGTGGAAAGGCATAGGAGCACAGCCAGCCATGTTAAAGCTTTTCCGCCGCGGTCGGAAGGCGACCGCGGCGGAAAAGCGGCGGACTGAAAAAAGATGCCCCAGCCATCCTAATCTGGCGGGGGGGTCTTTTCTCAGTCCGCAGCGGATAATCCGCATCCTCCGGGCCGGCGGTGGCTTCCGCCGGCCCGGAGGAGGCAGATTATCCGCTATCATAATGGGCCCCATTGTTTGGAGTTGGTTCACGTGGAAGGGCGGGGCTCATGGGCTGAGGATAAAGGTATCCCTCTTGTTGATATATTTAAAGCATTCCCAGGCACCTCTCCCAAACCTATACATCTCCATATGAGCTACTGATATGAGAGATGATCATGCTGAATCCATTGTCTCAGGAGTGGGTTTGGTTATTATCGGTTCCGGAGTTACAGGATAGATTTTAAAATGTGGCTTCTGAATTTTTCATCCTACAGTACAAAACTTTAACCCATAACCACACACCACAAGCATTATGATAGTGCACATGCTGCAAAACACCTAGCATTCATGTTTCAGTCCTAAGAGTCCTGTTCCTCCTCATCTTCTTCCATGTCTCACACCTGCTCAATGATGGACTTTGACTACTTGTTGGCCTAGGCCTTGTTAATGTACAAGAGAGAGCAGCCAGAAAGCAACCCCGAGAAGCCTTACTGGAGGGATGAGGAACTTAAAGAAAATCATTTTTTTACAATTGTGTGCCTGAATCAAGAGAATTCAGATGTGACTCCTCAACATAAAGACCGAGATTAGGAAATGGTGGCAGAGTTAATACAGAAGTAGGTCTTGGACAAAAGATTTGAAATCATCGACAAACTTGCATTGACAAAATCAATATATTTGATGGTAATGGGCTAATGCATGCAAACACAGGTTATATTTGCAGTGTTACTGTGTACCTTGCTGTGTGACACAGAATGTGTGGGGAATAATGAAACTAGCAGGACACAGCCATAGCAATCACAGACAAAAAACAAGGTGAACAGAGACAAATCACTAATAAAATGTACACATTTAAGTATGCCTTTAGCGTCAGATCAATCTCTTAAGTGCAGACAACGCGTTGTTCCTACGCATTACCTCCCCAGAGCGAAAGACGTGATCATCACATGCAGCCCATGATGGCCGGAAACTCCTTTGTTGCTTGCACCAGAGGAATTCTGTTTTATTGTTATTGTTATTGTTATCTGGGTTTTGTATAGCGCCAAATCACCGTCAGGTCTCTAGGCGCATCTGACAGATACAGCAACAGGAGTTTGGTAGGTAAAGGAATTCAGATTATAGCAAGCTAACTCAGAGAGAGCCAAAGGCGTCTCTGAATAAGAGTGTCTTCAAAGACTTCCTAAAAAGGAGGAGGTTGTTTTCTTTTCGAAGGGGCTCCGGTAGTTTGTTCCACATTTGTGGGGCTTGAATTGAGAAGGATCTCCCGCCTTTAGTTGCCATTTTGAAATGTGGACATGACAGTAGTTGGGAGTTAGAAGATCTTAATGCTCGCTTGGGATTGTAAACCTCAAGCCTTTCTTTTATATAGGCAGGTGCGTGCCCATAGATTGCCTTATGGGCAATGCACAGGCTTTTAAATTCCACTCTTTGCTTTATAGGGAGCCAATGCAGCCTGTGCAGTAATGGGGAAGCATGGGTCTGTCTGGGTAGTCTGAAAATTAACCGTGCCGCATCGTTCAGCACGACCTGCAGGCGGTTAATCAGATTTTTTGGCAGACCTAAATACAGTGCGTTCCCATAGTCGATCCTAGAGACTATTGTTGCCGAGACGATGGTTCGGAGCATGTTTAAGGAGAGTAAGGGGACTAGCTTGCGCAACTGTCTAATCAGGTTGGTACAAGTTCCGACGACGGAAGAGACTTGGCTGGTCATTGAGAGCTCTTGGTCGATCTTAATACCAAGGCTCTTTATGTTAGGGCATGGTTTTGGTCAACCATGCTCAAAATTCGGGCTATAACGGAAGGCTTGATTTTTATATGATTGTATATCATCCAAGATGATGCAAAAAAGAAATACAGTAACGTGAAGCACATGTCATTCATGCTAAGATCATTTCATGTAAAAAATAAAGGAGCTGAAGCCTTAAGTATGTGTCCCTTGGCGACGGTGGCCCTGAAGCCCAAACACCATGGCAACCCACATTCTAGATCATTGGTTTTTAGAGGAACAATATTGATGATCCCTGTTTGCATATTTAGTTCATTCCTGCTGCAGACAAAAGTCTAGGAATAATTTTTGCACACATTTTATTGTGAGTAGTATAGGAAGGCATAATGGTAGGACATTTATTATTATGTATACCATTTCTTTAGATTTTTTGGTCCCAAATATAAGGCAGTGTGCATAAAGAGCACTATGAAAAAGTGGATTATTAGTTGGGGTGGATGATAGTCCACCACAAGTAACAATGTCCTTATTCTTGCTAGGTTCAGTAAAGGTTTCTGTAATTTAATCCTCAATCAACCCTGGATAGCTAGAGCATACAGGCGTAAAATAAGAAAATGTGTTACTTAAGAAAATGTGTAAAGCATTCACTAGTACCAAAACAGTTTAAAAAGTATATTTTAATGACCAAAATAACAGAATTCCAAAAAGGGGAACCAAAGATATGACACTTTAAAGTTTTCAATAAAAACAGTGCCAAGAAGATTACTACTTCTACCCCTCTAAATACGAAAAACAGGCTAGCCATCAAAACTAGAATGACTAGACTCCATTGCTAGAGCCAAGAAGGACACACAACTTACAAGCATGAACGAAATCGCCACCTACAAAAGCTGCAGCACAAAGACACACCAACGAGCTGGGGCACATATGTTTGGGAAGAAAACTCAACATTTAGGCTGCTGTACCAGTCCGTGGACTCCCTGGGAAATGACCAAACTAGGAGGCTCAAGCTTCGATAACAGATTATCTGGCTACATATGCCAAACAAAAGGACATGAAGGAAAACTCAAAAGGAGATGCAGTCATGAGGAAAAAAATAGGTTATCTGGATAAACTCCCGGAAAATTCCTATGTAAAGAGACTATTAAGAGCAATGCTAAGATAAGTAATCTTGATAAAATCAATGTAGGCACGGCCTTCTTCCAAGTTTGAATCTCACCAATGAAAAGATAGATGACACTCTGGGAAAGTCTGTGGTACAGTAGAGGGCAGAGCTACTTAGCTCAAAGATACTGTGAACAGTGACTTACCATGAGGGGAGATTTCAGACTGGTAAAAAGAGGCATGCAGATTGAGAAACTAGATCTAGGTGCACAAACCTCTGCAGAGCTGGGATCCAGAGAGGTCTGAGAGGCTTGACCCGGGACTAGAAGAGAGAGAGTGGTCACTTATTTGGTAGAGAGAGATGAATGGGAGATGATGAATTGCCATTTCTGCATTACCTCATTGCCCTGTGCACCGAGCACCACTCAAAGCACCGAGAAACTGTTGACCTCAAGGAATATGTATTGCCTTTTCCAAGACTTGATAATAGAGCTGTTAGCTAAAGCACAGGAAAAAAGTGATACAATTGTCCTTGTGCGTCACACCTTCCCTATAGCCTGAGACTTAGTATTGTGCACTGCCAAGAAGTTAAAAGACATGACACTGTTAATTTTGGAATATTAAAATTTTGTTTAGAGTTCCTGCTTCGATAGTTGTAATATCAAGCTAAAAGCCCAGTGAAAAGGCTCCTTCCCTTTAAAGCCAAAACTAGAAGGTAATCTTAATCTTCTGTGGCAGATCCTAAAGCCGGGTCTATAGGAGAACAGCACATTGGAGGGGAAGGAACGCCCTCCATAACTCATCCTCCTCTTTCCGTCTCTCTTTCTCTCTTTCCCATTCCCGATATTGCTTTTTAGAACTTTAAACTTTGGCATGGACTGCAATCAAAAAGGCAAAGGAGAAGACGTTAAATATCCTGCAAGGGCAATTTAGACATTTGCAGCACATAGGGTGGAAGGGAATGAATCATCCTAACCACACAACTTCCCAAAGAGAGCAAAAAAAAACACTAGTAGGTTTACTTTACTGGCAAATATTCGAGAGAGAAACTCAACAATTAGAATGGTTTTTACTTGGCTCCTGAAGGTGATTGAAAATCCTTTTGCATGAGGGCTTACTTGCACCATTCTAGGGGCCTCATTTATGAGAAATTACGCATCGCTGCGTGAAAGCAGCGATGCGTCACTTCTCAGTGCGCACTCCTTGTGACATTCCTGATGCGTCATATGTAATGTATGACGCATCATGTCGCAAAGAGTTACAGATACGTCAGTATTTCTGACATATCTGTAAGCGCAAAAGTGACGCATTGCTGAAGTGTGTCACAAAAGTGACGCAACTCCAGCAATGCGCCCTTTCACATGGGACAAGCCCCATGTGAAAGGGCCTGCGTCAGTCTTACGCCTGCTGTGAGGCAGGCGCAAGATTTTGACGCAACAGCGTCCTAAAAGTGACGCAGTAAACTCTCATAGATTTCACTGCGTCACTTCTATGACCCTTCCTTGCTTCAATACGCCCCCCTTGCATACATTATACCTGGCGCAGGTATAATGTGGCGCAGGGGTTTACAAAGTGACGCATCTACCTAGAAGCGTCACTTTGTAAATATGATGCTACAAGCCGCATTTTTTACGTCACTGGTGCGTCACAAAAAGTGACGCACCGTCGGCGTAAAAGTGACGCACAGCCTCATAAATGAGGCCCTAGGAACTGACGCCTAAATATTTATGTGTGGATTTGGTATGGCCAAGCCTGGCCTTCACTCGCTGGACTCTTTTGAAGATCTGCAATAAGATTGCAAATCCCAGGGGTCTGCACTTCATAAAATGCAAACACTTTGCAATCACTGACAGTGTTTAGCCCTGTTAACCATGGCTATGCATCCTTCCCACTAACATGATGATATAAAGAAAATTAAACAACATGCAAAGGAGATCGTTTGTTAATGTAAATATAAATGTCTGCCTAGGCTTACGTGTCCTGTTCTTTAAAACAAAAACAGAGAGCTGACAATTACAGTTTTTAGCTCCTCCCTTTGGATGGAACATGAGATTGAAGGTGGAAGGAAACTGGCACCTGTTGAGTCAACATTGATTGATCCCACAGCCAAGAATCAAACTGGTCCAATTGTCACGTGACCTGACATCAGATCTGCTGGGAGGAGACTGACTGGTCGCTTCCAGTATAAAGATAGGAGCTCTGGGCTGACAGAGACACCCTGAGATTGAACCTTGTGCACTCACATTGCATCTTGATCCCCAGCCATCTCTCAGCCATGAAGATCGCTCTCGCTTTCCTGCTGGTGGCAGTCAGCTGCACCCGTGGTAAGAGTCCTTTCTATGCTCAGGGAGTGGGTGAGAGAATGGGGTTTTGAATGGACCTGCTTTTTAATGAATAACAACCCCTATAACATTCTTCAGCGCACCTCCAGGACTCAATAATATCTGTGAAAGCGTGAGTCATAGGAAGCCCCCAGTTCGAATAATATATACAATGTCTGCTTGCAGCAGTCTACGCACCACTATAACTGAATACCAACTGCAGGGGTCCAACTTCAGCTTAGAATCGACTCAGTGTTGGAAGTAAACCGAGTATTTCAAGAAGGACCATAGTACCATTCCATTCTCATCATTTGAAGCCTTAGATTCACATCACACTCTGATAGGGGAGTGTGGCAGGGGGGTGTGAGGTTAGGATGGAGATTGTGAAAGTGCATTGTCAATTAAACCCTCTTGTACTGTATACGTTTGTTGAACATTCTCGTGTTGTTTTTTTAACAATTTGGTCAACAAAATTGATGATAGTATTCTAAATCTAGTTTCAAAATACACTCTGGATTCATTACTTCTCTATCACTCATTTAGGCGTTTGCCGAGTACACACTTACACGATTAGTCTTTTTATGATCCACAAATACATTGATTGCTTCAGGACTTTCCAGCAAACCGATTGTACTCAAGAGTCGCCATGACAACAAACAATATGCTTCATTTAACAAATAAGCAAATATTTAAGCAAGATGGCAGTCTATTCCTTGCAGTCACCAAAAATATGTCTGAGGCAAGCGAACAGGTTTAAAATAAAAGACACTGAATAGCTCAGAGGGTTTGCTGTAGAGGAGGTGTCTCGGTAACTACATCCCAGGTTCTCATGGAGGCCAAAAATGAGGTACTATTTGGGCCGATAGGAAGAGTTTTTTTAGGTACCTTTAGAGATGGTAAAAGTGCTGGAGAGGACATGTATGGGGTCTGATGCAAAATGTAATGGTATACAAGTGAATATGCAAATTAGTAACAGTAGGTGTGCGAGAATGGGAAGTCAAATATTAGAAGACAAAAAAGCGAATCATATGGCAGAACGTGCAACCAAGTACATTTTTAAGGAGGAGCTGTCATTGACTGATAAAAACACACAACGAGCAAATGTGATTGCTCCCATAAAAACACGTAGATAGATTGCAAGTTCATCTTCTTTCGACAGCCTTAAGATAGTTGATGCGGAGACTTCGTAGTAACAAACAGAAAACATTTTCGTTACAACTTCCTTAGGTGTGGTTAAAGTATATTAGGCCGCTAGAGTTGAAGAGCAAATGCCAATATGTCAGCGTCAAGCACAATGTAACATAAACAGGAAAACTCCGGGGCAGATTTACATGCCCCTTGCGCCTCTTTTACGCCGCCGTTGCATCACTTTTGTGATGCAGCGGCGGCGCAAAAGATGCGCCATTGCGCGGGGTATTTACAACGTGACGCATCTGTGAGATGCGTCACGTTGTAAAGCCCTGCACCATAAGGTGGCGCTCCGGCGCAGTGGGGGGGGTTCCTGCGCAGGAATGCCTCCTAAAAGTGGCTGAGTGAAATCTACAAGATTTCACTCAGTCACTTTTAGGCCAATGCTGCATCAAAACCCTGTGCCTGCTTGAAGCAGGCGTAAGGCTTTACGCAGCATTGGACAGATAGTGCACCACCAAGCCTTGCTGGAGCTGCGTCGCAACTCCAGCAATGCGACGCCTTTACGGCACAGATGCGTCACGCATCTCTGCTGTTTTTGCCGCATGGAGCGCCGCATTGTAAATGCGGCGCACCATGGTAGGCGGAGCTGCGGCGCACAATAACTGGCGCATCCCTGGGGATGCGCCAGTTATTGTAAATCTGCCCCTTCGTTTCCTGGGTTTGCCAATAACAAAACTAGGGGTAGATTTACAAGTCCCTTGCGCCTCTTTTACGCCGCCGTTGTGTCACTCTTGTGACGCAGCGGCCATGCAAAAGATGCGCCATGGTGCGGGGTATTTACAACGTGACACATCTGGGAGATGCATCACGTTGCAAAGCCCTGCGCCATAAGAAGGCGTTCCGGCGCAGGTGGGGACGTTTCTGCGCGGGAACGCCTCCTAAAAGTGGCTGAGTGAAATCTACAAGATTTCACTCAGTCACTTTTAGGCCAATGCTGCGTCAAAACCCTGCGCCTACTTGAAGCAGGCGTAAGGCTTGACGCAGCATTGGAAAGATAGGGCACCCGCGAGCTCTGCTGAAGCTGCGTCGCACTTGCGACGCAACTCCACCAATGCACCACCTTTACGGCACAGATGCGTGACGCATCTGTGCCGTTTTTGCCCCATGGTGCGCCGCATTGTAAATGCGGCGCACCATGGGTGGCGGAGCTGCGGTGCACAATAACTGGCGCATCCCTGGGGATCCGCCAGTTATTGTAAACCTGCCCCCTAGTCCTTAGCCTATGTAGGATGTGCTATACATTTCGGGGACGCATCACACACCACGTTTGGTTTGGGGTGCCAGGGCATGTAATTACTACTATAGGTATTTCATTGATCCGAGTATGTTTGACCTTCCTTGAGGCATGTCCTGCAATGATAACTGTGTACTGTCGCTCTCCTATTGGAGAACTTCGGGACACTTCTTTGCCAAGGCTCCACCTCCTTGTCCTCACCTTTATCATTAATAACTCAAGCAAAGCAGCCCCAGCAGGTGGCGCCTTTCTCGCCCGTCGCCTTAAGGACAAATCCAATCGCCCAAAGAGCCGTGAGTAAGACTAAAATGCAAGCCTGATAGTTTCCCTAATGTATTCTCCCATGGTACATTATCTGTTTTTACGCAATTGTGAGTTGCCCCATCTCAGTATTAATCATTTTAATGCTCCATTTTTGATTATTTCAAAATCATCCAATGGTGTGGGCTGCATAATAAACAGCAAATTTAGTGAAACGCAGATTATAATTTCAAGACCCCTTTACATTAAAAATAATCTTACATGGAATGGCGGTGCCCAATGTGACAAATACAACTGTACCCCCACCTTCGTAATCCCTGCCCTACAATCTTCCTAAAACCTTTCATGCATTGGCCACCCTTTAGAAGCATTACCTACATGGTGGACGGACACTGCTTCAGGCCCCAGACACATAGAACAACCAGACCCATGTACAGCAGCCCCACCGAGCAGCCACTTATGACGAAGACAGTGACACACCCCTTCCACACAGACCCCAAATGTAAAACACACTGTCACTCATGATGCATTTGAGTCATTTTGGCACCTCGAATAAGACGTGGTAATTACAGGTGAGAAAGAAGAAACCACATAAGGAAACACATTCTTCATTGTTATTGTTATTTTTAAAACGGATTTCTGTTTGTGATTGCGCTAATTATGTGTTCCATATCTGCTATTCTAGATGTGTCTTCTCTGCCAGCTCCCGCTCTACTTAGTGATCTACTTGGTGGCGGTGGCGGTGGCGGTGGCGGTGGCCTCCTC
This sequence comes from Lissotriton helveticus, assembly GCF_964261635.1. Classification (NCBI taxonomy): domain Eukaryota; kingdom Metazoa; phylum Chordata; class Amphibia; order Caudata; family Salamandridae; genus Lissotriton; species Lissotriton helveticus. The sequence continues at coordinate 657,264,140 of NC_136068.1, read as the reverse complement.
GGTGGCCTTGACCTCGGTGGCCTCCTCGATGGCCTCGTCAAGGGCCTCCCTGGCTGTCTGAACCTATTGGTATGAATTTTTAAATTAAAATTTTATTTTAAGAACATTCTTCTACTTTTTAACGGATGACCTACATTTTTGGAAAATACATATTTAATACTTTTTTTGCCAACCTGCAGTATTTCTGCAAGTGTTTGGGGATGGGTGCGGGGATAAGTACCTGACTATCCCTCACAACAGGTGAACTGGAGGAATATACTTGGGGGGGGGGGGCTACACTGCTCTGGGCCTTATGAGTATTCTAGTAGGTTGGACGGAGAAATTACTGGGGCCACAAATACGGGACTAAGCAATCCTCGATTTGCAAACTCAGAGTGAGTTAAAAATAAGACCGGAGACACCTGGAGAAGAGAGACGTGGCAGGTCTCTGCCTGCTAATAATAGCAAAAAAAGTCCACACATCTACTGCAACAGTACGGGAACTAGTCATGCTCCCTCCTGCCTCCTCTCAATAGATGTCGTTTAGGGGTCACCATGTGTAGGAGCTGCGACTCATGGCTTGCCACTTGCGACTCCTGGCACTGTCTTTGTGACCCCTGGCCTCAGACATGACAAAGTCAGTGGCAAGAATTCTTACATTCCTTATTTTCTGCCTATTATTAGTTAATAATATTCTATTATTCACTATTAGTTTAATAAAAAATGGTACAGATTTTAGACCCTTGGTGGTAGCTGTGGAAAGTGCAAAATGGATTTAAATGTATGTTGCGTGAGTGCTTGCGAGTGAGAGTATTCTTAAGGGAGAGAGTGTGTGTGAGAGTGTCTGTATATGTGTGTGAGAGTGCCTGTGTATGTGTAAGCATGTGAGTGTGAGTGAAAACGAGTGAAAGTCATTGACAGGTAAAGTTAGATTAGGTGAGACTGAGGCCCAGATTTACTATTCTTTGACAAAAGGCAGCTCTGCACCAAAGTTGCTCGTTGCCTTGCGTCAAAGGGTGAGAGAAAAATGGTGCCCTATCTATTAAGATATGCTGCCTTTTTACTCTCCATCACACAGAACCCTTGTGCCAAAGTGCATGAGTGTGTGTTCTCTGAAACATAGGTTTTATACTGAAAGGTGTCCCTTCCAGCACAAAACTATGCTGTAAGGCTTGTCACACTTTTTGTGTATGCTGTACAGTGTAGCACACATGCAATGTTGGAGAAACGGGAAGACATGAAAATATTATGGTCTGGGATGCCCGCCACCCCTTCCACCATCAATCCCAATGGTAGGAGACAGACACAGTTTTTTGAGCTTTTGGAAGGCAGGGGAGCCTCACGACTTCCCCGGCCGTATTTATTAAAATATGAAACAAAATTTAAAACTTTAAATTAAAAACGTTTCATTTTTATGTACAAAATTCAACTTTCATTACATTTGATGAAGACATGTATCGAGGCTAACCTTAACAAATCTCTAATACAAAGATTTCCTAGCCGAGTCTAACATCATGGCATCATGCATTGTATACGAATTTTGTACATCCTATCGTTAAGCGCCAACGGCAAGGTCTTAACCGGTGTCAGATCCCTATCACCAAATCCGCCCTCTCGTAGTGGCGTCATACCAAATTTCCCTTGCATGGGGGCCCCTTTCCACTCGGCGCCATCTTAAAGGTCGCCCGAGATCCCGTGCGGGGTAACCATAAGAAGGACAGCGTAGACTCCCCCCCTTTCCCCGCACTATCTGGCCCCCGGGAAATTCCTGGGAGGGGCATTTAACCCTCTCCCCCTGGGAGGTACATTTAACCCTCTCCCCCTGGGATGGGCCAATGGCCGTCTTCCCCTGGGATAGGCCCATGGCCGTCTCCCCCTGGGATAGGACCATGGCCGTCTCCCCCTGGGATAGGCCCATGGCCGTCTCCCCCTGGGATAGGCCCATGGCCGTCTCCCCCTGGGCAATCCCATCCGTAATGGGTGTTGCCCCCACATGGGAGGGGCCCATGGCCGCCTCCCCCCGGGCGCTCCCAGCCGTACTGGGTGTCGCCCCCACTAGGGACCTTAAAAAATTGCTCACCGATCATGACCTTACCGCCCAACCAGAAAAAGACTTAATAAATACGACAGTTTTTTAAGAACATATTGACTAAGAATTGTCACAGAATAAATACATTTCCTTGTCCCTGCGGAGCAGGAGACCCCTTATACAGTTTTGACACAGACAAAAGATATCTTTATTCACATTTCTACAAAGGAGAAAAGGGGGCCTATCAACAGGTCGTCCCTTGCGTAAACAAGTTCAGACTACAAATCCGGACACGACGTTACATGTCCCATTTCTGCGTGATTACTGCTTATTCATCCTCCCGAACTTCTGCCTCAGGAGCTGGTGGGTGGGTCAAAAACGCTGCTTGTTCCCTTGAGGGCTAACGAGCGACGAGTGGTGCAGCCTTCAGAGCACGGGAACAAGAGGACGACTTCTACGATTCGGTGCCTTTTAGCTTCTTCCAGGTGGGCGTGGCGGTACTCTCTCCCGCCCTAAGCGCCCGAGCTTCCGGGCGGGAATTCTTAGGACAACCTCTTACTGCGGCGGGGGCGGGCTCCGGCTACATCACTAGGGACATACCAGCCGGGGCACGCCCCACGCCTGCACGGGTTTCCCGGGTCGGCGGGGCACCCAGCCATACGTGCGGAGTGACCGAGTGGTCCCCCCTTTCCATATGGTCTGGGATGCCCGCCACCTCTTCCACCATCAATCCCAATGGTAGGAGACAGACACAGTTTTTTGAGCTTTTGGAAGGCAGGGGAGCCTCACGACTTCCCCGGCCGTATTTATTAAAATATGAAACAAAATGTAAAACTTTAAATTAAAAACGTTTCATTTTTATGTACAAAATTCAACTTTCATTACATTTGATGAAGACATGTATCGAGGCTAACCTTAACAAATCTCTAATACAAAGATTTCCTAGCCGAGTCGAACATCATGGCATCATGCATTGTATACGAATTTTGTACATCCTATCGTTAAGGGCCAACTGCAAGGTCTTAACCGGTGTCAGATCCCTATCACCAAATCCGCCCTCTCGTAGTGGCGTCTTACCAAATTTCCCTTGCATGGGGGCCCCTTTCCATTCGGCGCCATCTTAAAGGTCGCCCGAGATCCCGTGCGGGGTAACCATAAGAAGGACAGCTTAGACTCCCCCCCTTTCCCCGCACTATCTGGCCCCCGGGAAATTCCTGGGAGGGGCATTTAACCCTCTCCCCCTGGGAGGGGCATTTAACCCTCTCCCCCTGGGATGGGCCAATGGCCGTCTCCCCCTGGGATAGGCCCATGGCCGTCTCCCCCTGGGCAATCCCATCCGTAATGGGTGTTGCCCCCACATGGGAGGGGCCCATGGCCGCCTCCCCCGGGCGCTCCCAGCCGTGCTGGGTGTCGCCCCCACTAGGGACCTTAAAAAATTGCTCACCGATCATGACCTTACCGCCACAGGCCAGATAGTTGACCAACGATCTGGCCCCCCCCACACAGCCCTATAGGTCATGTCTCCTCAAATCCACTAGCCATGCTAGGAGATCTCCCACCCAAATGTCGTTCCCTGCCTTGGACAGGTGCACCCCATCATGGGAGTAACAGTGATCCCCCCAAATGCACCCGTGCGGTATACTGTGAAGGTGGGTGGACCGAAACAACTTCTCAATCTTATTGTTGACCCTCTTAACCGAATGGTTCAACGCTGTTGTGGATGGCCCCCCCCTCCAAACCTTCCTTGGCACCATGTGCGACCAGGCTAACGTGCATTCTGGGAGGATCTTAGCTAACCAACTGACTGTTGTTAGAATCTGCTCAATTAAGGCCCGTCTGCCTAATTTTACCAAGTCATTGCCCCCAACGTGCACTATGACTACTGAAGGCGGTGACCCCTGCCGCCCTAACAATTCTGTCATAAAACTTTGCAATTGGGCAATACCCAAACCACCCCGTCCAAAAAAGGACACCTGAAAACCGTATTCCTCAGATGTGTGAATCGCATCACCTGCTCCGAATACGTCCGCGGCCCGTCTCACGTATGAGGTGTACACCTTATACTGGGCCGACCCCAGTTCCCGCCCTGCGTCACAGGCTCGTGAAACTGTAAACCAAACAGAAGAGAAACAGCGTGAGTGCACATCCTTAGTAAATCACAACATATGCAACCGCACGTACCGTTTAAAACAGTCCGAAGACCACCTCCCCAACTGTTTAACTTTGTCTGCTTGCAGACCCCTGGCCGTTGCTTCAGTAGCGGCCTCAATTCTGAAAGAATGTGTCCCAAACTCACTTGGGTTTAAGCGCGCCTCTGCAATTGTCATTGCCAATACTCTTTGGAACTGAAACTTTGTTAACGGGGTGCCATCCATATGCCGCAGCAAGGTCCCCCCCCATGTCGCCCCTCTTTGTCGTAGGTACGCCTCTACATGAGCTACTGGACAGCAAGGACTACCTGGAGCGCGCTGCAACACCACGCTATCCCCTTGGGCCTCTTGGTCGGTCTTAGACCTGGCTATCGTGATGAGCAGGTAATCTCCCCTTACTTGTACATGCTCCCACCGCAAGCCCCCCTCGGTATCCTTCTTGTTGGTCACCACCAGTTCACTTATTCGCATGGCACCATAAAAGGCCAGGGTAAATGCTGTTCGGAACAGGCAAGCTTCACTAAGTGAGGAGCATGTTGCCTCGAGTGCTGCCAGCAAGGTTGTTAATCCATCAAAACCTATCGGCCGCCTTGTGTCCTTCCTGCGCCCTTCTAAGCGCTTCCACCCGCGCAGCACCTTCCTGACCATAAAGGAATCTGTGGGATCCCCCTTCCCATGGAGCTGTGCCATGAAGGCAATGGCGGCCTTATACCGACTGGCAGTTGCCGCTGACCGGCCTTCCTTATGAAGAGCCACTAAAAATTGGGTAAAGGCCCCCTCCTGCACCCACTCATGCTCCCATCTGGGACCCAAAAAGGCGCAGTATGCACGGAACGCCCCTTCATAAGCCTTCTTTGTCCTGAGCCCTAGAATGGCTGCCATGAGGTCTTGTAATCCGGTGCACCGATTTGCCACAATGCCTCGGGAAATGGCGCTGCCGCTAGCTCCGCTGCTGGTAAGCACTCCCTGAATGCCTGCATTTTAAAAACGAGAGAGTGCATCTGCTGCGTTATTCAGCACCCCAGGCACATGTTTAGCCCTGAATTGTACATTCAATTTCAAGCACTGCAACACAATTTCTTTCAGTAATCGCAATATCCATTTGCAGCATGCTGCCTGTTGATTAATACATTCAACCACAGTCATGTTATCTGACCAGAATACTACCGAGCTATTCCTGAGTTCCTCTGGCCATGCCCTTAATGCTACCCATATCGGGAACAACTCCAGGAACCCAATGTTGCTCATCAAACCACTTGTCGCCCACCATGCCGGCCATCTTTGGGCCGACCAGCGATTTGCCTAAATGGCGCCAAAACCTACGCTGCCGGCCGAATCTGTCCACAGACCCAGCTCAGGTGATGATGCTGGGGCCTTGGTCCAGACTACCCGGCCATTGAAGTCCGCCAGGAATGCCAGCCAAATGAACATATCCTGGCGAACCTCGGCCGTCAGCCTCGTGCGATGGTGGCCCTCCTTGAGGCCCACCATGGCCTGTGCGATGGACCGTGAGAATGGGCGAGCCATGGGCATCACCCGTAGCGCGAAATTCAGCTGTCCGACTGTTCGTTGCAGCTGGTGCAGGGTCACCTTACTGTTTTCAAGACATTGCTGTAAGGACGCCCTGAATTTGGTGACCTTATCCATGGGTAACCGGAAGCAACCTTCCACTGAGTCTAGTTCAATACCCAGAAACTCTAGGGAGGTAGTCGGCCCCACCGTCTTACCTGGCGCCAACGGTACTCCGAAACCCTGCATGAGCATGCAAAATTCCTGCAATGCCCTTGCACAGTCCCGAGAGCCGGCCGGGCCGAGGAACAAGAAATCGTCTAAATAATGCATTACATGTTGATGCCCCGAGGCCCTAGTGAAAGCCCATTCCAAAAAGGAGCTAAACATTTCAAAATAGGCGCACGATATCGAACAACCCATCGGTATGCACATGTCCATATAATATCTTCCCTGGAAGGAAAACCCCAACAAGTGCTGATCACTGGGATGAACCGGCAACAGCCTAAATGCAGATTCAATGTCTGATTTCGCCAGCAGTGGCCCCGGACCCAGGTCGTTCAACATGGCCACTGCGTCATCGAAAGATGCATACCTAACACTGCACACGCCCGTATCAATGGCTTCGTTTAGAGAAGCCCCTCTTGGTGCAGACAGATTATGTATGAGTCTGAATTCACCCGGCTCCCTCTTGGGAACAACCCCTAACGGGGAGCACACAAAATCGGATGTCGGTACCTCCGGAAATGGCCCTGCAACCCGCCCTAAACGAACCTCTTTTGCAACCTTCGCCGTGACTACATTCAGGTGTTGGGCAACAGATGCTTGGTTCTTACTAAATGGGGAGCCGTGAAAGTCACCCGCCGGGATCCTGAAGCCCATTGTGAAGCCTTCCCGCAGGATCCCGGCGGACGCACGATCAGGGTATATACTTAGCCAGGGGGTCATTGCCAAAATCGCTACCGGTGACTGGGGAGTCCCTCGTGACCCCTCGTCACTCCTGCTGACCACCCCCTTTTCCTCCGGATCCATTACCCTTGGCTCGACAGCTAGTCTCGGGGTGGGAGGAGTTGCCACAAACTGCGCAGGCATGCTTGAACCGGCATGTTCCCTGTGGCCTAACACATGTCCCTTTGTTGAAACCCCAACATACTTTTCGTTTGCCTCCATTCCCGCCCAGTCTTGACTGTAAGTCCCCCCGTGGGTTGGCCGAAAGGGCTGCGGCTGCCTCTGTGGAGCCGCCTTGAAGCCATTCATGCTTGACCCCGTGGCTATCGCCGGGCCTGGTACGAACTGCCCGTGCCAAGATACAGAGTCCAAGCAATCCCAAGTCAAACATGCAATAAATTCTTTTGCTTTTCTGAAAGACACATCATACCCTTTCCATGCGTCCCCCCCGTACTTCTCGTGATAGCCCACGATCCTGCTCTGGTAGCAGTTCAGGGCTCCCATCAATTCCGGTGTGCACTCATGTACTATCGCCCCGAACACATTGAAGGCCCTGATCCAATTAGCCAAGTTCTCCTCCACCCTGAGTTCCGCCATTTTGGCCCTCCATTCGCTTGGGTGAAGGAAATCCTTCTGACTCTTGGCATACTCGAATTCTCTATTGTCAGTCAACAATGAAAATATATTAAAATATTTGTCAGCCCACACCATTTACTTCGTTTCCATCGGAACATGTTGTGCCAGGTTTTCCCGTCTTGACGGCATAACCCCCTCCCCCATGATTGGGAGCGATCTCTTACCATCCTCCGACGGTACTCCGGTCTTATCTGCCGTCTTGTCCCGACTCGCTCCTGCAACGGTGCTTGCTACCTGTAAGGGATTAGAAGGCACATTCACGGGCCCAGGGCGTCTTGCCCGTCTGAGCTCCTCGATTAGTCATCTAGCTTCCGCAGCCGGACCTTCCCCCGCCACGGCCTCCCCTGCACCCTCTTTCAACCAAGGTAATATCGCTTCCAGGTGTATCGCTAGCTCGGGAGGTATCTGGTCTTTTCCAGTTGGTGTAACTAACACTGGTATTGGCAATTCCTCTAACGGGGCGGCCGCTGGGTCGGCCGCCGGGGACACCGGGATGGGAGGGACAACTACCGGGACGGGGGCCTCGCTAGGGATTGCTTTCTTCTCCCTTAGCTTACGCTTATTCGCCCCCGGGGTGTCGCTCGGTGAATCAGACCCCTCTTACATTTCCCGCCCTGCGCTTCTACCTTCTTTTGAAGCGCCGTTAAATTGCGGTCCATTCGGTCCATCTTCCCGAATTTCCTGTCCATCGCCGCGACACGAGTCACCAATGTCCGAAGCATTCGTTCCATCTCGTAGCTCTTTCCATTCTTCTTGCCAGGCATAATTGCTGAGCAGGACTTGCAGCCTGGACCACTGAAACAGAAAGAACACAATTACCACGTTCAAAAACGCTGCTTGTTTCCTTGAGGGCTCACGAGCGACGAGTGGTGCAGCCTTCAGAGCATGGGAACAAGAGGACGACTTCTACGATTTGGTACCTTTTAGCTTCTTCCAGGTGGGCGTGGCGGTACTCTCTCCCGCCCTAAGCGCCCGAGCTTCCGGGCGGGAATTCTTAGGACAACCTCTTACTGCGGCGGGGGCGGGCTCCGGCTACATCACTAGGGACATACCAGCCGGGGCACGCCCCACACCTGCACGGGTTTCACGGGTGGGCGGGGCACCCAGCCATACGTGCGGAGTGACCGAGTGGTCCCCCCATTCCAATCTCCTTGTTAAACCTGCCTCAAGGAGCAATTGGTTTTTGGTGCTAGTTCCTGTCTGTTTATAGATGAGGGTTTGTGTCAAACCTATTTCAATGTTCTCTTGATGCGAAATAACGCAAAGAAGCGTAACATTGTGGGGCATATTATCAAGGAGGGTGATAGGCAATTTTCGCCTGTTTAGCGGCTGTTTTCGGCCGCTAAGCGGCGAAAATTCTATCGCCCTATTATCAAGCTGTCGCTAACAGCAGTTAGCGACAGCTTCTAGGTGATAGCGAGCAGTTTGGGGCCCGCTTTGCATGTCAGCGATATTTATCGCTAATGACATGCAAAGTGGGCGTACCCAACCCGTTAGCGACTGAAAGCAGTCGATAACGTCGCTATCGCCTATTAACAAGGCTGGCGTAGCGTTGGAAATATTCCCGCTATCGCCAAAAAATAACGCTTGCTCTGACCAGTTCTTAGCTTTGTTATCTAATGGGAGTTGGATAACATGGCTAAGAGCATTTTGTTGCTAATGCGAGAATATCGCTGTATTCTCAGCGATATTCTCGCATTTCGCCGCTATCGCTGGATATTTTAGTGCAATGGAGAAAAACGTTGCTAATAGCATGTTTTCTCTGCTAAAATATCCAGCGATGGGCAGCGATAAAAAAAAAGTCGCTAAGCGCATTTAGCGATAAATATCGCTAGTTGTTTGTAATATGCCCCTATGTTATTTTGGGATATTACCTCTCACAAATCCTGATTTCTGTTGGATAATAAATCCTCCCAACAATTTGTTCTATGTTTGTCACAAACCTGAAAAAAAAGATCATGATCCTGCCCCTGACTGTCTGTATGAATGAGAGAGAAAGAGTGAGATTAAAATGTAGTACAAGTGAGTGAGCATGAATACAAATGAGTGTAAAGGAATGTAAGAGAAGGTGAGTGAGAATGAATCAGTGTAAGTGAGACAATGAGTATGAACGTGTGAATGAGTGTGGGAGACAATGCATACAGAAGGAATTTCCATTATCTTATAGAGACCCCCAAGGCAAAATACTGTTCCTGGCACACTTGCAGCAATCGGTAGTGTGGCAGACACCCATGACAAAATACTTCGACTGGCACACTGTTGGGTAATTCTTGGTATAAAGGACACCAATGGCAAGATTGCTTGTACTAGAAATAATTAATGGCACATAGAGCATCCATTGAAAAGTTCGAGCATACTTGAGGAAATGCTTGGCATATGTACATCAGTTGCATAATGCTGGTACTAGCACACTGAGGGGACTTTTGGCATAATGGGGGACAACCTGACATATGGAAGGGTGACAAAAGCTGGTTGTGACATACAAAGGAATATTTTCCATAAGGGTTATCTATGGTATATAGAAGGCATACATTACATAATTTTAGCACTGGCATATTTTATGTTATTTTTGATATAAGGGGGCACTCATTGAATATGGGGCATCTATGACAAAATGCTGGCCTGGGCACAATGGAGGTAATTTTTTACTTACAGAGGACACCCATACCATATTTTGGATTTGCCCACCATGAAAGAATTTGAATATTTTGTATGGGCTCTTTCTGCACCTGCGGCATTTTAGCAAACCTATGTGAAAATTGTTCTTTAAAAAGCTTGGTTTCCCCTATACTTTTCAAAATGTTCTCAGAGGGAGAAACCTGCTGGAAACGGTCTGCATTACTCACTTTCCTCGCTCGCTCTAAGGTAGGGCAAGTATCACGCCCCAGGACTTTCAAAGCTAGATCAAGCCATCAGCACCATGAATATAGGTGGTATCTAAAATAGACATTTATCTTTGTTATTCTGTTAAACTAATACTCCGCTTATAATGGCACTTCCACAATGTCATTTGTTGTGATGTTAGCATCACATGGCATGCCTTCCTGGAAATAATCAGGGTCAAAGGTCATATAATGTCACTTCCTGTGATTTTATTAAGAGCAAAGGGTATGTGGTGTAACTTCTGCTGTCCCTGGCATTTTGATGCATCAACACCCATGCTCCTTTCTCTCAGAGATCCCCGCACCCCACCCTCCATCCCCTGCAGCAACATTCCCAGGTACTGCCAAAGCCCAGGGATGAACAATGTCTTCCTTCCCATGAGCCCACTTCCTGAAACAAGCTGGAAACAGTCACGTGCAGTGGCAGAGCCCACGGCTGACACAACACTATCTACACCCTGCATGCTGTGCCTATGCCACCCTTCCCAGTCTGCAGGAACAGCCGAGTGCTGCAAACAGAAACCTCATGCTAACAAGGCTCCGATTTGAAGGCAGGACAGGTTGGGCAGTGCAGACAAATCTCCCCCAAGATGACTCATATCCTGCTCTCCATTCTCCCATCCAGCCACCCACCTGCCACCACTGACCCAGATATTTCCCCAAAGCTACTGCACCTATATACCACCTGCCCCACAGTTGGCAAATATATGCAGATTTTTGCTTGGTATACAAACTGTTAGGGGGTAAAACATTGATTTATATTCTGTATTCCTGAGCCTGCATGATGTTCCCTATTGCAGAGAAATATCTCATGTGCACAGGACACAGATGCAAGCACACTGGCCGAAATTAGTGATTCCCACTACCCTTCCCACACATCAGTTTCCTCACAGCTGAAACCATGGATGTCATACGGATACATTGTGTGTTCTTCTTTAATAAATCATCAGCACAATGTTAATGACAGTTTTCTTTTGAGCCATTTGCATCTGTTTTACTATGGGAGCCTTCTTCAAGGGCTTTGCTGCTTCCCACTTGGCTTCCTCATCACAGCTTTTGGTCCACAGTTGCTTCCTGTTTTTACTTTGGATGTAAAGTATTTACTTTAAATTATAGACTGTGGTATGTAGGGGTTTATATACCTTGGCCCTGATTCAAAAAGGTAAATACGCACATCTTGTGTAAGGTTACGCTTATTTGAAGTTCACAAAAATGAATGTTATTCATAATTTTACACGTGGTAGGGCTTCACAGTCAGGGCAGAGAACTCAGCACATAAAAAGATAGTTATGTCTTATCTTTTTTATGTGAGGTGTTCTCCACTCCGAAAGTGGAGTCTCCGCACTCATAAACGTGTGACTAAAATACAGTTTTGGGATTTTGAAACAAACTTAAACTTATACAAGAGTGTAAGTTTAACTTTGTGAATCAGACCTTGTATTCTTTACAAAGTTAAGTAATGGCTATGTGAAATAGTTATTTAATAAGGGAAGTAGGAAGAGATGTTCTATGGTGAATACCCTTGTCCACAGGTGAGTGGATATCAATAGTGCAGGTTGTGCAGTTGAACCTGGGCCTTTAGATTTGATGGGCTAGACCCACCCCAATTAATGGCAGGGGCCTCTCAATTCTTACGACAAAGCCAGGGGATGAGGGGTGCATTAGGGCCCCTGGAAACCTTCCTACTGTTTGTCTATATGTGCTGTAGGCTGAAATGAATGGCCTTGAAGGGAATGTAGTGTGTTGTCTTCAAGGCAGTCAGACAAGTTCGCTGGGGCTATTACAACTTAACAAAAATGCAGTTCACGTGACAATGACAGTCAATGCCTGTTTACCTTGGTAATACAGGAACAAGATGCAACCTGGATAACAATATACAGGAGCGTAGTTTGCATTTCTTATCTTACCTACATACCCACATGGAAGCTGTTTCATTGCTAGCACAGAGTGGGAACCATCTGGAATTCATGTCTGGTAGGCATTCTGATGATAGCACCAACTCATTGATGCCTCCGCACTGCATGTTGTGAACGCTAGGGTTCCCCATACTGTGCAAATTCTATCTCCCGCCTCTTCACCACCTTTGGCCAACCTGACATCTGTTCTGACTGGCCTCCCTCTAGCTGCCTCTTTTCAGGATGACAATTCTACAACACTGCATGTTGTGAATGCTAGCGTTCCCCTTACTGTACAAATTATATCTCCCACCTGTTCTCAACGAGATGCCAACCTGACATCTGTTCCGATAGGCCCTCCTCTAGCTATCTCTATTCTGAATAGTAATTCCAATGCACTGCCCGCTGCTAATGAGCCGCGAATGCACAGCCATCACGAGAATCTACATGTGGCGGTGAGCCTCAGCAAGGCGTACCAGTGCAAGGGATTCACCCTTCTCTGCACAGAGTCCTCAGACCAATAGGAAGAAGTTGGCACAGAAACTGGAATAGAAAATACAGAGTTTATTAAACCTCATGAGGTGGAACTACATTCACACGACACCCTTCGGTAGTGTATGAAGTAGCACACTGAATGGAAGGAGCTTGGTCCTTTAATACCCACACAGGGGCTCAAATGAAGGCGGTACAAGTACAAAATGCTGGTTTTAGGTACATATAAGGTCATACAGAAAATGCACAGTCAACAAGTGAGAGGAGCTAACAGTTGCTAATTCTGGTGAACACATCCTGACAGTTACAGACTGGGGACAGCTGCAAGGACAGCTGCAAGCTCAACTGAGCATGTGCGAAGGTGGAAGATGCTAAATATATTCAGTTTCTAGGCAGATTTCAAGAGCAGTTAACAGAAAGAAAGGACAGAGCACAGGGCGAGCACATGGTTGCACATGGCAAACAAAATGGCTGACAGAAATACAAAATGGATTCCAGAAAACGGACAAGATAGTCTCTAAATGCAGGATAGCTTCCACTAATGCCAACCTAATCACTGCCAAATTACAACATACATGCCCCCCCACAAGGTTAGCTGGCTCTAATGGGCACATGCATCAAAGGAAATTGCATTCGCAAATGGAGCGAATCGCAAAATTCGGCCGTTTGCGGATGCAATTTCCATTTTTGGGATGCACTAACATTTTTGTATTTTGCGATTTCTTGAATTGCGATTGCATTTAAGGAATCTCAAATTGAGATTCCTTAAATGCAATGCATCAAACTTTTAAAATTTGCGAATTTGCCAATAAGGGGAGCAAATTACCATGAAGTTGACCTTCATGGTAATTTGCGAAAACTTTGAAAAATGCACTAAAGTGCATTTTTCAAAGTTCCAAATGTAATTCTAAACAGATTTCAGGGGTGCAATAGGGTGTCCTTTGGACACCCCTGCACCCTTGAAATTGCATTCTTAATTTGCGAATTTCTAATGGTGAATTGCAAATTAAGAATGTCTTTCCATTCATTCCTTTGGGCCTCTAGACCCATAGGAATATATGGGAAAGTATTCCTTATTTGCGATTCTCAATTAGAGAATCGAAATTAAGGAATTTTAAGAAATCGCTATTTTTATAGCGATTTCTTGAAGCATTGCAGTTTGCAATTCCTAAATTGTGATTCCTTATTTTTCGCAATTAAGGAATCGCAAAATGCAATATTGATGCATGAGCCTGTAACTTCCCTAACTCCCCCAGTTATGCTGCTAACAATGCTGCACGGATTCTACCCATGATCCTGTCCCCCAGCTCTACCCACAATCCCGTCCTGGCCAAACCGGCTGGCAAGTGTCACCTGTTGTCTGTCCCCGTCTCCCCTATCCCACTCATCTCTCCAAGTACGAAGTTCCATTTCCCAGAATTCCTTGACCCGGGGCCTACTCACTCTCCACCAGCACTTATTGTGCCTTCCTCCACTAACTATCCTCAACCGCTGGGTCCCCAGGACCTAGCCTCACATCCCCATATACACACCTCATTGGAAGACCGATTTAACGAGATTGCACTCTGCCTTCAACAACTTAAGGCTCATATTTGTAGCCTATCACACATCACTGAAGATCTATCAGTTGATTCCAGACTAAGCCGCTCGCTTTTTGACAAAACTACGCTCACACCCTTACTGCGGTTGTACCTGGCGCCGTACCCCCCTATCCTAGGTGAACCACATCCTATAGTTGGGCTTCTGCTCCGCACCCTAACAACCCCTCTCGCCCCCCCAGATGTAAATCCTTCCTGTCTGAGAGTGATATTTACTCTCTACTTCTGTCTTATGATCAGCCACTTCCTTCCACCCCTTCTAACTCACATCTAATTGAATCAATCCCCATTGATTCCTTCAGGGAACCTAAGCGAAATACAAGAACTTTAAACATGAACAACCTCACAATAGTCACCACCACGCTACCACATCAACTGACATCCCCGTTAGTCTCAAATGTGCGCTCCTAAACTGCAGATTGGCTGTTAAACACCCTGCAGATATTGCCGATCTCATCCTTGTCCAATATCTTGACCTTTTAATGCAGACGGAAACTTGGCTAAATGACTCCGCTGCTCATACCCTGGACCTTTCAATGCCTCCCAACTTTGATATCATTAGGTTGAATAGAACTAGTGGTCAAGGGGGAGGCATTGCATGCCTACATCGTAATAATCTAACAGTGAAAGTCATTCATGCTGACCTCCTGCAGTCTTGTGAATATCTATGCATTGAAGTGACTGGGAGCAGGAATCACACATGCAAACTGCATATGTTATACCACCCCTCTCTCCATAACCTTCCCTTCACAGAACAGATCATGGATATTATTTCATCTAACATGGATTTCCAGGGCACTCAGATCTTCCTGGTAGACTTCAATTTCCACTGGAATGATATGACTGAAGTGATTGTCAACAGCCTCAAATCCTTCCTACTTGACCTTAACATTTCCCAATTAT
The DNA here is from genome assembly GCF_964261635.1 of Lissotriton helveticus. Taxonomy (NCBI): domain Eukaryota; kingdom Metazoa; phylum Chordata; class Amphibia; order Caudata; family Salamandridae; genus Lissotriton; species Lissotriton helveticus. The sequence continues at coordinate 657,249,119 of NC_136068.1, read as the reverse complement.
GTGACAGCCCTACACATAACAAAGGAGCCACACTAGATCTGGTCATTGGTAAGCCCAATTCTCTCCTCCTGGAGTCGATCCTTCCATGTGACTGGACAGACCAGTACTGCATCACCTTCCTCGTCTTTGAATCGTTAAGAGCAAGCAGATCCCAACCTAAGAACCCAAAACAGTTAAAAATATGTTTAAGGAACATCAACCCGCAAGACCTTATGGCGCTCTGTGATAGCATCTTGCCACCCCCTTTGAACATGTTGGATGTCCATGAACAGTTGGCCCACTATCACCACCCAATGCTTAATGTACTTGACTCAGTAGCACCACTCCAGCTTAAACGAGTGTCCTCCAAATGCTGCAAACTGTGGTTTAATGATAGTCTTAATGCCGAAAAAAGAAATCTAAGATTTGCAGAAAGGAAATGGTGATCACATCCCTCCCTTGAACATCTCTGTCACTTGATATCCTTACGATGCACATATAATAAAAGCATCAGATGCTCAAAGGCTACCTTCTTCAGAACTCAACTAGATCAATCAAAAAAAGGTCCAAAAACTGTTCAAATTCATCAAATCCCAGGCTAACAATAATACTAACCTCTCCAATCCGGGTCAAGTAACACTCCTAAACTGCGAAGAATTTGCTGTTTTCCTCACTGATAAGTCTACTAAGATTGAGAGGGAATTAAGCTTGGCCCATGATCTCCTCCCGAGTTGTCCCCTGAACACTTTTCACCCTTCAGAGTTGACTAACACTGACCCTTCACAGCCCTTCCTCCCAAAAAACAATGCATCTTGGAGTCTGTTCCAAACCTTGGATTAACCCACTATACGCAAAATGTTGTTGACGTTGAAACCTTCTAATCACTATAACAACCCTTTGCCATCTAACCTGTTCCCATAAGTGAGATCATCCTTACTGACACTCTGGACGATGCAAGGTGCTAATCCTGATTGCCTTAAATCATGTCAAGTTACCCCGATCAAAAAGAAACCAAATACAGATCCCTCGGACCTTCTTAACTTCCGCCCACTCACCAACATCCCTACCTTAGCAAAACTCCTGGAGAAATGTGTGCTTGCCCAACTCTGTCATCACATCGACCACGTCCAGCTCCTGGACCAATGCCAATCTGGTTTTTGCCCAGGTCACAGTATGGAGTCAGCGCTAAAACATATCATGGATGACACATTAAGAATGCTGGATGACAATGAAGTGTGCCTATTGATCCTTGTTGACCTCTTCTAAGCATTTGATACTGTCAAACACGCTCACCTAATTGACCTCCTGGAACATAGGATGGGGCTATCTGGGCCAGTTTTAAACTGGTTCTCTTTGCTCCTTCACAACAGATCCCAAAGCATCAAGGTGAACCACTCATTATCACATCCTGCACCGGTCACCAAGGTTTAGCACTGTCCCCCACGCTCTTTAACCTCTTCATGGAAAATCTGACAGAATTTCTAAAATCATCCTGCATTCATTATCATATGTACACGGATGATACCCAACTATACCTGAAGATCGCCTCCCCTGAAGATATCCAGGCCCTCAATTCAGTCCTGCTGGAAACACAAAGCTGGTTGACAAGTAATCACTTGAAGTTAAATGTTCTTAAAACAGAGTTCTTACTGATTTCCCCACAACCAATCCCCGTCATGGAGCAATGGCTGAATCAGCTGACTGCTCCTAACTGTAGACCGCACCTTGTAGACTCAGCATCTTCTCTGGGTATCATTCTGGACAAAAGATTGAACATGCAGAAGCACATCAGTTCCCTCACCAAAGATGCTAAACTCCAACTTAGACTACTCAGAAAACTCAAACCCTTTCTCCCTGCTCATGACCTAAAGGTTGCAGTACAAGCATTAGTGATCTCAAAGCTGGACTATGGTAGCACAACACTTTGTGGCCTGCCTAGAGTGACGACGGCTCCTCTAAGGGGTTCCCTAAACTCTGTGGCTAGGCTCTTAATTGGCACAAAAAAATACCACCACATCTCTCCGGACTTCCGCGGCCTGAATCGGCTTCCATACGAAGGTCGGATACAGTTAAAAATTGCATGCATGGCTCATAAGACCATCCACTTCAAGACCCCACTGTACCTTGCTTGAACACTGGAGCTTTCCTGTCTTTCTAACTCCTCCAGAAGTGCCAGCACCCTTTAGCTAAAACCACAAAAATTCAAGAAAAAAAAGACCTATAATCGAACCTTCTCTGGAATGGCTCAGAGGATCTGGAACTCCATTCCACCGGAAGTCAGGGTGAACCCCTCCAATGTCTTCTTCAAAAAAGAAGTCAAAGGGCCCTTGATGAAGACATTTCTCCCTTAGCATGGCTCCTTCATTTGGTTCTGGGTCCATACCCGTTGAGTCTGGCCCAACCACCTGGTTCACGAGTTTCTTGGACAATTCTAGATTGTGACCTGTTACACTGCCAATTCTGTTGTGTCTGTTTTTTACCCCTTAGGATAATGTTTGTCTATAAGACTTTGAATTTGTTGCCATGTTTATTCCGTTTTGTTTGCTTATTACCTCATGATGCATAATCTGTAAAGCGCTCTGGTACCGTCGGTGGTCATGTTCGAGCTATATAAAACTTTCAAAATAAATAAATAAATGCCCCAAGCAATTCTTGCTTCTGTGGCATCCCATTGAGTGTACCAGCATCACTTTAAATTGGCTATGAATTCTACTTTTTCTTAATGAAATCTGTTGGACTTGGCCCTTTTTACCCAAACTTTTTCGCTTTTTGCCCCCCTTATTTGAAATGTCTCCCCCATGGTAATAAACCTGTATAGGCCATGTGTGGTGTGAGACACCTTGTTAATATGTAATGCCATGCAATGGTGTGAGCACTTGTCAATTTCCCCCTTGTAAAATGTACCCTGGTGAAATGTTGTGTTTTTAAAATGGATGCCCAGGCTATGTGTGTGCCACCTGACTGCAGGAGGTGAGCAGTCTAGTCGTCAGGTACCCAGTCACCCCTAGCTTTTGGAGGGAAAGCCTGGCACCCAGGGTACTCTACTCCCACCCCTGAGCCAGTTTAGGCCAGTTTTGCCAACATTCTAGTAGGTTCTGGCACTGCCTGGGAGGAGTGTATAAGTAAGGGGGATGTGCCACCATGCAGTGAGACAGAGCTGGGACAGGAATGCGAGGCGACCTGCTGCAAGGGAATACCGCCACATGGGACTGTGTGCTGGACCCTACACCCATCCAGAACCCCCCAACTGTCCCCAGGGCTTGTAAAGCCCCACTTCAGGAGTTCAAGGCTGCTGTGTGGGAGGAGGGCCACGCTGCAGTGGGGATGGTGAGAGCCTACCACCCTGCTTTGGTGACGCCCCCACTACCTGCTGACCTGGCCCAGTAATGCTGCAGCTCTGTCCCCAGGGCCCCTGAAGAAGGAGGGCCCACCTAGGTCCCTGCCACTATTGGGGACCTTGAACCACGCCAGCACTGCGCGAAACAAGCGCCCAGAAGGGGAGGAGTGCTGTGGACTGGAACCACCCCCAGGAGGTGAGGAGTGTGCCCCTGGGGCTGGCTGTGGAACTGTTTGCCCCCTTGCGATGTGTGCCTATCAAGCGCTACCCTTGTGAATCGGTGGCCCCCTTGGGAACGCTGGGCTGTGGGGAGCTGCCTGTGAAACGCTGTATGGGGAAGATTCTGCCCCCGAGGAACTGGTACTTGTTGGAGCGCTGTGGCCTGTGACTGTGGTGGCCCCGAGGTGCTGCTGGCCCTTTGAGCCCAAAGGCCCTGGAAGTTGTGTGGCCCGAAGAGAGGAGCTGAGTGCTGTAAAAAGCACTGTGGGTGCCTACCCCACTTGTTTGCGCTCTTTTTCTGAGGGAATAGCACTGCAGGAGCCTACCCTGCGTTTTGGCGCGCTGTTGGCAATCAAAATAAATAATGAAATGGAGCCTACCCGTTATCGCTGCCGATCTCACCGCCGCAGCCCGGGAGTATTGGCGCTGCCTCGTGCCGGTTGTAAGTTGCCGAAAATCACAGCCACGGCCCGGCGCTACTTCAGGAGACCCCTCGCTGCTGTGGGCATCGTCGCGGTGGCCCCCTGCACCAGGAGAGGGCCGTGCTAGTCCCTGGCCGCATCACATGGCTGGGGCGCCGGTGACGTCACCAGCCGCGCCCCCAGCCCGCCGCACCCGGATTGGCCCGTGCTGCCGTGCCCCCTGAAGGCACGCAAGGATTGGCTGCCGGCCGGGCAGCCAGAGGAAGGGAAGCCGACCGTAAGCCCCGGGTCCCCGTGAGGGAGGGGGACCCAGGTGAAGTTGAGGGGTGAAAGGCGCCGGTGCGGGGCCCCCGTAGTCTGAAGGGAGCCCCGTGGGAAGCGACCGGAGCAGGAGTCCACCCCGCTGGTCTGGGCCCGAGCGAACCAACGGAAGCCCCGGGTCCCTGTGAGGAAGAGGAGGGGCTTGGGTGAAGCTGGGAAGGAGAGCCCCGCGTGTGTCCCGCGCCTTCCCTCCGCCACAGGTGATTGGTCCTTGGCTCCGGAGGCTGGAGGAGGCCCGGGACTCAGAAGGAACCAGCGCGGGCACTCGGAGAATGAGCGAGTGCCCCGAGGAGAGCCCAAGGAGGTCGACGGAAGCCCCGGGTCCCTGTGGGAGGGAGAGGGACCTGGGTGAGGAGCTAAACTGTTGGCGGGGCTCCCACGAGGCAGAGGGAAGCCCTGCTGTGCCCACCAATACAGAGCGAGAGGGAGCGTGTATCGAGGCACGTGTCGTGCCTGCCCCTTCCCCGCCTTGCGTGGAGCCTCCGGACCGGCCCCCTCGACAAAGGGGAAGGCAGTGTGGTGAGAGCCCGGAGTCAAGGAGCCCGGTGAGTGGGGCCCAGCTGCTGGGTGGTTGGGGGCTTGAGTCCAGACACAGGGTCGGTGCTTGTCCCCCCTTCTCTTTGGAGACTGTTGTTGGGCCATGGTGGCCCCCGCAAGGCGGTCAAACTGGGCAAGTGCCCGCCTTAAGTACTGAGTGACCATCTGTTGTGGATATTTAGGCCTACCCGCCCGTGAAACGTTGCCTAACTTTTTGATGCGAAGGTTCCCCAAAAGGGTTGCCTCATTGGTAGGGGGGTAGAGGGGACCGCCACTGGGATCACGGGTTACCCGTAAGGTGCCCATGGAAGAGGTCATGCCTCACAAGCTACGCCTGATGTTTTATGCCCACAGGGTTATAGTGTCGGAAGCCTTGCTGTCTTATTACAGGTGTTCCTGGCCCATGAGATAGGGCCAAGCCTTATGGTAAAGCTGGGTGCTTAGGTTACTGCGCCCCCCTGCCCAGGATCAGTAGTGTCCTGTTGCCAATGTATACTGATGTTTCACGCCTGTTGGCTGAGCTGACGCTGATTCCATGCTAATGAGAAAGCCTTGATGTTTTATTACAGGTGTCCTGCCTCAGAGCTTAGGCCTAGGCCTGCTGTTCATGCTGAGAGCTCATGTTTTTACAGGGGTGATGCCAAAGTTATGATACCTGATGTGCGTTCATGCTTAATGTCCCACTCCAATTGATAACCTGGTTTTTATTTCAGCTCTGGACACCCATGGACTGACTTACCTTTTCCTTTTCCCATTTCTTTCTTGTAATCCATCCCCTCTGGAACCTGGCACCCGTTGGTGCGCTACTGTGACTACTGTGATTACTGGGTGTTACTCTTGCATATTTGGTACAATACAACAGTTATTCTTCTTTTATCCAAACTGGTGTCGTGCCTCTTTTGTGGTGTGCCTGGTGTGTCGTCTGTGGGTACTGCGGGGATACTTCACATGTCCATCCTACCCCTGTTGATTTGGCAACCCCATTCCTAACAAAATCTGTTTCCTTTTCTGAGAGCTGGTTTTAGGTGCCAAATTGAGCATTCCAGCTTTAACATCTAAGCAACGGAAACAAGTTATGTCACTTCACAAATTGCCCAAAAAACTGAAATTCCAAAATGTTTTAGAATTTCTCAAGCTCTGTTTTCTGTGGAAAGTGTACCCTAGTGCTGTCGGCACCTAGGGACACCTATCAAACCTGTAAAAAAAAATTTAAACAAGACACTAGGAGGAACCCAGGATGTGTTGACTTTTGTGGCTCCTACCAGGTTCTAATACCCAGAATCCCTTGCAAACCTCAAACATTGTCAAATATGACACATTTTCTTCACATTTCAGTGATGGAAAGTTTTGAAATATATGTGTTGATCCACAAAATTCCATGCACCCCACATTTCCCAAAGTCTCTCAATAAAAATGGGACCTCACTTGAGTGGGTAGGTATGGTGCCCAGAGCAGGATACAGCCCAAAAATGAACGTGGATACATCACGTATTTCCAGTAAATAATGACCCTTTTTTTGCTATGTGCCTAGCTGTGAATCTTTAAGCCTAAGTCAGCCAGCACCTAGGGAAACTGAGCAAACCTTTATATTTTTGAAAACTAGCCACCCAAGGAAATCCAATATGGGGTGACTTGTGTGACTCTCACTAGGTTCTGTTCCCCAGAATCAATTGCAAACCTCAAACTTTGAAAAAGAAACACTCTTTTCTCACATTTCTGTGATAGAAAGTTCTGGAATCGGCATGGAACCATTAAACTTCCACACACCCCACATTCTCAAAGTCTCCCGATAAAATTGGTATCTCACTTGTGTGAGTAGGTCTAGAGGCCGTGGTAGGAAACGGGCCAAAATTCAACATATACGTATCAGATTTTTACACTGAAAACCAACCCTTTTTTGCAATGTGCCTAGCTGTGGATTATGAACCATAGTTCAGCCGGCACCTAGAGAAAACTAGCAAACCTTTACATTTTTAAAATCTTGACACCCAGGAGAATCGCGGTTGGGGTGACGTACGTGGCTTTCAGCAGTTTCAGTTACTCAAAATTCCTTACAAACCTAAAACTTTGTGAAAAAAACACATTTTCCTCACATTCCTGTGATAGAAAGTTCTGGAATCTGCATGGATCCACAAACGTACACCCACCCAGCATTTCCGAATGTCTCTCAATATTAGTGATACCTCAGTTGAATGGGTAGGCCTAGTGCCCACAACAAGAAACGCCCCAAAACACAATGTGGACACATCACATTTTTCCAGTGAAAACTGACTCATTTTTTGCAATGTGCCTGGCTGTGGATTTTGTACCCTAGCACTGCCGGCACCTAGGGAAACCAATCAAACCAATAAATTTGTTAAGACTAGACTCACATGGGAATCCAGGATGGGTCGACTTGTGTGATTTCCACTGGGTTCTGTTACCCAGAATCCTGTGCAAACCTCAAACTTTGTCAAAAATACCACATTTTCCTCATATTTCTGTGATGGAGAGTTCTAGAATCTGCATGGATAAACAAACTTCCAAGCCCCCACTTATTCCCCACATTCTCTCAATAAAAATGGTACCTCACTTGTGTAGATAGACCTAGTGCCCGTGGCAGGAAATGGCCCTAAAACTACATGGACACATCACATTTTTCCACTTAAAATTGAAACATTTTTTAAAATCTGCCTTGCAGTGGTCTTTGTACCCTAGTGCTGCGGCACCTGGGGGAAACCTAGCAAACCTATATATTTTTGCCAACTAGACACCCAGGGGAATCCATGATGGGCTGACTTGTGTCACTCTCACCAGATTATGTTACAATGAAACCCTTGCAAACCTCAAACTATGTCACAAAATAACACACTTTCCTCACATTACTATGATGGAACGTTCTGTAATCTGCGTGCATCCTCAAATTTTCACCCACCTGCATTTCCCAAAGTATCTAAAAAAAATGGCAACTCACTTTCGTTGGTGGGCTACGTGCCCACGGCAGGGAGTGCCAAAACATATTGTGGAGACATCAAAATGACCTCTCACAAAACGCCCTGGTTTTACAAGGGGGGCCACTGCCACCAGGGTCTTTTTACACAGGCTTGGTGGCTATTTAGGGAAACTTACCAAACTCAGACATGTCTGAAAACTAAATACCCGGAGGAGTCCAGGGAGGTATGGCTTGTATCGATCTCCCAACATTTTCCTACCCAGAATCTACTGCAAACCTCGAATTTAGCTGAAAAAAATCAAATTTTCTTCAAATTTATGGTATGAAAAGTTCCGGCTCTGCGTACATTCACAAACATTCACACACCCGGCATTCCCCAAAGTCTCCAAATAAAAATGGTACCTCACTTGTGTAGGTGGGCTAAGTGCCTGTAGCAGGGAAGGGCCCAAAGCTTATTGTGGAGACATCAAAGTAACCTATCACAAAACAACCTGGTTTTGCAAGGGGGATCACCTGGGTTTTTGTCCCTTGGTTCGCGGACTATCTAGAGAAACCTACCAAACCCAGAAATTTCTGAAAACTACGGCTTGGCAGTTTGGGCTGGACTGTTCCCATGAGGCACAGGGTAAAGACTGATTTGCATATGGCCATGTCTGAACTGGGGTGGTATGGAGAGCAAAATAACGATGGATTAAACCCAGATCTGTGACTGGGGGCGAATGTTTTGCCATTGTGCAACATTCCGTCCATCAATTGTTGTTTTCGCATTTGTCAATCCGAGTGGGACGGGTATGCTCAGACGTGAGTCCCGTGCTCTCCATGCCACTGGAATCAAGCTATCCTGGCTGATGACGGCTGATAGCCAGAAACCGGTCCTAGGATGCTTGATTCCGGTCCAGGGAATATATGGCTTGGCAGTTCGGGCTGGACTGTTCCCATCAGGCACAGGGTCAAGACTGATTTGCGTATGGCCATGTCTGTGTGTTGAGCAAAATAACGATGGATTAAATCCAGATCTGTGACTGGGGGTGAATGTTTTGCCATTGTGCAACATTCCGTCCATCAATTGTTGTTTTCGCAAAATACAGAGCAGCACCTAAAGTTGCTGACCTTTGTTGCAGCAATGGGAAAGGCAAAAACAGTCCTAGATATTTCAAGCACCATAGTGAAAATGAGTGTGTGTTGCTTGAAGCATTTTTCTTTGTACTGGAAGGGGATTGCTCCAGCAGAAAATCATGCTTTAATACTTTTCCCTCTTTGTATTTGTGCTGTACTTTCCAGCACACAAGCAAAGTTTGAAAAGTATTGAGAAAAGTAAACTTTTCTCATACCTTACACCTACCTTAAGAGGCATACGTTTCTATCTCAAAACATAGTCTACCACTGTAAGTAGATAGGTATTTGCTGGTTGATTGATAATGTATATGTACCATCCATTTGAATTACCTTAATAGAAAGTACCTTTATACAGCTAATCTGCAATACTTTAGACACATTTCACACACAAATAAGGAATACATGGTGGTCTTGGTCATCAAATACTAGGAGCAAGCCGAACATGCAGGCAGCAAAATCTGTGCTCATCAAAAGCAAAAAACACTTTAAGTAGCTGTTTCTGAAATTAAAAAGAAAATATATGGAAAGAGAGTTATCAAAACATGAAGAATAAAAGTACCAACAATGTTGCAAGCTAAAGTTTTTGAAAAAAAAACTGTTTCACATAATGTTTGGACAATTCTTCTAACCACTTTGTTTCTTCATCTCTTTTGTAGGTAGGCATCGATGTCACAGGTGTAGTGGGTGCGGTCACAGATCTTGCCTGCGCACTAAGGAAACGAGTAAGATTGATTTGTATTTGCTTTTATTTACTTAGCCTCTAACCTGATTTGAAATGGTGCCTCAGATCATAATGATTAGAAATCAAGCATGAGAGGGATAATACAATTAATGAATGGCCTGTATACATATGTATGTGTTTTATACTTTCAACAAAAGAAGGGGGTGATTTGGGATTGCACAGGTAGCTGACCCACCCACCTCCTCTCCCCCGGTAGAGAGTGCCCTTCATGCCACCATGTTGCTGGAGATCTCTTCAAATAAATTGCTTCTGCTAATATGATGGAAGTAATTTTGCAAGGCTGAATCTGGACGACTGACATATTTTGCCAAATTCTCAGCAATTTGTTTCTGCAGAAATAAACCCAGCACATGCTTTTATTTCTGCAAAATAACAAAACAATGGGCCTGATGTACAAAGGACTTTCTCCCTATTAGATTGTTATAGTTGATTTCTGTGCCCACATCAACTATATTTAGCCAGGCCATAGCAATCACTCTAATTTATGCTAATGGCAGGACTTGTCCTGTTAAATCTGAAGCAGCTCCTTGTACAGCTGTGTTTTGCCATGACATTCTGCTTGAGGTGCTCTGTACCCTTTGACTTTCCCTGCTTTACCCCACTGTCCAAACTTTTGCCAGTTATCATTATTTCCTTTTTCACTTTTAAAATACAAGTCAACAGTCCCTCTTTGAATCTTGTAGTGAGTGCGTTGACAACATAGAAAAACAAACTCTGTTTTTTCTGAGCACTCTGTCTTAAATCTTGTAATCACATCTGCAAAACTATTAACTGTAGTACCTGGGTCCTGTTCTGCAGCTCCTCCTGTTATCAACTCTTCATTTTCCCTAGCGTCCGGGGACCTAGTACCAAAGAAACAAAATGGACATTGTCACAAACTTTTTACACCTCTCCCACATTACCATGCAAAAGTGCCCTATTCAATTCTCGTAAACCTAAAGCAGGAGTTTTAGTACAGCCTCCTAACACAAGTTTGCATTATTGAGTGGTGTACAGCTATCATCCTGAAATGATAAAAGGTGCTTTGGCACAATTTCTTTGATAAACAAGCTAGAGAATGTCCCTGTAAATTTGTACGCTTTATGACCTTGCAAGGATCCAATACTTGTAAAGTATGTATTTTGTGTTTGAAACTTCACCTTGGAAAGACATAGAAATATTCTTAATATATCAATGGATTGCTGTCAAATACTACAAACAGTACTACAATTCCATTTGTATATAGGGGTCTGATTGTGCCATCCCTGTACCTCTTCTGCAATAACTTGTGTTACATTTCTAGGTACTATCACCTATTTTCCTATAGGAGTGACATTCTTCATTTCATAACATTGTCCTCTTTTATCAATATCATGAAATTATGTGCTATCCTGGAGGTAGCTTTCTCCATCAAAGAAATAATCTATACTGGAAGTATGTACCCATTCTCCACTAAAAACTGTACAAAAGTTACTTCCATTCACTAATCTTTTCTCCTGGTTGTGTCTCTTCATGCACAACACCATTTTGACAAGTCTTCATTCAATTTATAATCCAAATGAAAAGCTCCCTTTTCAAAGCAAAGGCCATATCAACTACTCCCTCAAACCTTTCTTTCTGCTTCAAAGCCTCTCTCCTTCTTCTGAACGTCTTCATATTTCTCAGTAGATTTACAACCACTCTAATACAAAACATCCTGGTTCTTATTTCCTTAAACTGATTTAGTCTCCTGGTTAAGGTGTGTCCACCTTTGTTACATTATTCCCTGTTCTTGCACCTTACAATTTTTCCACTCTTATTCTTTCTCATAGTTTGGTTTTTATTTTCATTATTTTGTAATCTTTCTAAATGGCTATGTACATTTTAAAGAAAGTACTTTGTTCTCCGACTAGTAGATCTTTTTTCTTTCACCACTTCTTCTAAATTTTTCCCCTTTTGTGTCTCGGTTCTGCATAGATACTGTGGTTGCGTGTGTTGCTTTTTCCTCCAAGCTTTTGTAGCTATTCTAACTGTTGTAGTTATGTAGATATTGTTCTGTAAAAAAAAAGTATATTTAGATTTTTATTCTAGCCAACATACCAACTACTTTACTCCTGACTTACACATAATACAAAAACAGTTTTTATGTTATCCTGCAGTTTTAAATATGCAGTTAACCTAGCTATGTAACTCAAATACACTTACTTCAATATAGCAAACACAAACAAAAACACAAAAATGTAGGGGTAATGTACAAGAACAGCCGATAACTAAAGGTAACGATGGTTAGCAGCAGTTTTCTTAACACTGCCTGTCACCAAAAACTATCAAATTGTTAGCAATGTATTTACAATACGTTGCTACATGGAGATAGTTTCAGGTTGCCAAGGTGAAAACTGCTGCTATCACTAGTGTGAAGGCGATACAAATTCTGATGTTAGCAGGTGAAAACTGACGAAAGGCCCATTAGCGGCAAAAAAATTCACGGTAGTCAGCCCAATGTGACTTTTTTTTTCCTCTAGAGGCAAAAATAGCCCATAAGTCCACCTCCAATGAAAAATAGAAAACAATACTAATGGAATGCAGAATGGACCAGCCAGGACCAAGTGCAGCACAGATGAACAAACCCCCGAAGCCCAGGATCACAAGCCTAAGTCCCAGGGGAAGAGGAAATTCAGGGCTACAATCATGGAAAAAGGTTCATCTCTGGGAAAAACAGTGATGCATTACATATTATTGTGCACTCCTTGCAACACCATAGCATCTAAAAGCTTGAAAGGCCAGTCAGTCCTGGGGGCCCAGGGGCCTCGCTGGGCCTGCGGATGGACCTGGAGTAGGCTGCAGAGGTGCTTTGGAGTTGCTGGGCCATGGCGGTAGACATTGAGGCCACAGCAATCACCCTTACCTGGTGGTGAAGTCTACCAGATCTGATGAAGACACATTGCTGACCTTTGGGAGAAGACTGCCTGGTGCCCCTTGGAGCTGTGATTGATAGGGTGCTACTATACACCAACATAGGGAGGACTGCATCTCATACCACAGGCCACCACTACACTGGGGTGCACAGAGGAGATTACCATTGGTGGCCTGTGACTCTCTGCAACACAGGCCAGAGTATGTTGTACTTGCCGGATGCTGTGGAGGGTGAGGCCACTGAGTTGCTTAGAAATTGTGTGGCGGGATCGCTGCAACTTCACACCTAATGGGGCCCTCTTGCATCATCTGCATCAGGAGGTTCCCCTATGGACTTGGAGGTGACTGCTATACCCAGGGTTGTGAAATCCTACCTGGCTGAGGCTCCTGCTGGCTGAGTCCTGCTGGCTGTTGGAGAGAGTGCAGAAGATTGTGCCACAGTGTCAAAGTCCAGATGAGGAGAAGGTGGGACATGGAGCTGAGGATGCCCCGATCGAATCGGGCCCAGGCCTAGCATCTGTCAGTGACGCACCCCCTGTGGTGGATCCTCCGCTGTGGCAGAAGAGCATCACCCCACTGCTTTCAAGCAGTGCAAGAAGAGGAAACATAACATGATGACAAGTTCCTGATGCACTCATGCTATATTTCCTTTGCATGCGGGAGGGTGGGTGGGGCTGCTCTACTCATGGAGCAGGGCAGCCGCGGGCCGTGGAGGGAGTTACGGTGGGGCAGGGAGGCGGGGAGGGGGCGGGGCAGGGTGGAGAGGGCTAAACACCGGCACCTGGATAATTACAGGTAAGTAAACAATTTAAATAATAAAACGAATTTCGTAGCGCGCACTGCATCGCAAAATGCGATGCAGTGCGCACTACGAAATTCGTTTTATTAATCAAATTGTTTACTTACCTTGTAATTATCCAGGTGCCGGTTTTTAGCCCTCTCCACCCTGCCCCGCCCCCTCCCCGCCTCCCTGCCCCACCGTAACTCCCTCCACGGCCCGCGGCTGGAGCAGGGCAAGGGCGGAGTGGTATGCCCACTCAAGTGCCCAATGCCTGTTTGCTTGGCCCTCTCAGGCCACCCAAAGCAGTCATGCACACTTCCCTGTTTGCAATGCAGGCTGCATTACCGCCTGCATGGAGTACATTCCCACCCCTCCAGCCCCTGGCTAAACGCCCTTTGCCATAGTCATTAATAATAATCGTAATACTGTATTGCAGCATTGTTGTTGGCTTAGGAGAGGGAGACTGGCTGCCTGCCTGCTCCCTATTCCTGGAAGCAGACTCAGGAGCACAGAAGATGCAGGACCCAGCCTCGAGGTAAGAATTATTAAAAAACATATTTACAATGCCCGCTCCCACCCACATCCCCACCCCCTCCAGTGTCCTCTCCTGTGTTTCACACCTCCCAGCGGTCCAGTCCCACGTAGCACTACTGAAAGGCGGCCGCTGCGCCGCCATGGGCAGCAGGTGTTCCATGGGTGCACCAAAGGCAAGCCCGTCAGCGTTCATCCACCCCAGGACTGCACCCAGCACCAAGGACCCTTCCTCTCTGACACTCCACTGCTACGACACTAACACCCCTGGACACCACACTACCTGCCATCTAGCAACACTCTTGAATTCTCTTGCACCCTGCTCCTATCAAAACTGCAAATTCACCTCTGCCACATCAGTACACCAGCGCCTATCACCACCCATCCATCCAACAACACAGCTGAGTGGCTCAACTGCATCCTTCTTTAGGTGTTGTCCCTCCAAAAACACGCCACAGAAATCTAGGACCAACTCGATGCCACCTCTTCAGACATCTCCTTCTTCACAGATACGAGGACCAACCTCAGCTCTGGAATGGACAACGCCATCATCATCATCCATAACGGCTACAAATTCACCTGCATGGACCACAACGAGCACCCAGGAGTAGCCATTGCAATTGTCTACAAAAGCACACTCTGACCGACCATATTGTGGATATGTCACAAAATCACAAAAAAAGCAGACAGTCAATGGCCACCACCACTTCCAAAAATGATAACTAAATATATATATGTAAATATCAAACATTTGGCATATGACCGAGGAGTGGGTTAAAGAACGGGAAGAGGCAGCTCTGGACATTTTTAATGATGCAGACACAACCGCATCAGCCGCAACTAGATCAACAACCCAGAATTCTGACCCTGCACAGGATGATGTGAAGAAATTAACAATGGAACTAGAGAAACTGCGCATAAGGGAAGTCTACAAATGGTGGGAGGGCAAATCACTGAAAACGTATCTGGTTGTGGTGCGATTGCCTAGAGGACTCAGGAACCTGGTAGCCCCCACATATGAAAACCCAGACCGGGCAATGTTACAAGACTGGGCAGACAACAGCGCGCAGTTGTCGCAAAATATGTTGAATATCCTAATCAAATATGCGGCCAGTGACAGAGAAAAAATCTTACAGAGAATAGCGGAAATTTGCAAGGAACTAGAATCACGATAAAACCAGGAAGAGATACAAAAAGCCATGAAAGAAATTCCAGCAAAGGTAAAAAAAATATGAAGATTGAATAAAAGAGAGAAAAGCGATAAAATTTCAAAGAGACAGAAGTGATTACCTAATGGAAGAATATTTACTTTTTCAAAGAAATTTGACAACATAAGACGCCAACAATTGTCAGCAACGGCGAGCAATCCAACTATAAATGTGGAACAGAGCAAAACAGAATGGAGCTCTGAGTTAGAATCAGACGTAGAAAGCAATGCAAGTGGCAACAAGAAAGGCCCAGTGCCCACCCCAGTGCAGGAGTTTGCTTTTTTACGCATGGAGCATATGATGACCCTGCGCCCATGACCGCCGCACCAGGAGTGGGTAAAAGGAAAACAACAGAATCAAAAACAAAAAGCAGATGCAGAAAAAACAGACGCTGTGGAAAAAACAGTACAAAAACAAACAAAGGGACAATACAGATGACACAAACGCCGATAAACCAAAGCATTGACTTTGACAACACAGTAATCAATCTGACCAACATGGAATTAACGTCAAAAGAAAGAGACATTTTATCGCTTGGACTTACATATTGCACACAAACTAACTTTGACTACGCACAAACAAGGATCGACCTGTTCCAATTTGTGCGCAAACTGAAATTGCAAAAATATTTTATCAACACAGACAAAAGGAGTATACAAACACCATTAGGTATGGAAAAATTTGGGGCATAGACCACAGCTGACATGGGGTTACTAAGAGACATAACAGCTTTGGAACAAGAGGATCTAATAAGCCAAATCTCTCCGAGTGAGGCAGCGGCTAGATCGGAATTGGACATATACCAAACCATACGCACACCATTCAAGCCCAAATCGTTTTTCATGCCTATGTTACCAAAGGATGGCCTGGATGTTTTCGCTGACAATGTAATTAATGACTTACAAACACTGTCACTCCTGAGCACCAGGGAGTTTACCACTCACAACCATAACCAAAGTATTGAGTATAACAACCTAATTAAAAAATTCAAGCACGACCAGACATCGTGGTGAGGTGGTCAGACAAAGGTGACAACATAGTCCTGTGGCCACTCACCATGTACAATGGCGAGGCACTCTTACAACTAAAGGACCAGGAATGCTATAATAGAATCAGCCCAACACATATTGTGGGGATTGAAGAGAAATATCACAATGAACTATATCGCTGGAAAGGAATTGGGCTTATCAGCAAGCCAGAATTTAACTTTCTCAAAAACAACGATCCCAGAACCCCCCAACTATACATGATACCTAAGGTGCACAAGAACGCAGAACAGCCTCCAGGGAGACCAATATTTCGGCCATAGAGAGCTTATTCAAAAATACGAGTATTTTCATTGACCACTTATTACAACCACTAGTGCGTGAATTACCTACCTTCATAAGAGACACTGGGGACTTATTTTTGCAAAATGCATGATTTTGATTGAAGTTAAGAATATTTGTTCATGGCACTTGATGTGCAATCTTTGTACATCAGTATCAGGCATAATGATGGGCTAAGGGCTTTGCAACACTATTTAGGCAGAAGACCGATATCCTTACACCAACACACCTGTATGTTGTTAGAGATGACCGAATGGTGTCTTAAGAATAACACATTTATTTTCAACAGGCTACATTATAAACAAACACAAGGTTGAGCCATGGGTACTTGCTTCTCCCCCAGCTATGCTAATTTGCATATGGGCTGGTGGGAGGAGCAGGTATTGGGGGTTAAACATCAACGGCAAATGACAGACAATGTGGCTGTATACAAAAGGTTCATAGAGTATATTTTTATACTTTGGAAAGGGTCAAGTGAGAGTGCGAAAATCTTTACATCAGAGATTAATGAGAACTGCTTGAACCTTAGTTTCACATGCACCACAAGTACTACATCAATTCAATTTCTAGACTTAGAACTCTTCATAGCAGACATTAAAATTCTGACACAGACATACAGGAAGCCCACAGCTGGGAATGCATTACTACATGCCCAGAGTTTTCATCCAACTAAACTCAAGGAGTTGATACCATATGCAGAGTGGCTCAGAATGACGTGTAATTGTAGCATAAAGAAAGATCTAAAAGATGCGAAGGAAAACCTCTTTTCGAGATTAAGAAATAAGGGTTATAGCAAGGGGACACTGGACAAAGCAGAGAGAAAATGTGGGGAAAAGAACAGGAAAGATCTCCTGTTTCCAGAACAGAATAGTCAAATTAACACCAAGGACAAAACCACACAAAACACCCGAGACTCATTAAAGGCTACAACACGTACCATGCCAACCTGCGTAAGATTTTAAACAGGCACTGGCCTCTGGTACACAATGACCCAAGTCTAGGTCCTCTCTGCGACAAATCAACTTCAGTCACTTTTAGAAAGGCCAAATCTATGAGGAGCCAGCTAGTTTGTAATGCCCCAACAAACACTAAAGGAACCACTTGGCTTCAGGCCCAAACGGGATTTAGAAAGTGCACCAAATGCAAAGCCTGCAAGCATGGGTTTACCATCAACTCTGTAAAGCTACCTTTCAGACAAACACCCTACACAATCAGAGGGAGCTTCTCATGCAAGACTGAATACTCAGTCAACGTGCTTGTGGAAAAAGATATGTGGGCAGCACCATCCATCAGGCACCTGTGAGAATACTGCAACACCTTAGGGCAATTGCCAACGACGACCAGGCATACCCTGTGGCCAGACACATAAACTCGCACCATGCAAGGAACTCACAGGACTTAACGTATTTTGTGATTGACAGCATACCCAAGAACATCAGGGGTGGGAATCGGCAACTGGCATTGAGACGCCTTGAGTCAAGATACATAATCCTGCTTGACTCAAAGATTCCTAATGGGTTAAATGCAGATGAGGTGCTTAATGTGCACCTCTAGTCCAGAGCGGCTTGGCCCGGTTTTCTTTAACTACTTCGTAAACATCTGAAACTCACCTACTTTAATTTTAGAACTGTTATGCTAAATAGACCCTAAACATGGGATAGGGTTATAGCTACTTCCACTGGGAGAAGATTAAACTCACATCAACTTGGATTAAGAGATTAGCGACGCCGCCACACAGGGCGTGGTATATATCACCCATTTTACATGGCAACACTCATTGTCATGCTAAACACAACATATTCATGGGATAGGGTGATCGCTGTGCCCACTGGGAGAGGATCTAACTCACTAAACCAGGGTTGTGAGAATAGCGAAATAGGGCGTTTACCAAATGATTACGCTGACTGAGATAATGTTGTGAATTGCCATTATTTCACAATATTTCATATTATTTCACATTATTTCGCATTGTTTTTAAATTCAAATTTAATATAATTTGTGAACATGAGTTGTATTTTAATCAAATATTGTTTATCGCAGAGTGGGCAAATTTGAATGAAACATTTAGTCTAAACCATGTACAATGCGTAAAAGGCACTCCATAGAAGTGGAGTTTGCATGGAGGTTAATTGTACACAGAACTCTTCTATGTTGTTTGAAGTGTCATGACAGGGTTGTCATTACAACCTGAACCAGTTGTAACCTGTCAAAATTTCTAAGTACATAATACTGATTGAGGTGGAAACCAGATGTAGTGAGCAAGTCGGTTGGATACCGCCAAAAAGTGTCTGGGCTGTAAAGCAGAATAAATGAATCTTACTTTGGATTGATTCACGGTGTCAGCTCCTTCTTTGCAACAAAAGTTTGGACTGGTACTTGATATATATAAATATATATATATACATATATATATACATATATATATATATATATATCTTGGCATGGAGGTTGGCAATGTTTAAGGGGACTCAAGGAAGCCCTGGGATTGAACACCCATCAAGATTTTAATATCGCCGTCATCCCCCATTGTCCTGCACAATACTAAATATATATATATATATATATATATATATATATATATATATATATATATATATGTATATATATATATATATATATATATATATATATACATATATATATATATATATATATATATATATGTGGGATCAATCAAAATTCTGTCCCACCCCCCATTTTGAACTGTCCTGCAACATGCCCATAGGTGAGAGCTCGCTCCTCCCGAAGTCATGTGCTTGTGCACTTCGTCGCTGCTCAATCAAAACTGCAAGTCCCAGAGTTCTTTGTACTAGGTGAGTATTCCACCGGGATTCGGTAATTGCTGTGTGTTGTTAGGTATTGTGCAGGACAATGGGGGATGACGGCGATATTAAAATCTTGATGGGTGTTCAATCCCACGGCTTCCTTGAGTCCCCTTAAACATTGCCAACCTCCATGCCAAGAGGTCACCGGGCAGGGGCAGGTAAAGTAATGTACCCACACCCTCCGTAGAGTCACAGACTGCACTGCATCCACCCTTGCTTGCCTTGTCATGTGAGGTGGGCCTGAGCTCGTCCGATACCTCAGACGCCCAATAAACCTTCTCAGATGTGAATCCGTGATGCTCAGGCCGACTTGTGGAGCGGGGCTTCTGTAGACGCGTCTCTGGTTGACGCGTGCAATATCCAAAACAACTCCCCCTAGCTGAAGAAGCAGAAAGCAGAAGCCACACAGGGGAAATTCAAGTGGAAGCGTTTACTGAAATAATGCATTTCGGCCATCCCACACACACATATATATATATATATATATATTCACTGAAAAAACCATAGGTTATAGACCATATATAGTTAGGAATTAGCATTTACTAAACCTTGAAAATTCACTGAAAAAACCATAGGTTATAGACCATATATAGTTAGGAATTAGCATTTAAAAAACCTTATTTTACTCACACAAAACCATTGAAATTCCATATATAGTTAGTTGCACTAACTATATATCGCGCACCCGCAATCCACTGCTGATCATGTCACATATTACATCATTCATGACATGGTCAGTGACATCACTGATGACATCACTGATGACATCTCAAATGACATCACTGATGACATCACTGATGACAACATCCAGTGACTATGTTTCTGTAAAGTTAAAATATGTCTTACATATTGAAGAATGAGTGGATGTATAAGTGTCTGGATGAAGGATTTAGTAGGTGCATGCCTGACTGTATGAGTGAGTGATTAAATGTGTCTCACTGAGTGCATGGGTTAGTGACTAAACTGTCTTAATTTGTGCATCATTATGTCTGTTGTTCTGTAAACTGCTGCATGTGTTGATCAGTAGCTATATGAGTAACTATATGGGTTATTGATTGGTTGCCCAAGTATTTGTATGGGAGACTGAGTGTGTGTGTGGGTGGCTGGGAGGTGTAGGACTCTGTGCATAGATGTGTGAGCAGTTGATTCACTAGATGTATGGGTTCAAAAGTGCATGTGGAAACAGCTGTATGGGCGGTTGACTGTGTGCATGAGTGTATTGGTGAGTGAATGGATATCTCAGTGCTGCATGTCAAAGTAAGTACATATGTAAAACACAGTACATGTGAGAGTTGACATATATAAATAACTGTGCATAAGAGCCAGTGAATGTGTGAGTGGCTGTATGGATCACTGTGAACTTGTATCAGGGATTGTATAATAGAGTAAATATGTGTTAGTATATGTTTGAATAAGTAAGGTGTGTATAACTGTATAGTTGAGGAAATGGAGGTGTGATTGATTCTTTGCATGACTGACTAGGTGTGTGAGTAACTCCATGGATGAGTGACAGTCTGTGAGTGTCTGTTTACACTGAGTGTATCTAAGGTTATATTAGAGTCTGAAGAGGTTCATCGTATTATCACATGAATGATGTCATCAGTGATGTGATCAGTAATGTCAAATGAGATGCCATCAGTGATGTCATCAGTGATGTCATTTGAGATGTCATCAGTGATGTCATCAGTGATGTCATTTGAGATGTCATCAGTGATGTCATCAGTGATGTCATTTGAGATGTCATCAGTGATGTCATCAGTGATGTCACTGACCATGTCATGAATGATGTAATATGTGACATGATCAGCAGTGGATTGCGGGTGCGCGATATATAGTTAGTGCAACTAACTATATATGGAATTTCAATGGTTTTGTGTGAGTGAAATAAGGTTTTTTAAATGCTAATTCCTAACTATATATGGTCTATAACCTATGGTTTTTTCAGGGAATTTTCAAGGTTTAGTAAATGCTAATTCCTAACTATATATGGTCTATAACCTATGGTTTTTTCAGTGAATTTCAATGGTTTTTTAATAGCAAATATCATAAGCTGTCGAATGTCAAGTACGTGGTAAGTGAAAACATTTTCGTGTTTATGCACACTGATCTGCTTTGAATGGTGCCCCCCCCCCTCATTTCTATTAGGAGTACTCTCTCTTTGCAGATAGTGAAAGGTAGTTAACGCAGGCCTTTGCCCCCGTTGTAATCCGTCGTGCCTGCTTCTCTCTCCATTTGATTGATTGTTATCCAAGTATTTACTGTTTTAGAATTAGTTCTCTTTGGTTCATTCTCTATTTACAAACAAACACAGAGTCGCAATACTCTGTTTAGTCTTTGCAGATAACGAAAAATCGTGTAAAAAAAAAGAAAAGGAATCGAGTAAAATCAGTAGGCCACTAATGGAATCTCTTTTTGACCTCGCTAAAATAGAAACATTAGGAACAACCCCTCATGACAAATACAAAACTAGTGAGATGAACTGAACTCCACACAATGATGGCTGCAAAACAGCTCGGCTCCGCCACCCACCCCGCCCAAAATAACGATAAAGAGCGGCTGCCATGATTGGTTGCGGAATGGCCACAACGGAGCTACGAAATGGTGGTGCTCTCATGCTAACCCCAGCTTCAGTCTGAAACATCCAGAAACACTGTAGACTACCAATTCGATCAGTTCCGGTAGCGCCCCAATGTAACCCGGTAGAGAAGAACTAGCCCTCCCCTCTTTGACTGATGGTTCTTGTTGCCTGTCCCTTCTGTTGTCATTTAACAGAACTATTTAGCCTGCTGAAAGGGGTTGTGTTTCGACCGCTGGTTGGTGGAGACATTTTGACTATATTCTGGACCTGCGTTGTCGCGTAATGCGTCATATGACGCGCCGCGTTAGCGCATCCGGAAGTCATCCGGGGCGCGCAGCGCGTAACGTAAGCATAACAAGTCATGTGACTTGTTAATAAAACTTTTCATTGGTTCATTTTACTTTTCTTATTCTAATGATGAAAGCCTTGGTCATATCACCTAAAAATTACGCTTTTAATTACTTCCGAACATTCTTTTTTCTTAAATATATGTTATAATGTTCCAGGCTAATGTACTTTCCCGGAAATTTTACAACTGTCCTGCAAGTAAAATATATTCTTTTTTCGAGAAAAAGAGCGTTTCTTCGTCCCATGACGGAGCCGTTGAGCAAAAGAGGGTCGACCTGCTGTCTTAGTCGCCGATACGCCTGAATATGAGATTCTTATCGATCACTTTATGTTGCAGGAATAGAAAACACAACAGCCCTTGACCATTTATCTTTACTGCGTTCCTTCGTATTATACCTTTTACCCTTCATGTAATTGGTCTGCTTTATTTCACTTGCCTTTTAATGATTCTAAAACAGTGACTATTATTAAAAACTTTACCAATGTATATACTACTACCATGTTTTCTTTTAAAAACCTTTATTGTGAAAATTTCATTATACAAATACGAGCCTATAACCACGTGGGCCTGCCACGGAGCAAACTGTAATCGTATATGATGAATAGACATTTACACTGTAGAGGAACGTAACGGGCGGGCCATTAGGTTGCAAGAACTAAGGTGTCTAACAGTTACGGAATCGGTGGACGTACATTTTATAATTAAAATACGACAGGGCCAGTTACAATAAAATTATCTAGATATACATTTGCGGGCAAGTACCATGGGTGACGTTAATTCGAATTTTCAACAGTACAGTAATCAATAACACATCAGAACTTAATATCAATAGGGATGTCGAAATATTCAATCAATTCTCGTCCCCGCCCGCCATGTGCTTCAAAACTGCATACGTATCTCGTGATTTCAAGGTTCTGCAACCAGTACACAACAAGGAGTTACGAGTCCCATTTATTCCGGCGCCATTTTGGGCGAGGACGGGCAGGTCCAGGATATAGTCAAAATGTCTCTACCAACCATCGACTATGATGATGTTCATATGCTGTATTTATTAGAGTAACACTCATCTGTCCACATGAAATTAATTTACCACAATCTAAACATGTCATTTTAATCTTTCCAAAGTTCTTCTAAATATTTGGGACCGTTTCCCTTGCCTCTGAAGCTCTCAGTGCCACTTCTTTGATGAATGTACTAGCAGGTCAGGGGTTCTCCTCCAAATCTCTCTTTTATGCAGCACTATAATTAATTGGTGCCACCTCTCCATATGACGATGCATGGTATAGTTACCACAACTATATTTTTTTTCGGTTCCTCTGGAGAGTTCATCGTGGCAGATGAAGCGTGTAACGTACCGGGCATTTACCTTTTTTTGCATGTACAGGAAAGGAAAAAAAAATCGAGCGTCCGAGTTCTAAGGTGTCCCAGGGCCATTTTAGTGGACCAGGCCCAAATCCAAAGAACAGGCCGCCATTTTGAGAGTCCTCTTGCAGCCGCCTGTCGCTGTAGCATCAAGAGCAGCCGAAACTCAGCTGAATGGCAACTGAAACGGTAAATGGGCGCCCCACTACATTTCAGCATTGTAGGATGACCACACCAGTACAGCAACTTGCTAGACATCACCTCGGTGCCATCCGGATCTCGGCGCCCCACTGCAGATGAAGTGCCTCTCAACTATGAAACCACCACGGTGACATCCGGATCTTGGCGCGTTGTGCTGCCTTCGGCCTATTCGCACATCGGTCCGCTACTGACGCCATCTCACAGGCTAATGGGGTGACCCACGCCGAGTTTCAGCATTGTAGGATGACCACACCAACTTGCTAGACATCACCTCGGTGCCATCCGAATCTTGGCATCTCAACGCCTAGTGGTATCTTCCATACAGAAAATATTGTTACGCTGCCTTTGGCCCCATTCGCACATCAGTCCGCAACTTAGACATCACCTCGGTGCCTTTCGGATCTTGGCATCTCAGCGCCTTGTGGTGTCAGTCAGAAAATATTGTTGCGCTGCCTTTGGCCCCATTCGCACATCAGTCCGCTACTGACACCATCTCACAGGCCAATAGGGCGCCCCACGCCGACTTTTACCATTGTACGATGGCCACACCAGTGGCACAACTTGCTAGACATCACCTCGGTGCCATCCGAATCTTGGCATCTCAACGCCTAGTGGTATCTTCCATACAGAAAATCTTGTTACGCTACCTTTGGCCCCATTCGCACATCGGTCCGCAACTTAGACATCACCTCGGTGCCATCCGGATCTTGGCATCTCAGCGCCTTGTGGTGTATTCTCTTCAGAAAATATTGTTGCGCTGCCTTTGGCCCCATTCGCACATCGGTCCGCAACTTAGACATCACCTCGGTGCCATCCGGATCTTGGCATCTCAGCGCCTTGTGGTGTCTTCTACTCCGAAAATATTGTAGAAAATATTGTTGCGCTGCCTTTGGCCCCATTCACACATCAGTCCGCTACTGACACCATCTCACAGGCCAACAGGGCGCCCCACGCCGACTTTTACTATTGTACGATGGCCACACCAGTGCCACAACTTGCTAGACACCACCTCGGTGCCATCCGGATCTTGGCATCTCAGCGCCTTGTGGTGTCTTCAAATCAGAAAATATTGTTGCGCTGCCTTTGGCCCCATTCGCACATCGGTCCGCTACTGACGCCATCTCACAGGCCAACGGGGCGCCCCACGCCGACTTTCAACATTGTAGGATGGCCACAGAAGTGCGACAACTTACTAGACACCACCTCGGTGCCATCCGGATCTTGGCGCGTTGTGCTGCCTTCGGCCTATTCGCACATCGGTCCGCTATTGACGCAAACTCACAGGCCAACGGGGCGCCCCACGCCGACTTTCAGCATTGTAGGATGGCCACACCAGTGCGGCAACTTGCTACACACCACCTCGGTGCCATCCGGATCTTGGCATCTCAGCGCCTAGTGGTGTCTTCTATTCCGAAAATATTGTTGCGCTGCCTTCGGCCCCATTCACACATCGGTCCGCTACTGACGCCATCTCACAGGCCAACGGGGCGCCCCACGCCGACTTTCAGCATTGTAGGATGGCCACACCAGTGCGGCAACTTACTAGACACCACCTCGGTGCCATCCGGATCTTGGCGCGTTGTGCTGCCTTCGGCCTATTCGCACATCGGTCCGCTACTGACGTAAACTCACAGGCCAACGGGGCGCCCCACGCCGACTTTCAGCATTGTAGGATGGCCACACCAGTGCACCTTACTAGACACCACCTCGGTGCCATCCGGATCTTGGCGCGTAGTGAAGCTGCAGCAGCTGCAAATAAGCTTCAGACAGTGTTACAACCGCTGCTCAGAACTCTCAACTATGACACCACCTCGGTGCCATCCGGATCTTGGCGCGTTGTATTGCCTTCGGCCTATTCGCACATCGGTCCGCTACTGACGCCGCCTCACGTGCCAACGTATTTTCTCCGCATTTTATACCCTATGCCGCATAACAGGTCATGTGACTTGTTTATAAAACTTTTCATTGGTTCATTTTACTTTTGGTTTCCTAATGATGGAAGGCTTGATCATGTGACCTAAAAACAACACTTTTCATTGGATGAAAACTTTTTTTTTTTCCCAAACGATGAAAGCCCCACCTTGTTTCTGGATGTTTCAGACTGAAGCTGGCGTCAGCATGAGAGCACCACCATCTCGTAGCTCAGTCGTGGTCATTCCGCGAGCAATCATGGCAGCCGCTCCCCACCAGAAGCCTGCAGGAGTCGGAGCCCCCAAAACTTTTGATGAATTCTCAAGGCGGAGGGGACGCTTTCGAGAATGGGGTCCAAGACCTAGCAGACAAGCGTCCGATTTCCAAGGTGTCCCAGGGCCATTTCAGTGGACCAGGCCCAAAAAGGAAACAGCCTGCCGCCATTTTGAGAGTCCTGTGACAGCCGCCTATCGCTGCACCGCAAGAGTGGGCGCAACTCAGCTGAATTGCGGCTTTTGACACAGTGGACCAAAAACGGACGGAATGGCAACTGAAACGGTAAAGGGGCGCCCCACTACAACAGATGACACTCCACCTGGAGAAGCCCGTTCTTGCCGCCTCCCCCGGGGCGCCCCACGCCGTTATTCGGAGCAGCATTGTAGGATACCAAAACCAGTGCGGCAACTTACTGGACATCACCTTGGTGCCATCGTTCTGCTGCCTTGGAACTATTCGCGCAACAGTTTGCTACTGATGACCCACCCCCCGCGACGCCCCATGCCGTTATTTGCTGGGTGGCAACTTACTAGACATCACTTTCGTGTCATCTAGATTTCAGCGCGTTCTGCTGCCTTGGAACTATTCGCACAACAGTTTGCTACTGATGACCCACCCCCCGCGACGCCCCACGCCGGAAATCTGGACGTTGTGCTGCGTTGGGACTATTCGCACAGCCGACCGCTACTTCGTTGTTTTTCCCTAAAAATGTTTATATGTTATTACTATTTTTGTTTTCTTGTATATATTTATAAATTATTAAAGTTTTATAATCTTACTACTTTGTCGGAGTGCTATATATTTTTAATGTGACACATAATTGTAAAAACTTTGATGTACAAAGAGTCATCCCTGGAATCTTCCGCTTCAGGCTCGGTCCCCTCCCCAATCACAATACAGGATGGTTTTCAGATAATAGCAACGCTTCTGCTGTGACGGATCTCATTGAGTGTGGGCCTTGATCTACTATAACTCCTTTGAAGAGGGGTGATTCTTTACAGCTGTGGCCATAAACTACATCTGCAGGGCTAGCTGATACCCTAGGACCAGCCTGGACAATCGGACACAGAGGAAAAGGAGTGTCAGAGGGTGCGGTAGTGAATAGGGCGAAAGGGAGGTGTCGGGCGGGCACAGGGTGTGATTCTCAGGGAAGAGCAGCGCAGATGGGGGGAGGTTTATTACCCATGCATAAGACAGAGAGCGGGGGTGACCACTGCCTGGGGGAGATGCTTGCGAGGGTGGGGAGCCATGCTAAGGATCGACAGCGTGCACAGAGTGGGTCTGGTCAAGGCATCTAAAATGGCTGCCGTGCACGACAAAAGTGTGGCATTTGAAAAAAGACAAGATGGCGCAGACAATGTTTTTCAACACTTCCTGATTTCCTTCGAATCGAACGTTAACAGACGTTGGGGCATATTACCAAAGTTAAGCGATATTTATCCCTAACGATGCTTAGCAACGATTTTTTTACAGTCAGAAATTATCGCAGATAAACCTTGCTATTATCAAGGTTTATCGGAAATACGATAAAAAACGACCGCAATGCATTAATATCGCTGAAAACTCAGCGATATTCATGCATTACCGAGCTAATGCTCTTAGCCATGTTATCCACCTCCCATTGGATAACATGGCTAAGAACTGCTCAGGGCAGGTGGTAGCTTTTGGAGATATTCGCGCTTATCTCGAATATTTCCAAAAGTTGATAATAGGAGATAGCGATGTTAGCGACTGTTTCCAGTCGCTAACATCTTGGCATGCCCACTTTGCATGTCATTAGTGATAAATATCACTCACATGCAAAGTGGGGCCCAAGATGGTCGCTATCTTCTACTAGCCGTCGCTAACTGGTGTTAGCAACAGCTAGGTAATACACATATAATTTTATCTCCGCGAAGCGGAGCGCTGTTACAGATATATATCTTGTTTTTGAACGTTAATTTCTCAAAATGCACTGAAGCACATATATTGAGACCTAGCAAAGGCACATCGGGCTACCAGTCCCTACAATTTTGCCAAGTTTCGTGCAAATCCATTCAGCTGTTCGATCCTACCGAGAGACAAGATGGCGGCCGCTACGGACTGTTTGGAATGTTTACAGACACCGGAGAGCCAATCAGCTTCGCTTCGCAAAGCTCCGTAACGCGAAAAGTACGCGAAGCGGTGCGCTGTTACAGATATATATCTTTTTTTGAACGTTAATTTCTCAAAATCCACTGGAGCACATATATTGAGATCTAGCAAAGGCACATCGGGCTACCAGTCCCTACAATTTTGCCAAGTTTCGTGCAAATCCATTCAGCTGTTCGATTATTATTATTTTTTATTTTTTTTGCCCCGCGGGGCCCTTTTAAAACCTCCACATCAAACCTAGGGGGTCAGCGACAATGTACTATGCCCCCTTATGGTCATTTGCCCCTTCGCTTTGGCCTCCTCTTGTCTCTCGATCCTACCGAGAGACAAGATGGCGGCCGCTACGGACTGTTTGGAATGTTGACAGACGCCGGAGAACCAATCAGCTTCGCTTCACAAAGCTCCGTTGCGCGAAAAGTACGCGTCCTGGGGCGCTGCCCGGTCCGCTGTTACAGATATATATCTTTTTTTAAACGTTAATTTCTCAAAATCCACTGGAGCACATATATTGAGACCTACAAAAGGCACATCGGGCTACCAGTCCCTACAATTTTGCCAAGTTTCGTGCAAATCCATTCAGCCGTTCGGGCTAAAAGTGAGGCCAACCGCCCTATGGAAATTAACATGGGAAAAACGTGTTTTGGGACCCCCCTTTTTTCTCGGCCCCCCCTTGACGAACCCCCCCAAAATTTTCAGGGGCTGCTCAGAAACAAAATGTGCAATTTTCCTGAAAATTTCAGCCAATTCCGTCCACAAACGCCAAAGTTATTAGACATAGAATTTTCAAAAATCCCATAGGGAAAAAATCCTAACTATATATACCTACTGGCGACCGCCAGTAGGTAATATATATATATATATATATATATATATATATATATATATATATATATATATATATATATATATATATATATATATATATATATATATATATATATATATATATATATATATATATATTAGTGCCCTTAGGACAAACACGCACTCAGACAATTGGCATTAACAGCATTTCAGCATTTTATTGGTAAAAATGCGCCTCCATGACAGAATGCTTTTACAGTCCCTTTAAAAATGTAGCCGCTGTTGCTGACACGTTTCGAAGCTTCCATGCTTCTTTCTCAAAGCCTCGGCAAGTCACGTACGGTGTCAGACACACTCTTTCAATTAAAATAATACCACCCCCTGGATGGGCAGTGAATTATGGTCTTTGTAGTGTGTCCAATCATTCTCTTCCCTGTTGCCAGCAAAGTTCCAAGCCCTCAGATGGGCCTCCGTCCCAGAGTTGCATTTACGATCCAGTAACAATTGTCCAACATAGAGGCAAAGCCAATGCGAAGCCTCGTGGCAACCACAGATCCATGGTTGGTGCCTGTTCTTACAGCAAGGGCGGCCGCGTGATACATCAAGCTCCAGAGTGCCCCTAGGGCAAATACCCACTCAGACAATTGCCATTAACAGCATTTTATTGCTAAAAATGCGCCTCCACGACAGAATGCCTTCACAGTCCCTTTAAAAATGCAGCCGCATGGTTCTTAAAAAAGCATGTTTAAACTCATGTTTTTGTACTGACTTTCTTTAAAGAACATCTTGGAAATAACTTTTCTGTTTTCGTAGTTATTTAGGGCTTCAAGATGACGTCATTAGCCGCGATGATCGCGGCTTTCCCATTCAGTGTACAACACATCTATTTACACATATTACAGTATTTTACACACTAGGTGTTTATTACTGTATTCTCTAGAGCCGTGTTTTTCTAGAGAGTTTCTATGGAAACCATCTCTCAAACCTATTTTCCATTTTAGCTGTAACACCGGGAGTCACGATGACATCGGTAATATTGACCATCACAAATATGTTGCAAAAATACAAAGCAAAAGCAGGAATTCACAAGTCACCACCAGATGCAAAAATTATAACTATATAATTAATTCTAACCATTACACTAGATAAATCACTGTTTAAATAATTCCATAAAAAGATTTATCAGTGTCTCAATATCTCTATAATAGTGTGTATTTATAATTCACTGGGTATGTCACTTGGTGCAAAAGTCTTCAAGTGGGTCTTTGACTGGGAATATAATTCTGTGAGTGGGTTTGTCACTAGGATCATTTGCCTTCAGTGAGTCTGCGAGTTGCTGCATAATTGTCTCAGTGGGTCTGTCTATCAGTGGGTGTGTGAGTGTAAACATAAGTGTATCAGTGGGTCTGTTATTCAGTGCATGAGTGTGTGAGTGGTTCTGTGAGTTGTTGCATGAGTGTCAGAGTGGGTCTGTGACTGGGTGCATCAGTCTCTGAGTAGGTCTGTGAATTGGTGCATCAATCTCTCAGTGAGTGTGTCAGTGGAAGCATAAGTCTCTCAATGGGTCTGTGAGTGGGTGCTTAAGGAGGTGAGTGGGTCTAAGAGTGCATGTATGAGTCCTGAGTGGGTATGTACATTTTTTACATGACTGTGATTGGATCTATGAGTGGGTGCATACATTTTTGAGTGGGTCTGTCTATCACTGGATGTTTCAGTGGAAGCAAAAGTCTTCAAGTGGGTCTGTACATCAGTGTGTGAGTGTCTGAGTGGGTCTATGACTGGGTGCAAGAGTCTCTGAGTGGGTCTATGAGTAGGTGCAGCAATCTCTCTGTCGTTGTGTGAGTGGCAGCATTAGTCTCTTAGTGGGTCTGTGAGTGTGTGTGTCAGTGTCTGAGTAGATCTGTGAGTGAATGCATGAGTCTTTGAGTGCATCTTGGAGTGGCTGCATGAACCTCTGAATGCTTATGTGAGTACACACATGGGTTTCTGACTGAGTCTGAGAGTGGGTGCATTAGTGTCTGACTGGCTATGTGAATGGGCGTGTACGTTTCTGGTTGAGTCTGTAACAGTGACCGACAGTAAAAAAAAAAAAATTGGACACATAACTTGTGTCACCAACACCATATTTCTCAAACATTGAGTCAGAGTACCTCCACACTGACCATGTTTTGTTTCCATGACACGCAGAACTCACTTTAAAAATTTTAAGAAGATGAGTCAAACGACTCCTAAGTTATAGGCAAGTCAAAAAATACTTTTTCTATGGAAACTAGATTTTTAATATAACTACATATATATATTTACGTATATATATCATAAACTGAAATTGTGTACACTGGAGAGAGGTATATTGGAATGCGTTAGAGTAGATTAGTGTAAAGGTTAGTGGTGTACAGTGCGCTTAAGTAAAAAGGAGTGTGGTACAGTGCATTGTTGTAAAGTTTAATTGCATAAAATGGAGGAGCATATAACAGGGGCAGGAGGTTGGCAAAGATTCACAGACATTCATCAAACGGGTGCAAAGGTATTACACAGATTTTTTTTAAACCCCTATCTCTGGTCACCCTATCTATAACTACAGAGTACAGCTACCACTATTTGCCACACTACATTAACTATTCCTCGCCTCTCTATCATGCACTGTGTTCTGACTAGAAAAATTCTTTCTCATGTCATAAGCGTTTTATGTTCTCCAATAACTTTACAGGCTATACCTTAGGTAATATCCAAGGGTGTAGGTAGTGCATAGAGAAAGGGTGAGTTATAGTTAATGTAGTGTGGTGAGTGAGGTGACAAGACTGTGTACTGAAGTGCTTGAGTGATATTACCTGAAAGGTGGTGTGTAAGTATAAAAGTGAGTGAAAAGTATGGTTTACAGTAATATGTACATGTTGTGTAAATGCTAATTTCAACATTTGGTTGTGCATTGTAAGATGTGTTGGCAGAAATAAGATAGAAAGGAGTGTGGTATCAAGCACCAGTGCCCTTACAAATCACTCTTTTGTCCATATGAATCTTGTGATGCCCGTTTACAACAGGTTTGCAACACTGCTAAAACTGGAAGCATGCGACTGACTAAATAATACCTTAAAAACACAACCTGAACCAGAGAATACCAACTACATAGCAAATATAGTTAATGATTTAAACTACGTAAAAATTATGTCCTGGAATATAGTGGGCTATAATCAGAAAAGAGCTGACCCTGATTGGTTAGCATTGGTAATACAGCATGATATCATATGCTTTCAAGAAACATGGGAAATTGGTCACATCCATATAGATAGCTATTCCTCCTACCAGACACTTGCAGCACCCTCTGCTGCTGGTCGACTTAGTGGGCGACTATTAACCCTTGTGTCTAATGCAGTGGGACCTAAGATTTTTGTAGCCACTTCACCTTACTATCAACTACTATTATGTGAAGTATCTAAAGAGCAGGAAGGGTGTAATTGGATTATTGTCAATTTCTACAACAACAATTTCGGTATTAATATGGCAACTGTATTTGCCCCCCTGGAAAGGGATATTACCCTGTTCATGAATTCCCATCCAAAAACCTAGATATAAACTGGATGGGTGATTTTAAGTCACATAACTGGACGTAAATGGCCACATCAGCCTGAAATATGATTGATAGTTATGGGGAGTGCCCTCTTCATTGGAATCCTAATGATTATGGTGATAGTCTTAGTAGACTATTAATAACCCTCAATCTTGAGATTATTAACCTTCGCAACAATACCACAGGCCACTTACATCCTACGTTCTCCTCTGGGTCCTACTGCTCAGTGTAAGACTGTTTACTGACTTCTGAGACTAGTGGACCATGTTTCTTGCTTTCACAATTAACTTTTTTTGCTTTTAGTGACCATGTGGTGATCACTACGTATATGCAATGGGCCCAAAGACCAAAATCTACTCAGAATCCTTTACCTAGACCCCTTACTGGGAAGAAAAATGGAGTCACTCTAAAATGGGAAAACGTTTAATACCCAAAAGTTTATTGGAGGTGTTCTTTTTAAAATGAGAGAAGACATTAATTAGTGCTTAGATTTAAATCCATTTGTTATAACAACACTTTTAGCCTTTAATCGCATTTTAGTGGGAATCAAAAGAAAGTTTTTTTCTTCCAAAAACACACAACCCACAATGGTAGGCAAGGTAATTTATTGGTGTTTGTTTAAAAGCCGTAAGAATACTCCACACGGCTTGGGATCGACCCCACGAGACATCACCCTGGTGAGATCCCTGCGTTATAAATAAAAATCAGCAAGATTACGGGCATTTGAAAGAGGAGGCATGAGAGAAATTACAAAAAACAGCCGTACTGAGTGGTGATAAAGGGTTCTGGATTGTTATAAATGCCAATTTTTAAAAGCAGATACAGACATTAGCCTTTTTTTTTGGTAGAGTTTTATATAGCGCGAACTAGAACCGAACCGAATCAGTTCCCAGAGCGCTTTACATAGCACCAGTGACGTTACATGAGGACACACTCATTTTTTTAGGCACGGTGAGATTAAGTGATTTGGCCAGAATCCAAGGGGGTTATTCCTTCAAAATAGTATTTGGGAATGATGAGGAGGCACCCACTTTGTCTACAGTCCTACCAGTACACCCCTTACAAAGCCACTTACCATTTAACCTTGAAGTAATAAATCATACCTTGACACAGTGCAATAGGCTAAAAGCTCCGGGCCCTGATGGAGTCCCAGTAGATTTCTTCCTAGATAACCGGGAACTTTGGGTCCCGCTAATATTATGTATAAGTATAGCTATGAATTGCTAATGTAATTTTATTCTTTATTTTTTGGATAGTGAACTCTCTTAATTTTCTCTTTAAGGATACGGAAGCAGTAAAGCAAACGTCAACAGCGCTTCTGAGTGCAGTAGAGAAAACGACTGTAAGTCATCAATATTTTAATATCCGTTCTGAAAGATTCAGTGTGCATATATGTCAATTGAAGGAATGACCCTAAGAGTCAGGATTCTCATCCAGACAATACTCACACCCTATTATGACTTTGATATCATTGAAATCTTGGAATTCTCAATGTTAGCCCTATTAAATGGAAAAGTACAATATTGTGCATTAGCCATTCGTATGATTTTTAATGCCATCCCCTGTAAATACTCCCACTAGATGTCATTATTGTAGCATATGTCTTTATACTTCCATGATGTCCCATTTGTCTGTGTATTGCAGCAATATACCCAGATGGGAAACAGCCATTACAACGCAGTCATTACAACGCACTACTGGTACAACACAGCTGTTAGAACATGACTGCATTTACATTGCATGCCATTACAACGCAGGCATTACAACGCAAGTCACTACAATGCATGCCATTACAACGCATACCATCACAACACATGCCATCACAACGCATACCATTACAAGACATGCCATTACAACGCTTTACAAGGTAAGTAATGGAGATTGTTTTAGTTTTAGGGTCGGTATGGGTTTGGGGTACGAGGGAATAGTAATTTTTACCCCTACACTATCCAACACTTACCCTTCTGTTACCCTAAAAGTATTATGTGTTGTAATGGTATGCATTGTAATGGAATGCATTCTAAAGGTAGTTTTAAAAATGCGTAGTAATGGCATGCATTGTAAAACCATGGGATGTAATGGTAGTTGCTAACTAAAAACTGTGTTCTAAAAGCGTGCTGTGTAAATGTTTGTGTTGTAATGTCATATATTCTACCCAGACACAAGCAAGCATAGCCACACATATTCAAGCATGCACTTTTACACATGAATACATTTATTCACACAAATGCTGAATGAAAGGGTGAGTTATTAAATACATAGATTGACAACCACCTGATGGGTGGGTGATTTGTGTGTGATTTCAGTAATTTTCTGAAAACACATATTACATAGGTGTCATTCCTCCTTTCAGAGGGCCGGGGGCAAGCAGGAGCTACTGGGCCCATCCATATGGGTTAAGGCCTTTTACTCCTGATGTCCTGGAGCTCCGAGTTCTTTTTATTCTGATCAGCTAAGCCTAGTACCCCTTCAGCACTTGTCTCTCAGTAGTAGTGTAGGTCGAGCCACCCAAGGCTTCTCAGGGGGTAGTTAGATGCATCGGGTGAACACAGTCTCACAACTCAAAGTTTGATCAATAGCAGCAATAACTGATTGTCCAATCAAATCCTTGTGTTCATATACAATCACAAAGTATAACATGGCATACACAAATAATACACACAGTCCCATGAGGTTGGGGCTCTAGTGTTCAAAAGATGGGTCCTTGAGTTCCACTTCCCTCTCACTACTGGTAGTTGCTATTCCCCATTCGCTATAGGTGACATTCAAGTGAAGCCCCCCTAGTAATCAGAGTCTCAGGAGGCCCACTCCAACTCTTCCAAAAGTCAAACATGTTCCAGAACCTAAAGCACTATGAGGCAGAACAAGGTTCTCTGGGGCCTTCCGGACCTGTGATCAGTCTTCTAAGCTCCTACAGGGGTTGATCTACCGGAGTCCCTGGGAGCATTTCAGAAACATACGTTGCAGGGAGCTGGAGCAGATGCTGATGGTGAGTAGCACTCAGCTTTGAGGGACATAGGAAAGGCTTCCATGACGCTGCCACCGGTGAGGCAGTAAGTTCCTCTGATCCTCCTAACAAGTGAGGGAGACAGAAAGTTGGCTTTTGAACCTCTGGTGGAGCTCAGGCCTGCACATGTCAGCAAGGCACCCTCTCACCTCGACAATCACTTAACTAGGCAATGCCCCTTGTTCTTCGCAGTTTCCCCATCTGGTGTATGGTGTCAAGGACCTTAATCCACACACTGGCAACAGCCCGATCTGCATGGAAGTAAATGTGTCTTCACAGCAGCCACTATAGCAAACAGGGTCCCTGGCTTCACTTATCACATGGACTATGGCCCCATCTGCTTGACAGTAATCATCATGATAGCCCCCTCTGGCAAACAGGGTCACTGACTTCACTCTGCACATGGGCTGCAGCTGCGATTGGCATGACAGTAATGTTCACAGTGAACCCCTATGACATACGGCACAATCATTGCAGCAATTATTTTCTCAGTTCTCACTGTGGGGATCGTCTTGCCAGGATCCCTGTCTGAAACCCTCTCCCCCCAAGCACTCTCCTGATCTTCATTGTGTACGTTGATCTTGCAAAACAGACAGGGATGGGTGCTCCAGGCTCCAGGGGTAAGTGGTCTTGGATTCCTTTAGTGATGTCCCAGTCACTAGTTGGGAGGCTGGCAGGCCTTAGCCTCCAATCCACATCACAGGCAGAAGTCTGACAGAACTTCCCTCTTCCACAGCCTCACTGACTGTTTGACAGTTGACAGTTTTGGAGGCCTCAAGCTCCCATTCTTATTGTTCAATTACAAACACAAAATGTGATTTAGAGGCTTTGAGGTTAGTATTGGAAGCGTGCTTCCCCAATATCTGCCCTGATTTTTTGCCAGAGAGCAATCTAACACAGCAGGAGGGACTCCAAATGTAGTAGAAGCACAATACAGGCCATTGGAGTTATTAGAGGGTCATATCTGGATGTCGGCCAGAGTAGTATGTGCATCAAAATGCTAAGTTGCGCCACAGCTTTACTTTTTATGATTCTTTAATCTGTACCAACTCTGCCCTCAGATGTGCCCAGGCCACTTTCCAGTCACCTATCCCTGAACCAAAAGCTGTTTGAAGTGTACTAAAGATCCCAGCTCTTCTTCTTCCAGGGTATGTCTCTCCCAGCTCTCAGGAATGCAGCAATATACAAATCTGTCTGGGAAAATACTTCTATCTCCACATGCTCCGCCAGTCAGTCCTGGGTCTCGCAAAAATAAATCCAGTACGTATCCTTGGCAATAAAGGGAAAGCTGAATGTGACAAACACTGGGGCTCCCACTACTCAGGGTATAAAATGTACCACCATTGGTCACTCTTATTTGACATTGTTAAATTTTTACAATGCTCAATACCACCCGAACAATCTAGCACATTCAGGTCATGGGGTTGCTACTAAGAAAATTGCAGGGTACTAACATACTATCAGTGGACATTGTGGTGGATAGAGACTTTAATGTTCTTTTGTGTGGGGATCCCAGGGTGAGGGGGTAACAGGAGGGGGCAACAACCTCATCATACCTAACAAGTATGTTACTATTGAGTCATCAATTTGAACATACACACTATAAATTATTTAAAAAAACTAGATTGTGAAACTTTTATGGTTCTTTGAACCGAAATAATGGAATTCCTGACTTGACTTGAACATACACTTCAAGGTTTTTTGCTGAACATATTGTTGAATGAGTTTAATCTAGTATTTTTCCTGGAGAAGATTGCCCCTACTGTGAGAGCCATACATCCAACTTTTATAGGGAAGGGCTGTGAGACATTTATTGGCTTTATTTGTGTTTGTACTTTGCTCTCCCCACTAATTACCAGAGATGCCAAGAGTCCCTTCAGTGACCATAACCCAGTGTGAATGTGTTTAGGTCAGTCCACCTTGATTCAAAGTTCCCAGTCGGACCAGGTGGTATTACTGCCATTAAGTTGCAGGGGAGGAGATTGAGGTGATCTCAGTTGCACCCTGATATATTCTATAGGGCATTTTATGCTCGCTGTGAAAATGAACTAGGGTATTTCTAGAGGATAGCAGTGTGCCTGGGGATGTTTTGGGGAATTTGACGTTATTTAAAAAGTGACGTCCAGTTTTCTGGAGGCCCAGTTATCTTGTGGCACCAAGTAAGGGGCCAGATGGTTTTTAATGGGTCTATCCTGGCACAAAAGTGGCTTATACATGATTTGAGTGCCAACCCTAGAGTATAGTCATTTCCAATATGAAAAAGAGCTTGTGCAGAGTAAGAATGTCTTAAGGGACTTTGGATGCCAAGAACTGCTTAATGCCAGTACCCTAAGAAACATTTCCAAATTCTGGAAAATGTGTAGATAATGCATTCATGGCCTCTGAATCATCCATAGCATCTCTGGGGTCACATATCACAGAGGACAGTTGGGTGTCCTTTTTTGAGTAGTGTTTTGAAACATAAGATGTGTCCGAAGGAATGGAGGAAGGGGTGCTAGTTGGGACTTCCAAAATGGTATTCTCCCTTTAGGAAGTGAAGATGGGAATAGCAGGGTTAACTAGGGGGAAGTCCCTGGGTCGCAATGACATCTCGCATGATATGTACATTGGGGATGCTGAGGTATGGGCCCAGGTTTTAACCTCACTGGTTAATGTGGCAGTGAGGGAGAGACAACCACCATTATGGCCTTGTTCTATTATTATCCCTATCTTTAAAAAGGGAGATAGGGACAACTCAGCGTGTTACAGACTAAGGGGCATATTATCAAGAATTGTGTTAAAATTATTGCCGCTTTAGTTGCAGGAAACTGCCGCTAAAATAGGGTCTTAGCTTCTTCAGGGCCCAGACCACAGCGAAAGCTTCTCGCTCGATCGCACTCCACCTCTGTTCCCTTGGAAGTAAACTCCGACTGATGAAGGCTACAGGTTGATCCCAGCCCTCCTCAGATATCTGTGAAAGAACAGCCCCTACCCCATGCTCTGAAGCATCTGTCTGTACTAGGAACTCTTTGGAGAAATCAGGAACCAGGAGCACGGGCGCCGCGCACATGGCCGTCTTTAGGGTGTTGAATGCTTCCTGACAAGCGTCAGTCCAGATCACTGAGCGGGCGGCCCGGCGCTGAAGCGGAGAGCGACTCAAGCTTGAGCGGGGCTCTCTGCGGTGGGGAGACCAGGCTTCGAGCTGTCACGACCTTAGGAGGGGCAAAGCACCCGAGTCACAACTCCGGCGAGGGAAAAGAACTTAAGGCCCAACAGCAGACGGGCACAGGCAGAGTAGAACCCACTGGTCCTGGGGTTCAGTTCAGGGGGCAAGCTCGAGATCAAGTACTTGGAGATCGTTTCAGGCACAAGTCTTCAAAGTCCTCTCTGGTCTTTTCCTCTCCGTTCTCAGCAAGGCACCACTGCAGGCCAGTCCTCTAGGGCAGAGACCGGTTTCCGTCCCTCAGATTCTCTTGGTCCTTCTAGTCAGGCAGAGGTTCGTCGTGGGGAGCGACCGCTGAGCCTGTAACCAGGCGAGGTCGCCCCCCACTCACCACTGCTCCTGCTCGCCTGCCGCTGCCTTGCCTCGTGTTTCTTCGTTTTTTCCTGCTTTTTTGCCCGGACGACCCACCCGCCGCTGGGCCGCCCTTCTGACCGTTTCCCGCCGCTGCCTCCCTGCGGCCCCGCCCCCCTCCTGCCCATTCGCCGCCCCGCTCCCGCCACCCAGCTGCTCCTCCCTCCCGGGTCCCTACTTATGACGCCCACTCCCATGCACAGCGTTGACGCGCAGCGGGCGTGCCGATGGTGCGCCGAAGGCGTGCCAAAGGCAAGCCCGTCTGCGCCCGTCCGCGCCTGGACCGCACCCAGCGCCAGGACCCCTGGCCCTCCCCGCCGATGCAAGACGACCCGACTGACCTACGACGCCGCCACTCTCAACGCACTCAATGCCGGCCGGACCCACGCCTGCTGCCGAGCCACCCCGAGACGCACCCACGGACCCTTCACCTGCTGTACCTGTAAGTTCACCTGCCTCCAAACCTGCCCCGCACCCGCCAAGACAAACACCAGCAGCAACCACCTGAAGTGCATCCTGCTCAACACCCGCTCCGTCCACAGACACGCCGTGGAACTCTGGAACCTCCTCGACGCTACATCACCGGACGTCGCCTTCCTCACGGAAACCTGGATGAACGCCTCCTCTGCACCCGACATCGCCATCGCCATCCCGGACGGGTACAAGATCATCAGGAGGGACCGCATCAACCAGATCGGAGGAGGCATCGCCATCGTCCACAGAAACACCATCCACATCACGACCGACACCAACGACTCCTTCGCCGCAGCCGAACATCTCCACTTCCAGATTCACACCGACCCTAAGACGACCCTCAGAGGCACCCTTGTCTACAGACCCCCGGGACCATGCACACAATTCAGCGAAGACATCACAGACTTCATCAGACCACACGCCCTCCCCTCCGCTGATACATCCTCCTAGGAGACCTCAACTTCCACCTGGAGAACAACAAGGACCACAACACCACTGCCCTGCTGGAAAACCTCGCCAACCTCGGACTCAAGCAACTGGTCAACACCCCCACCCACTACGCCGGCCACACGCTTGATCCCGTCTTCTCTTCCAGCAAGTACATCACCTTCTGCCACGCCACCGGACTCCACTGGACCAACCACAGCTGCGTCCACTTCAGCTTCAAAAGATCCACGACCCACAACCACCCGCAACAGGTACCTCACAGGAATTGGAGCAAGATTTCCGCGGACCAGCTCACCACCTCCCTCAGCCAGAGCCCACCCGCCAACACAACGGACCCCAACGAAGCAGCCCACAACTTCACACAGTAGCTAACCACCTGCGCCGACGACCTCGCGCCACTAAAGAACCCTCCCAGCAGACCCAGAAGCAAGAAGGCATCCTGGTTCACCGACGAACTCAAGGACTCCAAGAAGACCTGCCGCACCCTCGTGAAAGCCTGGCTCCTCGACCGGACCACCGACAACATGACCGCCCTCAAACACCCTACCCGCAAGCACCACCAGCTCATCCGCACCACCAAGAAGAAATCCCGGAAGGAACGACTGGACAACAACGCCCACGACAGCAAAGAGCTCTTCACCATCGTCAAGGAGTTCTCCAACCCCAGCACCGGCACCAACGACTTCACTCCGTCACAAGACCTCTGCGACTCCCTCGCCTCGTTCTTCCACCGCAAGATCGCCGACATCCACAACAGCTTTGGCGCACCTCCCGCGCACACAACCGTCGAACCAATGCCCCCCACCGCCACCCTTCGCACCTGGACCACGATGACCACCGAAGATACAGCCCGCACGATGAACACCATCCACTCCGGATCACCGACCGACCCCTGCCCTCACCACATCTTCAACAAGGCCGACTCCACCATCGCACCCCAACTCCGGAACATCATCAACGCCTCCTTCAACACCGCCACCTTCCCGGAGAGCTGGAAGCACGCCGAGCTCAGCGCCCTCCTGAAGAAACCTACAGCGGACCCCACCGACCTCAAAAACTTCTGCCCCATCTCGCTCCTCCCTTTTCCTGCTAAAGTCATCGAGAAGATCGTCAACAGACAGCTGACCGCCTTACTCGAGACGAACGGATCCCTCGACCCCTCGCAGTCCGGCTTCGGAGCCAACCACAGCACCGAGACCGCCCTCATCGTAGCCACCGACGACATCCGGACCCTGCTCGACAAGGGGGAAACAGTGGCCCTCATCCTCCTGGACCTCTCCACTGCGTTCGACACGGTCTGCCACCGCACCCTATTCCTGCGCCTCAGCAACATCGGTATCCAAGAGAAGGCACTGGAGTGGATCATCTCGTTCCTCGCCAGAAGAACACAAAGAGTCCGCCTCCCCCCGTTTCGCTCCGAGGTCACCGAAGTCATCTGCGGCGTCCCGCAAGGATCTTCACTCAGCCCCACCCTCTTCAACGTCTACATGAAACCTCTCGCAGCCATCGCACGCCAGCACAACTTCAACATCATCTCTTATGCCGACGACACCCAGCTGATCCTCTCCCTCACCAGAGACCCCGACACCCCCAGAACCTGCCTACACAAAGGGATGAAAGACGTCGCCGAGTGGATGAAGGACAGCTGCCTGAAACTGAACTTGGACAAGACGGAAGTCCTCATCCTGGGATCTTCGCCCTCCGCCTGGGACGACTCCTGGTGGCCCCCAGCCCTGGGCACCGCACCCAAGCCAACCAACCACGCACGCAACCTGGGCTTCATCCTGGACTCCTCCCTCTCGATGACCAGACAAGTCAACGCCGTCTCCTCATCGTGCTTCAACACCCTGCGTATGCTCCGAAAGATCTTCCGCTGGATTCCGACCGAGACCAGGAAGACTGTCACCCAGGCACTCGTCACCAGCCGAATGGACTACGGAAACGCCCTCTACGCCGGAACCACAGCCAAGCTACAGAAAAGACTCCAGCGCATCCAGAACGCCTCCGCCCGACTCATCCTGGATGTCCCCCGACGCAGCCACATCTCCAGCCACCTGAGGAACCTGCACTGGCTCCCCATCGACAAGAGGATCACGTTCCGGCTCCTCACCCACGCACACAAGTCTCTCCACGACCTGGGCCCCAAGTACCTCAACGACCGCCTGACCTTCTACACGCCCACCCGCCAGCTGCGGTCCACCAGCCT
Organism: Lissotriton helveticus; assembly: GCF_964261635.1. NCBI lineage: Eukaryota > Metazoa > Chordata > Amphibia > Caudata > Salamandridae > Lissotriton > Lissotriton helveticus. The sequence continues at coordinate 657,207,104 of NC_136068.1, read as the reverse complement.
CGCCCTCGCAGCCGTACCACGCATCCGAAGAGCCACCCCCGGAGGAAGATCCTTCTCTTACCTGGCTTCCAAGACATGGAACTCCCTTCCCATCCACCTTCGGCTGACCCACGACCATCTCGCCTTCAGGAAACAACTCAAGACCAGGCTGTTCGAGCAGTAGCATACCCCTCCCCCAAGCGCCTTGAGACCCTCCCGGGTGAGTAGTGCGCTATACAAATGGTATGATTGATTGATTGATTGGTCAAGACTGGATCTGATTTGCAAGGAGCAGGGCTCCTATATTTATACTGAATTTCTTTTGTCTTTTCAGGCCAGGGGCCCTGAGCCTAGTTCAACCCGGTTTTGGAGTACTCTGTTGACAGGAAGCTGTCGTCTTCTTTCAGGGTGCAGGGCAGGGACATCAGATGCTCCACAGGAGGTGGAGTCAGCATTGTGGTGGTGGAGCACAACGCTATTCAGAGTCAAGGATTACTCCGCCCACCCATTCTGGTGTAAGCACCCTTTTCAACACCTGGGAGCCCAGACCGTCCACGGGAATTCCCCAGCCCTGTCACTCACACAAACCAGACAGCAGATACACATCCTGGCAGAGGCGGGCTGAAATAGTTAGGCGAGCAAATGCTAACTTTCTAAAAGTGGTACAAAAGGGGGTGGTAATGGACGGAGCATCTGAACCAATCAAACACTCACACCCAGTCAAAAGATCTGGATTTAATCCATCACCGTTCTTTAGCCCACTCTGCCACCCCAGTTCAGACATGGCTATATGCAAATCAGTCTGACCCTGTGCCTCATGGGAAAAGTCCAGCTTCAACTGCCAAGCCATGCCTTCCCTGGACCGGAAACAAGCTTCCGAGGACCGTTTTCTGGCATTACATCCGTCTTCAGCCCGGCTTGCCTGAATCCATTGGCAAAGTGAGAAAGGGACTCACGTCTGAGCATACCCTGCCACACTTATGGCGGCCAAAATTGGTACAAAAGGGGGTGGTAATGGACAGAGCATCTGAACCAATCAAACACTCAAACCCAGTCAAAAGATCTGGGTTTAATCCATCACCGTTCTTTAGCCCACTCTGCCACCCCAGTTCAGACATGGCTATATGCAAATCAGTCTGACCCTGTGCCTCATGGGAACAGTCCAGCCCGAACTGCCAAGCCATGCCTTCCCTGGACCGGAAACAAGCTTCAGAGGACCGGTTTCTGGCATTACAGCCGTCTTTAGCCTGGCTTGCCTGAATCCAGTGGTAAAGTGAGCAAGGGACTCACGTCTGAGCATACCCTGCCACACGTATGGCGGCCAAAAGAGGTACAAAAGGGGGTGGTAATGGACGGAGCATCTGAACCAATCAAACACTCACACCCAGTCAAAAGATCTGGATTTAATCCATCACCGTTCTTTAGCCCACTCTGCCACCCCAGTTCAGACATGGCTATATGCAAATCAGTCTGACCCTGTGCCTCATGGGAAAAGTCCAGCTCGAACTGCCAAGCCAAGCCTTCCCTGGACCGGAAACAAGCTTCCGAGGACCGTTTTCTGGCATTACATCCGTCTTCAGCCCGGCTTGCCTGAATCCATTGGCAAAGTGAGAAAGGGACTCACGTCTGAGCATACCCTGCCACACTTATGGCGGCCAAAATTGGTACAAAAGGGGGTGGTAATGGACAGAGCATCTGAACCAATCAAACACTCAAACCCAGTCAAAAGATCTGGGTTTAATCCATCACCGTTCTTTAGCCCACTCTGCCACCCCAGTTCAGACATGGCTATATGCAAATCAGTCTTACCCTGTGCCTTATGGGAACAGTCCAGGACGAACTGCCAAGCCATGCCTTCCCTGGACTGGAAACAAGCTTCCGAGGACCGTTTTCTGGCATTACAGCCGTCTTCAGCCCGGCTTGCCTGAATCCAGTGGCCTAATGAGCCACACTACCAGTACCCTCAAAGTGAACAATGGAATTCTGTGCCTTTACCATGTACGAAGGTGGTGGCTTCATTTTGTCTTTAATGATCTTAAATGTTTGACCAGATCTATATATCTGAGTGAGAGTCCGATCCGATCCTTCTAATGCAAAGTGCTACTGATATGTTAAAACAAACAGCCTTGCATTGACATCCTATGTGTATGTCACAGTATTTGTGTTTAAATAGTATGTGTGCAGCAGGGTTTAACATAGCTTAAATGACAGAACAGTACAACATTCTCAGACAGTGGAAGTGTGTTGCGTGGTTTCCTGTGGCTCTGAATGGATATCCAGACATCAAAATAAGGAGGAATGAAACAGCGCTGCCTTTCAAAAATGCAATTAAGACTTTATTATCAAAGAGCTGCTCATTAGTTCTTCCTGAGGATTTGGTAGATGGTATGATTGAAGAGTGGACAGAAGTTTCTGCTGTTAAAAGCAAAGAAGTCTTTAGATCAGGTGTGCCTTTTTGTCTGTTCCTGATTTCTGCTCAGAGGGGTTGATCGAAGCAAGATGCAGAAGCCTTATAATGCTGTGTGCATGTTTTCGGATTAAAGACCACCCCATTACAACCTGCTGTGAAAAACATTACTTTACATGAAGGTTGTGTTTGGGTAGTAGACTTAGTAGAACATTTGGAAGCGTACCACCTAAAAACGGTTCTGAAGTTTGATAAGGTGGATCTACATTGTGCTCAAGAAAACGCATATGTAAAATGAACCCAGACCACTGCACTTTGTTCTAGTTCCATTTACTCCGTGATCAAGAAAAGAAGGTCTCTGCAGAGTACTCGAAAGGCTATTGTGAGATCGGGTTGCTGTTTGACTACTAGCAAGTATCTGAGAAGTGAGGGTCATAGTTTGAAGTCTGCTCTTCTTTTTGGTTAGGCGCCTGCCTAAAGCCTATGAACTTGGTTGACTATTGAGAGGGAGAAAGGATGTACATCGCCTCGCAAGAGACCCTGCCCAGTTGGACTAGCCCAGCATGTTACTGGTCAGGCAAACCCCTTAGAAAGTAGACTGTCTGAGAAAACCAAGCCAGGAGTGGCCTGTGTTGTAGAGGGTCTCCTAGTTTCTCTCTGTAGTTCCTGTTGAGAACTGTGGAAGTCTACTTACATCAACATATCAACTGGAGGTAGTCAGTATCAGCCCATATTAGGGCTGCATCTACCTTGCTGTATATATTGTCTGGCTTCTATCCTTTTTCTGCTCACTCTTTGGGAGCCATTTTTCCCTTTTAGGCTATGCAGTTTGTGACAGTGGGTGTGTTCTCCAGCTTTCTCCTTCTCCCCTCATTTTTCCCTCTCATTTTCTCACCCCCTAACACTTCTGTTCCCTTCTTTTCTACTCATCTTCATCCACTCTTTGACTTTCACCTCCTCTTGTATCTCTCCTTTGTTCTCATATTTTTTTTCCCACTCAGCAGTCTTCTTTTTCTGCCTCCTCTTTATTTTCCCTCCCTCTTTCTTATACTCTCCCCATGTCTATTTTCTGTCTCTCATCTTCTTCTGCCTCTGTCTTCTCAAACTCGTCTTTTTGTATCCCCCATCCCATCACCTTCTGATTTTTACTTCTGCACACCTCTACTTTCCTTGCTGTTTTGATACATACAGCGGTACTCAATCCAAAAATATCCCCTTAAACACACTCCAAACATCATATATATATATTTTACTTTCTATCTCTAAACTAGGTGCTACGAATCATGCTTAAGATACATACCCTCTATTTGGTTTTAGACAGCCTAAATATTATATGTTACAAGATGGCCACTATTGTATCCCTTCTATGACTCTGACTTTCAACTCCTTCACTTTCACAGTCACTGATTTCCGTTTTTTTGAATTTACAAACTTTATTTAAATGAGGACTGAAACTAACATATTGTTGACACTAAGGAAGGCAACCATGCTGAAACGCGTCTGTCATCCTGGTTCTAGTGGAATAAACTATTGGAAGTTATAATTGCTCCAGAGTGCGCTCAGTTCTTTACTATTGTCAGGACAGACAATAGTGGTTTTGGGATATATATATATTATATTGAATTTTGCACATTGAATTCTGCACTGCTTAGAAATTAATGAGCTTTGAAAGTATGTTGTTTATGTCTATGCAACTCAAACATCACATGTGTATACACTTGCACTTTAAAAATACCTTGGTAACTCCCTAGCGTATCATGTGATCAAGGCCAAGTGAGGCCGAAACGTGTTATGGCGAAAATGGTGGCTAAATAAAAACGAATTTCAGCACGGAATCGAGGTCTTGCAGTCCGTTTTGTTCCCAGAGGAAGTGAAGTGCGGTGGAACGGCTTTGTGGAAAATATATATATATATATATATATATATATATATGTATATATATATATATATATATATATATATATATATATATATTCACTGAAAAAACCATAGGTTATAGACCATATATAGTTAGGAATTAGCATTTAAAAAACCTTATTTTACTCACACAAAACCATTGAAATTCCATATATAGTTAGTTGCACTAACTATATATCGCGCACCTGCAATCCACTGCTGATGATGTCACATATTACATCATTCATGACATGGTCAGTGACATCACTGATGACATCACTGATGACATCTCAAATGACATCACTGATGACATCACTGATGACATCTCATTTGACATCAATGACCACATCACTGATGATATCATTCATGTGACAATACAATGCATCTCCTCACATTTTAATATAACCTCTGTTTCACCCAGTGTTAAATACAGAATATAATTTTTGAAACCATTGACACACCAATACTAGTTACTACATACGCACTCACTGATTCCTACGTCTACACACACCTTGACTCATTCACCCATACTATCATTCATACATACAATCACTCATCTTTACAACACTATCATATGCACTCATACACCTATACAGACACTCACAGTCTGCCACTCATCCATGGAGTTACTCACACACCTAGTCAGTCCTGTAAAGAATCAATGACACTTCCATTTTCTTGTCTATACAGTTAAACATAGAGCACCTTACATTTTCAAACATATACTAACACATACTTACCTTGTTATACAATCATTGATACAAGTACACATTGATCTGCACAGAGTCACACACCTCCCAGCCAGCCACACACACACTCAGTCTCCCATACAAATACTTGGACAATCAATCAGTAACCCATATAGTTAATCATATAGCTACTGATCAAAACATGCAGCAGTTTACAGAACAACAGACATAATGATGCACAAATTAAGACACTTTAGTCACTAACCCATGCACTCAGTGAGACACATTTAATCACTCACTCATGCATTCAGTCATGCACCTACTAAATCCTTTGTCCAGACACTTATACTTCCACTCATTCTTCAATATGTAAGACACATTTTAACTTTACAGAAACATACAGTCACTGGATGTTGTCATCAGTGATGTCATCAGTGATGTCATTTGAGATGTCATCAGTGATGTCATCAGTGATGTCACTGACCATGTCATGAATGATGTAATATGTGACATCATCAGCAGTGGATTGCAGGTGCGCGATATATAGTTAGTGCAACTAACTATATATGGAATTTCAATGGTTTTGTGTGAGTAAAATAAGGTTTTTTAAATGCTAATTCCTAACTATATATGGTCTATAACCTATGGTTTTTTCAGTGAATTTTCAAGGTTTTGTAAATGCTAATTCCTAACTATATATGGTCTATAACCTATGGTTTTTTCAGTGAATTTCAATGGTTTTTTAATAGCAAATATCATAAGCTGTCGAATGTCAAGTACGTGGTAAGTGAAAACATTTTCGTGTTTATGCACACTGATCTGCTTTGAATGGTGCCCCCCCCCCCTCATTTCTATTAGGAGTACTCTCTCTTTGCAGATAGTGAAAGGTAGTTAACGCAGGTCTTTGCCCCCATTGTAATCCGTCGTGCCTGCTTCTCTCTCCATTTGATTCATTGTTATCCAAGTATTTACTGTTTTAGAATTAGTTCTCTTTGGTTCATTCTCTATTTACAAACAAACACAGAGTCGCAATACTCTGTTTAGTCTTTGCAGATAACGAAAAATCGTGTAAAAAAAAAGAAAAGGAATCGAGCAAAATCAGTAGGCCACTAATGGGATCTCTTTTTGACCTCGCTAAAATAGAAACATTAGGAACAACCCCTCATGACAAATACAAAACTAGTGAGATGAACTGAACTCCACACAATGATGGCTGCAAAACAGCTCTGCTCCGCCACCCACCCCGCCCAAAATAACGATAAAGAACGGCTGCCATGATTGGTTGCGGAATGACCACGACGGAGCTACGAAATGGTGCTGCTCTCATGCTAACCCCAGCTTCAGTCTGAAACATCCAGAAACACTGTAGACTACCAATTCGATCAGTTCCGGTAGCGCCCCAATGTAACCCGGTAGAGAAGAACTAGCCCTCCCCTCTTTGACTGATGGTTCTTGTTGCCTGTCCCTTCTGTTGTCATTTAACAGAACTATTTAGCCTGCTGAAAGGGGTTGTGTTCCGACCGCTGGTTGGTGGAGACATTTTGACTATATTCTGTACCTGCGTTGTCGCGTAATGCGTCATATGACGCGCCGCGTTAGCGCATCCGGAAGTCATCCGGGGCGCGCAGCGCGTAACGTAAGCATAACAAGTCATGTGACTTGTTAATAAAACTTTTCATTGGTTCATTTTACTTTTCTTATTGTAATGATGAAAGGCTTGATCATATGACCTAAAAATTACGCTTTTCATTACTTCCGAACATTATTTTTTCTTAAATATATGTTATAATGTTCCAGGCTAATGTACTTTCCCGGAAATTTTACAACTGTCCTGCAAGTAAAATATATTCTTTTTTCGAGAAAAAGAGCGTTTCTTCGTCCCATGACGGAGCCGTTGAGCAAAAGAGGGTCGACCTGCTGTCTTAGTCGCCGATACGCCTGAATATGAGATTCTTATCGATCACTTTATGTTGCAGGAATAGAAAACACAACAGCCCTTGACCATTTATCTTTACTGCGTTCCTTCGTATTATACCTTTTACCCTTCATGTAATTGGTCTGCTTTATTTCACTTGCCTTTTAATGATTCTAAAACAGTGACTATTATTAAAAACTTTACCAATGTATATACTACTACCATGTTTTCTTTTAAAAACCTTTATTGTGAAAATTTCATTATACAAATACGAGCCTATAACCACGTGGGCCGGCCACGGAGCAAACTGTAATCGTATATGATAAATAGACATTTACACTGTAGAGGAACGTAACGGGCGGGCCATTAGGTTGCAAGAACTAAGGTGTCTAACAGTTACGGAATCGGTGGACGTACATTTTATAATTAAAATACGACAGGGCCAGTTACAATAAAATTATCTAGATATACATTTGCGGGCAAGTACCATGGGTGACGTTAATTCGAACTTTCAACAGTACAGTAATCAATAACACATCAGAACTTAATATCAATAGGGATGTCGAAATATTCAATCAATTCTCGTCCCCGCCCGCCATGTGCTTCAAAACTGCATACGTATCTCGTGATTTCAAGGTTCTGCAACCAGTACACAACAAGGAGTTACGAGTCCCATTTATTCTGGCGCCATTTTGGGCGAGGACGGGCAGGTCCAGGATATAGTCAAAATGTCTCTACCAACCATCGACTATGATGATGTTCATATGCTGTATTTATTAGAGTAACACTCAGATGTCCACATGAAATAAATTTGCCACAATCTAAACATGTCATTTTAATCTTTCCAAATTTCTTCTAAATATTTGGGACCGTTTCCCTTGCCTCTGAAGCTCTCAGTGCCACTTCTTTGATGAATGTACTAGCAGGTCAGGGGTTCTCCTCCAAATCTCTCTTTTATGCAGCACTATAATTAATTGTTGCCACCTCTCCATATGACGATGCATGGTATAGTTACCACAACTATATTTTTTTTCGGTTCCTCTAGAGAGTTCATCGTGGCAGATGAAGCGTGTAACGTACCGGGCATTTACCTTTTTTTGCATGTACAGGAAAGGAAAAAAAAATCGAGCGTCCGAGTTCTAAGGTGTCCCAGGGCCATTTTAGTGGACCAGGCCCAAATCCAAAGAACAGGCCGCCATTTTGAGAGTCCTGTTGCAGCCGCCTGTCGCTGTAGCATCAAGAGCAGCCGAAACTCAGCTGAATGGCAACTGAAACGGTAAAGGGGCGCCCCACTACAGCAGACGAGCCAGGCCCAAATCCAAAGAACTGCTGTCTCACAGGCTAATGGGGCGACCCACGCCGAGTTTCAGCATTGTAGGATGACCACACAAGTACAGCAACTTGCTAGACATCACCTCGGTGCCATCCGGATCTCGGCGCCCCACTGCAGATGAAGTGCCTCTCAACTATGAAACCACCACAGTGACATCCGGATCTTGGCGCGTTGTGCTGCCTTCGGCCTATTCGCACATCGGTCCGCTACTGACGCCATCTCACAGGCTAATGGGGCGACCCACGCCGAGTTTCAGCATTGTAGGATGACCACACCAGTACAGCAACTTGCTAGACATCACCTCGGTGCCATCCGGATCTCGGCGCCCCACTGCAGATGAAGTGCCTCTCAACTATGAAACCACCACGGTGACATCCGGATCTTGGCGCGTTGTGCTGCCTTCGGCCTATTCTCACATCGGTCCGCTACTGACGCCATCTCACAGGCTAATGGGGCGACCCACGCCGAGTTTCAGCATTGTAGGATGACCACACCAGTACAGCAACTTGCTAGACATCACCTCGGTGCCATCCGGATCTCGGCGCCCCACTGCAGATGAAGTGCCTCTCAACTATGAAACCACCACGGTGACATCCGGATCTTGGCGCGTTGTGCTGCCTTCGGCCTATTCGCACATCGGTCCGCTACTGACGCCATCTCACAGGCTAATGGGGTGACCCACGCCGAGTTTCAGCATTGTAGGATGACCACACCAACTTGCTAGACATCACCTCAGTGCCATCCGAATCTTGGCATCTCAACGCCTAGTGGTATCTTCCATACAAAAAATATTGTTACGCTGCCTTTGGCCCCATTCGCACATCAGTCCGCAACTTAGACATCACCTCGGTGCCATCCGGATCTTGGCATCTCAGCGCCTTGTGGTGTCAGTCAGAAAATATTGTTGTGCTGCCTTCGGCCTATTCGCACATCGGTCCGCTACTGACGCCATCTCACAGGCCAACGGGGCGCCCCACGCCGACTTTCAGCATTGTAGGATGGCCACACCAGTACCACAACTTGCAAGACACCACCTCGGTGCCATCCGGATCTTGGCATCTCAGCGCCTTGTGGTCTCTTCTACACCGGAAATATAGTAGAAAATATTGTTGCGCTGCCTTTGGCCCCATTCACACATCAGTCCGCTACTGACACCATCTCACAGGCCAACGGGGCGCCCCACGCCGACTTTCAACATTGTAGGATGGCCACAGAAGTGCGACAACTTACTAGACACCACCTCGGTGCCATCCGGATCTTGGCGCGTTGTGCTGCCTTCGGCCTATTCGCACATCGGTCCGCTACTGACGCAAACTCACAGGCCAACGGGGCGCCCCACGCCGACTTTCAGCATTGTAGGATGGCCACACCAGTGCGGCAACTTCCTACACACCACCTCGGTGCCATCCGGATCTTGGCGCGTAGTGAAGCTGCAGCAGCTGCAAATAAGCTTCAGACAGTGTTACAACCGCTGCTCAGAACTCTCAACTATGACACCACCTCGATGCCATCCGGATCTTGGCGCGTTGTATTGCCTTCGGCCTATTCGCACATCGGTCCGCTACTGACGCCGCCTCACGTGCCAACGTATTTTCTCCGCATTTTATACCCTATGCCGCATAACAGGTCATGTGACTTGTTTATAAAACTTTTCATTGGTTCATTTTACTTTTGGTTTCCTAATGATGGAAGGCTTGATCATATGACCTAAAAACAACACTTTTCATTGGATGAAAACTTTTTTTTTCCCCCAAACGATGAAAGCCCCACCTTGTTTCTGGATGTTTCAGACTGAAGCTGGCGTCACCATGAGAGCACCACCATCTCGTAGCTCCGTCGTGGTCATTCCGCGAGCAATCATGGCAGCCGCTCCCCACCAGAAGCCTGCAGGAGTCGGGGCCCCCAAAACTTTTGATGAATTCTCAAGGCGGAGGGGACGCTTTCGAGAATGGGGTCCAAGACCTAGCAGACAAGCGTCCGATTTCCAAGGTGTCCCAGGGCCATTTCAGTGGACCAGGCCCAAAAAGGAAACAGCCTGCCGCCATTTTGAGAGTCCTGTGACAGCCGCCTATCGCTGCACCGCAAGAGTGGGCGCAACTCAGCTGAATGGCGGATTTTGACACAGTGGACCAAAAGCGGACGGAATGGCAACTGAAACGGTAAAGGGGCGCCCCACTACAACAGACGAGACTCCACCTGGAGAGGCCCGTTCACGCCGCCTCCCCCGGGGCGCTCCACGCCGTTATTCGGAGCAGCATTGTAGGATACCAAAACCAGTGCGGCAACTTACTGGACATCACCTTGGTGCCATCGTTCTGCTGCCTTGGAACTATTCGCACAACAGTTTGCTACTGATGACCCACCCCCCGCGACGCCCCACGCCGTTATTTGCTGGGTGGCAACTTACTAGACATCACTTTTGTGTCATCTAGATTTCGGCGCGTTCTGCTGCCTTGGAACTATTCGCACAACAGTTTGCTACTGATCACCCACCCCCCGCGACGCCCCACGCCGGAAATCTGGACGTTGTGCTGCGTTGGGACTATTCGCACAGCCGACCGCTACTTCGTTGTTTTTCTCTAAAAATGTTTATATGTTATTACTATTTTTGTTTTCTTGTATATATTTATAAATTATTAAAGTTTTATAATCTTACTACTTTGTCGGAGTGCTATATATTTTTAATGTGACACATAATTGTAAAAACTTTGATGTACAAAGAGTCATCCCTGGAATCTTCCGCTTCACGCTCGGTCCCCTCCCCAATCACAATACAGAATGGTTTTCAGATAATAGCAACGCTTCTGCTGTGACGGATCTCATCGAGTGTGGGCCTTGATCTACTATAACTCCTTTCAAGACGGGTGATTCTTTACAGCTGTGGCCATAAACTACATCTGCAGGGCTAGCTGATAGCCTAGGACCGGCCTGGACAATCGGACACAGAGGAAAAGGAGTGTCAGAGGGTGCGGTAGTGAATAGGGCGAAAGGGAGGTGTCGGGCGGGCACAGGGTGTGATTCTCAGGGAAGAACAGCGCAGATGGGGGGAGGTTTATTACCCATGCATAAAACAGAGAGCGGGGGTGACCACTGCCTGGGGGAGATGCTTGCGAGGGTGGGGAGCCATGCTAAGGATCGACAGCGTTCACAGAGTGGATCTGGTCAAGGCATCTAAAATGGCTGCCGTGCACGACAAAAGTGTGGCATTTGAAAAAAGACAAGATGGCGCACACAATGTTTTTCAACAATTCCTGATTTCCTTCGAATCGAACGTTAACAGACGTTGGGGCATATTACCAAAGTTAAGCGATATTTATCCCTAACGATGCATTGCAAAGATTTTTTTACCGTCAGAAATTATCGCAGATAAACCTTGCTATTATCAAGGTTTATCGCAAATACGATAAAAAACGAGCGCAATGCATTAATGTCGCTGAAAACTCCGCGATATTCATGCATTACCGAGCTAATGCTCTTAGCCATGTTATCCACCTCCCATTGGATAACATGGCTAAGAACTGCTCAGGGCAGCTGTTACTTTTTGGAGATATTCGCGCTTATCTCGAATATTTCCAAAAGTTGATAATAGGAGATAGCGATGTTAGCGACTGTTTCCAGTCGCTAACATCTTGGCATGCCCACTTTGCATGTCATTAGTGATAAATATCACTCACATGCAAAGTGGGACCCAAGATGGTCGCTATCTCCTACTAGCCGTCGCTAACTGGTGTTAGCAACAGCTAGGTAATACACATATAATTTTATCTCCGCGAAGCGGAGCGCTGTTACAGATATATATCTTGTTTTTGAACGTTAATTTCTCAAAATGCACTGAAGCACATATATTGAGACATAGCAAAGGCACATCGGGCTACCAGTCCCTAATATTTTACCAAGTTTCGTGCAAATCCATTCAGCCGTTCGATTATTATTATTATTATTTTTTTTTGCCCCGCGGGGCCCTTTTAAAACCTCCACATCAAACCTAGGGGGTCAGCGAGGATCTACTATGCCCCCTTATGGTCATCAGCCGTTCGATTATTATTATTATTTTTTTTTTTGCCCCGCGGGGCCCTTTTAAAACCTCCACATCAAACCTAGGGGGTCAGCGAGGATCTACTATGCCCCCTTATGGTCATTTGCCCCTTCGCTTTGGCCTCCTCTTGTCTCTCGATCCTACCGAGAGACAAGATGGCGGCCGCTACGTACTGTTTGGAATGTTTACAGACACCGGAGAGCCAATCAGCTTCGCTTCGCAAAGCTCCGTAACGCGAAAAGTACGCGAAGCGGTGCGCTGTTACAGATATATATCTTTTTTTGAACGTTAATTTCTCAAAATCCACTGAAGCACATATATTGAGACCTAGCAAAGGCACATCGGGCTACCAGTCCCTACAATTTTGCCAAGTTTCGTGCAAATCCATTCAGCCGTTCGATTATTATTATTATTATTTTTTTTTGCCCCGCGGGGCCCTTTTAAAACCTCCACATCAAACCTAGGGGGTCAGCGAGGATCTACTATGCCCCCTTATAGTTATTTCCCCCTTTGTTTTGACCTCCTCTTGTCTCTCGATCCTACCGAGAGACAAGATGGCGGCCGCTACGGACTGTTTGGAATGTTGACAGACGCCGGAGAACCAATCAGCTTCGCTTCACAAAGCTCCGTTGCGCGAAAAGTCCGCGAACCAGAGCGCTAACCGGTCCGCTGTTACAGATATATATCTTTTTTTAAACGTTAATTTCTCAAAATCCACTGGAGCACATATATTGAGACCTACAAAAGGCACATCGGGCTACCAGTCCCTACAATTTTGCCAAGTTTCGTGCAAATCCATTCAGCCGTTCGGGCTAAAAGTGAGGCCAACCGCCCTATGGAAAACTCAATGTTAAAAACACGTTTTGGGACCCCCCTTTTTTCTCGGCCCCCACTGGACGAACCCCCCCCAAATTTTCAAGGGCTGCTCAGAAACAAAATGTGCCATTTTCCTGAAAATTTCAGCCGATTCCGTCCACAAACGCCAAAGTTATTAGACATAGAATTTTCAAAAAACCCATAGAGAAAAAATCCTAACTATATATACCTACTGGCGACCGCCAGTAGGTAATATATATATATATATATATATATATTCACTGAAAAAACCATAGGTTATACACCATATATAGTTAGGAATTAGCATTTAAAAAACCTTATTTTACTCACACAAAACCAATGAAATTCCATATATAGTTAGTTGTACTAACTATATATCGCGCACCCGCAATCCACTGCTGATCATGTCACATATTACATCATTCATGACATGGTCAGTGACATCACTGATGACATCACTGATGACATCTCACATGACATCACTGATGACATCACTGATGACATCTCAAATGACATCACTGATGACATCACTGATGACAACATCCAGTGACTGTATTTTTCTGTAAAGTTAAAATATGTCTTACATATTTAAGAATGAGTGGATGTATAAGTGTCTGGATGAAGGATTTAGTAGGTGCATGACTGACTGTATGAGTGAGTGGTTAAATGTGTCTCACTGAGTGCATGGGTTAGTGACTAAACTGTCTTAATTTGTGCATCATTATGTCTGTTGTTCTGTAAACTGCTGCATGTGTTGATCAGTAGCTATATGAGTAACTATATAGGTTATTGATTGGTTGCCCAAGCATTTGTATGGGAGACTGAGTGTGTGTGTGGGTGGCTGGGAGGTGTATGACTCTGTGCATAGATGTATGGGTTCAAAAGTGCATGTGGAAACAGCTGTATGGGCGGTTGACTGTGTGCATGACTGTATTGGTGAGTGAATAGATATCTCAGTGCTACATGTCAAAGTAAGTACATATGTAAAATACAGTACATGTGAGAGTTGACATATATAAATAACTGTGCATAAGAGCCAGTGAATGTGTGAGTGGCTGTATGGATCATTGTGCACTTGTATCCAGGATTGTATAAGTGAGTAAATATGTTTTAGTATATGTTTGAATAAGTAAGGTGTGTATAACTGTATAGTTGTGAAAATGGAGGTGTGATTGATTCTTTGCATGACTGACTAGGTGTGTAAGTAACTCCATGGATGAGTGACAGTCTGTGAGTGTCTGTTTACACTGAGTGTATCTAAGGTTATATTAGAGTCTGAAGAGGTTCATCGTATTATCACATGAATGATGTCATCAGTGATGTGATCAGTAATGTCAAATGAGATGTCATCAGTGATGTCATCAGTGATGTCATTTGAGATGTCATCAGTGATGTCATCAGTGATGTCATTTGAGATGTCATCAGTGATGTCATCGGTGATGTCACTGACCATGTCATGAATGATGTAATATGTGACATGATCAGCAGTGGATTGCGGGTGCGCGATATATAGTTAGTACAACTAACTATATATGGAATTTCATTGGTTTTGTGTGAGTGCTAATTCCTAACTATATATGGTCTATAACCTATGGTTTTTTCAGTGAATTTCATTGGTTTTTTAAAAGCTAATATCTATAGCTGTAAAATGTATTCTTCTTTAAATCCAAAAATATATTTTATATGTTTATTAATAATTTTTTTTAAATATTTTTTTTGTTTCGCTCCCTGTCCGCGAACCGGAAAGCTTTCCGTTAGCTCAAATTGATGCCGCGACCCGGTCCGCGAACCGGTAAGAAATCAACATAGTGACGGTATCGCGTTGCCGCGTAATGCGTCTTATGACGTACTGCGTTAGCGCACCCGGAAGTGCCCCGGGGTGCGGACCGAGGCGCGAAACGCAGCTCCCCGGAAGCGATCCGCGGCGCGTCGCGAAAGCGCGACGTATCGCGTTGCCGCGTAATGCGTCTTGTGACGTACCGCGTTAGCGCACCCGGAAGTGCCCCGGGGCGCGGACCGAGGCGCGAAGCGCAGCGAACCGGAAGCTAACCGGGGCGCGTTCCGCAGCGCGTAACATGAGCGTGAGAGGTCATGTGACTTGTTAATAAAACTTTTCATTGGTTCATTTCACTTTTGGTTTCATAATGATGTAAGGCTAGGTCAGGTGACGTAAAAATAACACTTTTCATTGGTTGAGAAGTATTGTTTTTCCCAAATGATGAAAACCCCTCCTTCTTTCCTCACTCTGACTTTCATCATTGTGAGAGGAAGACCTTTATTACTATATCAGAAATGGCTTCAGTAGTTGCTTCAGCTGGTGCACCCCCACCACCACCTCCACCTCCTCATGGGAAGAGAGGACCACCTCCCCAGGTCATGACCAACACTGAGGAGGAAGAGGAAGAAATGGAGGAAGAGGAGGGAGAAGAACCACAGTTCTTAGAAGAGGTGCCCCGGGTTTCCCATAAGAAAGCCAGTTTCATCTGGCAGTTTTATTCGATCCCTCCTGGCCAAAAAAAAGTGAATGCGAGGTATGTCACCTGCCTCATCTGCAAAGAACAATTATCCAGAGGGACGGATAAGAAATATAGTTATGGGAACCATACTATGCACAGGCACATGACCAGGAAGCATCCACTCAATTATAGCCGGGCGGAAATACGGGATTTGCAGGAAAATCCAAGATCAACTCCTGTGGCCAGATCAAGAATATCAATGTCATTGACACCAGCAGAGGCACGGGAAACTGTGCCAAACATACAAGAAAATTTTGGCCACATGATCCACACTTGTATGCACTGTCGTGCGTTGTTAGCATGTGGCAATATGAGCATAAATGCTATCAACCTGGCTTATGAACATCATAATTGCCCTAACCGCCCCCAGTAATTTTTTTTTTGCTCCTGTTGAGCCCTTTTCAATGCCTGTTTTTTGTTGTTTCCCCCCCCAAAAAAAATATAAAATCGTTCAAAAAATACAAAAAAACCAAAAAATAAAAAAAAATAAAAAAAAAATATAAAACAACAAAAATATTAAAAAAAAGTTCTTTTCAGTACTACCTTCCCTTTCAAAAAAAATTGCTAGAATGTTTAGCACTCTGGCAAGCTCTATTTCTTTTGGTTCGCTTCCCGGGTAGCTTTTAAAAAGAGTAAGTATAAGGAAAGTAAACAGAGAGTGATGTTAAAAGAAAGACAGCTATAGGGAGTAAAGAAGAGATACTGTTTAATAGATCTATTTACCAAAGAAAAGACGGAAGAGGGTATAATTGTGAAAAACAAAATAGATAACGAAGTGAAAGAAAAAAAAAGAGAGTATAACATTAACAAAGAAGAGTTTCTTGGAGAATGTGAGTGAATGTTCAAAATAAGATTAAAACATGAGGAATAACAGAGAGAAAAAATAGAAAACAGAAAACAAAAAATAACAGAAAAAGATTAATTGAAACAGCAAAGAAATGTAAGTAACATAGAGCCATATCATCAACATAGGCAATAGAAGTTTTGCAGCTTTTATTGGCAGAAATGTGTCGCTAAAGCTGCTTTTGCGGCAGAAAACTGCCGCTAAAACCACTTTTGCACCAGTTTTCTGCCAATAAAAAATTTTTTGAAACACAATCACAATAATAAATAATTGCTTAAAAAATAAAAAAAATAAAAATAATCAACAAAACCAACAATCAATTAACATACAGTATTTGAAAAGTCTATCATTCATTTTTCATTGCAGTACGCTGCCCAGAACGCTTCCCGGTTCGCGGACCGGGCGCTACCCACGCAAAAAACCCCCCCCAATTTTTTTTTTTTTGCCCCGCGGGGCCCTTTTAAAGCCTCCACATTAAACCTAGGGGGTCAGGGAGGATCTAGTATGCCGCCTTATGGTTATTTCCCCCTTTGTTTTGGCCTCCTCTTGTCTCTCAATCCTACCGAGAGACAAGATGGCGGCCACTCCGGACTGTTTAGAATGTTGACAGACACCGGAGAACCAATCAGCTTCGCT